>NW_027672539.1:0-612580 GCF_964165515.1 Mesoplodon bidens | reverse complement strand
AGAATCGGCATCATCAGAAAATCTACAGACAACAAATTCTGGGGAGGGTGTGGACAAAAGGAGCCCTCTTCCACTATTGGTGGGAATGTAAATTGATACAGTCACTATGGAGAACAGTATGGAGTTTCGTTAAAAAAAAAAAAACTAGAAATAGAATTACCATCTGATCCAGCAATCCCACTTCTGGGCATATACCCAAAGAACACCATAAATCAAAAAGGCACATTCACCACAATGTTCATTGCAGCACTATTTACAATAGCCAGGTAATGGAAGCAACCTAAATGCCCACAGACAGATGAATGGATAAAGATGTGGTACATGTATAAAATGGAATATTACTCAGCCATAAAACGGAATGAAACTGGGTCATTTGTAGAGACATCGATGGATCTAGAGACTGTCATACAGAATGAAGTAAGTCAGAAAGAGGAAAACAAATATTGTATATTAATGCATATATGTGGAACCTAAAAACTGGTACAGATGAACTGGTTTGCAGGGAAGAAATAGAGACAGAGGTAGAGAACAAACGTATGGACACCAAGTGTGGGAAGCCATGGTGTGGTGGTGGTGGGATGAGTTGGGAGATTGGGATTGACCTGCATACATGTATATGCATAAAATACATAACTAATAATAACCTGCTGTATAAAAAAATAAATAAAATTAAATTTCAAAATTAAAAAAAATAATATTTAAAAATAATACAGAAAAAAGTTCTTCCCTTCACACAGATGTATTTACAGGAATGAATTATTTCCATGCTTATATCTATAAATACATAAAAGAGGAATAAAATCTAACTTGAACCATAAAAGAAAAAAAAAAACCTGAACCCACCAGTTATACAGAGGAAAACCCTATCAGGGCACTTGCTCCAGCGGTAAACAATTCTGAAATGGGTCTGAGGTGGGGAATCATCTCCCATACAGCCAGCAACCCACACCCCACGCAAGGAGCGTCCTCATTGCAAAGCTGGGGGATCGTGCAGAGGCATCTCTGAATAAAGGTGAGCTGAGCCCCAGGCCAGCTGCTGCTGAACTGTTCCCACCCTTCCCAGGTAAAACACCTGAATATGTACAAGGGCTTGAAAGACTAGAGGAAGGGCCATGGAGCCACACCAGCAACAGCACGCAGGCCAACTTGGTGCCTGCAGGCCAGCCAGGGTGGTCCTGCCCCCGGGCGCTCTTCCGGAAGCTTTCCATTGTCCTGCCTGAGATACCCCACCTGTCCCGGCCCCCACTGCTTTTTTCCTTCCTCACCTCTGTCCGGAGAGAAATTCCAGCGGAAGGTATGGGTGACACATCCTCTTCTTTACAGGTGGCAGCCTGGCAACTCCTGCAGAAAGGCCAGCAGAACCCCACTCACACCGGGCCACCAACAAAGCTGTGGCCCCTCATTCCCTCCCACCAGCACCGCCCCGAGACTGCTGACGGGGCAGAGAATATGGAGTCAGGAACAGCTTCAGGGGCTATTGCTGCCTGGAGCGCTGTTTATATTGACCTCAACCAGGCACACCTGGGGAGGGCTGGGCGGCAGGGTAAGGCTGCCCAGGTCAGCTAATCCACAACACTCAGGCAATCACATTGTTGAAAACGGACCTCGCTAAGGCAGAAGAGAAGCCAAGGAAAAAAAGAACACAATGCCATTTGCACCACCGTAGATGAGTCTAGAGGTAATCACGTGACTTGCAGTAAGTCAGAAAGTGAAAGACACATATCATATCATATCACTTATAGGTGTTACCTAAAAATGGATACCAGGGCAGATATTTCCACCGAGAAGGGCAATCAGAGATTCATTAAACAAACTTATGGTTCACCAATGGAAAGGTGTGAGGATTGGTTTCATTACGATATCGGGGTTAACAGACTTATACAAACACAGGTGACATATATAATCACCAAAGACCTACGGAATACCAAAAGACTACTCAACATTCTGTCATAACGTACATGAGAAAAGGATCCCAGGAAAAACAGACATGTGTATATGTGTAAAAGAACCAACCACATCTTCCACACCTCCAACAAGCCAAACATTGTAATCAAACTTGCTGTAATAAAAAATAAAAATTAAATTAAAAACACGAACAAGAAGTAGGGAGACAAACTTGAGGGGCTTTCTCCTGGCACATTCCATTCTAAATTCCAATCTAGAACACGACTTCCATTGAGGCTCTCTTGCCCTAGTAACCAGAATTGGTAAGGGAGAACTGCTGCCACCTTGTGGCCGTTTCACACAACAGCAGCTTTAATCCCAGCGCTAATGGTCAGTTGATATTCAAAATCATTGCAGGCCCGTAAATGACACCTGCCCTGAAAACAAATGCTGGGGTCACATATCGACCAAAAAATTCAAAGGACGTCCATATTTCAAAACGACCATTTCAAAAGGCATATTTTATGCACATTAGTTTTCTGCTTCTTTTTCTTTCTTTCTTTTTTGGTTAAAAAAACGGGAATGGAAAAAGGCATCCCTCAGAAGGGGCGAAAAGTTGCAAACGAATCAATGGACAAAGGTTTAATCTCCAATATATATAAACAGCTCATGCAGCTTAATATTAAAAAAAACAAACAACCCAATACAAAAATGGGCAGAAGATCTAAAGATACGTTTCTTCAAAGAAGACACAGAGATGGCCAAGACGCACATGAAAAGCTGCTCAACAGCACTAATTATTAGAGAAATGCAAATCAAAACTACAATGAGGTATCACCTCACACTGTTAGAATCGGCATCATCAGAAAATCTACAGACAACAAATTCTGGGGAGGGTGTGGACAAAAGGAGCCCTCTTCCACTATTGGTGGGAATGTAAATTGATACAGTCACTATGGAGAACAGTATGGAGTTTCGTTAAAAAAAAACTAGAAATAGAATTACCATCTGATCCAGCAATCCCACTTCTGGGCATATACCCAAAGAACACCATAAATCAAAAAGGCACATTCACCACAATGTTCATTGCAGCACTATTTACAATAGCCAGGTAATGGAAGCAACCTAAATGCCCACAGACAGATGAATGGATAAAGATGTGGTACATGTATAAAATGGAATATTACTCAGCCATAAAACGGAATGAAACTGGGTCATTTGTAGAGACATCGATGGATCTAGAGACTGTCATACAGAATGAAGTAAGTCAGAAAGAGGAAAACAAATATTGTATATTAATGCATATATGTGGAACCTAAAAACTGGTACAGATGAACTGGTTTGCAGGGAAGAAATAGAGACAGAGGTAGAGAACAAACGTATGGACACCAAGTGTGGGAAGCCATGGTGTGGTGGTGGTGGGATGAGTTGGGAGATTGGGATTGACCTGCATACATGTATATGCATAAAATACATAACTAATAATAACCTGCTGTATAAAAAAATAAATAAAATTAAATTTCAAAATTAAAAAAAATAATATTTAAAAATAATACAGAAAAAAGTTCTTCCCTTCACACAGATGTATTTACAGGAATGAATTATTTCCATGCTTATATCTATAAATACATAAAAGAGGAATAAAATCTAACTTGAACCATAAAAGAAAAAAAAAAACCTGAACCCACCAGTTATACAGAGGAAAACCCTATCAGGGCACTTGCTCCAGCGGTAAACAATTCTGAAATGGGTCTGAGGTGGGGAATCATCTCCCATACAGCCAGCAACCCACACCCCACGCAAGGAGCATCCTCATTGCAAAGCTGGGGGATCGTGCAGAGGCATCTCTGAATAAAGGTGAGCTGAGCCCCAGGCCAGCTGCTGCTGAACTGTTCCCACCCTTCCCAGGTAAAACACCTGAATATGTACAAGGGCTTGAAAGACTAGAGGAAGGGCCATGGAGCCACACCAGCAACAGCACGCAGGCCAACTTGGTGCCTGCAGGCCAGCCAGGGTGGTCCTGCCCCCGGGCGCTCTTCCGGAAGCTTTCCATTGTCCTGCCTGAGATACCCCACCTGTCCCGGCCCCCACTGCTTTTTTCCTTCCTCACCTCTGTCCGGAGAGAAATTCCAGCGGAAGGTATGGGTGACACATCCTCTTCTTTACAGGTGGCAGCCTGGCAACTCCTGCAGAAAGGCCAGCAGAACCCCACTCACACCGGGCCACCAACAAAGCTGTGGCCCCTCATTCCCTCCCACCAGCACCGCCCCGAGACTGCTGACGGGGCAGAGAATATGGAGTCAGGAACAGCTTCAGGGGCTATTGCTGCCTGGAGCGCTGTTTATATTGACCTCAACCAGGCACACCTGGGGAGGGCTGGGCGGCAGGGTAAGGCTGCCCAGGTCAGCTAATCCACAACACTCAGGCAATCACATTGTTGAAAACGGACCTCGCTAAGGCAGAAGAGAAGCCAAGGAAAAAAAGAACACAATGCCATTTGCACCACCGTAGATGAGTCTAGAGGTAATCACGTGACTTGCAGTAAGTCAGAAAGTGAAAGACACATATCATATCATATCACTTATAGGTGTTACCTAAAAATGGATACCAGGGCAGATATTTCCACCGAGAAGGGCAATCAGAGATTCATTAAACAAACTTATGGTTCACCAACGGAAAGGTGTGAGGATTGGTTTCATTACGATATCGGGGTTAACAGACTTATACAAACACAGGTGACATATATAATCACCAAAGACCTACGGAATACCAAAAGACTACTCAACATTCTGTCATAACGTACATGAGAAAAGGATCCCAGGAAAAACAGACATGTGTATATGTGTAAAAGAACCAACCACATCTTCCACACCTCCAACAAGCCAAACATTGTAATCAAACTTGCTGTAATAAAAAATAAAAATTAAATTAAAAACACGAACAAGAAGTAGGGAGACAAACTTGAGGGGCTTTCTCCTGGCACATTCCATTCTAAATTCCAATCTAGAACACGACTTCCATTGAGGCTCTCTTGCCCTAGTAACCAGAATTGGTAAGGGAGAACTGCTGCCACCTTGTGGCCGTTTCACACAACAGCAGCTTTAATCCCAGCGCTAATGGTCAGTTGATATTCAAAATCATTGCAGGCCCGTAAATGACACCTGCCCTGAAAGCAAATGCTGGGGTCACATATCGACCAAAAAATTCAAAGGACGTCCATATTTCAAAACGACCATTTCAAAAGGCATATTTTATGCACATTAGTTTTCTGCTTCTTTTTCTTTCTTTCTTTTTTGGTTAAAAAAACGGGAATGGAAAAAGGCATCCCTCAGAAGGGGCGAAAAGTTGCAAACGAATCAATGGACAAAGGTTTAATCTCCAATATATATAAACAGCTCATGCAGCTTAATATTAAAAAAAACAAACAACCCAATACAAAAATGGGCAGAAGATCTAAAGATACGTTTCTTCAAAGAAGACACAGAGATGGCCAAGACGCACATGAAAAGCTGCTCAACAGCACTAATTATTAGAGAAATGCAAATCAAAACTACAATGAGGTATCACCTCACACTGTTAGAATCGGCATCATCAGAAAATCTACAGACAACAAATTCTGGGGAGGGTGTGGACAAAAGGAGCCCTCTTCCACTATTGGTGGGAATGTAAATTGATACAGTCACTATGGAGAACAGTATGGAGTTTCGTTAAAAAAAAACTAGAAATAGAATTACCATCTGATCCAGCAATCCCACTTCTGGGCATATACCCAAAGAACACCATAAATCAAAAAGGCACATTCACCACAATGTTCATTGCAGCACTATTTACAATAGCCAGGTAATGGAAGCAACCTAAATGCCCACAGACAGATGAATGGATAAAGATGTGGTACATGTATAAAATGGAATATTACTCAGCCATAAAACGGAATGAAACTGGGTCATTTGTAGAGACATCGATGGATCTAGAGACTGTCATACAGAATGAAGTAAGTCAGAAAGAGGAAAACAAATATTGTATATTAATGCATATATGTGGAACCTAAAAACTGGTACAGATGAACTGGTTTGCAGGGAAGAAATAGAGACAGAGGTAGAGAACAAACGTATGGACACCAAGTGTGGGAAGCCATGGTGTGGTGGTGGTGGGATGAGTTGGGAGATTGGGATTGACCTGCATACATGTATATGCATAAAATACATAACTAATAATAACCTGCTGTATAAAAAAATAAATAAAATTAAATTTCAAAATTAAAAAAAATAATATTTAAAAATAATACAGAAAAAAGTTCTTCCCTTCACACAGATGTATTTACAGGAATGAATTATTTCCATGCTTATATCTATAAATACATAAAAGAGGAATAAAATCTAACTTGAACCATAAAAGAAAAAAAAAAACCTGAACCCACCAGTTATACAGAGGAAAACCCTATCAGGGCACTTGCTCCAGCGGTAAACAATTCTGAAATGGGTCTGAGGTGGGGAATCATCTCCCATACAGCCAGCAACCCACACCCCACGCAAGGAGCGTCCTCATTGCAAAGCTGGGGGATCGTGCAGAGGCATCTCTGAATAAAGGTGAGCTGAGCCCCAGGCCAGCTGCTGCTGAACTGTTCCCACCCTTCCCAGGTAAAACACCTGAATATGTACAAGGGCTTGAAAGACTAGAGGAAGGGCCATGGAGCCACACCAGCAACAGCACGCAGGCCAACTTGGTGCCTGCAGGCCAGCCAGGGTGGTCCTGCCCCCGGGCGCTCTTCCGGAAGCTTTCCATTGTCCTGCCTGAGATACCCCACCTGTCCCGGCCCCCACTGCTTTTTTCCTTCCTCACCTCTGTCCGGAGAGAAATTCCAGCGGAAGGTATGGGTGACACATCCTCTTCTTTACAGGTGGCAGCCTGGCAACTCCTGCAGAAAGGCCAGCAGAACCCCACTCACACCGGGCCACCAACAAAGCTGTGGCCCCTCATTCCCTCCCACCAGCACCGCCCCGAGACTGCTGACGGGGCAGAGAATATGGAGTCAGGAACAGCTTCAGGGGCTATTGCTGCCTGGAGCGCTGTTTATATTGACCTCAACCAGGCACACCTGGGGAGGGCTGGGCGGCAGGGTAAGGCTGCCCAGGTCAGCTAATCCACAACACTCAGGCAATCACATTGTTGAAAACGGACCTCGCTAAGGCAGAAGAGAAGCCAAGGAAAAAAAGAACACAATGCCATTTGCACCACCGTAGATGAGTCTAGAGGTAATCACGTGACTTGCAGTAAGTCAGAAAGTGAAAGACACATATCATATCATATCACTTATAGGTGTTACCTAAAAATGGATACCAGGGCAGATATTTCCACCGAGAAGGGCAATCAGAGATTCATTAAACAAACTTATGGTTCACCAACGGAAAGGTGTGAGGATTGGTTTCATTACGATATCGGGGTTAACAGACTTATACAAACACAGGTGACATATATAATCACCAAAGACCTACGGAATACCAAAAGACTACTCAACATTCTGTCATAACGTACATGAGAAAAGGATCCCAGGAAAAACAGACATGTGTATATGTGTAAAAGAACCAACCACATCTTCCACACCTCCAACAAGCCAAACATTGTAATCAAACTTGCTGTAATAAAAAATAAAAATTAAATTAAAAACACGAACAAGAAGTAGGGAGACAAACTTGAGGGGCTTTCTCCTGGCACATTCCATTCTAAATTCCAATCTAGAACACGACTTCCATTGAGGCTCTCTTGCCCTAGTAACCAGAATTGGTAAGGGAGAACTGCTGCCACCTTGTGGCCGTTTCACACAACAGCAGCTTTAATCCCAGCGCTAATGGTCAGTTGATATTCAAAATCATTGCAGGCCCGTAAATGACACCTGCCCTGAAAACAAATGCTGGGGTCACATATCGACCAAAAAATTCAAAGGACGTCCATATTTCAAAACGACCATTTCAAAAGGCATATTTTATGCACATTAGTTTTCTGCTTCTTTTTCTTTCTTTCTTTTTTGGTTAAAAAAACGGGAATGGAAAAAGGCATCCCTCAGAAGGGGCGAAAAGTTGCAAACGAATCAATGGACAAAGGTTTAATCTCCAATATATATAAACAGCTCATGCAGCTTAATATTAAAAAAAACAAACAACCCAATACAAAAATGGGCAGAAGATCTAAAGATACGTTTCTTCAAAGAAGACACAGAGATGGCCAAGACGCACATGAAAAGCTGCTCAACAGCACTAATTATTAGAGAAATGCAAATCAAAACTACAATGAGGTATCACCTCACACTGTTAGAATCGGCATCATCAGAAAATCTACAGACAACAAATTCTGGGGAGGGTGTGGACAAAAGGAGCCCTCTTCCACTATTGGTGGGAATGTAAATTGATACAGTCACTATGGAGAACAGTATGGAGTTTCGTTAAAAAAAAAAACTAGAAATAGAATTACCATCTGATCCAGCAATCCCACTTCTGGGCATATACCCAAAGAACACCATAAATCAAAAAGGCACATTCACCACAATGTTCATTGCAGCACTATTTACAATAGCCAGGTAATGGAAGCAACCTAAATGCCCACAGACAGATGAATGGATAAAGATGTGGTACATGTATAAAATGGAATATTACTCAGCCATAAAACGGAATGAAACTGGGTCATTTGTAGAGACATCGATGGATCTAGAGACTGTCATACAGAATGAAGTCAGTCAGAAAGAGGAAAACAAATATTGTATATTAATGCATATATGTGGAACCTAAAAACTGGTACAGATGAACTGGTTTGCAGGGAAGAAATAGAGACAGAGGTAGAGAACAAACGTATGGACACCAAGTGTGGGAAGCCATGGTGTGGTGGTGGTGGGATGAGTTGGGAGATTGGGATTGACCTGCATACATGTATATGCATAAAATACATAACTAATAATAACCTGCTGTATAAAAAAATAAATAAAATTAAATTTCAAAATTAAAAAAAATAATATTTAAAAATAATACAGAAAAAAGTTCTTCCCTTCACACAGATGTATTTACAGGAATGAATTATTTCCATGCTTATATCTATAAATACATAAAAGAGGAATAAAATCTAACTTGAACCATAAAAGAAAAAAAAAAACCTGAACCCACCAGTTATACAGAGGAAAACCCTATCAGGGCACTTGCTCCAGCGGTAAACAATTCTGAAATGGGTCTGAGGTGGGGAATCATCTCCCATACAGCCAGCAACCCACACCCCACGCAAGGAGCATCCTCATTGCAAAGCTGGGGGATCGTGCAGAGGCATCTCTGAATAAAGGTGAGCTGAGCCCCAGGCCAGCTGCTGCTGAACTGTTCCCACCCTTCCCAGGTAAAACACCTGAATATGTACAAGGGCTTGAAAGACTAGAGGAAGGGCCATGGAGCCACACCAGCAACAGCACGCAGGCCAACTTGGTGCCTGCAGGCCAGCCAGGGTGGTCCTGCCCCCGGGCGCTCTTCCGGAAGCTTTCCATTGTCCTGCCTGAGATACCCCACCTGTCCCGGCCCCCACTGCTTTTTTCCTTCCTCACCTCTGTCCGGAGAGAAATTCCAGCGGAAGGTATGGGTGACACATCCTCTTCTTTACAGGTGGCAGCCTGGCAACTCCTGCAGAAAGGCCAGCAGAACCCCACTCACACCGGGCCACCAACAAAGCTGTGGCCCCTCATTCCCTCCCACCAGCACCGCCCCGAGACTGCTGACGGGGCAGAGAATATGGAGTCAGGAACAGCTTCAGGGGCTATTGCTGCCTGGAGCGCTGTTTATATTGACCTCAACCAGGCACACCTGGGGAGGGCTGGGCGGCAGGGTAAGGCTGCCCAGGTCAGCTAATCCACAACACTCAGGCAATCACATTGTTGAAAACGGACCTCGCTAAGGCAGAAGAGAAGCCAAGGAAAAAAAGAACACAATGCCATTTGCACCACCGTAGATGAGTCTAGAGGTAATCACGTGACTTGCAGTAAGTCAGAAAGTGAAAGACACATATCATATCATATCACTTATAGGTGTTACCTAAAAATGGATACCAGGGCAGATATTTCCACCGAGAAGGGCAATCAGAGATTCATTAAACAAACTTATGGTTCACCAATGGAAAGGTGTGAGGATTGGTTTCATTACGATATCGGGGTTAAGAGACTTATACAAACACAGGTGACATATATAATCACCAAAGACCTACGGAATACCAAAAGACTACTCAACATTCTGTCATAACGTACATGAGAAAAGGATCCCAGGAAAAACAGACATGTGTATATGTGTAAAAGAACCAACCACATCTTCCACACCTCCAACAAGCCAAACATTGTAATCAAACTTGCTGTAATAAAAAATAAAAATTAAATTAAAAACACGAACAAGAAGTAGGGAGACAAACTTGAGGGGCTTTCTCCTGGCACATTCCATTCTAAATTCCAATCTAGAACACGACTTCCATTGAGGCTCTCTTGCCCTAGTAACCAGAATTGGTAAGGGAGAACTGCTGCCACCTTGTGGCCGTTTCACACAACAGCAGCTTTAATCCCAGCGCTAATGGTCAGTTGATATTCAAAATCATTGCAGGCCCGTAAATGACACCTGCCCTGAAAACAAATGCTGGGGTCACATATCGACCAAAAAATTCAAAGGACGTCCATATTTCAAAACGACCATTTCAAAAGGCATATTTTATGCACATTAGTTTTCTGCTTCTTTTTCTTTCTTTCTTTTTTGGTTAAAAAAACGGGAATGGAAAAAGGCATCCCTCAGAAGGGGCGAAAAGTTGCAAACGAATCAATGGACAAAGGTTTAATCTCCAATATATATAAACAGCTCATGCAGCTTAATATTAAAAAAAACAAACAACCCAATACAAAAATGGGCAGAAGATCTAAAGATACGTTTCTTCAAAGAAGACACAGAGATGGCCAAGACGCACATGAAAAGCTGCTCAACAGCACTAATTATTAGAGAAATGCAAATCAAAACTACAATGAGGTATCACCTCACACTGTTAGAATCGGCATCATCAGAAAATCTACAGACAACAAATTCTGGGGAGGGTGTGGACAAAAGGAGCCCTCTTCCACTATTGGTGGGAATGTAAATTGATACAGTCACTATGGAGAACAGTATGGAGTTTCGTTAAAAAAAAAAAAAACTAGAAATAGAATTACCATCTGATCCAGCAATCCCACTTCTGGGCATATACCCAAAGAACACCATAAATCAAAAAGGCACATTCACCACAATGTTCATTGCAGCACTATTTACAATAGCCAGGTAATGGAAGCAACCTAAATGCCCACAGACAGATGAATGGATAAAGATGTGGTACATGTATAAAATGGAATATTACTCAGCCATAAAACGGAATGAAACTGGGTCATTTGTAGAGACATCGATGGATCTAGAGACTGTCATACAGAATGAAGTAAGTCAGAAAGAGGAAAACAAATATTGTATATTAATGCATATATGTGGAACCTAAAAACTGGTACAGATGAACTGGTTTGCAGGGAAGAAATAGAGACAGAGGTAGAGAACAAACGTATGGACACCAAGTGTGGGAAGCCATGGTGTGGTGGTGGTGGGATGAGTTGGGAGATTGGGATTGACCTGCATACATGTATATGCATAAAATACATAACTAATAATAACCTGCTGTATAAAAAAATAAATAAAATTAAATTTCAAAATTAAAAAAAATAATATTTAAAAATAATACAGAAAAAAGTTCTTCCCTTCACACAGATGTATTTACAGGAATGAATTATTTCCATGCTTATATCTATAAATACATAAAAGAGGAATAAAATCTAACTTGAACCATAAAAGAAAAAAAAAAACCTGAACCCACCAGTTATACAGAGGAAAACCCTATCAGGGCACTTGCTCCAGCGGTAAACAATTCTGAAATGGGTCTGAGGTGGGGAATCATCTCCCATACAGCCAGCAACCCACACCCCACGCAAGGAGCGTCCTCATTGCAAAGCTGGGGGATCGTGCAGAGGCATCTCTGAATAAAGGTGAGCTGAGCCCCAGGCCAGCTGCTGCTGAACTGTTCCCACCCTTCCCAGGTAAAACACCTGAATATGTACAAGGGCTTGAAAGACTAGAGGAAGGGCCATGGAGCCACACCAGCAACAGCACGCAGGCCAACTTGGTGCCTGCAGGCCAGCCAGGGTGGTCCTGCCCCCGGGCGCTCTTCCGGAAGCTTTCCATTGTCCTGCCTGAGATACCCCACCTGTCCCGGCCCCCACTGCTTTTTTCCTTCCTCACCTCTGTCCGGAGAGAAATTCCAGCGGAAGGTATGGGTGACACATCCTCTTCTTTACAGGTGGCAGCCTGGCAACTCCTGCAGAAAGGCCAGCAGAACCCCACTCACACCGGGCCACCAACAAAGCTGTGGCCCCTCATTCCCTCCCACCAGCACCGCCCCGAGACTGCTGACGGGGCAGAGAATATGGAGTCAGGAACAGCTTCAGGGGCTATTGCTGCCTGGAGCGCTGTTTATATTGACCTCAACCAGGCACACCTGGGGAGGGCTGGGCGGCAGGGTAAGGCTGCCCAGGTCAGCTAATCCACAACACTCAGGCAATCACATTGTTGAAAACGGACCTCGCTAAGGCAGAAGAGAAGCCAAGGAAAAAAAGAACACAATGCCATTTGCACCACCGTAGATGAGTCTAGAGGTAATCACGTGACTTGCAGTAAGTCAGAAAGTGAAAGACACATATCATATCATATCACTTATAGGTGTTACCTAAAAATGGATACCAGGGCAGATATTTCCACCGAGAAGGGCAATCAGAGATTCATTAAACAAACTTATGGTTCACCAACGGAAAGGTGTGAGGATTGGTTTCATTACGATATCGGGGTTAACAGACTTATACAAACACAGGTGACATATATAATCACCAAAGACCTACGGAATACCAAAAGACTACTCAACATTCTGTCATAACGTACATGAGAAAAGGATCCCAGGAAAAACAGACATGTGTATATGTGTAAAAGAACCAACCACATCTTCCACACCTCCAACAAGCCAAACATTGTAATCAAACTTGCTGTAATAAAAAATAAAAATTAAATTAAAAACACGAACAAGAAGTAGGGAGACAAACTTGAGGGGCTTTCTCCTGGCACATTCCATTCTAAATTCCAATCTAGAACACGACTTCCATTGAGGCTCTCTTGCCCTAGTAACCAGAATTGGTAAGGGAGAACTGCTGCCACCTTGTGGCCGTTTCACACAACAGCAGCTTTAATCCCAGCGCTAATGGTCAGTTGATATTCAAAATCATTGCAGGCCCGTAAATGACACCTGCCCTGAAAACAAATGCTGGGGTCACATATCGACCAAAAAATTCAAAGGACGTCCATATTTCAAAACGACCATTTCAAAAGGCATATTTTATGCACATTAGTTTTCTGCTTCTTTTTCTTTCTTTCTTTTTTGGTTAAAAAAACGGGAATGGAAAAAGGCATCCCTCAGAAGGGGCGAAAAGTTGCAAACGAATCAATGGACAAAGGTTTAATCTCCAATATATATAAACAGCTCATGCAGCTTAATATTAAAAAAAACAAACAACCCAATACAAAAATGGGCAGAAGATCTAAAGATACGTTTCTTCAAAGAAGACACAGAGATGGCCAAGACGCACATGAAAAGCTGCTCAACAGCACTAATTATTAGAGAAATGCAAATCAAAACTACAATGAGGTATCACCTCACACTGTTAGAATCGGCATCATCAGAAAATCTACAGACAACAAATTCTGGGGAGGGTGTGGACAAAAGGAGCCCTCTTCCACTATTGGTGGGAATGTAAATTGATACAGTCACTATGGAGAACAGTATGGAGTTTCGTTAAAAAAAAAAACTAGAAATAGAATTACCATCTGATCCAGCAATCCCACTTCTGGGCATATACCCAAAGAACACCATAAATCAAAAAGGCACATTCACCACAATGTTCATTGCAGCACTATTTACAATAGCCAGGTAATGGAAGCAACCTAAATGCCCACAGACAGATGAATGGATAAAGATGTGGTACATGTATAAAATGGAATATTACTCAGCCATAAAACGGAATGAAACTGGGTCATTTGTAGAGACATCGATGGATCTAGAGACTGTCATACAGAATGAAGTCAGTCAGAAAGAGGAAAACAAATATTGTATATTAATGCATATATGTGGAACCTAAAAACTGGTACAGATGAACTGGTTTGCAGGGAAGAAATAGAGACAGAGGTAGAGAACAAACGTATGGACACCAAGTGTGGGAAGCCATGGTGTGGTGGTGGTGGGATGAGTTGGGAGATTGGGATTGACCTGCATACATGTATATGCATAAAATACATAACTAATAATAACCTGCTGTATAAAAAAATAAATAAAATTAAATTTCAAAATTAAAAAAAATAATATTTAAAAATAATACAGAAAAAAGTTCTTCCCTTCACACAGATGTATTTACAGGAATGAATTATTTCCATGCTTATATCTATAAATACATAAAAGAGGAATAAAATCTAACTTGAACCATAAAAGAAAAAAAAAAAACCTGAACCCACCAGTTATACAGAGGAAAACCCTATCAGGGCACTTGCTCCAGCGGTAAACAATTCTGAAATGGGTCTGAGGTGGGGAATCATCTCCCATACAGCCAGCAACCCACACCCCACGCAAGGAGCGTCCTCATTGCAAAGCTGGGGGATCGTGCAGAGGCATCTCTGAATAAAGGTGAGCTGAGCCCCAGGCCAGCTGCTGCTGAACTGTTCCCACCCTTCCCAGGTAAAACACCTGAATATGTACAAGGGCTTGAAAGACTAGAGGAAGGGCCATGGAGCCACACCAGCAACAGCACGCAGGCCAACTTGGTGCCTGCAGGCCAGCCAGGGTGGTCCTGCCCCCGGGCGTTCTTCCGGAAGCTTTCCATTGTCCTGCCTGAGATACCCCACCTGTCCCGGCCCCCACTGCTTTTTTCCTTCCTCACCTCTGTCCGGAGAGAAATTCCAGCGGAAGGTATGGGTGACACATCCTCTTCTTTACAGGTGGCAGCCTGGCAACTCCTGCAGAAAGGCCAGCAGAACCCCACTCACACCGGGCCACCAACAAAGCTGTGGCCCCTCATTCCCTCCCACCAGCACCGCCCCGAGACTGCTGACGGGGCAGAGAATATGGAGTCAGGAACAGCTTCAGGGGCTATTGCTGCCTGGAGCGCTGTTTATATTGACCTCAACCAGGCACACCTGGGGAGGGCTGGGCGGCAGGGTAAGGCTGCCCAGGTCAGCTAATCCACAACACTCAGGCAATCACATTGTTGAAAACGGACCTCGCTAAGGCAGAAGAGAAGCCAAGGAAAAAAAGAACACAATGCCATTTGCACCACCGTAGATGAGTCTAGAGGTAATCACGTGACTTGCAGTAAGTCAGAAAGTGAAAGACACATATCATATCATATCACTTATAGGTGTTACCTAAAAATGGATACCAGGGCAGATATTTCCACCGAGAAGGGCAATCAGAGATTCATTAAACAAACTTATGGTTCACCAACGGAAAGGTGTGAGGATTGGTTTCATTACGATATCGGGGTTAACAGACTTATACAAACACAGGTGACATATATAATCACCAAAGACCTACGGAATACCAAAAGACTACTCAACATTCTGTCATAACGTACATGAGAAAAGGATCCCAGGAAAAACAGACATGTGTATATGTGTAAAAGAACCAACCACATCTTCCACACCTCCAACAAGCCAAACATTGTAATCAAACTTGCTGTAATAAAAAATAAAAATTAAATTAAAAACACGAACAAGAAGTAGGGAGACAAACTTGAGGGGCTTTCTCCTGGCACATTCCATTCTAAATTCCAATCTAGAACACGACTTCCATTGAGGCTCTCTTGCCCTAGTAACCAGAATTGGTAAGGGAGAACTGCTGCCACCTTGTGGCCGTTTCACACAACAGCAGCTTTAATCCCAGCGCTAATGGTCAGTTGATATTCAAAATCATTGCAGGCCCGTAAATGACACCTGCCCTGAAAGCAAATGCTGGGGTCACATATCGACCAAAAAATTCAAAGGACGTCCATATTTCAAAACGACCATTTCAAAAGGCATATTTTATGCACATTAGTTTTCTGCTTCTTTTTCTTTCTTTCTTTTTTGGTTAAAAAAACGGGAATGGAAAAAGGCATCCCTCAGAAGGGGCGAAAAGTTGCAAACGAATCAATGGACAAAGGTTTAATCTCCAATATATATAAACAGCTCATGCAGCTTAATATTAAAAAAAACAAACAACCCAATACAAAAATGGGCAGAAGATCTAAAGATACGTTTCTTCAAAGAAGACACAGAGATGGCCAAGACGCACATGAAAAGCTGCTCAACAGCACTAATTATTAGAGAAATGCAAATCAAAACTACAATGAGGTATCACCTCACACTGTTAGAATCGGCATCATCAGAAAATCTACAGACAACAAATTCTGGGGAGGGTGTGGACAAAAGGAGCCCTCTTCCACTATTGGTGGGAATGTAAATTGATACAGTCACTATGGAGAACAGTATGGAGTTTCGTTAAAAAAAAAAAAAACTAGAAATAGAATTACCATCTGATCCAGCAATCCCACTTCTGGGCATATACCCAAAGAACACCATAAATCAAAAAGGCACATTCACCACAATGTTCATTGCAGCACTATTTACAATAGCCAGGTAATGGAAGCAACCTAAATGCCCACAGACAGATGAATGGATAAAGATGTGGTACATGTATAAAATGGAATATTACTCAGCCATAAAACGGAATGAAACTGGGTCATTTGTAGAGACATCGATGGATCTAGAGACTGTCATACAGAATGAAGTAAGTCAGAAAGAGGAAAACAAATATTGTATATTAATGCATATATGTGGAACCTAAAAACTGGTACAGATGAACTGGTTTGCAGGGAAGAAATAGAGACAGAGGTAGAGAACAAACGTATGGACACCAAGTGTGGGAAGCCATGGTGTGGTGGTGGTGGGATGAGTTGGGAGATTGGGATTGACCTGCATACATGTATATGCATAAAATACATAACTAATAATAACCTGCTGTATAAAAAAATAAATAAAATTAAATTTCAAAATTAAAAAAAATAATATTTAAAAATAATACAGAAAAAAGTTCTTCCCTTCACACAGATGTATTTACAGGAATGAATTATTTCCATGCTTATATCTATAAATACATAAAAGAGGAATAAAATCTAACTTGAACCATAAAAGAAAAAAAAAAAACCTGAACCCACCAGTTATACAGAGGAAAACCCTATCAGGGCACTTGCTCCAGCGGTAAACAATTCTGAAATGGGTCTGAGGTGGGGAATCATCTCCCATACAGCCAGCAACCCACACCCCACGCAAGGAGCGTCCTCATTGCAAAGCTGGGGGATCGTGCAGAGGCATCTCTGAATAAAGGTGAGCTGAGCCCCAGGCCAGCTGCTGCTGAACTGTTCCCACCCTTCCCAGGTAAAACACCTGAATATGTACAAGGGCTTGAAAGACTAGAGGAAGGGCCATGGAGCCACACCAGCAACAGCACGCAGGCCAACTTGGTGCCTGCAGGCCAGCCAGGGTGGTCCTGCCCCCGGGCGTTCTTCCGGAAGCTTTCCATTGTCCTGCCTGAGATACCCCACCTGTCCCGGCCCCCACTGCTTTTTTCCTTCCTCACCTCTGTCCGGAGAGAAATTCCAGCGGAAGGTATGGGTGACACATCCTCTTCTTTACAGGTGGCAGCCTGGCAACTCCTGCAGAAAGGCCAGCAGAACCCCACTCACACCGGGCCACCAACAAAGCTGTGGCCCCTCATTCCCTCCCACCAGCACCGCCCCGAGACTGCTGACGGGGCAGAGAATATGGAGTCAGGAACAGCTTCAGGGGCTATTGCTGCCTGGAGCGCTGTTTATATTGACCTCAACCAGGCACACCTGGGGAGGGCTGGGCGGCAGGGTAAGGCTGCCCAGGTCAGCTAATCCACAACACTCAGGCAATCACATTGTTGAAAACGGACCTCGCTAAGGCAGAAGAGAAGCCAAGGAAAAAAAGAACACAATGCCATTTGCACCACCGTAGATGAGTCTAGAGGTAATCACGTGACTTGCAGTAAGTCAGAAAGTGAAAGACACATATCATATCATATCACTTATAGGTGTTACCTAAAAATGGATACCAGGGCAGATATTTCCACCGAGAAGGGCAATCAGAGATTCATTAAACAAACTTATGGTTCACCAATGGAAAGGTGTGAGGATTGGTTTCATTACGATATCGGGGTTAAGAGACTTATACAAACACAGGTGACATATATAATCACCAAAGACCTACGGAATACCAAAAGACTACTCAACATTCTGTCATAACGTACATGAGAAAAGGATCCCAGGAAAAACAGACATGTGTATATGTGTAAAAGAACCAACCACATCTTCCACACCTCCAACAAGCCAAACATTGTAATCAAACTTGCTGTAATAAAAAATAAAAATTAAATTAAAAACACGAACAAGAAGTAGGGAGACAAACTTGAGGGGCTTTCTCCTGGCACATTCCATTCTAAATTCCAATCTAGAACACGACTTCCATTGAGGCTCTCTTGCCCTAGTAACCAGAATTGGTAAGGGAGAACTGCTGCCACCTTGTGGCCGTTTCACACAACAGCAGCTTTAATCCCAGCGCTAATGGTCAGTTGATATTCAAAATCATTGCAGGCCCGTAAATGACACCTGCCCTGAAAACAAATGCTGGGGTCACATATCGACCAAAAAATTCAAAGGACGTCCATATTTCAAAACGACCATTTCAAAAGGCATATTTTATGCACATTAGTTTTCTGCTTCTTTTTCTTTCTTTCTTTTTTGGTTAAAAAAACGGGAATGGAAAAAGGCATCCCTCAGAAGGGGCGAAAAGTTGCAAACGAATCAATGGACAAAGGTTTAATCTCCAATATATATAAACAGCTCATGCAGCTTAATATTAAAAAAAACAAACAACCCAATACAAAAATGGGCAGAAGATCTAAAGATACGTTTCTTCAAAGAAGACACAGAGATGGCCAAGACGCACATGAAAAGCTGCTCAACAGCACTAATTATTAGAGAAATGCAAATCAAAACTACAATGAGGTATCACCTCACACTGTTAGAATCGGCATCATCAGAAAATCTACAGACAACAAATTCTGGGGAGGGTGTGGACAAAAGGAGCCCTCTTCCACTATTGGTGGGAATGTAAATTGATACAGTCACTATGGAGAACAGTATGGAGTTTCGTTAAAAAAAAAAAAAACTAGAAATAGAATTACCATCTGATCCAGCAATCCCACTTCTGGGCATATACCCAAAGAACACCATAAATCAAAAAGGCACATTCACCACAATGTTCATTGCAGCACTATTTACAATAGCCAGGTAATGGAAGCAACCTAAATGCCCACAGACAGATGAATGGATAAAGATGTGGTACATGTATAAAATGGAATATTACTCAGCCATAAAACGGAATGAAACTGGGTCATTTGTAGAGACATCGATGGATCTAGAGACTGTCATACAGAATGAAGTAAGTCAGAAAGAGGAAAACAAATATTGTATATTAATGCATATATGTGGAACCTAAAAACTGGTACAGATGAACTGGTTTGCAGGGAAGAAATAGAGACAGAGGTAGAGAACAAACGTATGGACACCAAGTGTGGGAAGCCATGGTGTGGTGGTGGTGGGATGAGTTGGGAGATTGGGATTGACCTGCATACATGTATATGCATAAAATACATAACTAATAATAACCTGCTGTATAAAAAAATAAATAAAATTAAATTTCAAAATTAAAAAAAATAATATTTAAAAATAATACAGAAAAAAGTTCTTCCCTTCACACAGATGTATTTACAGGAATGAATTATTTCCATGCTTATATCTATAAATACATAAAAGAGGAATAAAATCTAACTTGAACCATAAAAGAAAAAAAAAAACCTGAACCCACCAGTTATACAGAGGAAAACCCTATCAGGGCACTTGCTCCAGCGGTAAACAATTCTGAAATGGGTCTGAGGTGGGGAATCATCTCCCATACAGCCAGCAACCCACACCCCACGCAAGGAGCGTCCTCATTGCAAAGCTGGGGGATCGTGCAGAGGCATCTCTGAATAAAGGTGAGCTGAGCCCCAGGCCAGCTGCTGCTGAACTGTTCCCACCCTTCCCAGGTAAAACACCTGAATATGTACAAGGGCTTGAAAGACTAGAGGAAGGGCCATGGAGCCACACCAGCAACAGCACGCAGGCCAACTTGGTGCCTGCAGGCCAGCCAGGGTGGTCCTGCCCCCGGGCGCTCTTCCGGAAGCTTTCCATTGTCCTGCCTGAGATACCCCACCTGTCCCGGCCCCCACTGCTTTTTTCCTTCCTCACCTCTGTCCGGAGAGAAATTCCAGCGGAAGGTATGGGTGACACATCCTCTTCTTTACAGGTGGCAGCCTGGCAACTCCTGCAGAAAGGCCAGCAGAACCCCACTCACACCGGGCCACCAACAAAGCTGTGGCCCCTCATTCCCTCCCACCAGCACCGCCCCGAGACTGCTGACGGGGCAGAGAATATGGAGTCAGGAACAGCTTCAGGGGCTATTGCTGCCTGGAGCGCTGTTTATATTGACCTCAACCAGGCACACCTGGGGAGGGCTGGGCGGCAGGGTAAGGCTGCCCAGGTCAGCTAATCCACAACACTCAGGCAATCACATTGTTGAAAACGGACCTCGCTAAGGCAGAAGAGAAGCCAAGGAAAAAAAGAACACAATGCCATTTGCACCACCGTAGATGAGTCTAGAGGTAATCACGTGACTTGCAGTAAGTCAGAAAGTGAAAGACACATATCATATCATATCACTTATAGGTGTTACCTAAAAATGGATACCAGGGCAGATATTTCCACCGAGAAGGGCAATCAGAGATTCATTAAACAAACTTATGGTTCACCAACGGAAAGGTGTGAGGATTGGTTTCATTACGATATCGGGGTTAACAGACTTATACAAACACAGGTGACATATATAATCACCAAAGACCTACGGAATACCAAAAGACTACTCAACATTCTGTCATAACGTACATGAGAAAAGGATCCCAGGGAAAACAGACATGTGTATATGTGTAAAAGAACCAACCACATCTTCCACACCTCCAACAAGCCAAACATTGTAATCAAACTTGCTGTAATAAAAAATAAAAATTAAATTAAAAACACGAACAAGAAGTAGGGAGACAAACTTGAGGGGCTTTCTCCTGGCACATTCCATTCTAAATTCCAATCTAGAACACGACTTCCATTGAGGCTCTCTTGCCTTAGTAACCAGAATTGGTAAGGGAGAACTGCTGCCACCTTGTGGCCGTTTCACACAACAGCAGCTTTAATCCCAGCGCTAATGGTCAGTTGATATTCAAAATCATTGCAGGCCCGTAAATGACACCTGCCCTGAGAACAAATGCTGGGGTCACATATCGACCAAAAAATTCAAAGGACGTCCATATTTCAAAACGACCATTTCAAAAGGCATATTTTATGCACATTAGTTTTCTGCTTCTTTTTCTTTCTTTCTTTTTTGGTTAAAAAAACGGGAATGGAAAAAGGCATCCGTCAGAAGGGGCGAAAAGTTGCAAACGAATCAATGGACAAAGGTTTAATCTCCAATATATATAAACAGCTCATGCAGCTTAATATTAAAATAAAACAGACAACCCAATACAAAAATGGGCAGAAGATCTAAAGATACGTTTCTTCAAAGAAGACACAGAGATGGCCAAGACGCACATGAAAAGCTGCTCAACAGCACTAATTATTAGAGAAATGCAAATCAAAACTACAATGAGGTATCACCTCACACTGTTAGAATCGGCATCATCAGAAAATCTACAGACAACAAATTCTGGGGAGGGTGTGGACAAAAGGAGCCCTCTTCCACTATTGGTGGGAATGTAAATTGATACAGTCACTATGGAGAACAGTATGGAGTTTCGTTAAAAAAAAAAAAAACTAGAAATAGAATTACCATCTGATCCAGCAATCCCACTTCTGGGCATATACCCAAAGAACACCATAAATCAAAAAGGCACATTCACCACAATGTTCATTGCAGCACTATTTACAATAGCCAGGTAATGGAAGCAACCTAAATGCCCACAGACAGATGAATGGATAAAGATGTGGTACATGTATAAAATGGAATATTACTCAGCCATAAAACGGAATGAAACTGGGTCATTTGTAGAGACATCGATGGATCTAGAGACTGTCATACAGAATGAAGTAAGTCAGAAAGAGGAAAACAAATATTGTATATTAATGCATATATGTGGAACCTAAAAACTGGTACAGATGAACTGGTTTGCAGGGAAGAAATAGAGACAGAGGTAGAGAACAAACGTATGGACACCAAGTGTGGGAAGCCATGGTGTGGTGGTGGTGGGATGAGTTGGGAGATTGGGATTGACCTGCATACATGTATATGCATAAAATACATAACTAATAATAACCTGCTGTATAAAAAAATAAATAAAATTAAATTTCAAAATTAAAAAAAATAATATTTAAAAATAATACAGAAAAAAGTTCTTCCCTTCACACAGATGTATTTACAGGAATGAATTATTTCCATGCTTATATCTATAAATACATAAAAGAGGAATAAAATCTAACTTGAACCATAAAAGAAAAAAAAAAAACCTGAACCCACCAGTTATACAGAGGAAAACCCTATCAGGGCACTTGCTCCAGCGGTAAACAATTCTGAAATGGGTCTGAGGTGGGGAATCATCTCCCATACAGCCAGCAACCCACACCCCACGCAAGGAGCGTCCTCATTGCAAAGCTGGGGGATCGTGCAGAGGCATCTCTGAATAAAGGTGAGCTGAGCCCCAGGCCAGCTGCTGCTGAACTGTTCCCACCCTTCCCAGGTAAAACACCTGAATATGTACAAGGGCTTGAAAGACTAGAGGAAGGGCCATGGAGCCACACCAGCAACAGCACGCAGGCCAACTTGGTGCCTGCAGGCCAGCCAGGGTGGTCCTGCCCCCGGGCGCTCTTCCGGAAGCTTTCCATTGTCCTGCCTGAGATACCCCACCTGTCCCGGCCCCCACTGCTTTTTTCCTTCCTCACCTCTGTCCGGAGAGAAATTCCAGCGGAAGGTATGGGTGACACATCCTCTTCTTTACAGGTGGCAGCCTGGCAACTCCTGCAGAAAGGCCAGCAGAACCCCACTCACACCGGGCCACCAACAAAGCTGTGGCCCCTCATTCCCTCCCACCAGCACCGCCCCGAGACTGCTGACGGGGCAGAGAATATGGAGTCAGGAACAGCTTCAGGGGCTATTGCTGCCTGGAGCGCTGTTTATATTGACCTCAACCAGGCACACCTGGGGAGGGCTGGGCGGCAGGGTAAGGCTGCCCAGGTCAGCTAATCCACAACACTCAGGCAATCACATTGTTGAAAACGGACCTCGCTAAGGCAGAAGAGAAGCCAAGGAAAAAAAGAACACAATGCCATTTGCACCACCGTAGATGAGTCTAGAGGTAATCACGTGACTTGCAGTAAGTCAGAAAGTGAAAGACACATATCATATCATATCACTTATAGGTGTTACCTAAAAATGGATACCAGGGCAGATATTTCCACCGAGAAGGGCAATCAGAGATTCATTAAACAAACTTATGGTTCACCAACGGAAAGGTGTGAGGATTGGTTTCATTACGATATCGGGGTTAACAGACTTATACAAACACAGGTGACATATATAATCACCAAAGACCTACGGAATACCAAAAGACTACTCAACATTCTGTCATAACGTACATGAGAAAAGGATCCCAGGAAAAACAGACATGTGTATATGTGTAAAAGAACCAACCACATCTTCCACACCTCCAACAAGCCAAACATTGTAATCAAACTTGCTGTAATAAAAAATAAAAATTAAATTAAAAACACGAACAAGAAGTAGGGAGACAAACTTGAGGGGCTTTCTCCTGGCACATTCCATTCTAAATTCCAATCTAGAACACGACTTCCATTGAGGCTCTCTTGCCCTAGTAACCAGAATTGGTAAGGGAGAACTGCTGCCACCTTGTGGCCGTTTCACACAACAGCAGCTTTAATCCCAGCGCTAATGGTCAGTTGATATTCAAAATCATTGCAGGCCCGTAAATGACACCTGCCCTGAAAACAAATGCTGGGGTCACATATCGACCAAAAATTTCAAAGGACGTCCATATTTCAAAACGACCATTTCAAAAGGCATATTTTATGCACATTAGTTTTCTGCTTCTTTTTCTTTCTTTCTTTTTTGGTTAAAAAAACGGGAATGGAAAAAGGCATCCCTCAGAAGGGGCGAAAAGTTGCAAACGAATCAATGGACAAAGGTTTAATCTCCAATATATATAAACAGCTCATGCAGCTTAATATTAAAAAAAACAAACAACCCAATACAAAAATGGGCAGAAGATCTAAAGATACGTTTCTTCAAAGAAGACACAGAGATGGCCAAGACGCACATGAAAAGCTGCTCAACAGCACTAATTATTAGAGAAATGCAAATCAAAACTACAATGAGGTATCACCTCACACTGTTAGAATCGGCATCATCAGAAAATCTACAGACAACAAATTCTGGGGAGGGTGTGGACAAAAGGAGCCCTCTTCCACTATTGGTGGGAATGTAAATTGATACAGTCACTATGGAGAACAGTATGGAGTTTCGTTAAAAAAAAAAAACTAGAAATAGAATTACCATCTGATCCAGCAATCCCACTTCTGGGCATATACCCAAAGAACACCATAAATCAAAAAGGCACATTCACCACAATGTTCATTGCAGCACTATTTACAATAGCCAGGTAATGGAAGCAACCTAAATGCCCACAGACAGATGAATGGATAAAGATGTGGTACATGTATAAAATGGAATATTACTCAGCCATAAAACGGAATGAAACTGGGTCATTTGTAGAGACATCGATGGATCTAGAGACTGTCATACAGAATGAAGTAAGTCAGAAAGAGGAAAACAAATATTGTATATTAATGCATATATGTGGAACCTAAAAACTGGTACAGATGAACTGGTTTGCAGGGAAGAAATAGAGACAGAGGTAGAGAACAAACGTATGGACACCAAGTGTGGGAAGCCATGGTGTGGTGGTGGTGGGATGAGTTGGGAGATTGGGATTGACCTGCATACATGTATATGCATAAAATACATAACTAATAATAACCTGCTGTATAAAAAAATAAATAAAATTAAATTTCAAAATTAAAAAAAATAATATTTAAAAATAATACAGAAAAAAGTTCTTCCCTTCACACAGATGTATTTACAGGAATGAATTATTTCCATGCTTATATCTATAAATACATAAAAGAGGAATAAAATCTAACTTGAACCATAAAAGAAAAAAAAAAACCTGAACCCACCAGTTATACAGAGGAAAACCCTATCAGGGCACTTGCTCCAGCGGTAAACAATTCTGAAATGGGTCTGAGGTGGGGAATCATCTCCCATACAGCCAGCAACCCACACCCCACGCAAGGAGCGTCCTCATTGCAAAGCTGGGGGATCGTGCAGAGGCATCTCTGAATAAAGGTGAGCTGAGCCCCAGGCCAGCTGCTGCTGAACTGTTCCCACCCTTCCCAGGTAAAACACCTGAATATGTACAAGGGCTTGAAAGACTAGAGGAAGGGCCATGGAGCCACACCAGCAACAGCACGCAGGCCAACTTGGTGCCTGCAGGCCAGCCAGGGTGGTCCTGCCCCCGGGCGCTCTTCCGGAAGCTTTCCATTGTCCTGCCTGAGATACCCCACCTGTCCCGGCCCCCACTGCTTTTTTCCTTCCTCACCTCTGTCCGGAGAGAAATTCCAGCGGAAGGTATGGGTGACACATCCTCTTCTTTACAGGTGGCAGCCTGGCAACTCCTGCAGAAAGGCCAGCAGAACCCCACTCACACCGGGCCACCAACAAAGCTGTGGCCCCTCATTCCCTCCCACCAGCACCGCCCCGAGACTGCTGACGGGGCAGAGAATATGGAGTCAGGAACAGCTTCAGGGGCTATTGCTGCCTGGAGCGCTGTTTATATTGACCTCAACCAGGCACACCTGGGGAGGGCTGGGCGGCAGGGTAAGGCTGCCCAGGTCAGCTAATCCACAACACTCAGGCAATCACATTGTTGAAAACGGACCTCGCTAAGGCAGAAGAGAAGCCAAGGAAAAAAAGAACACAATGCCATTTGCACCACCGTAGATGAGTCTAGAGGTAATCACGTGACTTGCAGTAAGTCAGAAAGTGAAAGACACATATCATATCATATCACTTATAGGTGTTACCTAAAAATGGATACCAGGGCAGATATTTCCACCGAGAAGGGCAATCAGAGATTCATTAAACAAACTTATGGTTCACCAATGGAAAGGTGTGAGGATTGGTTTCATTACGATATCGGGGTTAACAGACTTATACAAACACAGGTGACATATATAATCACCAAAGACCTACGGAATACCAAAAGACTCCTCAACATTCTGTCATAACGTACATGAGAAAAGGATCCCAGGAAAAACAGACATGTGTATATGTGTAAAAGAACCAACCACATCTTCCACACCTCCAACAAGCCAAACATTGTAATCAAACTTGCTGTAATAAAAAATAAAAATTAAATTAAAAACACGAACAAGAAGTAGGGAGACAAACTTGAGGGGCTTTCTCCTGGCACATTCCATTCTAAATTCCAATCTAGAACACGACTTCCATTGAGGCTCTCTTGCCCTAGTAACCAGAATTGGTAAGGGAGAACTGCTGCCACCTTGTGGCCGTTTCACACAACAGCAGCTTTAATCCCAGCGCTAATGGTCAGTTGATATTCAAAATCATTGCAGGCCCGTAAATGACACCTGCCCTGAAAACAAATGCTGGGGTCACATATCGACCAAAAAATTCAAAGGACGTCCATATTTCAAAACGACCATTTCAAAAGGCATATTTTATGCACATTAGTTTTCTGCTTCTTTTTCTTTCTTTCTTTTTTGGTTAAAAAAACGGGAATGGAAAAAGGCATCCCTCAGAAGGGGCGAAAAGTTGCAAACGAATCAATGGACAAAGGTTTAATCTCCAATATATATAAACAGCTCATGCAGCTTAATATTAAAAAAAACAAACAACCCAATACAAAAATGGGCAGAAGATCTAAAGATACGTTTCTTCAAAGAAGACACAGAGATGGCCAAGACGCACATGAAAAGCTGCTCAACAGCACTAATTATTAGAGAAATGCAAATCAAAACTACAATGAGGTATCACCTCACACTGTTAGAATCGGCATCATCAGAAAATCTACAGACAACAAATTCTGGGGAGGGTGTGGACAAAAGGAGCCCTCTTCCACTATTGGTGGGAATGTAAATTGATACAGTCACTATGGAGAACAGTATGGAGTTTCGTTAAAAAAAAAAAAAACTAGAAATAGAATTACCATCTGATCCAGCAATCCCACTTCTGGGCATATACCCAAAGAACACCATAAATCAAAAAGGCACATTCACCACAATGTTCATTGCAGCACTATTTACAATAGCCAGGTAATGGAAGCAACCTAAATGCCCACAGACAGATGAATGGATAAAGATGTGGTACATGTATAAAATGGAATATTACTCAGCCATAAAACGGAATGAAACTGGGTCATTTGTAGAGACATCGATGGATCTAGAGACTGTCATACAGAATGAAGTAAGTCAGAAAGAGGAAAACAAATATTGTATATTAATGCATATATGTGGAACCTAAAAACTGGTACAGATGAACTGGTTTGCAGGGAAGAAATAGAGACAGAGGTAGAGAACAAACGTATGGACACCAAGTGTGGGAAGCCATGGTGTGGTGGTGGTGGGATGAGTTGGGAGATTGGGATTGACCTGCATACATGTATATGCATAAAATACATAACTAATAATAACCTGCTGTATAAAAAAATAAATAAAATTAAATTTCAAAATTAAAAAAAATAATATTTAAAAATAATACAGAAAAAAGTTCTTCCCTTCACACAGATGTATTTACAGGAATGAATTATTTCCATGCTTATATCTATAAATACATAAAAGAGGAATAAAATCTAACTTGAACCATAAAAGAAAAAAAAAAAACCTGAACCCACCAGTTATACAGAGGAAAACCCTATCAGGGCACTTGCTCCAGCGGTAAACAATTCTGAAATGGGTCTGAGGTGGGGAATCATCTCCCATACAGCCAGCAACCCACACCCCACGCAAGGAGCGTCCTCATTGCAAAGCTGGGGGATCGTGCAGAGGCATCTCTGAATAAAGGTGAGCTGAGCCCCAGGCCAGCTGCTGCTGAACTGTTCCCACCCTTCCCAGGTAAAACACCTGAATATGTACAAGGGCTTGAAAGACTAGAGGAAGGGCCATGGAGCCACACCAGCAACAGCACGCAGGCCAACTTGGTGCCTGCAGGCCAGCCAGGGTGGTCCTGCCCCCGGGCGTTCTTCCGGAAGCTTTCCATTGTCCTGCCTGAGATACCCCACCTGTCCCGGCCCCCACTGCTTTTTTCCTTCCTCACCTCTGTCCGGAGAGAAATTCCAGCGGAAGGTATGGGTGACACATCCTCTTCTTTACAGGTGGCAGCCTGGCAACTCCTGCAGAAAGGCCAGCAGAACCCCACTCACACCGGGCCACCAACAAAGCTGTGGCCCCTCATTCCCTCCCACCAGCACCGCCCCGAGACTGCTGACGGGGCAGAGAATATGGAGTCAGGAACAGCTTCAGGGGCTATTGCTGCCTGGAGCGCTGTTTATATTGACCTCAACCAGGCACACCTGGGGAGGGCTGGGCGGCAGGGTAAGGCTGCCCAGGTCAGCTAATCCACAACACTCAGGCAATCACATTGTTGAAAACGGACCTCGCTAAGGCAGAAGAGAAGCCAAGGAAAAAAAGAACACAATGCCATTTGCACCACCGTAGATGAGTCTAGAGGTAATCACGTGACTTGCAGTAAGTCAGAAAGTGAAAGACACATATCATATCATATCACTTATAGGTGTTACCTAAAAATGGATACCAGGGCAGATATTTCCACCGAGAAGGGCAATCAGAGATTCATTAAACAAACTTATGGTTCACCAACGGAAAGGTGTGAGGATTGGTTTCATTACGATATCGGGGTTAACAGACTTATACAAACACAGGTGACATATATAATCACCAAAGACCTACGGAATACCAAAAGACTACTCAACATTCTGTCATAACGTACATGAGAAAAGGATCCCAGGAAAAACAGACATGTGTATATGTGTAAAAGAACCAACCACATCTTCCACACCTCCAACAAGCCAAACATTGTAATCAAACTTGCTGTAATAAAAAATAAAAATTAAATTAAAAACACGAACAAGAAGTAGGGAGACAAACTTGAGGGGCTTTCTCCTGGCACATTCCATTCTAAATTCCAATCTAGAACACGACTTCCATTGAGGCTCTCTTGCCCTAGTAACCAGAATTGGTAAGGGAGAACTGCTGCCACCTTGTGGCCGTTTCACACAACAGCAGCTTTAATCCCAGCGCTAATGGTCAGTTGATATTCAAAATCATTGCAGGCCCGTAAATGACACCTGCCCTGAAAACAAATGCTGGGGTCACATATCGACCAAAAATTTCAAAGGACGTCCATATTTCAAAACGACCATTTCAAAAGGCATATTTTATGCACATTAGTTTTCTGCTTCTTTTTCTTTCTTTCTTTTTTGGTTAAAAAAACGGGAATGGAAAAAGGCATCCCTCAGAAGGGGCGAAAAGTTGCAAACGAATCAATGGACAAAGGTTTAATCTCCAATATATATAAACAGCTCATGCAGCTTAATATTAAAAAAAACAAACAACCCAATACAAAAATGGGCAGAAGATCTAAAGATACGTTTCTTCAAAGAAGACACAGAGATGGCCAAGACGCACATGAAAAGCTGCTCAACAGCACTAATTATTAGAGAAATGCAAATCAAAACTACAATGAGGTATCACCTCACACTGTTAGAATCGGCATCATCAGAAAATCTACAGACAACAAATTCTGGGGAGGGTGTGGACAAAAGGAGCCCTCTTCCACTATTGGTGGGAATGTAAATTGATACAGTCACTATGGAGAACAGTATGGAGTTTCGTTAAAAAAAAAACTAGAAATAGAATTACCATCTGATCCAGCAATCCCACTTCTGGGCATATACCCAAAGAACACCATAAATCAAAAAGGCACATTCACCACAATGTTCATTGCAGCACTATTTACAATAGCCAGGTAATGGAAGCAAACTAAATGCCCACAGACAGATGAATGGATAAAGATGTGGTACATGTATAAAATGGAATATTACTCAGCCATAAAACGGAATGAAACTGGGTCATTTGTAGAGACATCGATGGATCTAGAGACTGTCATACAGAATGAAGTAAGTCAGAAAGAGGAAAACAAATATTGTATATTAATGCATATATGTGGAACCTAAAAACTGGTACAGATGAACTGGTTTGCAGGGAAGAAATAGAGACAGAGGTAGAGAACAAACGTATGGACACCAAGTGTGGGAAGCCATGGTGTGGTGGTGGTGGGATGAGTTGGGAGATTGGGATTGACCTGCATACATGTATATGCATAAAATACATAACTAATAATAACCTGCTGTATAAAAAAATAAATAAAATTAAATTTCAAAATTAAAAAAAATAATATTTAAAAATAATACAGAAAAAAGTTCTTCCCTTCACACAGATGTATTTACAGGAATGAATTATTTCCATGCTTATATCTATAAATACATAAAAGAGGAATAAAATCTAACTTGAACCATAAAAGAAAAAAAAAAAACCTGAACCCACCAGTTATACAGAGGAAAACCCTATCAGGGCACTTGCTCCAGCGGTAAACAATTCTGAAATGGGTCTGAGGTGGGGAATCATCTCCCATACAGCCAGCAACCCACACCCCACGCAAGGAGCGTCCTCATTGCAAAGCTGGGGGATCGTGCAGAGGCATCTCTGAATAAAGGTGAGCTGAGCCCCAGGCCAGCTGCTGCTGAACTGTTCCCACCCTTCCCAGGTAAAACACCTGAATATGTACAAGGGCTTGAAAGACTAGAGGAAGGGCCATGGAGCCACACCAGCAACAGCACGCAGGCCAACTTGGTGCCTGCAGGCCAGCCAGGGTGGTCCTGCCCCCGGGCGCTCTTCCGGAAGCTTTCCATTGTCCTGCCTGAGATACCCCACCTGTCCCGGCCCCCACTGCTTTTTTCCTTCCTCACCTCTGTCCGGAGAGAAATTCCAGCGGAAGGTATGGGTGACACATCCTCTTCTTTACAGGTGGCAGCCTGGCAACTCCTGCAGAAAGGCCAGCAGAACCCCACTCACACCGGGCCACCAACAAAGCTGTGGCCCCTCATTCCCTCCCACCAGCACCGCCCCGAGACTGCTGACGGGGCAGAGAATATGGAGTCAGGAACAGCTTCAGGGGCTATTGCTGCCTGGAGCGCTGTTTATATTGACCTCAACCAGGCACACCTGGGGAGGGCTGGGCGGCAGGGTAAGGCTGCCCAGGTCAGCTAATCCACAACACTCAGGCAATCACATTGTTGAAAACGGACCTCGCTAAGGCAGAAGAGAAGCCAAGGAAAAAAAGAACACAATGCCATTTGCACCACCGTAGATGAGTCTAGAGGTAATCACGTGACTTGCAGTAAGTCAGAAAGTGAAAGACACATATCATATCATATCACTTATAGGTGTTACCTAAAAATGGATACCAGGGCAGATATTTCCACCGAGAAGGGCAATCAGAGATTCATTAAACAAACTTATGGTTCACCAATGGAAAGGTGTGAGGATTGGTTTCATTACGATATCGGGGTTAACAGACTTATACAAACACAGGTGACATATATAATCACCAAAGACCTACGGAATACCAAAAGACTACTCAACATTCTGTCATAACGTACATGAGAAAAGGATCCCAGGGAAAACAGACATGTGTATATGTGTAAAAGAACCAACCACATCTTCCACACCTCCAACAAGCCAAACATTGTAATCAAACTTGCTGTAATAAAAAATAAAAATTAAATTAAAAACACGAACAAGAAGTAGGGAGACAAACTTGAGGGGCTTTCTCCTGGCACATTCCATTCTAAATTCCAATCTAGAACACGACTTCCATTGAGGCTCTCTTGCCTTAGTAACCAGAATTGGTAAGGGAGAACTGCTGCCACCTTGTGGCCGTTTCACACAACAGCAGCTTTAATCCCAGCGCTAATGGTCAGTTGATATTCAAAATCATTGCAGGCCCGTAAATGACACCTGCCCTGAGAACAAATGCTGGGGTCACATATCGACCAAAAAATTCAAAGGACGTCCATATTTCAAAACGACCATTTCAAAAGGCATATTTTATGCACATTAGTTTTCTGCTTCTTTTTCTTTCTTTCTTTTTTGGTTAAAAAAACGGGAATGGAAAAAGGCATCCGTCAGAAGGGGCGAAAAGTTGCAAACGAATCAATGGACAAAGGTTTAATCTCCAATATATATAAACAGCTCATGCAGCTTAATATTAAAATAAAACAGACAACCCAATACAAAAATGGGCAGAAGATCTAAAGATACGTTTCTTCAAAGAAGACACAGAGATGGCCAAGACGCACATGAAAAGCTGCTCAACAGCACTAATTATTAGAGAAATGCAAATCAAAACTACAATGAGGTATCACCTCACACTGTTAGAATCGGCATCATCAGAAAATCTACAGACAACAAATTCTGGGGAGGGTGTGGACAAAAGGAGCCCTCTTCCACTATTGGTGGGAATGTAAATTGATACAGTCACTATGGAGAACAGTATGGAGTTTCGTTAAAAAAAAAAAAAACTAGAAATAGAATTACCATCTGATCCAGCAATCCCACTTCTGGGCATATACCCAAAGAACACCATAAATCAAAAAGGCACATTCACCACAATGTTCATTGCAGCACTATTTACAATAGCCAGGTAATGGAAGCAACCTAAATGCCCACAGACAGATGAATGGATAAAGATGTGGTACATGTATAAAATGGAATATTACTCAGCCATAAAACGGAATGAAACTGGGTCATTTGTAGAGACATCGATGGATCTAGAGACTGTCATACAGAATGAAGTCAGTCAGAAAGAGGAAAACAAATATTGTATATTAATGCATATATGTGGAACCTAAAAACTGGTACAGATGAACTGGTTTGCAGGGAAGAAATAGAGACAGAGGTAGAGAACAAACGTATGGACACCAAGTGTGGGAAGCCATGGTGTGGTGGTGGTGGGATGAGTTGGGAGATTGGGATTGACCTGCATACATGTATATGCATAAAATACATAACTAATAATAACCTGCTGTGTAAAAAAATAAATAAAATTAAATTTCAAAATTAAAAAAAATAATATTTAAAAATAATACAGAAAAAAGTTCTTCCCTTCACACAGATGTATTTACAGGAATGAATTATTTCCATGCTTATATCTATAAATACATAAAAGAGGAATAAAATCTAACTTGAACCATAAAAGAAAAAAAAAAAACCTGAACCCACCAGTTATACAGAGGAAAACCCTATCAGGGCACTTGCTCCAGCGGTAAACAATTCTGAAATGGGTCTGAGGTGGGGAATCATCTCCCATACAGCCAGCAACCCACACCCCACGCAAGGAGCGTCCTCATTGCAAAGCTGGGGGATCGTGCAGAGGCATCTCTGAATAAAGGTGAGCTGAGCCCCAGGCCAGCTGCTGCTGAACTGTTCCCACCCTTCCCAGGTAAAACACCTGAATATGTACAAGGGCTTGAAAGACTAGAGGAAGGGCCATGGAGCCACACCAGCAACAGCACGCAGGCCAACTTGGTGCCTGCAGGCCAGCCAGGGTGGTCCTGCCCCCGGGCGCTCTTCCGGAAGCTTTCCATTGTCCTGCCTGAGATACCCCACCTGTCCCGGCCCCCACTGCTTTTTTCCTTCCTCACCTCTGTCCGGAGAGAAATTCCAGCGGAAGGTATGGGTGACACATCCCCTTCTTTACAGGTGGCAGCCTGGCAACTCCTGCAGAAAGGCCAGCAGAACCCCACTCACACCGGGCCACCAACAAAGCTGTGGCCCCTCATTCCCTCCCACCAGCACCGCCCCGAGACTGCTGACGGGGCAGAGAATATGGAGTCAGGAACAGCTTCAGGGGCTATTGCTGCCTGGAGCGCTGTTTATATTGACCTCAACCAGGCACACCTGGGGAGGGCTGGGCGGCAGGGTAAGGCTGCCCAGGTCAGCTAATCCACAACACTCAGGCAATCACATTGTTGAAAACGGACCTCGCTAAGGCAGAAGAGAAGCCAAGGAAAAAAAGAACACAATGCCATTTGCACCACCGTAGATGAGTCTAGAGGTAATCACGTGACTTGCAGTAAGTCAGAAAGTGAAAGACACATATCATATCATATCACTTATAGGTGTTACCTAAAAATGGATACCAGGGCAGATATTTCCACCGAGAAGGGCAATCAGAGATTCATTAAACAAACTTATGGTTCACCAATGGAAAGGTGTGAGGATTGGTTTCATTACGATATCGGGGTTAAGAGACTTATACAAACACAGGTGACATATATAATCACCAAAGACCTACGGAATACCAAAAGACTACTCAACATTCTGTCATAACGTACATGAGAAAAGGATCCCAGGAAAAACAGACATGTGTATATGTGTAAAAGAACCAACCACATCTTCCACACCTCCAACAAGCCAAACATTGTAATCAAACTTGCTGTAATAAAAAATAAAAATTAAATTAAAAACACGAACAAGAGGTAGGGAGACAAACTTGAGGGGCTTTCTCCTGGCACATTCCATTCTAAATTCCAATCTAGAACACGACTTCCATTGAGGCTCTCTTGCCCTAGTAACCAGAATTGGTAAGGGAGAACTGCTGCCACCTTGTGGCCGTTTCACACAACAGCAGCTTTAATCCCAGCGCTAATGGTCAGTTGATATTCAAAATCATTGCAGGCCCGTAAATGACACCTGCCCTGAAAACAAATGCTGGGGTCACATATCGACCAAAAAATTCAAAGGACGTCCATATTTCAAAACGACCATTTCAAAAGGCATATTTTATGCACATTAGTTTTCTGCTTCTTTTTCTTTCTTTCCTTTTTGGTTAAAAAAACGGGAATGGAAAAAGGCATCCCTCAGAAGGGGCGAAAAGTTGCAAACGAATCAATGGACAAAGGTTTAATCTCCAATATATATAAACAGCTCATGCAGCTTAATATTAAAAAAAACAAACAACCCAATACAAAAATGGGCAGAAGATCTAAAGATACGTTTCTTCAAAGAAGACACAGAGATGGCCAAGACGCACATGAAAAGCTGCTCAACAGCACTAATTATTAGAGAAATGCAAAGCAAAACTACAATGAGGTATCACCTCACACTGTTAGAATCGGCATCATCAGAAAATCTACAGACAACAAATTCTGGGGAGGGTGTGGACAAAAGGAGCCCTCTCCCACTATTGGTGGGAATGTAAATTGATACAGTCACTATGGAGAACAGTATGGAGTTTCGTTAAAAAAAAAACTAGAAATAGAATTACCATCTGATCCAGCAATCCCACTTCTGGGCATATACCCAAAGAACACCATAAATCAAAAAGGCACATTCACCACAATGTTCATTGCAGCACTATTTACAATAGCCAGGTAATGGAAGCAACCTAAATGCCCACAGACAGATGAATGGATAAAGATGTGGTACATGTATAAAATGGAATATTACTCAGCCATAAAACGGAATGAAACTGGGTCATTTGTAGAGACATCGATGGATCTAGAGACTGTCATACAGAATGAAGTAAGTCAGAAAGAGGAAAACAAATATTGTATATTAATGCATATATGTGGAACCTAAAAACTGGTACAGATGAACTGGTTTGCAGGGAAGAAATAGAGACAGAGGTAGAGAACAAACGTATGGACACCAAGTGTGGGAAGCCATGGTGTGGTGGTGGTGGGATGAGTTGGGAGATTGGGATTGACCTGCATACATGTATATGCATAAAATACATAACTAATAATAACCTGCTGTATAAAAAAATAAATAAAATTAAATTTCAAAATTAAAAAAAATAATATTTAAAAATAATACAGAAAAAAGTTCTTCCCTTCACACAGATGTATTTACAGGAATGAATTATTTCCATGCTTATATCTATAAATACATAAAAGAGGAATAAAATCTAACTTGAACCATAAAAGAAAAAAAAAAACCTGAACCCACCAGTTATACAGAGGAAAACCCTATCAGGGCACTTGCTCCAGCGGTAAACAATTCTGAAATGGGTCTGAGGTGGGGAATCATCTCCCATACAGCCAGCAACCCACACCCCACGCAAGGAGCGTCCTCATTGCAAAGCTGGGGGATCGTGCAGAGGCATCTCTGAATAAAGGTGAGCTGAGCCCCAGGCCAGCTGCTGCTGAACTGTTCCCACCCTTCCCAGGTAAAACACCTGAATATGTACAAGGGCTTGAAAGACTAGAGGAAGGGCCATGGAGCCACACCAGCAACAGCACGCAGGCCAACTTGGTGCCTGCAGGCCAGCCAGGGTGGTCCTGCCCCCGGGCGCTCTTCCGGAAGCTTTCCATTGTCCTGCCTGAGATACCCCACCTGTCCCGGCCCCCACTGCTTTTTTCCTTCCTCACCTCTGTCCGGAGAGAAATTCCAGCGGAAGGTATGGGTGACACATCCTCTTCTTTACAGGTGGCAGCCTGGCAACTCCTGCAGAAAGGCCAGCAGAACCCCACTCACACCGGGCCACCAACAAAGCTGTGGCCCCTCATTCCCTCCCACCAGCACCGCCCCGAGACTGCTGACGGGGCAGAGAATATGGAGTCAGGAACAGCTTCAGGGGCTATTGCTGCCTGGAGCGCTGTTTATATTGACCTCAACCAGGCACACCTGGGGAGGGCTGGGCGGCAGGGTAAGGCTGCCCAGGTCAGCTAATCCACAACACTCAGGCAATCACATTGTTGAAAACGGACCTCGCTAAGGCAGAAGAGAAGCCAAGGAAAAAAAGAACACAATGCCATTTGCACCACCGTAGATGAGTCTAGAGGTAATCACGTGACTTGCAGTAAGTCAGAAAGTGAAAGACACATATCATATCATATCACTTATAGGTGTTACCTAAAAATGGATACCAGGGCAGATATTTCCACCGAGAAGGGCAATCAGAGATTCATTAAACAAACTTATGGTTCACCAATGGAAAGGTGTGAGGATTGGTTTCATTACGATATCGGGGTTAACAGACTTATACAAACACAGGTGACATATATAATCACCAAAGACCTACGGAATACCAAAAGACTCCTCAACATTCTGTCATAACGTACATGAGAAAAGGATCCCAGGAAAAACAGACATGTGTATATGTGTAAAAGAACCAACCACATCTTCCACACCTCCAACAAGCCAAACATTGTAATCAAACTTGCTGTAATAAAAAATAAAAATTAAATTAAAAACACGAACAAGAAGTAGGGAGACAAACTTGAGGGGCTTTCTCCTGGCACATTCCATTCTAAATTCCAATCTAGAACACGACTTCCATTGAGGCTCTCTTGCCCTAGTAACCAGAATTGGTAAGGGAGAACTGCTGCCACCTTGTGGCCGTTTCACACAACAGCAGCTTTAATCCCAGCGCTAATGGTCAGTTGATATTCAAAATCATTGCAGGCCCGTAAATGACACCTGCCCTGAAAACAAATGCTGGGGTCACATATCGACCAAAAAATTCAAAGGACGTCCATATTTCAAAACGACCATTTCAAAAGGCATATTTTATGCACATTAGTTTTCTGCTTCTTTTTCTTTCTTTCTTTTTTGGTTAAAAAAACGGGAATGGAAAAAGGCATCCGTCAGAAGGGGCGAAAAGTTGCAAACGAATCAATGGACAAAGGTTTAATCTCCAATATATATAAACAGCTCATGCAGCTTAATATTAAAAAAAACAAACAACCCAATACAAAAATGGGCAGAAGATCTAAAGATACGTTTCTTCAAAGAAGACACAGAGATGGCCAAGACGCACATGAAAAGCTGCTCAACAGCACTAATTATTAGAGAAATGCAAATCAAAACTACAATGAGGTATCACCTCACACTGTTAGAATCGGCATCATCAGAAAATCTACAGACAACAAATTCTGGGGAGGGTGTGGACAAAAGGAGCCCTCTCCCACTATTGGTGGGAATGTAAATTGATACAGTCACTATGGAGAACAGTATGGAGTTTCGTTAAAAAAAAAAAACTAGAAATAGAATTACCATCTGATCCAGCAATCCCACTTCTGGGCATATACCCAAAGAACACCATAAATCAAAAAGGCACATTCACCACAATGTTCATTGCAGCACTATTTACAATAGCCAGGTAATGGAAGCAACCTAAATGCCCACAGACAGATGAATGGATAAAGATGTGGTACATGTATAAAATGGAATATTACTCAGCCATAAAACGGAATGAAACTGGGTCATTTGTAGAGACATCGATGGATCTAGAGACTGTCATACAGAATGAAGTCAGTCAGAAAGAGGAAAACAAATATTGTATATTAATGCATATATGTGGAACCTAAAAACTGGTACAGATGAACTGGTTTGCAGGGAAGAAATAGAGACAGAGGTAGAGAACAAACGTATGGACACCAAGTGTGGGAAGCCATGGTGTGGTGGTGGTGGGATGAGTTGGGAGATTGGGATTGACCTGCATACATGTATATGCATAAAATACATAACTAATAATAACCTGCTGTATAAAAAAATAAATAAAATTAAATTTCAAAATTAAAAAAAATAATATTTAAAAATAATACAGAAAAAAGTTCTTCCCTTCACACAGATGTATTTACAGGAATGAATTATTTCCATGCTTATATCTATAAATACATAAAAGAGGAATAAAATCTAACTTGAACCATAAAAGAAAAAAAAAAACCTGAACCCACCAGTTATACAGAGGAAAACCCTATCAGGGCACTTGCTCCAGCGGTAAACAATTCTGAAATGGGTCTGAGGTGGGGAATCATCTCCCATACAGCCAGCAACCCACACCCCACGCAAGGAGCGTCCTCATTGCAAAGCTGGGGGATCGTGCAGAGGCATCTCTGAATAAAGGTGAGCTGAGCCCCAGGCCAGCTGCTGCTGAACTGTTCCCACCCTTCCCAGGTAAAACACCTGAATATGTACAAGGGCTTGAAAGACTAGAGGAAGGGCCATGGAGCCACACCAGCAACAGCACGCAGGCCAACTTGGTGCCTGCAGGCCAGCCAGGGTGGTCCTGCCCCCGGGCGCTCTTCCGGAAGCTTTCCATTGTCCTGCCTGAGATACCCCACCTGTCCCGGCCCCCACTGCTTTTTTCCTTCCTCACCTCTGTCCGGAGAGAAATTCCAGCGGAAGGTATGGGTGACACATCCCCTTCTTTACAGGTGGCAGCCTGGCAACTCCTGCAGAAAGGCCAGCAGAACCCCACTCACACCGGGCCACCAACAAAGCTGTGGCCCCTCATTCCCTCCCACCAGCACCGCCCCGAGACTGCTGACGGGGCAGAGAATATGGAGTCAGGAACAGCTTCAGGGGCTATTGCTGCCTGGAGCGCTGTTTATATTGACCTCAACCAGGCACACCTGGGGAGGGCTGGGCGGCAGGGTAAGGCTGCCCAGGTCAGCTAATCCACAACACTCAGGCAATCACATTGTTGAAAACGGACCTCGCTAAGGCAGAAGAGAAGCCAAGGAAAAAAAGAACACAATGCCATTTGCACCACCGTAGATGAGTCTAGAGGTAATCACGTGACTTGCAGTAAGTCAGAAAGTGAAAGACACATATCATATCATATCACTTATAGGTGTTACCTAAAAATGGATACCAGGGCAGATATTTCCACCGAGAAGGGCAATCAGAGATTCATTAAACAAACTTATGGTTCACCAATGGAAAGGTGTGAGGATTGGTTTCATTACGATATCGGGGTTAACAGACTTATACAAACACAGGTGACATATATAATCACCAAAGACCTACGGAATACCAAAAGACTACTCAACATTCTGTCATAACGTACATGAGAAAAGGATCCCAGGAAAAACAGACATGTGTATATGTGTAAAAGAACCAACCACATCTTCCACACCTCCAACAAGCCAAACATTGTAATCAAACTTGCTGTAATAAAAAATAAAAATTAAATTAAAAACACGAACAAGAGGTAGGGAGACAAACTTGAGGGGCTTTCTCCTGGCACATTCCATTCTAAATTCCAATCTAGAACACGACTTCCATTGAGGCTCTCTTGCCCTAGTAACCAGAATTGGTAAGGGAGAACTGCTGCCACCTTGTGGCCGTTTCACACAACAGCAGCTTTAATCCCAGCGCTAATGGTCAGTTGATATTCAAAATCATTGCAGGCCCGTAAATGACACCTGCCCTGAGAACAAATGCTGGGGTCACATATCGACCAAAAATTTCAAAGGACGTCCATATTTCAAAACGACCATTTCAAAAGGCATATTTTATGCACATTAGTTTTCTGCTTCTTTTTCTTTCTTTCCTTTTTGGTTAAAAAAACGGGAATGGAAAAAGGCATCCCTCAGAAGGGGCGAAAAGTTGCAAACGAATCAATGGACAAAGGTTTAATCTCCAATATATATAAACAGCTCATGCAGCTTAATATTAAAAAAAACAAACAACCCAATACAAAAATGGGCAGAAGATCTAAAGATACGTTTCTTCAAAGAAGACACAGAGATGGCCAAGACGCACATGAAAAGCTGCTCAACAGCACTAATTATTAGAGAAATGCAAATCAAAACTACAATGAGGTATCACCTCACACTGTTAGAATCGGCATCATCAGAAAATCTACAGACAACAAATTCTGGGGAGGGTGTGGACAAAAGGAGCCCTCTTCCACTATTGGTGGGAATGTAAATTGATACAGTCACTATGGAGAACAGTATGGAGTTTCGTTAAAAAAAAAACTAGAAATAGAATTACCATCTGATCCAGCAATCCCACTTCTGGGCATATACCCAAAGAACACCATAAATCAAAAAGGCACATTCACCACAATGTTCATTGCAGCACTATTTACAATAGCCAGGTAATGGAAGCAAACTAAATGCCCACAGACAGATGAATGGATAAAGATGTGGTACATGTATAAAATGGAATATTACTCAGCCATAAAACGGAATGAAACTGGGTCATTTGTAGAGACATCGATGGATCTAGAGACTGTCATACAGAATGAAGTCAGTCAGAAAGAGGAAAACAAATATTGTATATTAATGCATATATGTGGAACCTAAAAACTGGTACAGATGAACTGGTTTGCAGGGAAGAAATAGAGACAGAGGTAGAGAACAAACGTATGGACACCAAGTGTGGGAAGCCATGGTGTGGTGGTGGTGGGATGAGTTGGGAGATTGGGATTGACCTGCATACATGTATATGCATAAAATACATAACTAATAATAACCTGCTGTATAAAAAAATAAATAAAATTAAATTTCAAAATTAAAAAAAATAATATTTAAAAATAATACAGAAAAAAGTTCTTCCCTTCACACAGATGTATTTACAGGAATGAATTATTTCCATGCTTATATCTATAAATACATAAAAGAGGAATAAAATCTAACTTGAACCATAAAAGAAAAAAAAAAAACCTGAACCCACCAGTTATACAGAGGAAAACCCTATCAGGGCACTTGCTCCAGCGGTAAACAATTCTGAAATGGGTCTGAGGTGGGGAATCATCTCCCATACAGCCAGCAACCCACACCCCACGCAAGGAGCGTCCTCATTGCAAAGCTGGGGGATCGTGCAGAGGCATCTCTGAATAAAGGTGAGCTGAGCCCCAGGCCAGCTGCTGCTGAACTGTTCCCACCCTTCCCAGGTAAAACACCTGAATATGTACAAGGGCTTGAAAGACTAGAGGAAGGGCCATGGAGCCACACCAGCAACAGCACGCAGGCCAACTTGGTGCCTGCAGGCCAGCCAGGGTGGTCCTGCCCCCGGGCGCTCTTCCGGAAGCTTTCCATTGTCCTGCCTGAGATACCCCACCTGTCCCGGCCCCCACTGCTTTTTTCCTTCCTCACCTCTGTCCGGAGAGAAATTCCAGCGGAAGGTATGGGTGACACATCCTCTTCTTTACAGGTGGCAGCCTGGCAACTCCTGCAGAAAGGCCAGCAGAACCCCACTCACACCGGGCCACCAACAAAGCTGTGGCCCCTCATTCCCTCCCACCAGCACCGCCCCGAGACTGCTGACGGGGCAGAGAATATGGAGTCAGGAACAGCTTCAGGGGCTATTGCTGCCTGGAGCGCTGTTTATATTGACCTCAACCAGGCACACCTGGGGAGGGCTGGGCGGCAGGGTAAGGCTGCCCAGGTCAGCTAATCCACAACACTCAGGCAATCACATTGTTGAAAACGGACCTCGCTAAGGCAGAAGAGAAGCCAAGGAAAAAAAGAACACAATGCCATTTGCACCACCGTAGATGAGTCTAGAGGTAATCACGTGACTTGCAGTAAGTCAGAAAGTGAAAGACACATATCATATCATATCACTTATAGGTGTTACCTAAAAATGGATACCAGGGCAGATATTTCCACCGAGAAGGGCAATCAGAGATTCATTAAACAAACTTATGGTTCACCAATGGAAAGGTGTGAGGATTGGTTTCATTACGATATCGGGGTTAACAGACTTATACAAACACAGGTGACATATATAATCACCAAAGACCTACGGAATACCAAAAGACTACTCAACATTCTGTCATAACGTACATGAGAAAAGGATCCCAGGAAAAACAGACATGTGTATATGTGTAAAAGAACCAACCACATCTTCCACACCTCCAACAAGCCAAACATTGTAATCAAACTTGCTGTAATAAAAAATAAAAATTAAATTAAAAACACGAACAAGAAGTAGGGAGACAAACTTGAGGGGCTTTCTCCTGGCACATTCCATTCTAAATTCCAATCTAGAACACGACTTCCATTGAGGCTCTCTTGCCCTAGTAACCAGAATTGGTAAGGGAGAACTGCTGCCACCTTGTGGCCGTTTCACACAACAGCAGCTTTAATCCCAGCGCTAATGGTCAGTTGATATTCAAAATCATTGCAGGCCCGTAAATGACACCTGCCCTGAAAACAAATGCTGGGGTCACATATCGACCAAAAAATTCAAAGGACGTCCATATTTCAAAACGACCATTTCAAAAGGCATATTTTATGCACATTAGTTTTCTGCTTCTTTTTCTTTCTTTCTTTTTTGGTTAAAAAAACGGGAATGGAAAAAGGCATCCCTCAGAAGGGGCGAAAAGTTGCAAACGAATCAATGGACAAAGGTTTAATCTCCAATATATATAAACAGCTCATGCAGCTTAATATTAAAAAAAACAAACAACCCAATACAAAAATGGGCAGAAGATCTAAAGATACGTTTCTTCAAAGAAGACACAGAGATGGCCAAGACGCACATGAAAAGCTGCTCAACAGCACTAATTATTAGAGAAATGCAAATCAAAACTACAATGAGGTATCACCTCACACTGTTAGAATCGGCATCATCAGAAAATCTACAGACAACAAATTCTGGGGAGGGTGTGGACAAAAGGAGCCCTCTCCCACTATTGGTGGGAATGTAAATTGATACAGTCACTATGGAGAACAGTATGGAGTTTCGTTAAAAAAAAAAAACTAGAAATAGAATTACCATCTGATCCAGCAATCCCACTTCTGGGCATATACCCAAAGAACACCATAAATCAAAAAGGCACATTCACCACAATGTTCATTGCAGCACTATTTACAATAGCCAGGTAATGGAAGCAACCTAAATGCCCACAGACAGATGAATGGATAAAGATGTGGTACATGTATAAAATGGAATATTACTCAGCCATAAAACGGAATGAAACTGGGTCATTTGTAGAGACATCGATGGATCTAGAGACTGTCATACAGAATGAAGTCAGTCAGAAAGAGGAAAACAAATATTGTATATTAATGCATATATGTGGAACCTAAAAACTGGTACAGATGAACTGGTTTGCAGGGAAGAAATAGAGACAGAGGTAGAGAACAAACGTATGGACACCAAGTGTGGGAAGCCATGGTGTGGTGGTGGTGGGATGAGTTGGGAGATTGGGATTGACCTGCATACATGTATATGCATAAAATACATAACTAATAATAACCTGCTGTATAAAAAAATAAATAAAATTAAATTTCAAAATTAAAAAAAATAATATTTAAAAATAATACAGAAAAAAGTTCTTCCCTTCACACAGATGTATTTACAGGAATGAATTATTTCCATGCTTATATCTATAAATACATAAAAGAGGAATAAAATCTAACTTGAACCATAAAAGAAAAAAAAAAAACCTGAACCCACCAGTTATACAGAGGAAAACCCTATCAGGGCACTTGCTCCAGCGGTAAACAATTCTGAAATGGGTCTGAGGTGGGGAATCATCTCCCATACAGCCAGCAACCCACACCCCACGCAAGGAGCGTCCTCATTGCAAAGCTGGGGGATCGTGCAGAGGCATCTCTGAATAAAGGTGAGCTGAGCCCCAGGCCAGCTGCTGCTGAACTGTTCCCACCCTTCCCAGGTAAAACACCTGAATATGTACAAGGGCTTGAAAGACTAGAGGAAGGGCCATGGAGCCACACCAGCAACAGCACGCAGGCCAACTTGGTGCCTGCAGGCCAGCCAGGGTGGTCCTGCCCCCGGGCGCTCTTCCGGAAGCTTTCCATTGTCCTGCCTGAGATACCCCACCTGTCCCGGCCCCCACTGCTTTTTTCCTTCCTCACCTCTGTCCGGAGAGAAATTCCAGCGGAAGGTATGGGTGACACATCCCCTTCTTTACAGGTGGCAGCCTGGCAACTCCTGCAGAAAGGCCAGCAGAACCCCACTCACACCGGGCCACCAACAAAGCTGTGGCCCCTCATTCCCTCCCACCAGCACCGCCCCGAGACTGCTGACGGGGCAGAGAATATGGAGTCAGGAACAGCTTCAGGGGCTATTGCTGCCTGGAGCGCTGTTTATATTGACCTCAACCAGGCACACCTGGGGAGGGCTGGGCGGCAGGGTAAGGCTGCCCAGGTCAGCTAATCCACAACACTCAGGCAATCACATTGTTGAAAACGGACCTCGCTAAGGCAGAAGAGAAGCCAAGGAAAAAAAGAACACAATGCCATTTGCACCACCGTAGATGAGTCTAGAGGTAATCACGTGACTTGCAGTAAGTCAGAAAGTGAAAGACACATATCATATCATATCACTTATAGGTGTTACCTAAAAATGGATACCAGGGCAGATATTTCCACCGAGAAGGGCAATCAGAGATTCATTAAACAAACTTATGGTTCACCAATGGAAAGGTGTGAGGATTGGTTTCATTACGATATCGGGGTTAACAGACTTATACAAACACAGGTGACATATATAATCACCAAAGACCTACGGAATACCAAAAGACTACTCAACATTCTGTCATAACGTACATGAGAAAAGGATCCCAGGAAAAACAGACATGTGTATATGTGTAAAAGAACCAACCACATCTTCCACACCTCCAACAAGCCAAACATTGTAATCAAACTTGCTGTAATAAAAAATAAAAATTAAATTAAAAACACGAACAAGAAGTAGGGAGACAAACTTGAGGGGCTTTCTCCTGGCACATTCCATTCTAAATTCCAATCTAGAACACGACTTCCATTGAGGCTCTCTTGCCCTAGTAACCAGAATTGGTAAGGGAGAACTGCTGCCACCTTGTGGCCGTTTCACACAACAGCAGCTTTAATCCCAGCGCTAATGGTCAGTTGATATTCAAAATCATTGCAGGCCCGTAAATGACACCTGCCCTGAAAACAAATGCTGGGGTCACATATCGACCAAAAAATTCAAAGGACGTCCATATTTCAAAACGACCATTTCAAAAGGCATATTTTATGCACATTAGTTTTCTGCTTCTTTTTCTTTCTTTCTTTTTTGGTTAAAAAAACGGGAATGGAAAAAGGCATCCCTCAGAAGGGGCGAAAAGTTGCAAACGAATCAATGGACAAAGGTTTAATCTCCAATATATATAAACAGCTCATGCAGCTTAATATTAAAAAAAACAAACAACCCAATACAAAAATGGGCAGAAGATCTAAAGATACGTTTCTTCAAAGAAGACACAGAGATGGCCAAGACGCACATGAAAAGCTGCTCAACAGCACTAATTATTAGAGAAATGCAAATCAAAACTACAATGAGGTATCACCTCACACTGTTAGAATCGGCATCATCAGAAAATATACAGACAACAAATTCTGGGGAGGGTGTGGACAAAAGGAGCCCTCTCCCACTATTGGTGGGAATGTAAATTGATACAGTCACTATGGAGAACAGTATGGAGTTTCGTTAAAAAAAAAAAACTAGAAATAGAATTACCATCTGATCCAGCAATCCCACTTCTGGGCATATACCCAAAGAACACCATAAATCAAAAAGGCACATTCACCACAATGTTCATTGCAGCACTATTTACAATAGCCAGGTAATGGAAGCAACCTAAATGCCCACAGACAGATGAATGGATAAAGATGTGGTACATGTATAAAATGGAATATTACTCAGCCATAAAACGGAATGAAACTGGGTCATTTGTAGAGACATCGATGGATCTAGAGACTGTCATACAGAATGAAGTCAGTCAGAAAGAGGAAAACAAATATTGTATATTAATGCATATATGTGGAACCTAAAAACTGGTACAGATGAACTGGTTTGCAGGGAAGAAATAGAGACAGAGGTAGAGAACAAACGTATGGACACCAAGTGTGGGAAGCCATGGTGTGGTGGTGGTGGGATGAGTTGGGAGATTGGGATTGACCTGCATACATGTATATGCATAAAATACATAACTAATAATAACCTGCTGTATAAAAAAATAAATAAAATTAAATTTCAAAATTAAAAAAAATAATATTTAAAAATAATACAGAAAAAAGTTCTTCCCTTCACACAGATGTATTTACAGGAATGAATTATTTCCATGCTTATATCTATAAATACATAAAAGAGGAATAAAATCTAACTTGAACCATAAAAGAAAAAAAAAAACCTGAACCCACCAGTTATACAGAGGAAAACCCTATCAGGGCACTTGCTCCAGCGGTAAACAATTCTGAAATGGGTCTGAGGTGGGGAATCATCTCCCATACAGCCAGCAACCCACACCCCACGCAAGGAGCGTCCTCATTGCAAAGCTGGGGGATCGTGCAGAGGCATCTCTGAATAAAGGTGAGCTGAGCCCCAGGCCAGCTGCTGCTGAACTGTTCCCACCCTTCCCAGGTAAAACACCTGAATATGTACAAGGGCTTGAAAGACTAGAGGAAGGGCCATGGAGCCACACCAGCAACAGCACGCAGGCCAACTTGGTGCCTGCAGGCCAGCCAGGGTGGTCCTGCCCCCGGGCGCTCTTCCGGAAGCTTTCCATTGTCCTGCCTGAGATACCCCACCTGTCCCGGCCCCCACTGCTTTTTTCCTTCCTCACCTCTGTCCGGAGAGAAATTCCAGCGGAAGGTATGGGTGACACATCCTCTTCTTTACAGGTGGCAGCCTGGCAACTCCTGCAGAAAGGCCAGCAGAACCCCACTCACACCGGGCCACCAACAAAGCTGTGGCCCCTCATTCCCTCCCACCAGCACCGCCCCGAGACTGCTGACGGGGCAGAGAATATGGAGTCAGGAACAGCTTCAGGGGCTATTGCTGCCTGGAGCGCTGTTTATATTGACCTCAACCAGGCACACCTGGGGAGGGCTGGGCGGCAGGGTAAGGCTGCCCAGGTCAGCTAATCCACAACACTCAGGCAATCACATTGTTGAAAACGGACCTCGCTAAGGCAGAAGAGAAGCCAAGGAAAAAAAGAACACAATGCCATTTGCACCACCGTAGATGAGTCTAGAGGTAATCACGTGACTTGCAGTAAGTCAGAAAGTGAAAGACACATATCATATCATATCACTTATAGGTGTTACCTAAAAATGGATACCAGGGCAGATATTTCCACCGAGAAGGGCAATCAGAGATTCATTAAACAAACTTATGGTTCACCAATGGAAAGGTGTGAGGATTGGTTTCATTACGATATCGGGGTTAACAGACTTATACAAACACAGGTGACATATATAATCACCAAAGACCTACGGAATACCAAAAGACTACTCAACATTCTGTCATAACGTACATGAGAAAAGGATCCCAGGAAAAACAGACATGTGTATATGTGTAAAAGAACCAACCACATCTTCCACACCTCCAACAAGCCAAACATTGTAATCAAACTTGCTGTAATAAAAAATAAAAATTAAATTAAAAACACGAACAAGAAGTAGGGAGACAAACTTGAGGGGCTTTCTCCTGGCACATTCCATTCTAAATTCCAATCTAGAACACGACTTCCATTGAGGCTCTCTTGCCCTAGTAACCAGAATTGGTAAGGGAGAACTGCTGCCACCTTGTGGCCGTTTCACACAACAGCAGCTTTAATCCCAGCGCTAATGGTCAGTTGATATTCAAAATCATTGCAGGCCCGTAAATGACACCTGCCCTGAAAACAAATGCTGGGGTCACATATCGACCAAAAAATTCAAAGGACGTCCATATTTCAAAACGACCATTTCAAAAGGCATATTTTATGCACATTAGTTTTCTGCTTCTTTTTCTTTCTTTCTTTTTTGGTTAAAAAAACGGGAATGGAAAAAGGCATCCCTCAGAAGGGGCGAAAAGTTGCAAACGAATCAATGGACAAAGGTTTAATCTCCAATATATATAAACAGCTCATGCAGCTTAATATTAAAAAAAACAAACAACCCAATACAAAAATGGGCAGAAGATCTAAAGATACGTTTCTTCAAAGAAGACACAGAGATGGCCAAGACGCACATGAAAAGCTGCTCAACAGCACTAATTATTAGAGAAATGCAAAGCAAAACTACAATGAGGTATCACCTCACACTGTTAGAATCGGCATCATCAGAAAATCTACAGACAACAAATTCTGGGGAGGGTGTGGACAAAAGGAGCCCTCTCCCACTATTGGTGGGAATGTAAATTGATACAGTCACTATGGAGAACAGTATGGAGTTTCGTTAAAAAAAAAAAACTAGAAATAGAATTACCATCTGATCCAGCAATCCCACTTCTGGGCATATACCCAAAGAACACCATAAATCAAAAAGGCACATTCACCACAATGTTCATTGCAGCACTATTTACAATAGCCAGGTAATGGAAGCAACCTAAATGCCCACAGACAGATGAATGGATAAAGATGTGGTACATGTATAAAATGGAATATTACTCAGCCATAAAACGGAATGAAACTGGGTCATTTGTAGAGACATCGATGGATCTAGAGACTGTCATACAGAATGAAGTCAGTCAGAAAGAGGAAAACAAATATTGTATATTAATGCATATATGTGGAACCTAAAAACTGGTACAGATGAACTGGTTTGCAGGGAAGAAATAGAGACAGAGGTAGAGAACAAACGTATGGACACCAAGTGTGGGAAGCCATGGTGTGGTGGTGGTGGGATGAGTTGGGAGATTGGGATTGACCTGCATACATGTATATGCATAAAATACATAACTAATAATAACCTGCTGTATAAAAAAATAAATAAAATTAAATTTCAAAATTAAAAAAAATAATATTTAAAAATAATACAGAAAAAAGTTCTTCCCTTCACACAGATGTATTTACAGGAATGAATTATTTCCATGCTTATATCTATAAATACATAAAAGAGGAATAAAATCTAACTTGAACCATAAAAGAAAAATAAAAACCTGAACCCACCAGTTATACAGAGGAAAACCCTATCAGGGCACTTGCTCCAGCGGTAAACAATTCTGAAATGGGTCTGAGGTGGGGAATCATCTCCCATACAGCCAGCAACCCACACCCCACGCAAGGAGCGTCCTCATTGCAAAGCTGGGGGATCGTGCAGAGGCATCTCTGAATAAAGGTGAGCTGAGCCCCAGGCCAGCTGCTGCTGAACTGTTCCCACCCTTCCCAGGTAAAACACCTGAATATGTACAAGGGCTTGAAAGACTAGAGGAAGGGCCATGGAGCCACACCAGCAACAGCACGCAGGCCAACTTGGTGCCTGCAGGCCAGCCAGGGTGGTCCTGCCCCCGGGCGCTCTTCCGGAAGCTTTCCATTGTCCTGCCTGAGATACCCCACCTGTCCCGGCCCCCACTGCTTTTTTCCTTCCTCACCTCTGTCCGGAGAGAAATTCCAGCGGAAGGTATGGGTGACACATCCTCTTCTTTACAGGTGGCAGCCTGGCAACTCCTGCAGAAAGGCCAGCAGAACCCCACTCACACCGGGCCACCAACAAAGCTGTGGCCCCTCATTCCCTCCCACCAGCACCGCCCCGAGACTGCTGACGGGGCAGAGAATATGGAGTCAGGAACAGCTTCAGGGGCTATTGCTGCCTGGAGCGCTGTTTATATTGACCTCAACCAGGCACACCTGGGGAGGGCTGGGCGGCAGGGTAAGGCTGCCCAGGTCAGCTAATCCACAACACTCAGGCAATCACATTGTTGAAAACGGACCTCGCTAAGGCAGAAGAGAAGCCAAGGAAAAAAAGAACACAATGCCATTTGCACCACCGTAGATGAGTCTAGAGGTAATCACGTGACTTGCAGTAAGTCAGAAAGTGAAAGACACATATCATATCATATCACTTATAGGTGTTACCTAAAAATGGATACCAGGGCAGATATTTCCACCGAGAAGGGCAATCAGAGATTCATTAAACAAACTTATGGTTCACCAATGGAAAGGTGTGAGGATTGGTTTCATTACGATATCGGGGTTAACAGACTTATACAAACACAGGTGACATATATAATCACCAAAGACCTACGGAATACCAAAAGACTCCTCAACATTCTGTCATAACGTACATGAGAAAAGGATCCCAGGAAAAACAGACATGTGTATATGTGTAAAAGAACCAACCACATCTTCCACACCTCCAACAAGCCAAACATTGTAATCAAACTTGCTGTAATAAAAAATAAAAATTAAATTAAAAACACGAACAAGAAGTAGGGAGACAAACTTGAGGGGCTTTCTCCTGGCACATTCCATTCTAAATTCCAATCTAGAACACGACTTCCATTGAGGCTCTCTTGCCCTAGTAACCAGAATTGGTAAGGGAGAACTGCTGCCACCTTGTGGCCGTTTCACACAACAGCAGCTTTAATCCCAGCGCTAATGGTCAGTTGATATTCAAAATCATTGCAGGCCCGTAAATGACACCTGCCCTGAGAACAAATGCTGGGGTCACATATCGACCAAAAAATTCAAAGGACGTCCATATTTCAAAACGACCATTTCAAAAGGCATATTTTATGCACATTAGTTTTCTGCTTCTTTTTCTTTCTTTCTTTTTTGGTTAAAAAAACGGGAATGGAAAAAGGCATCCCTCAGAAGGGGCGAAAAGTTGCAAACGAATCAATGGACAAAGGTTTAATCTCCAATATATATAAACAGCTCATGCAGCTTAATATTAAAAAAAACAAACAACCCAATACAAAAATGGGCAGAAGATCTAAAGATACGTTTCTTCAAAGAAGACACAGAGATGGCCAAGACGCACATGAAAAGCTGCTCAACAGCACTAATTATTAGAGAAATGCAAATCAAAACTACAATGAGGTATCACCTCACACTGTTAGAATCGGCATCATCAGAAAATCTACAGACAACAAATTCTGGGGAGGGTGTGGACAAAAGGAGCCCTCTCCCACTATTGGTGGGAATGTAAATTGATACAGTCACTATGGAGAACAGTATGGAGTTTCGTTAAAAAAAAAACTAGAAATAGAATTACCATCTGATCCAGCAATCCCACTTCTGGGCATATACCCAAAGAACACCATAAATCAAAAAGGCACATTCACCACAATGTTCATTGCAGCACTATTTACAATAGCCAGGTAATGGAAGCAACCTAAATGCCCACAGACAGATGAATGGATAAAGATGTGGTACATGTATAAAATGGAATATTACTCAGCCATAAAACGGAATGAAACTGGGTCATTTGTAGAGACATCGATGGATCTAGAGACTGTCATACAGAATGAAGTCAGTCAGAAAGAGGAAAACAAATATTGTATATTAATGCATATATGTGGAACCTAAAAACTGGTACAGATGAACTGGTTTGCAGGGAAGAAATAGAGACAGAGGTAGAGAACAAACGTATGGACACCAAGTGTGGGAAGCCATGGTGTGGTGGTGGTGGGATGAGTTGGGAGATTGGGATTGACCTGCATACATGTATATGCATAAAATACATAACTAATAATAACCTGCTGTATAAAAAAATAAATAAAATTAAATTTCAAAATTAAAAAAAATAATATTTAAAAATAATACAGAAAAAAGTTCTTCCCTTCACACAGATGTATTTACAGGAATGAATTATTTCCATGCTTATATCTATAAATACATAAAAGAGGAATAAAATCTAACCTGAACCATAAAAGAAAAAAAAAAAACCTGAACCCACCAGTTATACAGAGGAAAACCCTATCAGGGCACTTGCTCCAGCGGTAAACAATTCTGAAATGGGTCTGAGGTGGGGAATCATCTCCCATACAGCCAGCAACCCACACCCCACGCAAGGAGCGTCCTCATTGCAAAGCTGGGGGATCGTGCAGAGGCATCTCTGAATAAAGGTGAGCTGAGCCCCAGGCCAGCTGCTGCTGAACTGTTCCCACCCTTCCCAGGTAAAACCCCTGAATATGTACAAGGGCTTGAAAGACTAGAGGAAGGGCCATGGAGCCACACCAGCAACAGCACGCAGGCCAACTTGGTGCCTGCAGGCCAGCCAGGGTGGTCCTGCCCCCGGGCGCTCTTCCGGAAGCTTTCCATTGTCCTGCCTGAGATACCCCACCTGTCCCGGCCCCCACTGCTTTTTTCCTTCCTCACCTCTGTCCGGAGAGAAATTCCAGCGGAAGGTATGGGTGACACATCCTCTTCTTTACAGGTGGCAGCCTGGCAACTCCTGCAGAAAGGCCAGCAGAACCCCACTCACACCGGGCCACCAACAAAGCTGTGGCCCCTCATTCCCTCCCACCAGCACCGCCCCGAGACTGCTGACGGGGCAGAGAATATGGAGTCAGGAACAGCTTCAGGGGCTATTGCTGCCTGGAGCGCTGTTTATATTGACCTCAACCAGGCACACCTGGGGAGGGCTGGGCGGCAGGGTAAGGCTGCCCAGGTCAGCTAATCCACAACACTCAGGCAATCACATTGTTGAAAACGGACCTCGCTAAGGCAGAAGAGAAGCCAAGGAAAAAAAGAACACAATGCCATTTGCACCACCGTAGATGAGTCTAGAGGTAATCACGTGACTTGCAGTAAGTCAGAAAGTGAAAGACACATATCATATCATATCACTTATAGGTGTTACCTAAAAATGGATACCAGGGCAGATATTTCCACCGAGAAGGGCAATCAGAGATTCATTAAACAAACTTATGGTTCACCAATGGAAAGGTGTGAGGATTGGTTTCATTACGATATCGGGGTTAACAGACTTATACAAACACAGGTGACATATATAATCACCAAAGACCTACGGAATACCAAAAGACTACTCAACATTCTGTCATAACGTACATGAGAAAAGGATCCCAGGAAAAACAGACATGTGTATATGTGTAAAAGAACCAACCACATCTTCCACACCTCCAACAAGCCAAACATTGTAATCAAACTTGCTGTAATAAAAAATAAAAATTAAATTAAAAACACGAACAAGAGGTAGGGAGACAAACTTGAGGGGCTTTCTCCTGGCACATTCCATTCTAAATTCCAATCTAGAACACGACTTCCATTGAGGCTCTCTTGCCCTAGTAACCAGAATTGGTAAGGGAGAACTGCTGCCACCTTGTGGCCGTTTCACACAACAGCAGCTTTAATCCCAGCGCTAATGGTCAGTTGATATTCAAAATCATTGCAGGCCCGTAAATGACACCTGCCCTGAAAACAAATGCTGGGGTCACATATCGACCAAAAAATTCAAAGGACGTCCATATTTCAAAACGACCATTTCAAAAGGCATATTTTATGCACATTAGTTTTCTGCTTCTTTTTCTTTCTTTCTTTTTTGGTTAAAAAAACGGGAATGGAAAAAGGCATCCCTCAGAAGGGGCGAAAAGTTGCAAACGAATCAATGGACAAAGGTTTAATCTCCAATATATATAAACAGCTCATGCAGCTTAATATTAAAAAAAACAAACAACCCAATACAAAAATGGGCAGAAGATCTAAAGATACGTTTCTTCAAAGAAGACACAGAGATGGCCAAGACGCACATGAAAAGCTGCTCAACAGCACTAATTATTAGAGAAATGCAAATCAAAACTACAATGAGGTATCACCTCACACTGTTAGAATCGGCATCATCAGAAAATCTACAGACAACAAATTCTGGGGAGGGTGTGGACAAAAGGAGCCCTCTCCCACTATTGGTGGGAATGTAAATTGATACAGTCACTATGGAGAACAGTATGGAGTTTCGTTAAAAAAAAAAAACCAGAAATAGAATTACCATCTGATCCAGCAATCCCACTTCTGGGCATATACCCAAAGAACACCATAAATCAAAAAGGCACATTCACCACAATGTTCATTGCAGCACTATTTACAATAGCCAGGTAATGGAAGCAACCTAAATGCCCACAGACAGATGAATGGATAAAGATGTGGTACATGTATAAAATGGAATATTACTCAGCCATAAAACGGAATGAAACTGGGTCATTTGTAGAGACATCGATGGATCTAGAGACTGTCATACAGAATGAAGTCAGTCAGAAAGAGGAAAACAAATATTGTATATTAATGCATATATGTGGAACCTAAAAACTGGTACAGATGAACTGGTTTGCAGGGAAGAAATAGAGACAGAGGTAGAGAACAAACGTATGGACACCAAGTGTGGGAAGCCATGGTGTGGTGGTGGTGGGATGAGTTGGGAGATTGGGATTGACCTGCATACATGTATATGCATAAAATACATAACTAATAATAACCTGCTGTATAAAAAAATAAATAAAATTAAATTTCAAAATTAAAAAAAATAATATTTAAAAATAATACAGAAAAAAGTTCTTCCCTTCACACAGATGTATTTACAGGAATGAATTATTTCCATGCTTATATCTATAAATACATAAAAGAGGAATAAAATCTAACTTGAACCATAAAAGAAAAAAAAAAAACCTGAACCCACCAGTTATACAGAGGAAAACCCTATCAGGGCACTTGCTCCAGCGGTAAACAATTCTGAAATGGGTCTGAGGTGGGGAATCATCTCCCATACAGCCAGCAACCCACACCCCACGCAAGGAGCGTCCTCATTGCAAAGCTGGGGGATCGTGCAGAGGCATCTCTGAATAAAGGTGAGCTGAGCCCCAGGCCAGCTGCTGCTGAACTGTTCCCACCCTTCCCAGGTAAAACACCTGAATATGTACAAGGGCTTGAAAGACTAGAGGAAGGGCCATGGAGCCACACCAGCAACAGCACGCAGGCCAACTTGGTGCCTGCAGGCCAGCCAGGGTGGTCCTGCCCCCGGGCGCTCTTCCGGAAGCTTTCCATTGTCCTGCCTGAGATACCCCACCTGTCCCGGCCCCCACTGCTTTTTTCCTTCCTCACCTCTGTCCGGAGAGAAATTCCAGCGGAAGGTATGGGTGACACATCCTCTTCTTTACAGGTGGCAGCCTGGCAACTCCTGCAGAAAGGCCAGCAGAACCCCACTCACACCGGGCCACCAACAAAGCTGTGGCCCCTCATTCCCTCCCACCAGCACCGCCCCGAGACTGCTGACGGGGCAGAGAATATGGAGTCAGGAACAGCTTCAGGGGCTATTGCTGCCTGGAGCGCTGTTTATATTGACCTCAACCAGGCACACCTGGGGAGGGCTGGGCGGCAGGGTAAGGCTGCCCAGGTCAGCTAATCCACAACACTCAGGCAATCACATTGTTGAAAACGGACCTCGCTAAGGCAGAAGAGAAGCCAAGGAAAAAAAGAACACAATGCCATTTGCACCACCGTAGATGAGTCTAGAGGTAATCACGTGACTTGCAGTAAGTCAGAAAGTGAAAGACACATATCATATCATATCACTTATAGGTGTTACCTAAAAATGGATACCAGGGCAGATATTTCCACCGAGAAGGGCAATCAGAGATTCATTAAACAAACTTATGGTTCACCAATGGAAAGGTGTGAGGATTGGTTTCATTACGATATCGGGGGTAACACAGGTGACATATATAATCACCAAAGACCTACGGAATACCAAAAGACTACTCAACATTCTGTCATAACGTACATGAGAAAAGGATCCCAGGAAAAACAGACATGTGTATATGTGTAAAAGAACCAACCACATCTTCCACACCTCCAACAAGCCAAACATTGTAATCAAACTTGCTGTAATAAAAAATAAAAATTAAATTAAAAACACGAACAAGAAGTAGGGAGACAAACTTGAGGGGCTTTCTCCTGGCACATTCCATTCTAAATTCCAATCTAGAACACGACTTCCATTGAGGCTCTCTTGCCCTAGTAACCAGAATTGGTAAGGGAGAACTGCTGCCACCATGTGGCCGTTTCACACAACAGCAGCTTTAATCCCAGCGCTAATGGTCAGTTGATATTCAAAATCATTGCAGGCCCGTAAATGACACCTGCCCTGAAAACAAATGCTGGGGTCACATATCGACCAAAAATTTCAAAGGACGTCCATATTTCAAAACGACCATTTCAAAAGGCATATTTTATGCACATTAGTTTTCTGCTTCTTTTTCTTTCTTTCCTTTTTGGTTAAAAAAACGGGAATGGAAAAAGGCATCCCTCAGAAGGGGCGAAAAGTTGCAAACGAATCAATGGACAAAGGTTTAATCTCCAATATATATAAACAGCTCATGCAGCTTAATATTAAAAAAAACAAACAACCCAATACAAAAATGGGCAGAAGATCTAAAGATACGTTTCTTCAAAGAAGACACAGAGATGGCCAAGACGCACATGAAAAGCTGCTCAACAGCACTAATTATTAGAGAAATGCAAATCAAAACTACAATGAGGTATCACCTCACACTGTTAGAATCGGCATCATCAGAAAATCTACAGACAACAAATTCTGGGGAGGGTGTGGACAAAAGGAGCCCTCTCCCACTATTGGTGGGAATGTAAATTGATACAGTCACTATGGAGAACAGTATGGAGTTTCGTTAAAAAAAAAAAACTAGAAATAGAATTACCATCTGATCCAGCAATCCCACTTCTGGGCATATACCCAAAGAACACCATAAATCAAAAAGGCACATTCACCACAATGTTCATTGCAGCACTATTTACAATAGCCAGGTAATGGAAGCAACCTAAATGCCCACAGACAGATGAATGGATAAAGATGTGGTACATGTATAAAATGGAATATTACTCAGCCATAAAACGGAATGAAACTGGGTCATTTGTAGAGACATCGATGGATCTAGAGACTGTCATACAGAATGAAGTCAGTCAGAAAGAGGAAAACAAATATTGTATATTAATGCATATATGTGGAACCTAAAAACTGGTACAGATGAACTGGTTTGCAGGGAAGAAATAGAGACAGAGGTAGAGAACAAACGTATGGACACCAAGTGTGGGAAGCCATGGTGTGGTGGTGGTGGGATGAGTTGGGAGATTGGGATTGACCTGCATACATGTATATGCATAAAATACATAACTAATAATAACCTGCTGTATAAAAAAATAAATAAAATTAAATTTCAAAATTAAAAAAAATAATATTTAAAAATAATACAGAAAAAAGTTCTTCCCTTCACACAGATGTATTTACAGGAATGAATTATTTCCATGCTTATATCTATAAATACATAAAAGAGGAATAAAATCTAACTTGAACCATAAAAGAAAAAAAAAAAACCTGAACCCACCAGTTATACAGAGGAAAACCCTATCAGGGCACTTGCTCCAGCGGTAAACAATTCTGAAATGGGTCTGAGGTGGGGAATCATCTCCCATACAGCCAGCAACCCACACCCCACGCAAGGAGCGTCCTCATTGCAAAGCTGGGGGATCGTGCAGAGGCATCTCTGAATAAAGGTGAGCTGAGCCCCAGGCCAGCTGCTGCTGAACTGTTCCCACCCTTCCCAGGTAAAACACCTGAATATGTACAAGGGCTTGAAAGACTAGAGGAAGGGCCATGGAGCCACACCAGCAGCAGCACGCAGGCCAACTTGGTGCCTGCAGGCCAGCCAGGGTGGTCCTGCCCCCGGGCGCTCTTCCGGAAGCTTTCCATTGTCCTGCCTGAGATACCCCACCTGTCCCGGCCCCCACTGCTTTTTTCCTTCCTCATCTCTGTCCGGAGAGAAATTCCAGCGGAAGGTATGGGTGACACATCCTCTTCTTTACAGGTGGCAGCCTGGCAACTCCTGCAGAAAGGCCAGCAGAACCCCACTCACACCGGGCCACCAACAAAGCTGTGGCCCCTCATTCCCTCCCACCAGCACCGCCCCGAGACTGCTGACGGGGCAGAGAATATGGAGTCAGGAACAGCTTCAGGGGCTATTGCTGCCTGGAGCGCTGTTTATATTGACCTCAACCAGGCACACCTGGGGAGGGCTGGGCGGCAGGGTAAGGCTGCCCAGGTCAGCTAATCCACAACACTCAGGCAATCACATTGTTGAAAACGGACCTCGCTAAGGCAGAAGAGAAGCCAAGGAAAAAAAGAACACAATGCCATTTGCACCACCGTAGATGAGTCTAGAGGTAATCACGTGACTTGCAGTAAGTCAGAAAGTGAAAGACACATATCATATCATATCACTTATAGGTGTTACCTAAAAATGGATACCAGGGCAGATATTTCCACCGAGAAGGGCAATCAGAGATTCATTAAACAAACTTATGGTTCACCAATGGAAAGGTGTGAGGATTGGTTTCATTACGATATCGGGGTTAACAGACTTATACAAACACAGGTGACATATATAATCACCAAAGACCTACGGAATACCAAAAGACTACTCAACATTCTGTCATAACGTACATGAGAAAAGGATCCCAGGAAAAACAGACATGTGTATATGTGTAAAAGAACCAACCACATCTTCCACACCTCCAACAAGCCAAACATTGTAATCAAACTTGCTGTAATAAAAAATAAAAATTAAATTAAAAACACGAACAAGAAGTAGGGAGACAAACTTGAGGGGCTTTCTCCTGGCACATTCCATTCTAAATTCCAATCTAGAACACGACTTCCATTGAGGCTCTCTTGCCCTAGTAACCAGAATTGGTAAGGGAGAACTGCTGCCACCTTGTGGCCGTTTCACACAACAGCAGCTTTAATCCCAGCGCTAATGGTCAGTTGATATTCAAAATCATTGCAGGCCCGTAAATGACACCTGCCCTGAAAACAAATGCTGGGGTCACATATCGACCAAAAAATTCAAAGGACGTCCATATTTCAAAACGACCATTTCAAAAGGCATATTTTATGCACATTAGTTTTCTGCTTCTTTTTCTTTCTTTCTTTTTTGGTTAAAAAAACGGGAATGGAAAAAGGCATCCCTCAGAAGGGGCGAAAAGTTGCAAACGAATCAATGGACAAAGGTTTAATCTCCAATATATATAAACAGCTCATGCAGCTTAATATTAAAAAAAACAAACAACCCAATACAAAAATGGGCAGAAGATCTAAAGATACGTTTCTTCAAAGAAGACACAGAGATGGCCAAGACGCACATGAAAAGCTGCTCAACAGCACTAATTATTAGAGAAATGCAAAGCAAAACTACAATGAGGTATCACCTCACACTGTTAGAATCGGCATCATCAGAAAATCTACAGACAACAAATTCTGGGGAGGGTGTGGACAAAAGGAGCCCTCTTCCACTATTGGTGGGAATGTAAATTGATACAGTCACTATGGAGAACAGTATGGAGTTTCGTTAAAAAAAAAAACTAGAAATAGAATTACCATCTGATCCAGCAATCCCACTTCTGGGCATATACCCAAAGAACACCATAAATCAAAAAGGCACATTCACCACAATGTTCATTGCAGCACTATTTACAATAGCCAGGTAATGGAAGCAACCTAAATGCCCACAGACAGATGAATGGATAAAGATGTGGTACATATATAAAATGGAATATTACTCAGCCATAAAACGGAATGAAACTGGGTCATTTGTAGAGACATCGATGGATCTAGAGACTGTCATACAGAATGAAGTCAGTCAGAAAGAGGAAAACAAATATTGTATATTAATGCATATATGTGGAACCTAAAAACTGGTACAGATGAACTGGTTTGCAGGGAAGAAATAGAGACAGAGGTAGAGAACAAACGTATGGACACCAAGTGTGGGAAGCCATGGTGTGGTGGTGGTGGGATGAGTTGGGAGATTGGGATTGACCTGCATACATGTATATGCATAAAATACATAACTAATAATAACCTGCTGTATAAAAAAATAAATAAAATTAAATTTCAAAATTAAAAAAAATAATATTTAAAAATAATACAGAAAAAAGTTCTTCCCTTCACACAGATGTATTTACAGGAATGAATTATTTCCATGCTTATATCTATAAATACATAAAAGAGGAATAAAATCTAACCTGAACCATAAAAGAAAAAAAAAAACCTGAACCCACCAGTTATACAGAGGAAAACCCTATCAGGGCACTTGCTCCAGCGGTAAACAATTCTGAAATGGGTCTGAGGTGGGGAATCATCTCCCATACAGCCAGCAACCCACACCCCACGCAAGGAGCGTCCTCATTGCAAAGCTGGGGGATCGTGCAGAGGCATCTCTGAATAAAGGTGAGCTGAGCCCCAGGCCAGCTGCTGCTGAACTGTTCCCACCCTTCCCAGGTAAAACCCCTGAATATGTACAAGGGCTTGAAAGACTAGAGGAAGGGCCATGGAGCCACACCAGCAACAGCACGCAGGCCAACTTGGTGCCTGCAGGCCAGCCAGGGTGGTCCTGCCCCCGGGCGCTCTTCCGGAAGCTTTCCATTGTCCTGCCTGAGATACCCCACCTGTCCCGGCCCCCACTGCTTTTTTCCTTCCTCACCTCTGTCCGGAGAGAAATTCCAGCGGAAGGTATGGGTGACACATCCTCTTCTTTACAGGTGGCAGCCTGGCAACTCCTGCAGAAAGGCCAGCAGAACCCCACTCACACCGGGCCACCAACAAAGCTGTGGCCCCTCATTCCCTCCCACCAGCACCGCCCCGAGACTGCTGACGGGGCAGAGAATATGGAGTCAGGAACAGCTTCAGGGGCTATTGCTGCCTGGAGCGCTGTTTATATTGACCTCAACCAGGCACACCTGGGGAGGGCTGGGCGGCAGGGTAAGGCTGCCCAGGTCAGCTAATCCACAACACTCAGGCAATCACATTGTTGAAAACGGACCTCGCTAAGGCAGAAGAGAAGCCAAGGAAAAAAAGAACACAATGCCATTTGCACCACCGTAGATGAGTCTAGAGGTAATCACGTGACTTGCAGTAAGTCAGAAAGTGAAAGACACATATCATATCATATCACTTATAGGTGTTACCTAAAAATGGATACCAGGGCAGATATTTCCACCGAGAAGGGCAATCAGAGATTCATTAAACAAACTTATGGTTCACCAATGGAAAGGTGTGAGGATTGGTTTCATTACGATATCGGGGTTAACAGACTTATACAAACACAGGTGACATATATAATCACCAAAGACCTACGGAATACCAAAAGACTACTCAACATTCTGTCATAACGTACATGAGAAAAGGATCCCAGGAAAAACAGACATGTGTATATGTGTAAAAGAACCAACCACATCTTCCACACCTCCAACAAGCCAAACATTGTAATCAAACTTGCTGTAATAAAAAATAAAAATTAAATTAAAAACACGAACAAGAGGTAGGGAGACAAACTTGAGGGGCTTTCTCCTGGCACATTCCATTCTAAATTCCAATCTAGAACACGACTTCCATTGAGGCTCTCTTGCCCTAGTAACCAGAATTGGTAAGGGAGAACTGCTGCCACCTTGTGGCCGTTTCACACAACAGCAGCTTTAATCCCAGCGCTAATGGTCAGTTGATATTCAAAATCATTGCAGGCCCGTAAATGACACCTGCCCTGAAAACAAATGCTGGGGTCACATATCGACCAAAAATTTCAAAGGACGTCCATATTTCAAAACGACCATTTCAAAAGGCATATTTTATGCACATTAGTTTTCTGCTTCTTTTTCTTTCTTTCCTTTTTGGTTAAAAAAACGGGAATGGAAAAAGGCATCCCTCAGAAGGGGCGAAAAGTTGCAAACGAATCAATGGACAAAGGTTTAATCTCCAATATATATAAACAGCTCATGCAGCTTAATATTAAAAAAAACAAACAACCCAATACAAAAATGGGCAGAAGATCTAAAGATACGTTTCTTCAAAGAAGACACAGAGATGGCCAAGACGCACATGAAAAGCTGCTCAACAGCACTAATTATTAGAGAAATGCAAATCAAAACTACAATGAGGTATCACCTCACACTGTTAGAATCGGCATCATCAGAAAATCTACAGACAACAAATTCTGGGGAGGGTGTGGACAAAAGGAGCCCTCTTCCACTATTGGTGGGAATGTAAATTGATACAGTCACTATGGAGAACAGTATGGAGTTTCGTTAAAAAAAAAAACTAGAAATAGAATTACCATCTGATCCAGCAATCCCACTTCTGGGCATATACCCAAAGAACACCATAAATCAAAAAGGCACATTCACCACAATGTACATTGCAGCACTATTTACAATAGCCAGGTAATGGAAGCAACCTAAATGCCCACAGACAGATGAATGGATAAAGATGTGGTACATGTATAAAATGGAATATTACTCAGCCATAAAACGGAATGAAACTGGGTCATTTGTAGAGACATCGATGGATCTAGAGACTGTCATACAGAATGAAGTAAGTCAGAAAGAGGAAAACAAATATTGTATATTAATGCATATATGTGGAACCTAAAAACTGGTACAGATGAACTGGTTTGCAGGGAAGAAATAGAGACAGAGGTAGAGAACAAACGTATGGACACCAAGTGTGGGAAGCCATGGTGTGGTGGTGGTGGGATGAGTTGGGAGATTGGGATTGACCTGCATACATGTATATGCATAAAATACATAACTAATAATAACCTGCTGTATAAAAAAATAAATAAAATTAAATTTCAAAATTAAAAAAAATAATATTTAAAAATAATACAGAAAAAAGTTCTTCCCTTCACACAGATGTATTTACAGGAATGAATTATTTCCATGCTTATATCTATAAATACATAAAAGAGGAATAAAATCTAACCTGAACCATAAAAGAAAAAAAAAAAACCTGAACCCACCAGTTATACAGAGGAAAACCCTATCAGGGCACTTGCTCCAGCGGTAAACAATTCTGAAATGGGTCTGAGGTGGGGAATCATCTCCCATACAGCCAGCAACCCACACCCCACGCAAGGAGCGTCCTCATTGCAAAGCTGGGGGATCGTGCAGAGGCATCTCTGAATAAAGGTGAGCTGAGCCCCAGGCCAGCTGCTGCTGAACTGTTCCCACCCTTCCCAGGTAAAACCCCTGAATATGTACAAGGGCTTGAAAGACTAGAGGAAGGGCCATGGAGCCACACCAGCAACAGCACGCAGGCCAACTTGGTGCCTGCAGGCCAGCCAGGGTGGTCCTGCCCCCGGGCGCTCTTCCGGAAGCTTTCCATTGTCCTGCCTGAGATACCCCACCTGTCCCGGCCCCCACTGCTTTTTTCCTTCCTCACCTCTGTCCGGAGAGAAATTCCAGCGGAAGGTATGGGTGACACATCCTCTTCTTTACAGGTGGCAGCCTGGCAACTCCTGCAGAAAGGCCAGCAGAACCCCACTCACACCGGGCCACCAACAAAGCTGTGGCCCCTCATTCCCTCCCACCAGCACCGCCCCGAGACTGCTGACGGGGCAGAGAATATGGAGTCAGGAACAGCTTCAGGGGCTATTGCTGCCTGGAGCGCTGTTTATATTGACCTCAACCAGGCACACCTGGGGAGGGCTGGGCGGCAGGGTAAGGCTGCCCAGGTCAGCTAATCCACAACACTCAGGCAATCACATTGTTGAAAACGGACCTCGCTAAGGCAGAAGAGAAGCCAAGGAAAAAAAGAACACAATGCCATTTGCACCACCGTAGATGAGTCTAGAGGTAATCACGTGACTTGCAGTAAGTCAGAAAGTGAAAGACACATATCATATCATATCACTTATAGGTGTTACCTAAAAATGGATACCAGGGCAGATATTTCCACCGAGAAGGGCAATCAGAGATTCATTAAACAAACTTATGGTTCACCAATGGAAAGGTGTGAGGATTGGTTTCATTACGATATCGGGGTTAACAGACTTATACAAACACAGGTGACATATATAATCACCAAAGACCTACGGAATACCAAAAGACTACTCAACATTCTGTCATAACGTACATGAGAAAAGGATCCCAGGAAAAACAGACATGTGTATATGTGTAAAAGAACCAACCACATCTTCCACACCTCCAACAAGCCAAACATTGTAATCAAACTTGCTGTAATAAAAAATAAAAATTAAATTAAAAACACGAACAAGAGGTAGGGAGACAAACTTGAGGGGCTTTCTCCTGGCACATTCCATTCTAAATTCCAATCTAGAACACGACTTCCATTGAGGCTCTCTTGCCCTAGTAACCAGAATTGGTAAGGGAGAACTGCTGCCACCTTGTGGCCGTTTCACACAACAGCAGCTTTAATCCCAGCGCTAATGGTCAGTTGATATTCAAAATCATTGCAGGCCCGTAAATGACACCTGCCCTGAAAACAAATGCTGGGGTCACATATCGACCAAAAAATTCAAAGGACGTCCATATTTCAAAACGACCATTTCAAAAGGCATATTTTATACACATTAGTTTTCTGCTTCTTTTTCTTTCTTTCCTTTTTGGTTAAAAAAACGGGAATGGAAAAAGGCATCCCTCAGAAGGGGCGAAAAGTGGCAAACGAATCAATGGACAAAGGTTTAATCTCCAATATATATAAACAGCTCATGCAGCTTAATATTAAAAAAAACAAACAACCCAATACAAAAATGGGCAGAAGATCTAAAGATACGTTTCTTCAAAGAAGACACAGAGATGGCCAAGACGCACATGAAAAGCTGCTCAACAGCACTAATTATTAGAGAAATGCAAATCAAAACTACAATGAGGTATCACCTCACACTGTTAGAATCGGCATCATCAGAAAATCTACAGACAACAAATTCTGGGGAGGGTGTGGACAAAAGGAGCCCTCTTCCACTATTGGTGGGAATGTAAATTGATACAGTCACTATGGAGAACAGTATGGAGTTTCGTTAAAAAAAAAACTAGAAATAGAATTACCATCTGATCCAGCAATCCCACTTCTGGGCATATACCCAAAGAACACCATAAATCAAAAAGGCACATTCACCACAATGTTCATTGCAGCACTATTTACAATAGCCAGGTAATGGAAGCAACCTAAATGCCCACAGACAGATGAATGGATAAAGATGTGGTACATGTATAAAATGGAATATTACTCAGCCATAAAACGGAATGAAACTGGGTCATTTGTAGAGACATCGATGGATCTAGAGACTGTCATACAGAATGAAGTAAGTCAGAAAGAGGAAAACAAATATTGTATATTAATGCATATATGTGGAACCTAAAAACTGGTACAGATGAACTGGTTTGCAGGGAAGAAATAGAGACAGAGGTAGAGAACAAACGTATGGACACCAAGTGTGGGAAGCCATGGTGTGGTGGTGGTGGGATGAGTTGGGAGATTGGGATTGACCTGCATACATGTATATGCATAAAATACATAACTAATAATAACCTGCTGTATAAAAAAATAAATAAAATTAAATTTCAAAATTAAAAAAAATAATATTTAAAAATAATACAGAAAAAAGTTCTTCCCTTCACACAGATGTATTTACAGGAATGAATTATTTCCATGCTTATATCTATAAATACATAAAAGAGGAATAAAATCTAACTTGAACCATAAAAGAAAAAAAAAAACCTGAACCCACCAGTTATACAGAGGAAAACCCTATCAGGGCACTTGCTCCAGCGGTAAACAATTCTGAAATGGGTCTGAGGTGGGGAATCATCTCCCATACAGCCAGCAACCCACACCCCACGCAAGGAGCGTCCTCATTGCAAAGCTGGGGGATCGTGCAGAGGCATCTCTGAATAAAGGTGAGCTGAGCCCCAGGCCAGCTGCTGCTGAACTGTTCCCACCCTTCCCAGGTAAAACACCTGAATATGTACAAGGGCTTGAAAGACTAGAGGAAGGGCCATGGAGCCACACCAGCAACAGCACGCAGGCCAACTTGGTGCCTGCAGGCCAGCCAGGGTGGTCCTGCCCCCGGGCGCTCTTCCGGAAGCTTTCCATTGTCCTGCCTGAGATACCCCACCTGTCCCGGCCCCCACTGCTTTTTTCCTTCCTCACCTCTGTCCGGAGAGAAATTCCAGCGGAAGGTATGGGTGACACATCCTCTTCTTTACAGGTGGCAGCCTGGCAACTCCTGCAGAAAGGCCAGCAGAACCCCACTCACACCGGGCCACCAACAAAGCTGTGGCCCCTCATTCCCTCCCACCAGCACCGCCCCGAGACTGCTGACGGGGCAGAGAATATGGAGTCAGGAACAGCTTCAGGGGCTATTGCTGCCTGGAGCGCTGTTTATATTGACCTCAACCAGGCACACCTGGGGAGGGCTGGGCGGCAGGGTAAGGCTGCCCAGGTCAGCTAATCCACAACACTCAGGCAATCACATTGTTGAAAACGGACCTCGCTAAGGCAGAAGAGAAGCCAAGGAAAAAAAGAACACAATGCCATTTGCACCACCGTAGATGAGTCTAGAGGTAATCACGTGACTTGCAGTAAGTCAGAAAGTGAAAGACACATATCATATCATATCACTTATAGGTGTTACCTAAAAATGGATACCAGGGCAGATATTTCCACCGAGAAGGGCAATCAGAGATTCATTAAACAAACTTATGGTTCACCAATGGAAAGGTGTGAGGATTGGTTTCATTACGATATCGGGGGTAACACAGGTGACATATATAATCACCAAAGACCTACGGAATACCAAAAGACTACTCAACATTCTGTCATAACGTACATGAGAAAAGGATCCCAGGAAAAACAGACATGTGTATATGTGTAAAAGAACCAACCACATCTTCCACACCTCCAACAAGCCAAACATTGTAATCAAACTTGCTGTAATAAAAAATAAAAATTAAATTAAAAACACGAACAAGAAGTAGGGAGACAAACTTGAGGGGCTTTCTCCTGGCACATTCCATTCTAAATTCCAATCTAGAACACGACTTCCATTGAGGCTCTCTTGCCCTAGTAACCAGAATTGGTAAGGGAGAACTGCTGCCACCATGTGGCCGTTTCACACAACAGCAGCTTTAATCCCAGCGCTAATGGTCAGTTGATATTCAAAATCATTGCAGGCCCGTAAATGACACCTGCCCTGAAAACAAATGCTGGGGTCACATATCGACCAAAAATTTCAAAGGACGTCCATATTTCAAAACGACCATTTCAAAAGGCATATTTTATGCACATTAGTTTTCTGCTTCTTTTTCTTTCTTTCCTTTTTGGTTAAAAAAACGGGAATGGAAAAAGGCATCCCTCAGAAGGGGCGAAAAGTTGCAAACGAATCAATGGACAAAGGTTTAATCTCCAATATATATAAACAGCTCATGCAGCTTAATATTAAAAAAAACAAACAACCCAATACAAAAATGGGCAGAAGATCTAAAGATACGTTTCTTCAAAGAAGACACAGAGATGGCCAAGACGCACATGAAAAGCTGCTCAACAGCACTAATTATTAGAGAAATGCAAATCAAAACTACAATGAGGTATCACCTCACACTGTTAGAATCGGCATCATCAGAAAATCTACAGACAACAAATTCTGGGGAGGGTGTGGACAAAAGGAGCCCTCTTCCACTATTGGTGGGAATGTAAATTGATACAGTCACTATGGAGAACAGTATGGAGTTTCGTTAAAAAAAAAAACTAGAAATAGAATTACCATCTGATCCAGCAATCCCACTTCTGGGCATATACCCAAAGAACACCATAAATCAAAAAGGCACATTCACCACAATGTACATTGCAGCACTATTTACAATAGCCAGGTAATGGAAGCAACCTAAATGCCCACAGACAGATGAATGGATAAAGATGTGGTACATGTATAAAATGGAATATTACTCAGCCATAAAACGGAATGAAACTGGGTCATTTGTAGAGACATCGATGGATCTAGAGACTGTCATACAGAATGAAGTAAGTCAGAAAGAGGAAAACAAATATTGTATATTAATGCATATATGTGGAACCTAAAAACTGGTACAGATGAACTGGTTTGCAGGGAAGAAATAGAGACAGAGGTAGAGAACAAACGTATGGACACCAAGTGTGGGAAGCCATGGTGTGGTGGTGGTGGGATGAGTTGGGAGATTGGGATTGACCTGCATACATGTATATGCATAAAATACATAACTAATAATAACCTGCTGTATAAAAAAATAAATAAAATTAAATTTCAAAATTAAAAAAAATAATATTTAAAAATAATACAGAAAAAAGTTCTTCCCTTCACACAGATGTATTTACAGGAATGAATTATTTCCATGCTTATATCTATAAATACATAAAAGAGGAATAAAATCTAACTTGAACCATAAAAGAAAAAAAAAAACCTGAACCCACCAGTTATACAGAGGAAAACCCTATCAGGGCACTTGCTCCAGCGGTAAACAATTCTGAAATGGGTCTGAGGTGGGGAATCATCTCCCATACAGCCAGCAACCCACACCCCACGCAAGGAGCGTCCTCATTGCAAAGCTGGGGGATCGTGCAGAGGCATCTCTGAATAAAGGTGAGCTGAGCCCCAGGCCAGCTGCTGCTGAACTGTTCCCACCCTTCCCAGGTAAAACACCTGAATATGTACAAGGGCTTGAAAGACTAGAGGAAGGGCCATGGAGCCACACCAGCAACAGCACGCAGGCCAACTTGGTGCCTGCAGGCCAGCCAGGGTGGTCCTGCCCCCGGGCGCTCTTCCGGAAGCTTTCCATTGTCCTGCCTGAGATACCCCACCTGTCCCGGCCCCCACTGCTTTTTTCCTTCCTCACCTCTGTCCGGAGAGAAATTCCAGCGGAAGGTATGGGTGACACATCCTCTTCTTTACAGGTGGCAGCCTGGCAACTCCTGCAGAAAGGCCAGCAGAACCCCACTCACACCGGGCCACCAACAAAGCTGTGGCCCCTCATTCCCTCCCACCAGCACCGCCCCGAGACTGCTGACGGGGCAGAGAATATGGAGTCAGGAACAGCTTCAGGGGCTATTGCTGCCTGGAGCGCTGTTTATATTGACCTCAACCAGGCACACCTGGGGAGGGCTGGGCGGCAGGGTAAGGCTGCCCAGGTCAGCTAATCCACAACACTCAGGCAATCACATTGTTGAAAACGGACCTCGCTAAGGCAGAAGAGAAGCCAAGGAAAAAAAGAACACAATGCCATTTGCACCACCGTAGATGAGTCTAGAGGTAATCACGTGACTTGCAGTAAGTCAGAAAGTGAAAGACACATATCATATCATATCACTTATAGGTGTTACCTAAAAATGGATACCAGGGCAGATATTTCCACCGAGAAGGGCAATCAGAGATTCATTAAACAATTCATTAAACAAACTTATGGTTCACCAATGGAAAGGTGTGAGGATTGGTTTCATTACGATATCGGGGTTAACACAGGTGACATATATAATCACCAAAGACCTACGGAATACCAAAAGACTACTCAACATTCTGTCATAACGTACATGAGAAAAGGATCCCAGGAAAAACAGACATGTGTATATGTGTAAAAGAACCAACCACATCTTCCACACCTCCAACAAGCCAAACATTGTAATCAAACTTGCTGTAATAAAAAATAAAAATTAAATTAAAAACACGAACAAGAAGTAGGGAGACAAACTTGAGGGGCTTTCTCCTGGCACATTCCATTCTAAATTCCAATCTAGAACACGACTTCCATTGAGGCTCTCTTGCCCTAGTAACCAGAATTGGTAAGGGAGAACTGCTGCCACCTTGTGGCCGTTTCACACAACAGCAGCTTTAATCCCAGCGCTAATGGTCAGTTGATATTCAAAATCATTGCAGGCCCGTAAATGACACCTGCCCTGAAAACAAATGCTGGGGTCACATATCGACCAAAAAATTCAAAGGACGTCCATATTTCAAAACGACCATTTCAAAAGGCATATTTTATGCACATTAGTTTTCTGCTTCTTTTTCTTTCTTTCCTTTTTGGTTAAAAAAACGGGAATGGAAAAAGGCATCCCTCAGAAGGGGCGAAAAGTTGCAAACGAATCAATGGACAAAGGTTTAATCTCCAATATATATAAACAGCTCATGCAGCTTAATATTAAAAAAAAACAAACAACCCAATACAAAAATGGGCAGAAGATCTAAAGATACGTTTCTTCAAAGAAGACACAGAGATGGCCAAGACGCACATGAAAAGCTGCTCAACAGCACTAATTATTAGAGAAATGCAAAGCAAAACTACAATGAGGTATCACCTCACACTGTTAGAATCGGCATCATCAGAAAATCTACAGACAACAAATTCTGGGGAGGGTGTGGACAAAAGGAGCCCTCTTCCACTATTGGTGGGAATGTAAATTGATACAGTCACTATGGAGAACAGTATGGAGTTTCGTTAAAAAAAAAAACTAGAAATAGAATTACCATCTGATCCAGCAATCCCACTTCTGGGCATATACCCAAAGAACACCATAAATCAAAAAGGCACATTCACCACAATGTTCATTGCAGCACTATTTACAATAGCCAGGTAATGGAAGCAACCTAAATGCCCACAGACAGATGAATGGATAAAGATGTGGTACATGTATAAAATGGAATATTACTCAGCCATAAAACGGAATGAAACTGGGTCATTTGTAGAGACATCGATGGATCTAGAGACTGTCATACAGAATGAAGTCAGTCAGAAAGAGGAAAACAAATATTGTATATTAATGCATATATGTGGAACCTAAAAACTGGTACAGATGAACTGGTTTGCAGGGAAGAAATAGAGACAGAGGTAGAGAACAAACGTATGGACACCAAGTGTGGGAAGCCATGGTGTGGTGGTGGTGGGATGAGTTGGGAGATTGGGATTGACCTGCATACATGTATATGCATAAAATACATAACTAATAATAACCTGCTGTATAAAAAAATAAATAAAATTAAATTTCAAAATTAAAAAAAATAATATTTAAAAATAATACAGAAAAAAGTTCTTCCCTTCACACAGATGTATTTACAGGAATGAATTATTTCCATGCTTATATCTATAAATACATAAAAGAGGAATAAAATCTAACTTGAACCATAAAAGAAAAAAAAAAACCTGAACCCACCAGTTATACAGAGGAAAACCCTATCAGGGCACTTGCTCCAGCGGTAAACAATTCTGAAATGGGTCTGAGGTGGGGAATCATCTCCCATACAGCCAGCAACCCACACCCCACGCAAGGAGCGTCCTCATTGCAAAGCTGGGGGATCGTGCAGAGGCATCTCTGAATAAAGGTGAGCTGAGCCCCAGGCCAGCTGCTGCTGAACTGTTCCCACCCTTCCCAGGTAAAACACCTGAATATGTACAAGGGCTTGAAAGACTAGAGGAAGGGCCATGGAGCCACACCAGCAACAGCACGCAGGCCAACTTGGTGCCTGCAGGCCAGCCAGGGTGGTCCTGCCCCCGGGCGCTCTTCCGGAAGCTTTCCATTGTCCTGCCTGAGATACCCCACCTGTCCCGGCCCCCACTGCTTTTTTCCTTCCTCACCTCTGTCCGGAGAGAAATTCCAGCGGAAGGTATGGGTGACACATCCTCTTCTTTACAGGTGGCAGCCTGGCAACTCCTGCAGAAAGGCCAGCAGAACCCCACTCACACCGGGCCACCAACAAAGCTGTGGCCCCTCATTCCCTCCCACCAGCACCGCCCCGAGACTGCTGACGGGGCAGAGAATATGGAGTCAGGAACAGCTTCAGGGGCTATTGCTGCCTGGAGCGCTGTTTATATTGACCTCAACCAGGCACACCTGGGGAGGGCTGGGCGGCAGGGTAAGGCTGCCCAGGTCAGCTAATCCACAACACTCAGGCAATCACATTGTTGAAAACGGACCTCGCTAAGGCAGAAGAGAAGCCAAGGAAAAAAAGAACACAATGCCATTTGCACCACCGTAGATGAGTCTAGAGGTAATCACGTGACTTGCAGTAAGTCAGAAAGTGAAAGACACATATCATATCATATCACTTATAGGTGTTACCTAAAAATGGATACCAGGGCAGATATTTCCACCGAGAAGGGCAATCAGAGATTCATTAAACAAACTTATGGTTCACCAATGGAAAGGTGTGAGGATTGGTTTCATTACGATATCGGGGTTAACAGACTTATACAAACACAGGTGACATATATAATCACCAAAGACCTACGGAATACCAAAAGACTACTCAACATTCTGTCATAACGTACATGAGAAAAGGATCCCAGGAAAAACAGACATGTGTATATGTGTAAAAGAACCAACCACATCTTCCACACCTCCAACAAGCCAAACATTGTAATCAAACTTGCTGTAATAAAAAATAAAAATTAAATTAAAAACACGAACAAGAGGTAGGGAGACAAACTTGAGGGGCTTTCTCCTGGCACATTCCATTCTAAATTCCAATCTAGAACACGACTTCCATTGAGGCTCTCTTGCCCTAGTAACCAGAATTGGTAAGGGAGAACTGCTGCCACCTTGTGGCCGTTTCACACAACAGCAGCTTTAATCCCAGCGCTAATGGTCAGTTGATATTCAAAATCATTGCAGGCCCGTAAATGACACCTGCCCTGAAAACAAATGCTGGGGTCACATATCGACCAAAAAATTCAAAGGACGTCCATATTTCAAAACGACCATTTCAAAAGGCATATTTTATACACATTAGTTTTCTGCTTCTTTTTCTTTCTTTCCTTTTTGGTTAAAAAAACGGGAATGGAAAAAGGCATCCCTCAGAAGGGGCGAAAAGTGGCAAACGAATCAATGGACAAAGGTTTAATCTCCAATATATATAAACAGCTCATGCAGCTTAATATTAAAAAAAACAAACAACCCAATACAAAAATGGGCAGAAGATCTAAAGATACGTTTCTTCAAAGAAGACACAGAGATGGCCAAGACGCACATGAAAAGCTGCTCAACAGCACTAATTATTAGAGAAATGCAAATCAAAACTACAATGAGGTATCACCTCACACTGTTAGAATCGGCATCATCAGAAAATCTACAGACAACAAATTCTGGGGAGGGTGTGGACAAAAGGAGCCCTCTTCCACTATTGGTGGGAATGTAAATTGATACAGTCACTATGGAGAACAGTATGGAGTTTCGTTAAAAAAAAAACTAGAAATAGAATTACCATCTGATCCAGCAATCCCACTTCTGGGCATATACCCAAAGAACACCATAAATCAAAAAGGCACATTCACCACAATGTTCATTGCAGCACTATTTACAATAGCCAGGTAATGGAAGCAACCTAAATGCCCACAGACAGATGAATGGATAAAGATGTGGTACATGTATAAAATGGAATATTACTCAGCCATAAAACGGAATGAAACTGGGTCATTTGTAGAGACATCGATGGATCTAGAGACTGTCATACAGAATGAAGTAAGTCAGAAAGAGGAAAACAAATATTGTATATTAATGCATATATGTGGAACCTAAAAACTGGTACAGATGAACTGGTTTGCAGGGAAGAAATAGAGACAGAGGTAGAGAACAAACGTATGGACACCAAGTGTGGGAAGCCATGGTGTGGTGGTGGTGGGATGAGTTGGGAGATTGGGATTGACCTGCATACATGTATATGCATAAAATACATAACTAATAATAACCTGCTGTATAAAAAAATAAATAAAATTAAATTTCAAAATTAAAAAAAATAATATTTAAAAATAATACAGAAAAAAGTTCTTCCCTTCACACAGATGTATTTACAGGAATGAATTATTTCCATGCTTATATCTATAAATACATAAAAGAGGAATAAAATCTAACTTGAACCATAAAAGAAAAAAAAAAACCTGAACCCACCAGTTATACAGAGGAAAACCCTATCAGGGCACTTGCTCCAGCGGTAAACAATTCTGAAATGGGTCTGAGGTGGGGAATCATCTCCCATACAGCCAGCAACCCACACCCCACGCAAGGAGCGTCCTCATTGCAAAGCTGGGGGATCGTGCAGAGGCATCTCTGAATAAAGGTGAGCTGAGCCCCAGGCCAGCTGCTGCTGAACTGTTCCCACCCTTCCCAGGTAAAACACCTGAATATGTACAAGGGCTTGAAAGACTAGAGGAAGGGCCATGGAGCCACACCAGCAACAGCACGCAGGCCAACTTGGTGCCTGCAGGCCAGCCAGGGTGGTCCTGCCCCCGGGCGCTCTTCCGGAAGCTTTCCATTGTCCTGCCTGAGATACCCCACCTGTCCCGGCCCCCACTGCTTTTTTCCTTCCTCACCTCTGTCCGGAGAGAAATTCCAGCGGAAGGTATGGGTGACACATCCTCTTCTTTACAGGTGGCAGCCTGGCAACTCCTGCAGAAAGGCCAGCAGAACCCCACTCACACCGGGCCACCAACAAAGCTGTGGCCCCTCATTCCCTCCCACCAGCACCGCCCCGAGACTGCTGACGGGGCAGAGAATATGGAGTCAGGAACAGCTTCAGGGGCTATTGCTGCCTGGAGCGCTGTTTATATTGAACTCAACCAGGCACACCTGGGGAGGGCTGGGCGGCAGGGTAAGGCTGCCCAGGTCAGCTAATCCACAACACTCAGGCAATCACATTGTTGAAAACGGACCTCGCTAAGGCAGAAGAGAAGCCAAGGAAAAAAAGAACACAATGCCATTTGCACCACCGTAGATGAGTCTAGAGGTAATCACGTGACTTGCAGTAAGTCAGAAAGTGAAAGACACATATCATATCATATCACTTATAGGTGTTACCTAAAAATGGATACCAGGGCAGATATTTCCACCGAGAAGGGCAATCAGAGATTCATTAAACAAACTTATGGTTCACCAATGGAAAGGTGTGAGGATTGGTTTCATTACGATATCGGGGGTAACACAGGTGACATATATAATCACCAAAGACCTACGGAATACCAAAAGACTACTCAACATTCTGTCATAACGTACATGAGAAAAGGATCCCAGGAAAAACAGACATGTGTATATGTGTAAAAGAACCAACCACATCTTCCACACCTCCAACAAGCCAAACATTGTAATCAAACTTGCTGTAATAAAAAATAAAAATTAAATTAAAAACACGAACAAGAAGTAGGGAGACAAACTTGAGGGGCTTTCTCCTGGCACATTCCATTCTAAATTCCAATCTAGAACACGACTTCCATTGAGGCTCTCTTGCCCTAGTAACCAGAATTGGTAAGGGAGAACTGCTGCCACCATGTGGCCGTTTCACACAACAGCAGCTTTAATCCCAGCGCTAATGGTCAGTTGATATTCAAAATCATTGCAGGCCCGTAAATGACACCTGCCCTGAAAACAAATGCTGGGGTCACATATCGACCAAAAATTTCAAAGGACGTCCATATTTCAAAACGACCATTTCAAAAGGCATATTTTATGCACATTAGTTTTCTGCTTCTTTTTCTTTCTTTCCTTTTTGGTTAAAAAAACGGGAATGGAAAAAGGCATCCCTCAGAAGGGGCGAAAAGTTGCAAACGAATCAATGGACAAAGGTTTAATCTCCAATATATATAAACAGCTCATGCAGCTTAATATTAAAAAAAACAAACAACCCAATACAAAAATGGGCAGAAGATCTAAAGATACGTTTCTTCAAAGAAGACACAGAGATGGCCAAGACGCACATGAAAAGCTGCTCAACAGCACTAATTATTAGAGAAATGCAAATCAAAACTACAATGAGGTATCACCTCACACTGTTAGAATCGGCATCATCAGAAAATCTACAGACAACAAATTCTGGGGAGGGTGTGGACAAAAGGAGCCCTCTTCCACTATTGGTGGGAATGTAAATTGATACAGTCACTATGGAGAACAGTATGGAGTTTCGTTAAAAAAAAACTAGAAATAGAATTACCATCTGATCCAGCAATCCCACTTCTGGGCATATACCCAAAGAACACCATAAATCAAAAAGGCACATTCACCACAATGTACATTGCAGCACTATTTACAATAGCCAGGTAATGGAAGCAACCTAAATGCCCACAGACAGATGAATGGATAAAGATGTGGTACATGTATAAAATGGAATATTACTCAGCCATAAAACGGAATGAAACTGGGTCATTTGTAGAGACATCGATGGATCTAGAGACTGTCATACAGAATGAAGTAAGTCAGAAAGAGGAAAACAAATATTGTATATTAATGCATATATGTGGAACCTAAAAACTGGTACAGATGAACTGGTTTGCAGGGAAGAAATAGAGACAGAGGTAGAGAACAAACGTATGGACACCAAGTGTGGGAAGCCATGGTGTGGTGGTGGTGGGATGAGTTGGGAGATTGGGATTGACCTGCATACATGTATATGCATAAAATACATAACTAATAATAACCTGCTGTATAAAAAAATAAATAAAATTAAATTTCAAAATTAAAAAAAATAATATTTAAAAATAATACAGAAAAAAGTTCTTCCCTTCACACAGATGTATTTACAGGAATGAATTATTTCCATGCTTATATCTATAAATACATAAAAGAGGAATAAAATCTAACTTGAACCATAAAAGAAAAAAAAAAACCTGAACCCACCAGTTATACAGAGGAAAACCCTATCAGGGCACTTGCTCCAGCGGTAAACAATTCTGAAATGGGTCTGAGGTGGGGAATCATCTCCCATACAGCCAGCAACCCACACCCCACGCAAGGAGCGTCCTCATTGCAAAGCTGGGGGATCGTGCAGAGGCATCTCTGAATAAAGGTGAGCTGAGCCCCAGGCCAGCTGCTGCTGAACTGTTCCCACCCTTCCCAGGTAAAACACCTGAATATGTACAAGGGCTTGAAAGACTAGAGGAAGGGCCATGGAGCCACACCAGCAACAGCACGCAGGCCAACTTGGTGCCTGCAGGCCAGCCAGGGTGGTCCTGCCCCCGGGCGCTCTTCTGGAAGCTTTCCATTGTCCTGCCTGAGATACCCCACCTGTCCCGGCCCCCACTGCTTTTTTCCTTCCTCACCTCTGTCCGGAGAGAAATTCCAGCGGAAGGTATGGGTGACACATCCTCTTCTTTACAGGTGGCAGCCTGGCAACTCCTGCAGAAAGGCCAGCAGAACCCCACTCACACCGGGCCACCAACAAAGCTGTGGCCCCTCATTCCCTCCCACCAGCACCGCCCCGAGACTGCTGACGGGGCAGAGAATATGGAGTCAGGAACAGCTTCAGGGGCTATTGCTGCCTGGAGCGCTGTTTATATTGACCTCAACCAGGCACACCTGGGGAGGGCTGGGCGGCAGGGTAAGGCTGCCCAGGTCAGCTAATCCACAACACTCAGGCAATCACATTGTTGAAAACGGACCTCGCTAAGGCAGAAGAGAAGCCAAGGAAAAAAAGAACACAATGCCATTTGTACCACCGTAGATGAGTCTAGAGGTAATCACGTGACTTGCAGTAAGTCAGAAAGTGAAAGACACATATCATATCATATCACTTATAGGTGTTACCTAAAAATGGATACCAGGGCAGATATTTCCACCGAGAAGGGCAATCAGAGATTCATTAAACAATTCATTAAACAAACTTATGGTTCACCAATGGAAAGGTGTGAGGATTGGTTTCATTACGATATCGGGGTTAACACAGGTGACATATATAATCACCAAAGACCTACGGAATACCAAAAGACTACTCAACATTCTGTCATAACGTACATGAGAAAAGGATCCCAGGAAAAACAGACATGTGTATATGTGTAAAAGAACCAACCACATCTTCCACACCTCCAACAAGCCAAACATTGTAATCAAACTTGCTGTAATAAAAAATAAAAATTAAATTAAAAACACGAACAAGAAGTAGGGAGACAAACTTGAGGGGCTTTCTCCTGGCACATTCCATTCTAAATTCCAATCTAGAACACGACTTCCATTGAGGCTCTCTTGCCCTAGTAACCAGAATTGGTAAGGGAGAACTGCTGCCACCTTGTGGCCGTTTCACACAACAGCAGCTTTAATCCCAGCGCTAATGGTCAGTTGATATTCAAAATCATTGCAGGCCCGTAAATGACACCTGCCCTGAAAACAAATGCTGGGGTCACATATCGACCAAAAAATTCAAAGGACGTCCATATTTCAAAACGACCATTTCAAAAGGCATATTTTATGCACATTAGTTTTCTGCTTCTTTTTCTTTCTTTCCTTTTTGGTTAAAAAAACGGGAATGGAAGAAGGCATCCCTCAGAAGGGGCGAAAAGTTGCAAACGAATCAATGGACAAAGGTTTAATCTCCAATATATATAAACAGCTCATGCAGCTTAATATTAAAAAAAAACAAACAACCCAATACAAAAATGGGCAGAAGATCTAAAGATACGTTTCTTCAAAGAAGACACAGAGATGGCCAAGACGCACATGAAAAGCTGCTCAACAGCACTAATTATTAGAGAAATGCAAAGCAAAACTACAATGAGGTATCACCTCACACTGTTAGAATCGGCATCATCAGAAAATCTACAGACAACAAATTCTGGGGAGGATGTGGACAAAAGGAGCCCTCTTCCACTATTGGTGGGAATGTAAATTGATACAGTAACTATGGAGAACAGTATGGAGTTTCGTTAAAAAAAAAACTAGAAATAGAATTACCATCTGATCCAGCAATCCCACTTCTGGGCATATACCCAAAGAACACCATAAATCAAAAAGGCACATTCACCACAATGTTCATTGCAGCACTATTTACAATAGCCAGGTAATGGAAGCAACCTAAATGCCCACAGACAGATGAATGGATAAAGATGTGGTACATGTATAAAATGGAATATTACTCAGCCATAAAACGGAATGAAACTGGGTCATTTGTAGAGACATCGATGGATCTAGAGACTGTCATACAGAATGAAGTCAGTCAGAAAGAGGAAAACAAATATTGTATATTAATGCATATATGTGGAACCTAAAAACTGGTACAGATGAACTGGTTTGCAGGGAAGAAATAGAGACAGAGGTAGAGAACAAACGTATGGACACCAAGTGTGGGAAGCCATGGTGTGGTGGTGGTGGGATGAGTTGGGAGATTGGGATTGACCTGCATACATGTATATGCATAAAATACATAACTAATAATAACCTGCTGTATAAAAAAATAAATAAAATTAAATTTCAAAATTAAAAAAAATAATATTTAAAAATAATACAGAAAAAAGTTCTTCCCTTCACACAGATGTATTTACAGGAATGAATTATTTCCATGCTTATATCTATAAATACATAAAAGAGGAATAAAATCTAACTTGAACCATAAAAGAAAAAAAAAAACCTGAACCCACCAGTTATACAGAGGAAAACCCTATCAGGGCACTTGCTCCAGCGGTAAACAATTCTGAAATGGGTCTGAGGTGGGGAATCATCTCCCATACAGCCAGCAACCCACACCCCACGCAAGGAGCGTCCTCATTGCAAAGCTGGGGGATCGTGCAGAGGCATCTCTGAATAAAGGTGAGCTGAGCCCCAGGCCAGCTGCTGCTGAACTGTTCCCACCCTTCCCAGGTAAAACACCTGAATATGTACAAGGGCTTGAAAGACTAGAGGAAGGGCCATGGAGCCACACCAGCAACAGCACGCAGGCCAACTTGGTGCCTGCAGGCCAGCCAGGGTGGTCCTGCCCCCGGGCGCTCTTCCGGAAGCTTTCCATTGTCCTGCCTGAGATACCCCACCTGTCCCGGCCCCCACTGCTTTTTTCCTTCCTCACCTCTGTCCGGAGAGAAATTCCAGCGGAAGGTATGGGTGACACATCCTCTTCTTTACAGGTGGCAGCCTGGCAACTCCTGCAGAAAGGCCAGCAGAACCCCACTCACACCGGGCCACCAACAAAGCTGTGGCCCCTCATTCCCTCCCACCAGCACCGCCCCGAGACTGCTGACGGGGCAGAGAATATGGAGTCAGGAACAGCTTCAGGGGCTATTGCTGCCTGGAGCGCTGTTTATATTGACCTCAACCAGGCACACCTGGGGAGGGCTGGGCGGCAGGGTAAGGCTGCCCAGGTCAGCTAATCCACAACACTCAGGCAATCACATTGTTGAAAACGGACCTCGCTAAGGCAGAAGAGAAGCCAAGGAAAAAAAGAACACAATGCCATTTGCACCACCGTAGATGAGTCTAGAGGTAATCACGTGACTTGCAGTAAGTCAGAAAGTGAAAGACACATATCATATCATATCACTTATAGGTGTTACCTAAAAATGGATACCAGGGCAGATATTTCCACCGAGAAGGGCAATCAGAGATTCATTAAACAAACTTATGGTTCACCAATGGAAAGGTGTGAGGATTGGTTTCATTACGATATCGGGGTTAACAGACTTATACAAACACAGGTGACATATATAATCACCAAAGACCTACGGAATACCAAAAGACTACTCAACATTCTGTCATAACGTACATGAGAAAAGGATCCCAGGAAAAACAGACATGTGTATATGTGTAAAAGAACCAACCACATCTTCCACACCTCCAACAAGCCAAACATTGTAATCAAACTTGCTGTAATAAAAAATAAAAATTAAATTAAAAACACGAACAAGAGGTAGGGAGACAAACTTGAGGGGCTTTCTCCTGGCACATTCCATTCTAAATTCCAATCTAGAACACGACTTCCATTGAGGCTCTCTTGCCCTAGTAACCAGAATTGGTAAGGGAGAACTGCTGCCACCTTGTGGCCGTTTCACACAACAGCAGCTTTAATCCCAGCGCTAATGGTCAGTTGATATTCAAAATCATTGCAGGCCCGTAAATGACACCTGCCCTGAAAACAAATGCTGGGGTCACATATCGACCAAAAAATTCAAAGGACGTCCATATTTCAAAACGACCATTTCAAAAGGCATATTTTATACACATTAGTTTTCTGCTTCTTTTTCTTTCTTTCCTTTTTGGTTAAAAAAACGGGAATGGAAAAAGGCATCCCTCAGAAGGGGCGAAAAGTTGCAAACGAATCAATGGACAAAGGTTTAATCTCCAATATATATAAACAGCTCATGCAGCTTAATATTAAAAAAAACAAACAACCCAATACAAAAATGGGCAGAAGATCTAAAGATACGTTTCTTCAAAGAAGACACAGAGATGGCCAAGACGCACATGAAAAGCTGCTCAACAGCACTAATTATTAGAGAAATGCAAATCAAAACTACAATGAGGTATCACCTCACACTGTTAGAATCGGCATCATCAGAAAATCTACAGACAACAAATTCTGGGGAGGGTGTGGACAAAAGGAGCCCTCTTCCACTATTGGTGGGAATGTAAATTGATACAGTCACTATGGAGAACAGTATGGAGTTTCGTTAAAAAAAAAACTAGAAATAGAATTACCATCTGATCCAGCAATCCCACTTCTGGGCATATACCCAAAGAACACCATAAATCAAAAAGGCACATTCACCACAATGTTCATTGCAGCACTATTTACAATAGCCAGGTAATGGAAGCAACCTAAATGCCCACAGACAGATGAATGGATAAAGATGTGGTACATGTATAAAATGGAATATTACTCAGCCATAAAACGGAATGAAACTGGGTCATTTGTAGAGACATCGATGGATCTAGAGACTGTCATACAGAATGAAGTCAGTCAGAAAGAGGAAAACAAATATTGTATATTAATGCATATATGTGGAACCTAAAAACTGGTACAGATGAACTGGTTTGCAGGGAAGAAATAGAGACAGAGGTAGAGAACAAACGTATGGACACCAAGTGTGGGAAGCCATGGTGTGGTGGTGGTGGGATGAGTTGGGAGATTGGGATTGACCTGCATACATGTATATGCATAAAATACATAACTAATAATAACCTGCTGTATAAAAAAATAAATAAAATTAAATTTCAAAATTAAAAAAAATAATATTTAAAAATAATACAGAAAAAAGTTCTTCCCTTCACACAGATGTATTTACAGGAATGAATTATTTCCATGCTTATATCTATAAATACATAAAAGAGGAATAAAATCTAACTTGAACCATAAAAGAAAAAAAAAAACCTGAACCCACCAGTTATACAGAGGAAAACCCTATCAGGGCACTTGCTCCAGCGGTAAACAATTCTGAAATGGGTCTGAGGTGGGGAATCATCTCCCATACAGCCAGCAACCCACACCCCACGCAAGGAGCGTCCTCATTGCAAAGCTGGGGGATCGTGCAGAGGCATCTCTGAATAAAGGTGAGCTGAGCCCCAGGCCAGCTGCTGCTGAACTGTTCCCACCCTTCCCAGGTAAAACACCTGAATATGTACAAGGGCTTGAAAGACTAGAGGAAGGGCCATGGAGCCACACCAGCAACAGCACGCAGGCCAACTTGGTGCCTGCAGGCCAGCCAGGGTGGTCCTGCCCCCGGGCGCTCTTCCGGAAGCTTTCCATTGTCCTGCCTGAGATACCCCACCTGTCCCGGCCCCCACTGCTTTTTTCCTTCCTCACCTCTGTCCGGAGAGAAATTCCAGCGGAAGGTATGGGTGACACATCCTCTTCTTTACAGGTGGCAGCCTGGCAACTCCTGCAGAAAGGCCAGCAGAACCCCACTCACACCGGGCCACCAACAAAGCTGTGGCCCCTCATTCCCTCCCACCAGCACCGCCCCGAGACTGCTGACGGGGCAGAGAATATGGAGTCAGGAACAGCTTCAGGGGCTATTGCTGCCTGGAGCGCTGTTTATATTGACCTCAACCAGGCACACCTGGGGAGGGCTGGGCGGCAGGGTAAGGCTGCCCAGGTCAGCTAATCCACAACACTCAGGCAATCACATTGTTGAAAACGGACCTCGCTAAGGCAGAAGAGAAGCCAAGGAAAAAAAGAACACAATGCCATTTGCACCACCGTAGATGAGTCTAGAGGTAATCACGTGACTTGCAGTAAGTCAGAAAGTGAAAGACACATATCATATCATATCACTTATAGGTGTTACCTAAAAATGGATACCAGGGCAGATATTTCCACCGAGAAGGGCAATCAGAGATTCATTAAACAAACTTATGGTTCACCAATGGAAAGGTGTGAGGATTGGTTTCATTACGATATCGGGGTTAACACAGGTGACATATATAATCACCAAAGACCTACGGAATACCAAAAGACTACTCAACATTCTGTCATAACGTACATGAGAAAAGGATCCCAGGAAAAACAGACATGTGTATATGTGTAAAAGAACCAACCACATCTTCCACACCTCCAACAAGCCAAACATTGTAATCAAACTTGCTGTAATAAAAAATAAAAATTAAATTAAAAACACGAACAAGAAGTAGGGAGACAAACTTGAGGGGCTTTCTCCTGGCACATTCCATTCTAAATTCCAATCTAGAACACGACTTCCATTGAGGCTCTCTTGCCCTAGTAACCAGAATTGGTAAGGGAGAACTGCTGCCACCTTGTGGCCGTTTCACACAACAGCAGCTTTAATCCCAGCGCTAATGGTCAGTTGATATTCAAAATCATTGCAGGCCCGTAAATGACACCTGCCCTGAAAACAAATGCTGGGGTCACATATCGACCAAAAATTTCAAAGGACGTCTATATTTCAAAACGACCATTTCAAAAGGCATATTTTATGCACATTAGTTTTCTGCTTCTTTTTCTTTCTTTCCTTTTTGGTTAAAAAAACGGGAATGGAAAAAGGCATCCCTCAGAAGGGGCGAAAAGTTGCAAACGAATCAATGGACAAAGGTTTAATCTCCAATATATATAAACAGCTCATGCAGCTTAATATTAAAAAAAACAAACAACCCAATACAAAAATGGGCAGAAGATCTAAAGATACGTTTCTTCAAAGAAGACACAGAGATGGCCAAGACGCACATGAAAAGCTGCTCAACAGCACTAATTATTAGAGAAATGCAAATCAAAACTACAATGAGGTATCACCTCACACTGTTAGAATCGGCATCATCAGAAAATCTACAGACAACAAATTCTGGGGAGGGTGTGGACAAAAGGAGCCCTCTTCCACTATTGGTGGGAATGTAAATTGATACAGTCACTATGGAGAACAGTATGGAGTTTCGTTAAAAAAAAAACTAGAAATAGAATTACCATCTGATCCAGCAATCCCACTTCTGGGCATATACCCAAAGAACACCATAAATCAAAAAGGCACATTCACCACAATGTTCATTGCAGCACTATTTACAATAGCCAGGTAATGGAAGCAACCTAAATGCCCACAGACAGATGAATGGATAAAGATGTGGTACATGTATAAAATGGAATATTACTCAGCCATAAAACGGAATGAAACTGGGTCATTTGTAGAGACATCGATGGATCTAGAGACTGTCATACAGAATGAAGTCAGTCAGAAAGAGGAAAACAAATATTGTATATTAATGCATATATGTGGAACCTAAAAACTGGTACAGATGAACTGGTTTGCAGAGAAGAAATAGAGACAGAGGTAGAGAACAAACGTATGGACACCAAGTGTGGGAAGCCATGGTGTGGTGGTGGTGGGATGAGTTGGGAGATTGGGATTGACCTGCATACATGTATATGCATAAAATACATAACTAATAATAACCTGCTGTATAAAAAAATAAATAAAATTAAATTTCAAAATTAAAAAAAATAATATTTAAAAATAATACAGAAAAAAGTTCTTCCCTTCACACAGATGTATTTACAGGAATGAATTATTTCCATGCTTATATCTATAAATACATAAAAGAGGAATAAAATCTAACTTGAACCATAAAAGAAAAAAAAAAACCTGAACCCACCAGTTATACAGAGGAAAACCCTATCAGGGCACTTGCTCCAGCGGTAAACAATTCTGAAATGGGTCTGAGGTGGGGAATCATCTCCCATACAGCCAGCAACCCACACCCCACGCAAGGAGCGTCCTCATTGCAAAGCTGGGGGATCGTGCAGAGGCATCTCTGAATAAAGGTGAGCTGAGCCCCAGGCCAGCTGCTGCTGAACTGTTCCCACCCTTCCCAGGTAAAACACCTGAATATGTACAAGGGCTTGAAAGACTAGAGGAAGGGCCATGGAGCCACACCAGCAACAGCACGCAGGCCAACTTGGTGCCTGCAGGCCAGCCAGGGTGGTCCTGCCCCCGGGCGCTCTTCCGGAAGCTTTCCATTGTCCTGCCTGAGATACCCCACCTGTCCCGGCCCCCACTGCTTTTTTCCTTCCTCACCTCTGTCCGGAGAGAAATTCCAGCGGAAGGTATGGGTGACACATCCTCTTCTTTACAGGTGGCAGCCTGGCAACTCCTGCAGAAAGGCCAGCAGAACCCCACTCACACCGGGCCACCAACAAAGCTGTGGCCCCTCATTCCCTCCCACCAGCACCGCCCCGAGACTGCTGACGGGGCAGAGAATATGGAGTCAGGAACAGCTTCAGGGGCTATTGCTGCCTGGAGCGCTGTTTATATTGACCTCAACCAGGCACACCTGGGGAGGGCTGGGCGGCAGGGTAAGGCTGCCCAGGTCAGCTAATCCACAACACTCAGGCAATCACATTGTTGAAAACGGACCTCGCTAAGGCAGAAGAGAAGCCAAGGAAAAAAAGAACACAATGCCATTTGCACCACCGTAGATGAGTCTAGAGGTAATCACGTGACTTGCAGTAAGTCAGAAAGTGAAAGACACATATCATATCATATCACTTATAGGTGTTACCTAAAAATGGATACCAGGGCAGATATTTCCACCGAGAAGGGCAATCAGAGATTCATTAAACAAACTTATGGTTCACCAATGGAAAGGTGTGAGGATTGGTTTCATTACGATATCGGGGTTAACACAGGTGACATATATAATCACCAAAGACCTACGGAATACCAAAAGACTACTCAACATTCTGTCATAACGTACATGAGAAAAGGATCCCAGGAAAAACAGACATGTGTATATGTGTAAAAGAACCAACCACATCTTCCACACCTCCAACAAGCCAAACATTGTAATCAAACTTGCTGTAATAAAAAATAAAAATTAAATTAAAAACACGAACAAGAAGTAGGGAGACAAACTTGAGGGGCTTTCTCCTGGCACATTCCATTCTAAATTCCAATCTAGAACACGACTTCCATTGAGGCTCTCTTGCCCTAGTAACCAGAATTGGTAAGGGAGAACTGCTGCCACCTTGTGGCCGTTTCACACAACAGCAGCTTTAATCCCAGCGCTAATGGTCAGTTGATATTCAAAATCATTGCAGGCCCGTAAATGACACCTGCCCTGAAAACAAATGCTGGGGTCACATATCGACCAAAAATTTCAAAGGACGTCCATATTTCAAAACGACCATTTCAAAAGGCATATTTTATGCACATTAGTTTTCTGCTTCTTTTTCTTTCTTTCCTTTTTGGTTAAAAAAACGGGAATGGAAAAAGGCATCCCTCAGAAGGGGCGAAAAGTTGCAAACGAATCAATGGACAAAGGTTTAATCTCCAATATATATAAACAGCTCATGCAGCTTAATATTAAAAAAAACAAACAACCCAATACAAAAATGGGCAGAAGATCTAAAGATACGTTTCTTCAAAGAAGACACAGAGATGGCCAAGACGCACATGAAAAGCTGCTCAACAGCACTAATTATTAGAGAAATGCAAATCAAAACTACAATGAGGTATCACCTCACACTGTTAGAATCGGCATCATCAGAAAATCTACAGACAACAAATTCTGGGGAGGGTGTGGACAAAAGGAGCCCTCTTCCACTATTGGTGGGAATGTAAATTGATACAGTCACTATGGAGAACAGTATGGAGTTTCGTTAAAAAAAAAACTAGAAATAGAATTACCATCTGATCCAGCAATCCCACTTCTGGGCATATACCCAAAGAACACCATAAATCAAAAAGGCACATTCACCACAATGTTCATTGCAGCACTATTTACAATAGCCAGGTAATGGAAGCAACCTAAATGCCCACAGACAGATGAATGGATAAAGATGTGGTACATGTATAAAATGGAATATTACTCAGCCATAAAACGGAATGAAACTGGGTCATTTGTAGAGACATCGATGGATCTAGAGACTGTCATACAGAATGAAGTAAGTCAGAAAGAGGAAAACAAATATTGTATATTAATGCATATATGTGGAACCTAAAAACTGGTACAGATGAACTGGTTTGCAGGGAAGAAATAGAGACAGAGGTAGAGAACAAACGTATGGACACCAAGTGTGGGAAGCCATGGTGTGGTGGTGGTGGGATGAGTTGGGAGATTGGGATTGACCTGCATACATGTATATGCATAAAATACATAACTAATAATAACCTGCTGTATAAAAAAATAAATAAAATTAAATTTCAAAATTAAAAAAAATAATATTTAAAAATAATACAGAAAAAAGTTCTTCCCTTCACACAGATGTATTTACAGGAATGAATTATTTCCATGCTTATATCTATAAATACATAAAAGAGGAATAAAATCTAACTTGAACCATAAAAGAAAAAAAAAAACCTGAACCCACCAGTTATACAGAGGAAAACCCTATCAGGGCACTTGCTCCAGCGGTAAACAATTCTGAAATGGGTCTGAGGTGGGGAATCATCTCCCATACAGCCAGCAACCCACACCCCACGCAAGGAGCGTCCTCATTGCAAAGCTGGGGGATCGTGCAGAGGCATCTCTGAATAAAGGTGAGCTGAGCCCCAGGCCAGCTGCTGCTGAACTGTTCCCACCCTTCCCAGGTAAAACACCTGAATATGTACAAGGGCTTGAAAGACTAGAGGAAGGGCCATGGAGCCACACCAGCAACAGCACGCAGGCCAACTTGGTGCCTGCAGGCCAGCCAGGGTGGTCCTGCCCCCGGGCGCTCTTCCGGAAGCTTTCCATTGTCCTGCCTGAGATACCCCACCTCTCCCGGCCCCCACTGCTTTTTTCCTTCCTCACCTCTGTCCGGAGAGAAATTCCAGCGGAAGGTATGGGTGACACATCCTCTTCTTTACAGGTGGCAGCCTGGCAACTCCTGCAGAAAGGCCAGCAGAACCCCACTCACACCGGGCCACCAACAAAGCTGTGGCCCCTCATTCCCTCCCACCAGCACCGCCCCGAGACTGCTGACGGGGCAGAGAATATGGAGTCAGGAACAGCTTCAGGGGCTATTGCTGCCTGGAGCGCTGTTTATATTGACCTCAACCAGGCACACCTGGGGAGGGCTGGGCGGCAGGGTAAGGCTGCCCAGGTCAGCTAATCCACAACACTCAGGCAATCACATTGTTGAAAACGGACCTCGCTAAGGCAGAAGAGAAGCCAAGGAAAAAAAGAACACAATGCCATTTGCACCACCGTAGATGAGTCTAGAGGTAATCACGTGACTTGCAGTAAGTCAGAAAGTGAAAGACACATATCATATCATATCACTTATAGGTGTTACCTAAAAATGGATACCAGGGCAGATATTTCCACCGAGAAGGGCAATCAGAGATTCATTAAACAAACTTATGGTTCACCAATGGAAAGGTGTGAGGATTGGTTTCATTACGATATCGGGGTTAACACAGGTGACATATATAATCACCAAAGACCTACGGAATACCAAAAGACTACTCAACATTCTGTCATAACGTACATGAGAAAAGGATCCCAGGAAAAACAGACATGTGTATATGTGTAAAAGAACCAACCACATCTTCCACACCTCCAACAAGCCAAACATTGTAATCAAACTTGCTGTAATAAAAAATAAAAATTAAATTAAAAACACGAACAAGAAGTAGGGAGACAAACTTGAGGGGCTTTCTCCTGGCACATTCCATTCTAAATTCCAATCTAGAACACGACTTCCATTGAGGCTCTCTTGCCCTAGTAACCAGAATTGGTAAGGGAGAACTGCTGCCACCATGTGGCCGTTTCACACAACAGCAGCTTTAATCCCAGCGCTAATGGTCAGTTGATATTCAAAATCATTGCAGGCCCGTAAATGACACCTGCCCTGAAAACAAATGCTGGGGTCACATATCGACCAAAAATTTCAAAGGACGTCCATATTTCAAAACGACCATTTCAAAAGGCATATTTTATGCACATTAGTTTTCTGCTTCTTTTTCTTTCTTTCCTTTTTGGTTAAAAAAACGGGAATGGAAAAAGGCATCCCTCAGAAGGGGCGAAAAGTTGCAAACGAATCAATGGACAAAGGTTTAATCTCCAATATATATAAACAGCTCATGCAGCTTAATATTAAAAAAAACAAACAACCCAATACAAAAATGGGCAGAAGATCTAAAGATACGTTTCTTCAAAGAAGACACAGAGATGGCCAAGACGCACATGAAAAGCTGCTCAACAGCACTAATTATTAGAGAAATGCAAAGCAAAACTACAATGAGGTATCACCTCACACTGTTAGAATCGGCATCATCAGAAAATCTACAGACAACAAATTCTGGGGAGGGTGTGGACAAAAGGAGCCCTCTTCCACTATTGGTGGGAATGTAAATTGATACAGTCACTATGGAGAACAGTATGGAGTTTCGTTAAAAAAAAAACTAGAAATAGAATTACCATCTGATCCAGCAATCCCACTTCTGGGCATATACCCAAAGAACACCATAAATCAAAAAGGCACATTCACCACAATGTTCATTGCAGCACTATTTACAATAGCCAGGTAATGGAAGCAACCTAAATGCCCACAGACAGATGAATGGATAAAGATGTGGTACATGTATAAAATGGAATATTACTCAGCCATAAAACGGAATGAAACTGGGTCATTTGTAGAGACATCGATGGATCTAGAGACTGTCATACAGAATGAAGTCAGTCAGAAAGAGGAAAACAAATATTGTATATTAATGCATATATGTGGAACCTAAAAACTGGTACAGATGAACTGGTTTGCAGGGAAGAAATAGAGACAGAGGTAGAGAACAAACGTATGGACACCAAGTGTGGGAAGCCATGGTGTGGTGGTGGTGGGATGAGTTGGGAGATTGGGATTGACCTGCATACATGTATATGCATAAAATACATAACTAATAATAACCTGCTGTATAAAAAAATAAATAAAATTAAATTTCAAAATTAAAAAAAATAATATTTAAAAATAATACAGAAAAAAGTTCTTCCCTTCACACAGATGTATTTACAGGAATGAATTATTTCCATGCTTATATCTATAAATACATAAAAGAGGAATAAAATCTAACTTGAACCATAAAAGAAAAAAAAAAACCTGAACCCACCAGTTATACAGAGGAAAACCCTATCAGGGCACTTGCTCCAGCGGTAAACAATTCTGAAATGGGTCTGAGGTGGGGAATCATCTCCCATACAGCCAGCAACCCACACCCCACGCAAGGAGCGTCCTCATTGCAAAGCTGGGGGATCGTGCAGAGGCATCTCTGAATAAAGGTGAGCTGAGCCCCAGGCCAGCTGCTGCTGAACTGTTCCCACCCTTCCCAGGTAAAACACCTGAATATGTACAAGGGCTTGAAAGACTAGAGGAAGGGCCATGGAGCCACACCAGCAACAGCACGCAGGCCAACTTGGTGCCTGCAGGCCAGCCAGGGTGGTCCTGCCCCCGGGCGCTCTTCCGGAAGCTTTCCATTGTCCTGCCTGAGATACCCCACCTGTCCCGGCCCCCACTGCTTTTTTCCTTCCTCACCTCTGTCCGGAGAGAAATTCCAGCGGAAGGTATGGGTGACACATCCTCTTCTTTACAGGTGGCAGCCTGGCAACTCCTGCAGAAAGGCCAGCAGAACCCCACTCACACCGGGCCACCAACAAAGCTGTGGCCCCTCATTCCCTCCCACCAGCACCGCCCCGAGACTGCTGACGGGGCAGAGAATATGGAGTCAGGAACAGCTTCAGGGGCTATTGCTGCCTGGAGCGCTGTTTATATTGACCTCAACCAGGCACACCTGGGGAGGGCTGGGCGGCAGGGTAAGGCTGCCCAGGTCAGCTAATCCACAACACTCAGGCAATCACATTGTTGAAAACGGACCTCGCTAAGGCAGAAGAGAAGCCAAGGAAAAAAAGAACACAATGCCATTTGCACCACCGTAGATGAGTCTAGAGGTAATCACGTGACTTGCAGTAAGTCAGAAAGTGAAAGACACATATCATATCATATCACTTATAGGTGTTACCTAAAAATGGATACCAGGGCAGATATTTCCACCGAGAAGGGCAATCAGAGATTCATTAAACAAACTTATGGTTCACCAATGGAAAGGTGTGAGGATTGGTTTCATTACGATATCGGGGTTAACACAGGTGACATATATAATCACCAAAGACCTACGGAATACCAAAAGACTACTCAACATTCTGTCATAACGTACATGAGAAAAGGATCCCAGGAAAAACAGACATGGGTATATGTGTAAAAGAACCAACCACATCTTCCACACCTCCAACAAGCCAAACATTGTAATCAAACTTGCTGTAATAAAAAATAAAAATTAAATTAAAAACACGAACAAGAAGTAGGGAGACAAACTTGAGGGGCTTTCTCCTGGCACATTCCATTCTAAATTCCAATCTAGAACACGACTTCCATTGAGGCTCTCTTGCCCTAGTAACCAGAATTGGTAAGGGAGAACTGCTGCCACCTTGTGGCCGTTTCACACAACAGCAGCTTTAATCCCAGCGCTAATGGTCAGTTGATATTCAAAATCATTGCAGGCCCGTAAATGACACCTGCCCTGAAAACAAATGCTGGGGTCACATATCGACCAAAAAATTCAAAGGACGTCCATATTTCAAAACGACCATTTCAAAAGGCATATTTTATGCACATTAGTTTTCTGCTTCTTTTTCTTTCTTTCCTTTTTGGTTAAAAAAACGGGAATGGAAAAAGGCATCCCTCAGAAGGGGCGAAAAGTTGCAAACGAATCAATGGACAAAGGTTTAATCTCCAATATATATAAACAGCTCATGCAGCTTAATATTAAAAAAAACAAACAACCCAATACAAAAATGGGCAGAAGATCTAAAGATACGTTTCTTCAAAGAAGACACAGAGATGGCCAAGACGCACATGAAAAGCTGCTCAACAGCACTATTAGAGAAATGCAAAGCAAAACTACAATGAGGTATCACCTCACACTGTTAGAATCGGCATCATCAGAAAATCTACAGACAACAAATTCTGGGGAGGATGTGGACAAAAGGAGCCCTCTTCCACTATTGGTGGGAATGTAAATTGATACAGTCACTATGGAGAACAGTATGGAGTTTCGTTAAAAAAAAAACTAGAAATAGAATTACCATCTGATCCAGCAATCCCACTTCTGGGCATATACCCAAAGAACACCATAAATCAAAAAGGCACATTCACCACAATGTTCATTGCAGCACTATTTACAATAGCCAGGTAATGGAAGCAACCTAAATGCCCACAGACAGATGAATGGATAAAGATGTGGTACATGTATAAAATGGAATATTACTCAGCCATAAAACGGAATGAAACTGGGTCATTTGTAGAGACATCGATGGATCTAGAGACTGTCATACAGAATGAAGTAAGTCAGAAAGAGGAAAACAAATATTGTATATTAATGCATATATGTGGAACCTAAAAACTGGTACAGATGAACTGGTTTGCAGGGAAGAAATAGAGACAGAGGTAGAGAACAAACGTATGGACACCAAGTGTGGGAAGCCATGGTGTGGTGGTGGTGGGATGAGTTGGGAGATTGGGATTGACCTGCATACATGTATATGCATAAAATACATAACTAATAATAACCTGCTGTATAAAAAAATAAATAAAATTAAATTTCAAAATTAAAAAAAATAATATTTAAAAATAATACAGAAAAAAGTTCTTCCCTTCACACAGATGTATTTACAGGAATGAATTATTTCCATGCTTATATCTATAAATACATAAAAGAGGAATAAAATCTAACTTGAACCATAAAAGAAAAAAAAAAACCTGAACCCACCAGTTATACAGAGGAAAACCCTATCAGGGCACTTGCTCCAGCGGTAAACAATTCTGAAATGGGTCTGAGGTGGGGAATCATCTCCCATACAGCCAGCAACCCACACCCCACGCAAGGAGCGTCCTCATTGCAAAGCTGGGGGATCGTGCAGAGGCATCTCTGAATAAAGGTGAGCTGAGCCCCAGGCCAGCTGCTGCTGAACTGTTCCCACCCTTCCCAGGTAAAACACCTGAATATGTACAAGGGCTTGAAAGACTAGAGGAAGGGCCATGGAGCCACACCAGCAACAGCACGCAGGCCAACTTGGTGCCTGCAGGCCAGCCAGGGTGGTCCTGCCCCCGGGCGCTCTTCCGGAAGCTTTCCATTGTCCTGCCTGAGATACCCCACCTGTCCCGGCCCCCACTGCTTTTTTCCTTCCTCACCTCTGTCCGGAGAGAAATTCCAGCGGAAGGTATGGGTGACACATCCTCTTCTTTACAGGTGGCAGCCTGGCAACTCCTGCAGAAAGGCCAGCAGAACCCCACTCACACCGGGCCACCAACAAAGCTGTGGCCCCTCATTCCCTCCCACCAGCACCGCCCCGAGACTGCTGACGGGGCAGAGAATATGGAGTCAGGAACAGCTTCAGGGGCTATTGCTGCCTGGAGCGCTGTTTATATTGACCTCAACCAGGCACACCTGGGGAGGGCTGGGCGGCAGGGTAAGGCTGCCCAGGTCAGCTAATCCACAACACTCAGGCAATCACATTGTTGAAAACGGACCTCGCTAAGGCAGAAGAGAAGCCAAGGAAAAAAAGAACACAATGCCATTTGCACCACCGTAGATGAGTCTAGAGGTAATCACGTGACTTGCAGTAAGTCAGAAAGTGAAAGACACATATCATATCATATCACTTATAGGTGTTACCTAAAAATGGATACCAGGGCAGATATTTCCACCGAGAAGGGCAATCAGAGATTCATTAAACAAACTTATGGTTCACCAATGGAAAGGTGTGAGGATTGGTTTCATTACGATATCGGGGTTAACAGACTTATACAAACACAGGTGACATATATAATCACCAAAGACCTACGGAATACCAAAAGACTACTCAACATTCTGTCATAACGTACATGAGAAAAGGATCCCAGGAAAAACAGACATGTGTATATGTGTAAAAGAACCAACCACATCTTCCACACCTCCAACAAGCCAAACATTGTAATCAAACTTGCTGTAATAAAAAATAAAAATTAAATTAAAAACACGAACAAGAGGTAGGGAGACAAACTTGAGGGGCTTTCTCCTGGCACATTCCATTCTAAATTCCAATCTAGAACACGACTTCCATTGAGGCTCTCTTGCCCTAGTAACCAGAATTGGTAAGGGAGAACTGCTGCCACCTTGTGGCCGTTTCACACAACAGCAGCTTTAATCCCAGCGCTAATGGTCAGTTGATATTCAAAATCATTGCAGGCCCGTAAATGACACCTGCCCTGAAAACAAATGCTGGGGTCACATATCGACCAAAAATTTCAAAGGACGTCCATATTTCAAAACGACCATTTCAAAAGGCATATTTTATGCACATTAGTTTTCTGCTTCTTTTTCTTTCTTTCCTTTTTGGTTAAAAAAACGGGAATGGAAAAAGGCATCCCTCAGAAGGGGCGAAAAGTTGCAAACGAATCAATGGACAAAGGTTTAATCTCCAATATATATAAACAGCTCATGCAGCTTAATATTAAAAAAAACAAACAACCCAATACAAAAATGGGCAGAAGATCTAAAGATACGTTTCTTCAAAGAAGACACAGAGATGGCCAAGACGCACATGAAAAGCTGCTCAACAGCACTAATTATTAGAGAAATGCAAATCAAAACTACAATGAGGTATCACCTCACACTGTTAGAATCGGCATCATCAGAAAATCTACAGACAACAAATTCTGGGGAGGGTGTGGACAAAAGGAGCCCTCTTCCACTATTGGTGGGAATGTAAATTGATACAGTCACTATGGAGAACAGTATGGAGTTTCGTTAAAAAAAAAACTAGAAATAGAATTACCATCTGATCCAGCAATCCCACTTCTGGGCATATACCCAAAGAACACCATAAATCAAAAAGGCACATTCACCACAATGTTCATTGCAGCACTATTTACAATAGCCAGGTAATGGAAGCAACCTAAATGCCCACAGACAGATGAATGGATAAAGATGTGGTACATGTATAAAATGGAATATTACTCAGCCATAAAACGGAATGAAACTGGGTCATTTGTAGAGACATCGATGGATCTAGAGACTGTCATACAGAATGAAGTAAGTCAGAAAGAGGAAAACAAATATTGTATATTAATGCATATATGTGGAACCTAAAAACTGGTACAGATGAACTGGTTTGCAGGGAAGAAATAGAGACAGAGGTAGAGAACAAACGTATGGACACCAAGTGTGGGAAGCCATGGTGTGGTGGTGGTGGGATGAGTTGGGAGATTGGGATTGACCTGCATACATGTATATGCATAAAATACATAACTAATAATAACCTGCTGTATAAAAAAATAAATAAAATTAAATTTCAAAATTAAAAAAAATAATATTTAAAAATAATACAGAAAAAAGTTCTTCCCTTCACACAGATGTATTTACAGGAATGAATTATTTCCATGCTTATATCTATAAATACATAAAAGAGGAATAAAATCTAACTTGAACCATAAAAGAAAAAAAAAAACCTGAACCCACCAGTTATACAGAGGAAAACCCTATCAGGGCACTTGCTCCAGCGGTAAACAATTCTGAAATGGGTCTGAGGTGGGGAATCATCTCCCATACAGCCAGCAACCCACACCCCACGCAAGGAGCGTCCTCATTGCAAAGCTGGGGGATCGTGCAGAGGCATCTCTGAATAAAGGTGAGCTGAGCCCCAGGCCAGCTGCTGCTGAACTGTTCCCACCCTTCCCAGGTAAAACACCTGAATATGTACAAGGGCTTGAAAGACTAGAGGAAGGGCCATGGAGCCACACCAGCAACAGCACGCAGGCCAACTTGGTGCCTGCAGGCCAGCCAGGGTGGTCCTGCCCCCGGGCGCTCTTCCGGAAGCTTTCCATTGTCCTGCCTGAGATACCCCACCTGTCCCGGCCCCCACTGCTTTTTTCCTTCCTCACCTCTGTCCGGAGAGAAATTCCAGCGGAAGGTATGGGTGACACATCCTCTTCTTTACAGGTGGCAGCCTGGCAACTCCTGCAGAAAGGCCAGCAGAACCCCACTCACACCGGGCCACCAACAAAGCTGTGGCCCCTCATTCCCTCCCACCAGCACCGCCCCGAGACTGCTGACGGGGCAGAGAATATGGAGTCAGGAACAGCTTCAGGGGCTATTGCTGCCTGGAGCGCTGTTTATATTGACCTCAACCAGGCACACCTGGGGAGGGCTGGGCGGCAGGGTAAGGCTGCCCAGGTCAGCTAATCCACAACACTCAGGCAATCACATTGTTGAAAACGGACCTCGCTAAGGCAGAAGAGAAGCCAAGGAAAAAAAGAACACAATGCCATTTGCACCACCGTAGATGAGTCTAGAGGTAATCACGTGACTTGCAGTAAGTCAGAAAGTGAAAGACACATATCATATCATATCACTTATAGGTGTTACCTAAAAATGGATACCAGGGCAGATATTTCCACCGAGAAGGGCAATCAGAGATTCATTAAACAATTCATTAAACAAACTTATGGTTCACCAATGGAAAGGTGTGAGGATTGGTTTCATTACGATATCGGGGTTAACACAGGTGACATATATAATCACCAAAGACCTACGGAATACCAAAAGACTACTCAACATTCTGTCATAACGTACATGAGAAAAGGATCCCAGGAAAAACAGACATGTGTATATGTGTAAAAGAACCAACCACATCTTCCACACCTCCAACAAGCCAAACATTGTAATCAAACTTGCTGTAATAAAAAATAAAAATTAAATTAAAAACACGAACAAGAAGTAGGGAGACAAACTTGAGGGGCTTTCTCCTGGCACATTCCATTCTAAATTCCAATCTAGAACACGACTTCCATTGAGGCTCTCTTGCCCTAGTAACCAGAATTGGTAAGGGAGAACTGCTGCCACCTTGTGGCCGTTTCACACAACAGCAGCTTTAATCCCAGCGCTAATGGTCAGTTGATATTCAAAATCATTGCAGGCCCGTAAATGACACCTGCCCTGAAAACAAATGCTGGGGTCACATATCGACCAAAAATTTCAAAGGACGTCCATATTTCAAAACGACCATTTCAAAAGGCATATTTTATGCACATTAGTTTTCTGCTTCTTTTTCTTTCTTTCCTTTTTGGTTAAAAAAACGGGAATGGAAAAAGGCATCCCTCAGAAGGGGCGAAAAGTTGCAAACGAATCAATGGACAAAGGTTTAATCTCCAATATATATAAACAGCTCATGCAGCTTAATATTAAAAAAAACAAACAACCCAATACAAAAATGGGCAGAAGATCTAAAGATACGTTTCTTCAAAGAAGACACAGAGATGGCCAAGACGCACATGAAAAGCTGCTCAACAGCACTAATTATTAGAGAAATGCAAATCAAAACTACAATGAGGTATCACCTCACACTGTTAGAATCGGCATCATCAGAAAATCTACAGACAACAAATTCTGGGGAGGGTGTGGACAAAAGGAGCCCTCTTCCACTATTGGTGGGAATGTAAATTGATACAGTCACTATGGAGAACAGTATGGAGTTTCGTTAAAAAAAAAACTAGAAATAGAATTACCATCTGATCCAGCAATCCCACTTCTGGGCATATACCCAAAGAACACCATAAATCAAAAAGGCACATTCACCACAATGTTCATTGCAGCACTATTTACAATAGCCAGGTAATGGAAGCAACCTAAATGCCCACAGACAGATGAATGGATAAAGATGTGGTACATGTATAAAATGGAATATTACTCAGCCATAAAACGGAATGAAACTGGGTCATTTGTAGAGACATCGATGGATCTAGAGACTGTCATACAGAATGAAGTAAGTCAGAAAGAGGAAAACAAATATTGTATATTAATGCATATATGTGGAACCTAAAAACTGGTACAGATGAACTGGTTTGCAGGGAAGAAATAGAGACAGAGGTAGAGAACAAACGTATGGACACCAAGTGTGGGAAGCCATGGTGTGGTGGTGGTGGGATGAGTTGGGAGATTGGGATTGACCTGCATACATGTATATGCATAAAATACATAACTAATAATAACCTGCTGTATAAAAAAATAAATAAAATTAAATTTCAAAATTAAAAAAAATAATATTTAAAAATAATACAGAAAAAAGTTCTTCCCTTCACACAGATGTATTTACAGGAATGAATTATTTCCATGCTTATATCTATAAATACATAAAAGAGGAATAAAATCTAACTTGAACCATAAAAGAAAAAAAAAAACCTGAACCCACCAGTTATACAGAGGAAAACCCTATCAGGGCACTTGCTCCAGCGGTAAACAATTCTGAAATGGGTCTGAGGTGGGGAATCATCTCCCATACAGCCAGCAACCCACACCCCACGCAAGGAGCGTCCTCATTGCAAAGCTGGGGGATCGTGCAGAGGCATCTCTGAATAAAGGTGAGCTGAGCCCCAGGCCAGCTGCTGCTGAACTGTTCCCACCCTTCCCAGGTAAAACACCTGAATATGTACAAGGGCTTGAAAGACTAGAGGAAGGGCCATGGAGCCACACCAGCAACAGCACGCAGGCCAACTTGGTGCCTGCAGGCCAGCCAGGGTGGTCCTGCCCCCGGGCGCTCTTCCGGAAGCTTTCCATTGTCCTGCCTGAGATACCCCACCTGTCCCGGCCCCCACTGCTTTTTTCCTTCCTCACCTCTGTCCGGAGAGAAATTCCAGCGGAAGGTATGGGTGACACATCCTCTTCTTTACAGGTGGCAGCCTGGCAACTCCTGCAGAAAGGCCAGCAGAACCCCACTCACACCGGGCCACCAACAAAGCTGTGGCCCCTCATTCCCTCCCACCAGCACCGCCCCGAGACTGCTGACGGGGCAGAGAATATGGAGTCAGGAACAGCTTCAGGGGCTATTGCTGCCTGGAGCGCTGTTTATATTGACCTCAACCAGGCACACCTGGGGAGGGCTGGGCGGCAGGGTAAGGCTGCCCAGGTCAGCTAATCCACAACACTCAGGCAATCACATTGTTGAAAACGGACCTCGCTAAGGCAGAAGAGAAGCCAAGGAAAAAAAGAACACAATGCCATTTGCACCACCGTAGATGAGTCTAGAGGTAATCACGTGACTTGCAGTAAGTCAGAAAGTGAAAGACACATATCATATCATATCACTTATAGGTGTTACCTAAAAATGGATACCAGGGCAGATATTTCCACCGAGAAGGGCAATCAGAGATTCATTAAACAAACTTATGGTTCACCAATGGAAAGGTGTGAGGATTGGTTTCATTACGATATCGGGGTTAACAGACTTATACAAACACAGGTGACATATATAATCACCAAAGACCTACGGAATACCAAAAGACTACTCAACATTCTGTCATAACGTACTTGAGAAAAGGATCCCAGGAAAAACAGACATGTGTATATGTGTAAAAGAACCAACCACATCTTCCACACCTCCAACAAGCCAAACATTGTAATCAAACTTGCTGTAATAAAAAATAAAAATTAAATTAAAAACACGAACAAGAGGTAGGGAGACAAACTTGAGGGGCTTTCTCCTGGCACATTCCATTCTAAATTCCAATCTAGAACACGACTTCCATTGAGGCTCTCTTGCCCTAGTAACCAGAATTGGTAAGGGAGAACTGCTGCCACCTTGTGGCCGTTTCACACAACAGCAGCTTTAATCCCAGCGCTAATGGTCAGTTGATATTCAAAATCATTGCAGGCCCGTAAATGACACCTGCCCTGAAAACAAATGCTGGGGTCACATATCGACCAAAAATTTCAAAGGACGTCCATATTTCAAAACGACCATTTCAAAAGGCATATTTTATGCACATTAGTTTTCTGCTTCTTTTTCTTTCTTTCCTTTTTGGTTAAAAAAACGGGAATGGAAAAAGGCATCCCTCAGAAGGGGCGAAAAGTTGCAAACGAATCAATGGACAAAGGTTTAATCTCCAATATATATAAACAGCTCATGCAGCTTAATATTAAAAAAAACAAACAACCCAATACAAAAATGGGCAGAAGATCTAAAGATACGTTTCTTCAAAGAAGACACAGAGATGGCCAAGACGCACATGAAAAGCTGCTCAACAGCACTAATTATTAGAGAAATGCAAAGCAAAACTACAATGAGGTATCACCTCACACTGTTAGAATCGGCATCATCAGAAAATCTACAGACAACAAATTCTGGGGAGGGTGTGGACAAAAGGAGCCCTCTTCCACTATTGGTGGGAATGTAAATTGATACAGTCACTATGGAGAACAGTATGGAGTTTCGTTAAAAAAAAAACTAGAAATAGAATTACCATCTGATCCAGCAATCCCACTTCTGGGCATATACCCAAAGAACACCATAAATCAGAAAGGCACATTCACCACAATGTTCATTGCAGCACTATTTACAATAGCCAGGTAATGGAAGCAACCTAAATGCCCACAGACAGATGAATGGATAAAGCTGTGGTACATGTATAAAATGGAATATTACTCAGCCATAAAACGGAATGAAACTGGGTCATTTGTAGAGACATCGATGGATCTAGAGACTGTCATACAGAATGAAGTAAGTCAGAAAGAGGAAAACAAATATTGTATATTAATGCATATATGTGGAACCTAAAAACTGGTACAGATGAACTGGTTTGCAGGGAAGAAATAGAGACAGAGGTAGAGAACAAACGTATGGACACCAACTGTGGGAAGCCATGGTGTGGTGGTGGTGGGATGAGTTGGGAGATTGGGATTGACCTGCATACATGTATATGCATAAAATACATAACTAATAATAACCTGCTGTATAAAAAAATAAATAAAATTAAATTTCAAAATTAAAAAAAATAATATTTAAATATAATACAGAAAAAAGTTCTTCCCTTCACACAGATGTATTTACAGGAATGAATTATTTCCATGCTTATATCTATAAATACATAAAAGAGGAATAAAATCTAACTTGAACCATAAAAGAAAAAAAAAAACCTGAACCCACCAGTTATACAGAGGAAAACCCTATCAGGGCACTTGCTCCAGCGGTAAACAATTCTGAAATGGGTCTGAGGTGGGGAATCATCTCCCATACAGCCAGCAACCCACACCCCACGCAAGGAGCGTCCTCATTGCAAAGCTGGGGGATCGTGCAGAGGCATCTCTGAATAAAGGTGAGCTGAGCCCCAGGCCAGCTGCTGCTGAACTGTTCCCACCCTTCCCAGGTAAAACACCTGAATATGTACAAGGGCTTGAAAGACTAGAGGAAGGGCCATGGAGCCACACCAGCAACAGCACGCAGGCCAACTTGGTGCCTGCAGGCCAGCCAGGGTGGTCCTGCCCCCGGGCGCTCTTCCGGAAGCTTTCCATTGTCCTGCCTGAGATACCCCACCTGTCCCGGCCCCCACTGCTTTTTTCCTTCCTCACCTCTGTCCGGAGAGAAATTCCAGCGGAAGGTATGGGTGACACATCCTCTTCTTTACAGGTGGCAGCCTGGCAACTCCTGCAGAAAGGCCAGCAGAACCCCACTCACACCGGGCCACCAACAAAGCTGTGGCCCCTCATTCCCTCCCACCAGCACCGCCCCGAGACTGCTGACGGGGCAGAGAATATGGAGTCAGGAACAGCTTCAGGGGCTATTGCTGCCTGGAGCGCTGTTTATATTGACCTCAACCAGGCACACCTGGGGAGGGCTGGGCGGCAGGGTAAGGCTGCCCAGGTCAGCTAATCCACAACACTCAGGCAATCACATTGTTGAAAACGGACCTCGCTAAGGCAGAAGAGAAGCCAAGGAAAAAAAGAACACAATGCCATTTGCACCACCGTAGATGAGTCTAGAGGTAATCACGTGACTTGCAGTAAGTCAGAAAGTGAAAGACACATATCATATCATATCACTTATAGGTGTTACCTAAAAATGGATACCAGGGCAGATATTTCCACCGAGAAGGGCAATCAGAGATTCATTAAACAAACTTATGGTTCACCAATGGAAAGGTGTGAGGATTGGTTTCATTACGATATCGGGGTTAACAGACTTATACAAACACAGGTGACATATATAATCACCAAAGACCTACGGAATACCAAAAGACTACTCAACATTCTGTCATAACGTACATGAGAAAAGGATCCCAGGAAAAACAGACATGTGTATATGTGTAAAAGAACCAACCACATCTTCCACACCTCCAACAAGCCAAACATTGTAATCAAACTTGCTGTAATAAAAAATAAAAATTAAATTAAAAACACGAACAAGAAGTAGGGAGACAAACTTGAGGGGCTTTCTCCTGGCACATTCCATTCTAAATTCCAATCTAGAACACGACTTCCATTGAGGCTCTCTTGCCCTAGTAACCAGAATTGGTAAGGGAGAACTGCTGCCACCTTGTGGCCGTTTCACACAACAGCAGCTTTAATCCCAGCGCTAATGGTCAGTTGATATTCAAAATCATTGCAGGCCCGTAAATGACACCTGCCCTGAAAACAAATGCTGGGGTCACATATCGACCAAAAATTTCAAAGGACGTCCATATTTCAAAACGACCATTTCAAAAGGCATATTTTATGCACATTAGTTTTCTGCTTCTTTTTCTTTCTTTCCTTTATGGTTAAAAAAACGGGAATGGAAAAAGGCATCCCTCAGAAGGGGCGAAAAGTTGCAAACGAATCAATGGACAAAGGTTTAATCTCCAATATATATAAACAGCTCATGCAGCTTAATATTAAAAAAAACAAACAACCCAATACAAAAATGGGCAGAAGATCTAAAGATACGTTTCTTCAAAGAAGACACAGAGATGGCCAAGACGCACATGAAAAGCTGCTCAACAGCACTAATTATTAGAGAAATGCAAATCAAAACTACAATGAGGTATCACCTCACACTGTTAGAATCGGCATCATCAGAAAATCTACAGACAACAAATTCTGGGGAGGGTGTGGACAAAAGGAGCCCTCTTCCACTATTGGTGGGAATGTAAATTGATACAGTCACTATGGAGAACAGTATGGAGTTTCGTTAAAAAAAAAACTAGAAATAGAATTACCATCTGATCCAGCAATCCCACTTCTGGGCATATACCCAAAGAACACCATAAATCAAAAAGGCACATTCACCACAATGTTCATTGCAGCACTATTTACAATAGCCAGGTAATGGAAGCAACCTAAATGCCCACAGACAGATGAATGGATAAAGATGTGGTACATGTATAAAATGGAATATTACTCAGCCATAAAACGGAATGAAACTGGGTCATTTGTAGAGACATCGATGGATCTAGAGACTGTCATACAGAATGAAGTAAGTCAGAAAGAGGAAAACAAATATTGTATATTAATGCATATATGTGGAACCTAAAAACTGGTACAGATGAACTGGTTTGCAGGGAAGAAATAGAGACAGAGGTAGAGAACAAACGTATGGACACCAAGTGTGGGAAGCCATGGTGTGGTGGTGGTGGGATGAGTTGGGAGATTGGGATTGACCTGCATACATGTATATGCATAAAATACATAACTAATAATAACCTGCTGTGTAAAAAAATAAATAAAATTAAATTTCAAAATTAAAAAAAATAATATTTAAAAATAATACAGAAAAAAGTTCTTCCCTTCACACAGATGTATTTACAGGAATGAATTATTTCCATGCTTATATCTATAAATACATAAAAGAGGAATAAAATCTAACTTGAACCATAAAAGAAAAAAAAAAAACCTGAACCCACCAGTTATACAGAGGAAAACCCTATCAGGGCACTTGCTCCAGCGGTAAACAATTCTGAAATGGGTCTGAGGTGGGGAATCATCTCCCATACAGCCAGCAACCCACACCCCACGCAAGGAGCGTCCTCATTGCAAAGCTGGGGGATCGTGCAGAGGCATCTCTGAATAAAGGTGAGCTGAGCCCCAGGCCAGCTGCTGCTGAACTGTTCCCACCCTTCCCAGGTAAAACACCTGAATATGTACAAGGGCTTGAAAGACTAGAGGAAGGGCCATGGAGCCACACCAGCAACAGCACGCAGGCCAACTTGGTGCCTGCAGGCCAGCCAGGGTGGTCCTGCCCCCGGGCGCTCTTCCGGAAGCTTTCCATTGTCCTGCCTGAGATACCCCACCTGTCCCGGCCCCCACTGCTTTTTTCCTTCCTCACCTCTGTCCGGAGAGAAATTCCAGCGGAAGGTATGGGTGACACATCCTCTTCTTTACAGGTGGCAGCCTGGCAACTCCTGCAGAAAGGCCAGCAGAACCCCACTCACACCGGGCCACCAACAAAGCTGTGGCCCCTCATTCCCTCCCACCAGCACCGCCCCGAGACTGCTGACGGGGCAGAGAATATGGAGTCAGGAACAGCTTCAGGGGCTATTGCTGCCTGGAGCGCTGTTTATATTGACCTCAACCAGGCACACCTGGGGAGGGCTGGGCGGCAGGGTAAGGCTGCCCAGGTCAGCTAATCCACAATACTCAGGCAATCACATTGTTGAAAACGGACCTCGCTAAGGCAGAAGAGAAGCCAAGGAAAAAAAGAACACAATGCCATTTGCACCACCGTAGATGAGTCTAGAGGTAATCACGTGACTTGCAGTAAGTCAGAAAGTGAAAGACACATATCATATCATATCACTTATAGGTGTTACCTAAAAATGGATACCAGGGCAGATATTTCCACCGAGAAGGGCAATCAGAGATTCATTAAACAAACTTATGGTTCACCAATGGAAAGGTGTGAGGATTGGTTTCATTACGATATCGGGGTTAACAGACTTATACAAACACAGGTGACATATATAATCACCAAAGACCTACGGAATACCAAAAGACTACTCAACATTCTGTCATAACGTACATGAGAAAAGGATCCCAGGAAAAACAGACATGTGTATATGTGTAAAAGAACCAACCACATCTTCCACACCTCCAACAAGCCAAACATTGTAATCAAACTTGCTGTAATAAAAAATAAAAATTAAATTAAAAACACGAACAAGAAGTAGGGAGACAAACTTGAGGGGCTTTCTCCTGGCACATTCCATTCTAAATTCCAATCTAGAACACGACTTCCATTGAGGCTCTCTTGCCCTAGTAACCAGAATTGGTAAGGGAGAACTGCTGCCACCTTGTGGCCGTTTCACACAACAGCAGCTTTAATCCCAGCGCTAATGGTCAGTTGATATTCAAAATCATTGCAGGCCCGTAAATGACACCTGCCCTGAAAACAAATGCTGGGGTCACATATCGACCAAAAATTTCAAAGGACGTCCATATTTCAAAACGACCATTTCAAAAGGCATATTTTATGCACATTAGTTTTCTGCTTCTTTTTCTTTCTTTCCTTTTTGGTTAAAAAAACGGGAATGGAAAAAGGCATCCCTCAGAAGGGGCGAAAAGTTGCAAACGAATCAATGGACAAAGGTTTAATCTCCAATATATATAAACAGCTCATGCAGCTTAATATTAAAAAAAACAAACAACCCAATACAAAAATGGGCAGAAGATCTAAAGATACGTTTCTTCAAAGAAGACACAGAGATGGCCAAGACGCACATGAAAAGCTGCTCAACAGCACTAATTATTAGAGAAATGCAAATCAAAACTACAATGAGGTATCACCTCACACTGTTAGAATCGGCATCATCAGAAAATCTACAGACAACAAATTCTGGGGAGGGTGTGGACAAAAGGAGCCCTCTTCCACTATTGGTGGGAATGTAAATTGATACAGTCACTATGGAGAACAGTATGGAGTTTCGTTAAAAAAAAAACTAGAAATAGAATTACCATCTGATCCAGCAATCCCACTTCTGGGCATATACCCAAAGAACACCATAAATCAAAAAGGCACATTCACCACAATGTTCATTGCAGCACTATTTACAATAGCCAGGTAATGGAAGCAACCTAAATGCCCACAGACAGATGAATGGATAAAGATGTGGTACATGTATAAAATGGAATATTACTCAGCCATAAAACGGAATGAAACTGGGTCATTTGTAGAGACATCGATGGATCTAGAGACTGTCATACAGAATGAAGTAAGTCAGAAAGAGGAAAACAAATATTGTATATTAATGCATATATGTGGAACCTAAAAACTGGTACAGATGAACTGGTTTGCAGGGAAGAAATAGAGACAGAGGTAGAGAACAAACGTATGGACACCAAGTGTGGGAAGCCATGGTGTGGTGGTGGTGGGATGAGTTGGGAGATTGGGATTGACCTGCATACATGTATATGCATAAAATACATAACTAATAATAACCTGCTGTATAAAAAAATAAATAAAATTAAATTTCAAAATTAAAAAAAATAATATTTAAAAATAATACAGAAAAAAGTTCTTCCCTTCACACAGATGTATTTACAGGAATGAATTATTTCCATGCTTATATCTATAAATACATAAAAGAGGAATAAAATCTAACTTGAACCATAAAAGAAAAAAAAAAAACCTGAACCCACCAGTTATACAGAGGAAAACCCTATCAGGGCACTTGCTCCAGCGGTAAACAATTCTGAAATGGGTCTGAGGTGGGGAATCATCTCCCATACAGCCAGCAACCCACACCCCACGCAAGGAGCGTCCTCATTGCAAAGCTGGGGGATCGTGCAGAGGCATCTCTGAATAAAGGTGAGCTGAGCCCCAGGCCAGCTGCTGCTGAACTGTTCCCACCCTTCCCAGGTAAAACACCTGAATATGTACAAGGGCTTGAAAGACTAGAGGAAGGGCCATGGAGCCACACCAGCAACAGCACGCAGGCCAACTTGGTGCCTGCAGGCCAGCCAGGGTGGTCCTGCCCCCGGGCGCTCTTCCGGAAGCTTTCCATTGTCCTGCCTGAGATACCCCACCTGTCCCGGCCCCCACTGCTTTTTTCCTTCCTCACCTCTGTCCGGAGAGAAATTCCAGCGGAAGGTATGGGTGACACATCCTCTTCTTTACAGGTGGCAGCCTGGCAACTCCTGCAGAAAGGCCAGCAGAACCCCACTCACACCGGGCCACCAACAAAGCTGTGGCCCCTCATTCCCTCCCACCAGCACCGCCCCGAGACTGCTGACGGGGCAGAGAATATGGAGTCAGGAACAGCTTCAGGGGCTATTGCTGCCTGGAGCGCTGTTTATATTGACCTCAACCAGGCACACGTGGGGAGGGCTGGGTGGCAGCGTAAGGCTGCCCAGGTCAGCTAATCCACAATACTCAGGCAATCACATTGTTGAAAACGGACCTCGCTAAGGCAGAAGAGAAGCCAAGGAAAAAAAGAACACAATGCCATTTGCACCACCGTAGATGAGTCTAGAGGTAATCACGTGACTTGCAGTAAGTCAGAAAGTGAAAGACACATATCATATCATATCACTTATAGGTGTTACCTAAAAATGGATACCAGGGCAGATATTTCCACCGAGAAGGGCAATCAGAGATTCATTAAACAAACTTATGGTTCACCAATGGAAAGGTGTGAGGATTGGTTTCATTACGATATCGGGGTTAACAGACTTATACAAACACAGGTGACATATATAATCACCAAAGACCTACGGAATACCAAAAGACTACTCAACATTCTGTCATAACGTACATGAGAAAAGGATCCCAGGAAAAACAGACATGTGTATATGTGTAAAAGAACCAACCACATCTTCCACACCTCCAACAAGCCAAACATTGTAATCAAACTTGCTGTAATAAAAAATAAAAATTAAATTAAAAACACGAACAAGAAGTAGGGAGACAAACTTGAGGGGCTTTCTCCTGGCACATTCCATTCTAAATTCCAATCTAGAACACGACTTCCATTGAGGCTCTCTTGCCCTAGTAACCAGAATTGGTAAGGGAGAACTGCTGCCACCTTGTGGCCGTTTCACACAACAGCAGCTTTAATCCCAGCGCTAATGGTCAGTTGATATTCAAAATCATTGCAGGCCCGTAAATGACACCTGCCCTGAAAACAAATGCTGGGGTCACATATCGACCAAAAATTTCAAAGGACGTCCATATTTCAAAACGACCATTTCAAAAGGCATATTTTATGCACATTAGTTTTCTGCTTCTTTTTCTTTCTTTCCTTTTTGGTTAAAAAAACGGGAATGGAAAAAGGCATCCCTCAGAAGGGGCGAAAAGTTGCAAACGAATCAATGGACAAAGGTTTAATCTCCAATATATATAAACAGCTCATGCAGCTTAATATTAAAAAAAACAAACAACCCAATACAAAAATGGGCAGAAGATCTAAAGATACGTTTCTTCAAAGAAGACACAGAGATGGCCAAGACGCACATGAAAAGCTGCTCAACAGCACTAATTATTAGAGAAATGCAAATCAAAACTACAATGAGGTATCACCTCACACTGTTAGAATCGGCATCATCAGAAAATCTACAGACAACAAATTCTGGGGAGGGTGTGGACAAAAGGAGCCCTCTTCCACTATTGGTGGGAATGTAAATTGATACAGTCACTATGGAGAACAGTATGGAGTTTCGTTAAAAAAAAAACTAGAAATAGAATTACCATCTGATCCAGCAATCCCACTTCTGGGCATATACCCAAAGAACACCATAAATCAAAAAGGCACATTCACCACAATGTTCATTGCAGCACTATTTACAATAGCCAGGTAATGGAAGCAACCTAAATGCCCACAGACAGATGAATGGATAAAGCTGTGGTACATGTATAAAATGGAATATTACTCAGCCATAAAACGGAATGAAACTGGGTCATTTGTAGAGACATCGATGGATCTAGAGACTGTCATACAGAATGAAGTAAGTCAGAAAGAGGAAAACAAATATTGTATATTAATGCATATATGTGGAACCTAAAAACTGGTACAGATGAACTGGTTTGCAGGGAAGAAATAGAGACAGAGGTAGAGAACAAACGTATGGACACCAAGTGTGGGAAGCCATGGTGTGGTGGTGGTGGGATGAGTTGGGAGATTGGGATTGACCTGCATACATGTATATGCATAAAATACATAACTAATAATAACCTGCTGTATAAAAAAATAAATAAAATTAAATTTCAAAATTAAAAAAAATAATATTTAAAAATAATACAGAAAAAAGTTCTTCCCTTCACACAGATGTATTTACAGGAATGAATTATTTCCATGCTTATATCTATAAATACATAAAAGAGGAATAAAATCTAACTTGAACCATAAAAGAAAAAAAAAAACCTGAACCCACCAGTTATACAGAGGAAAACCCTATCAGGGCACTTGCTCCAGCGGTAAACAATTCTGAAATGGGTCTGAGGTGGGGAATCATCTCCCATACAGCCAGCAACCCACACCCCACGCAAGGAGCGTCCTCATTGCAAAGCTGGGGGATCGTGCAGAGGCATCTCTGAATAAAGGTGAGCTGAGCCCCAGGCCAGCTGCTGCTGAACTGTTCCCACCCTTCCCAGGTAAAACACCTGAATATGTACAAGGGCTTGAAAGACTAGAGGAAGGGCCATGGAGCCACACCAGCAACAGCACGCAGGCCAACTTGGTGCCTGCAGGCCAGCCAGGGTGGTCCTGCCCCCGGGCGCTCTTCCGGAAGCTTTCCATTGTCCTGCCTGAGATACCCCACCTGTCCCGGCCCCCACTGCTTTTTTCCTTCCTCACCTCTGTCCGGAGAGAAATTCCAGCGGAAGGTATGGGTGACACATCCTCTTCTTTACAGGTGGCAGCCTGGCAACTCCTGCAGAAAGGCCAGCAGAACCCCACTCACACCGGGCCACCAACAAAGCTGTGGCCCCTCATTCCCTCCCACCAGCACCGCCCCGAGACTGCTGACGGGGCAGAGAATATGGAGTCAGGAACAGCTTCAGGGGCTATTGCTGCCTGGAGCGCTGTTTATATTGACCTCAACCAGGCACACCTGGGGAGGGCTGGGCGGCAGGGTAAGGCTGCCCAGGTCAGCTAATCCACAACACTCAGGCAATCACATTGTTGAAAACGGACCTCGCTAAGGCAGAAGAGAAGCCAAGGAAAAAAAGAACACAATGCCATTTGCACCACCGTAGATGAGTCTAGAGGTAATCACGTGACTTGCAGTAAGTCAGAAAGTGAAAGACACATATCATATCATATCACTTATAGGTGTTACCTAAAAATGGATACCAGGGCAGATATTTCCACCGAGAAGGGCAATCAGAGATTCATTAAACAAACTTATGGTTCACCAATGGAAAGGTGTGAGGATTGGTTTCATTACGATATCGGGGTTAACAGACTTATACAAACACAGGTGACATATATAATCACCAAAGACCTACGGAATACCAAAAGACTACTCAACATTCTGTCATAACGTACATGAGAAAAGGATCCCAGGAAAAACAGACATGTGTATATGTGTAAAAGAACCAACCACATCTTCCACACCTCCAACAAGCCAAACATTGTAATCAAACTTGCTGTAATAAAAAATAAAAATTAAATTAAAAACACGAACAAGAAGTAGGGAGACAAACTTGAGGGGCTTTCTCCTGGCACATTCCATTCTAAATTCCAATCTAGAACACGACTTCCATTGAGGCTCTCTTGCCCTAGTAACCAGAATTGGTAAGGGAGAACTGCTGCCACCTTGTGGCCGTTTCACACAACAGCAGCTTTAATCCCAGCGCTAATGGTCAGTTGATATTCAAAATCATTGCAGGCCCGTAAATGACACCTGCCCTGAAAACAAATGCTGGGGTCACATATCGACCAAAAATTTCAAAGGACGTCCATATTTCAAAACGACCATTTCAAAAGGCATATTTTATGCACATTAGTTTTCTGCTTCTTTTTCTTTCTTTCCTTTTTGGTTAAAAAAACGGGAATGGAAAAAGGCATCCCTCAGAAGGGGCGAAAAGTTGCAAACGAATCAATGGACAAAGGTTTAATCTCCAATATATATAAACAGCTCATGCAGCTTAATATTAAAAAAAACAAACAACCCAATACAAAAATGGGCAGAAGATCTAAAGATACGTTTCTTCAAAGAAGACACAGAGATGGCCAAGACGCACATGAAAAGCTGCTCAACAGCACTAATTATTAGAGAAATGCAAATCAAAACTACAATGAGGTATCACCTCACACTGTTAGAATCGGCATCATCAGAAAATCTACAGACAACAAATTCTGGGGAGGGTGTGGACAAAAGGAGCCCTCTTCCACTATTGGTGGGAATGTAAATTGATACAGTCACTATGGAGAACAGTATGGAGTTTCGTTAAAAAAAAAACTAGAAATAGAATTACCATCTGATCCAGCAATCCCACTTCTGGGCATATACCCAAAGAACACCATAAATCAAAAAGGCACATTCACCACAATGTTCATTGCAGCACTATTTACAATAGCCAGGTAATGGAAGCAACCTAAATGCCCACAGACAGATGAATGGATAAAGATGTGGTACATGTATAAAATGGAATATTACTCAGCCATAAAACGGAATGAAACTGGGTCATTTGTAGAGACATCGATGGATCTAGAGACTGTCATACGGAATGAAGTAAGTCAGAAAGAGGAAAACAAATATTGTATATTAATGCATATATGTGGAACCTAAAAACTGGTACAGATGAACTGGTTTGCAGGGAAGAAATAGAGACAGAGGTAGAGAACAAACGTATGGACACCAAGTGTGGGAAGCCATGGTGTGGTGGTGGTGGGATGAGTTGGGAGATTGGGATTGACCTGCATACATGTATATGCATAAAATACATAACTAATAATAACCTGCTGTATAAAAAAATAAATAAAATTAAATTTCAAAATTAAAAAAAATAATATTTAAAAATAATACAGAAAAAAGTTCTTCCGTTCACACAGATGTATTTACAGGAATGAATTATTTCCATGCTTATATCTATAAATACATAAAAGAGGAATAAAATCTAACTTGAACCATAAAAGAAAAAAAAAAAACCTGAACCCACCAGTTATACAGAGGAAAACCCTATCAGGGCACTTGCTCCAGCGGTAAACAATTCTGAAATGGGTCTGAGGTGGGGAATCATCTCCCATACAGCCAGCAACCCACACCCCACGCAAGGAGCGTCCTCATTGCAAAGCTGGGGGATCGTGCAGAGGCATCTCTGAATAAAGGTGAGCTGAGCCCCAGGCCAGCTGCTGCTGAACTGTTCCCACCCTTCCCAGGTAAAACACCTGAATATGTACAAGGGCTTGAAAGACTAGAGGAAGGGCCATGGAGCCACACCAGCAACAGCACGCAGGCCAACTTGGTGCCTGCAGGCCAGCCAGGGTGGTCCTGCCCCCGGGCGCTCTTCCGGAAGCTTTCCATTGTCCTGCCTGAGATACCCCACCTGTCCCGGCCCCCACTGCTTTTTTCCTTCCTCACCTCTGTCCGGAGAGAAATTCCAGCGGAAGGTATGGGTGACACATCCTCTTCTTTACAGGTGGCAGCCTGGCAACTCCTGCAGAAAGGCCAGCAGAACCCCACTCACACCGGGCCACCAACAAAGCTGTGGCCCCTCATTCCCTCCCACCAGCACCGCCCCGAGACTGCTGACGGGGCAGAGAATATGGAGTCAGGAACAGCTTCAGGGGCTATTGCTGCCTGGAGCGCTGTTTATATTGACCTCAACCAGGCACACCTGGGGAGGGCTGGGCGGCAGGGTAAGGCTGCCCAGGTCAGCTAATCCACAACACTCAGGCAATCACATTGTTGAAAACGGACCTCGCTAAGGCAGAAGAGAAGCCAAGGAAAAAAAGAACACAATGCCATTTGCACCACCGTAGATGAGTCTAGAGGTAATCACGTGACTTGCAGTAAGTCAGAAAGTGAAAGACACATATCATATCATATCACTTATAGGTGTTACCTAAAAATGGATACCAGGGCAGATATTTCCACCGAGAAGGGCAATCAGAGATTCATTAAACAAACTTATGGTTCACCAATGGAAAGGTGTGAGGATTGGTTTCATTACGATATCGGGGTTAACAGACTTATACAAACACAGGTGACATATATAATCACCAAAGACCTACGGAATACCAAAAGACTACTCAACATTCTGTCATAACGTACATGAGAAAAGGATCCCAGGAAAAACAGACATGTGTATATGTGTAAAAGAACCAACCACATCTTCCACACCTCCAACAAGCCAAACATTGTAATCAAACTTGCTGTAATAAAAAATAAAAATTAAATTAAAAACACGAACAAGAGGTAGGGAGACAAACTTGAGGGGCTTTCTCCTGGCACATTCCATTCTAAATTCCAATCTAGAACACGACTTCCATTGAGGCTCTCTTGCCCTAGTAACCAGAATTGGTAAGGGAGAACTGCTGCCACCTTGTGGCCGTTTCACACAACAGCAGCTTTAATCGCAGCGCTAATGGTCAGTTCATATTCAAAATCATTGCAGGCCCGTAAATGACACCTGCCCTGAAAACAAATGCTGGGGTCACATATCGACCAAAAAATTCAAAGGACGTCCATATTTCAAAACGACCATTTCAAAAGGCATATTTTATGCACATTAGTTTTCTGCTTCTTTTTCTTTCTTTCCTTTTTGGTTAAAAAAACGGGAATGGAAAAAGGCATCCCTCAGAAGGGGCGAAAAGTTGCAAACGAATCAATGGACAAAGGTTTAATCTCCAATATATATAAACAGCTCATGCAGCTTAATATTAAAAAAAACAAACAACCCAATACAAAAATGGGCAGAAGATCTAAAGATACGTTTCTTCAAAGAAGACACAGAGATGGCCAAGACGCACATGAAAAGCTGCTCAACAGCACTAATTATTAGAGAAATGCAAATCAAAACTACAATGAGGTATCACCTCACACTGTTAGAATCGGCATCATCAGAAAATCTACAGACAACAAATTCTGGGGAGGGTGTGGACAAAAGGAGCCCTCTTCCACTATTGGTGGGAATGTAAATTGATACAGTCACTATGGAGAACAGTATGGAGTTTCGTTAAAAAAAAAACTAGAAATAGAATTACCATCTGATCCAGCAATCCCACTTCTGGGCATATACCCAAAGAACACCATAAATCAAAAAGGCACATTCACCACAATGTTCATTGCAGCACTATTTACAATAGCCAGGTAATGGAAGCAACCTAAATGCCCACAGACAGATGAATGGATAAAGATGTGGTACATGTATAAAATGGAATATTACTCAGCCATAAAACGGAATGAAACTGGGTCATTTGTAGAGACATCGATGGATCTAGAGACTGTCATACGGAATGAAGTAAGTCAGAAAGAGGAAAACAAATATTGTATATTAATGCATATATGTGGAACCTAAAAACTGGTACAGATGAACTGGTTTGCAGGGAAGAAATAGAGACAGAGGTAGAGAACAAACGTATGGACACCAAGTGTGGGAAGCCATGGTGTGGTGGTGGTGGGATGAGTTGGGAGATTGGGATTGACCTGCATACATGTATATGCATAAAATCCATAACTAATAATAACCTGCTGTATAAAAAAATAAATAAAATTAAATTTCAAAATTAAAAAAAATAATATTTAAAAATAATACAGAAAAAAGTTCTTCCCTTCACACAGATGTATTTACAGGAATGAATTATTTCCATGCTTATATCTATAAATACATAAAAGAGGAATAAAATCTAACTTGAACCATAAAAGAAAAAAAAAAAACCTGAACCCACCAGTTATACAGAGGAAAACCCTATCAGGGCACTTGCTCCAGCGGTAAACAATTCTGAAATGGGTCTGAGGTGGGGAATCATCTCCCATACAGCCAGCAACCCACACCCCACGCAAGGAGCGTCCTCATTGCAAAGCTGGGGGATCGTGCAGAGGCATCTCTGAATAAAGGTGAGCTGAGCCCCAGGCCAGCTGCTGCTGAACTGTTCCCACCCTTCCCAGGTAAAACACCTGAATATGTACAAGGGCTTGAAAGACTAGAGGAAGGGCCATGGAGCCACACCAGCAACAGCACGCAGGCCAACTTGGTGCCTGCAGGCCAGCCAGGGTGGTCCTGCCCCCGGGCGCTCTTCCGGAAGCTTTCCATTGTCCTGCCTGAGATACCCCACCTGTCCCGGCCCCCACTGCTTTTTTCCTTCCTCACCTCTGTCCGGAGAGAAATTCCAGCGGAAGGTATGGGTGACACATCCTCTTCTTTACAGGTGGCAGCCTGGCAACTCCTGCAGAAAGGCCAGCAGAACCCCACTCACACCGGGCCACCAACAAAGCTGTGGCCCCTCATTCCCTCCCACCAGCACCGCCCCGAGACTGCTGACGGGGCAGAGAATATGGAGTCAGGAACAGCTTCAGGGGCTATTGCTGCCTGGAGCGCTGTTTATATTGACCTCAACCAGGCACACCTGGGGAGGGCTGGGCGGCAGGGTAAGGCTGCCCAGGTCAGCTAATCCACAACACTCAGGCAATCACATTGTTGAAAACGGACCTCGCTAAGGCAGAAGAGAAGCCAAGGAAAAAAAGAACACAATGCCATTTGCACCACCGTAGATGAGTCTAGAGGTAATCACGTGACTTGCAGTAAGTCAGAAAGTGAAAGACACATATCATATCATATCACTTATAGGTGTTACCTAAAAATGGATACCAGGGCAGATATTTCCACCGAGAAGGGCAATCAGAGATTCATTAAACAAACTTATGGTTCACCAATGGAAAGGTGTGAGGATTGGTTTCATTACGATATCGGGGTTAACAGACTTATACAAACACAGGTGACATATATAATCACCAAAGACCTACGGAATACCAAAAGACTACTCAACATTCTGTCATAACGTACATGAGAAAAGGATCCCAGGAAAAACAGACATGTGTATATGTGTAAAAGAACCAACCACATCTTCCACACCTCCAACAAGCCAAACATTGTAATCAAACTTGCTGTAATAAAAAATAAAAATTAAATTAAAAACACGAACAAGAAGTAGGGAGACAAACTTGAGGGGCTTTCTCCTGGCACATTCCATTCTAAATTCCAATCTAGAACACGACTTCCATTGAGGCTCTCTTGCCCTAGTAACCAGAATTGGTAAGGGAGAACTGCTGCCACCTTGTGGCCGTTTCACACAACAGCAGCTTTAATCCCAGCGCTAATGGTCAGTTGATATTCAAAATCATTGCAGGCCCGTAAATGACACCTGCCCTGAAAACAAATGCTGGGGTCACATATCGACCAAAAATTTCAAAGGACGTCCATATTTCAAAACGACCATTTCAAAAGGCATATTTTATGCACATTAGTTTTCTGCTTCTTTTTCTTTCTTTCCTTTTTGGTTAAAAAAACGGGAATGGAAAAAGGCATCCCTCAGAAGGGGCGAAAAGTTGCAAACGAATCAATGGACAAAGGTTTAATCTCCAATATATATAAACAGCTCATGCAGCTTAATATTAAAAAAACAAACAACCCAATACAAAACTGGGCAGAAGATCTAAAGATACGTTTCTTCAAAGAAGACACAGAGATGGCCAAGACGCACATGAAAAGCTGCTCAACAGCACTTATTATTAGAGAAATGCAAATCAAAACTACAATGAGGTATCACCTCACACTGTTAGAATCGGCATCATCAGAAAATCTACAGACAACAAATTCTGGGGAGGGTGTGGACCAAAGGAGCCCTCTTCCACTATTGGTGGGAATGTAAATTGATACAGTCACTATGGAGAACAGTATGGAGTTTCGTTAAAAAAAAAACTAGAAATAGAATTACCATCTGATCCAGCAATCCCACTTCTGGGCATATACCCAAAGAACACCATAAATCAAAAAGGCACATTCACCACAATGTTCATTGCAGCACTATTTACAATAGCCAGGTAATGGAAGCAACCTAAATGCCCACAGACAGATGAATGGATAAAGATGTGGTACATGTATAAAATGGAATATTACTCAGCCATAAAACGGAATGAAACTGGGTCATTTGTAGAGACATCGATGGATCTAGAGACTGTCATACAGAATGAAGTAAGTCAGAAAGAGGAAAACAAATATTGTATATTAATGCATATATGTGGAACCTAAAAACTGGTACAGATGAACTGGTTTGCAGGGAAGAAATAGAGACAGAGGTAGAGAACAAACGTATGGACACCAAGTGTGGGAAGCCATGGTGTGGTGGTGGTGGGATGAGTTGGGAGATTGGGATTGACCTGCATACATGTATATGCATAAAATACATAACTAATAATAACCTGCTGTATAAAAAAATAAATAAAATTAAATTTCAAAATTAAAAAAAATAATATTTAAAAATAATACAGAAAAAAGTTCTTCCCTTCACACAGATGTATTTACAGGAATGAATTATTTCCATGCTTATATCTATAAATACATAAAAGAGGAATAAAATCTAACTTGAACCATAAAAGAAAAAAAAAAAACCTGAACCCACCAGTTATACAGAGGAAAACCCTATCAGGGCACTTGCTCCAGCGGTAAACAATTCTGAAATGGGTCTGAGGTGGGGAATCATCTCCCATACAGCCAGCAACCCACACCCCACGCAAGGAGCGTCCTCATTGCAAAGCTGGGGGATCGTGCAGAGGCATCTCTGAATAAAGGTGAGCTGAGCCCCAGGCCAGCTGCTGCTGAACTGTTCCCACCCTTCCCAGGTAAAACACCTGAATATGTACAAGGGCTTGAAAGACTAGAGGAAGGGCCATGGAGCCACACCAGCAACAGCACGCAGGCCAACTTGGTGCCTGCAGGCCAGCCAGGGTGGTCCTGCCCCCGGGCGCTCTTCCGGAAGCTTTCCATTGTCCTGCCTGAGATACCCCACCTGTCCCGGCCCCCACTGCTTTTTTCCTTCCTCACCTCTGTCCGGAGAGAAATTCCAGCGGAAGGTATGGGTGACACATCCTCTTCTTTACAGGTGGCAGCCTGGCAACTCCTGCAGAAAGGCCAGCAGAACCCCACTCACACCGGGCCACCAACAAAGCTGTGGCCCCTCATTCCCTCCCACCAGCACCGCCCCGAGACTGCTGACGGGGCAGAGAATATGGAGTCAGGAACAGCTTCAGGGGCTATTGCTGCCTGGAGCGCTGTTTATATTGACCTCAACCAGGCACACCTGGGGAGGGCTGGGCGGCAGGGTAAGGCTGCCCAGGTCAGCTAATCCACAACACTCAGGCAATCACATTGTTGAAAACGGACCTCGCTAAGGCAGAAGAGAAGCCAAGGAAAAAAAGAACACAATGCCATTTGCACCACCGTAGATGAGTCTAGAGGTAATCACGTGACTTGCAGTAAGTCAGAAAGTGAAAGACACATATCATATCATATCACTTATAGGTGTTACCTAAAAATGGATACCAGGGCAGATATTTCCACCGAGAAGGGCAATCAGAGATTCATTAAACAAACTTATGGTTCACCAATGGAAAGGTGTGAGGATTGGTTTCATTACGATATCGGGGTTAACAGACTTATACAAACACAGGTGACATATATAATCACCAAAGACCTACGGAATACCAAAAGACTACTCAACATTCTGTCATAACGTACATGAGAAAAGGATCCCAGGAAAAACAGACATGTGTATATGTGTAAAAGAACCAACCACATCTTCCACACCTCCAACAAGCCAAACATTGTAATCAAACTTGCTGTAATAAAAAATAAAAATTAAATTAAAAACACGAACAAGAGGTAGGGAGACAAACTTGAGGGGCTTTCTCCTGGCACATTCCATTCTAAATTCCAATCTAGAACACGACTTCCATTGAGGCTCTCTTGCCCTAGTAACCAGAATTGGTAAGGGAGAACTGCTGCCACCTTGTGGCCGTTTCACACAACAGCAGCTTTAATCCCAGCGCTAATGGTCAGTTGATATTCAAAATCATTGCAGGCCCGTAAATGACACCTGCCCTGAAAACAAATGCTGGGGTCACATATCGACCAAAAATTTCAAAGGACGTCCATATTTCAAAACGACCATTTCAAAAGGCATATTTTATGCACATTAGTTTTCTGCTTCTTTTTCTTTCTTTCCTTTTTGGTTAAAAAAACGGGAATGGAAAAAGGCATCCCTCAGAAGGGGCGAAAAGTTGCAAACGAATCAATGGACAAAGGTTTAATCTCCAATATATATAAACAGCTCATGCAGCTTAATATTAAAAAAAGCAAACAACCCAATACAAAAATGGGCAGAAGATCTAAAGATACGTTTCTTCAAAGAAGACACAGAGATGGCCAAGACGCACATGAAAAGCTGCTCAACAGCACTAATTATTAGAGAAATGCAAAGCAAAACTACAATGAGGTATCACCTCACACTGTTAGAATCGGCATCATCAGAAAATCTACAGACAACAAATTCTGGGGAGGGTGTGGACAAAAGGAGCCCTCTTCCACTATTGGTGGGAATGTAAATTGATACAGTCACTATGGAGAACAGTATGGAGTTTCGTTAAAAAAAAAACTAGAAATAGAATTACCATCAGATCCAGCAATCCCACTTCTGGGCATATACCCAAAGAACACCATAAATCAAAAAGGCACATTCACCACAATGTTCATTGCAGCACTATTTACAATAGCCAGGTAATGGAAGCAACCTAAATGCCCACAGACAGATGAATGGATAAAGATGTGGTACATGTATAAAATGGAATATTACTCAGCCATAAAACGGAATGAAACTGGGTCATTTGTAGAGACATCGATGGATCTAGAGACTGTCATACAGAATGAAGTAAGTCAGAAAGAGGAAAACAAATATTGTATATTAATGCATATATGTGGAACCTAAAAACTGGTACAGATGAACTGGTTTGCAGGGAAGAAATAGAGACAGAGGTAGAGAACAAACGTATGGACACCAAGTGTGGGAAGCCATGGTGTGGTGGTGGTGGGATGAGTTGGGAGATTGGGATTGACCTGCATACATGTATATGCATAAAATCCATAACTAATAATAACCTGCTGTATAAAAAAATAAATAAAATTAAATTTCAAAATTAAAAAAAATAATATTTAAAAATAATACAGAAAAAAGTTCTTCCCTTCACACAGATGTATTTACAGGAATGAATTATTTCCATGCTTATATCTATAAATACATAAAAGAGGAATAAAATCTAACTTGAACCATAAAAGAAAAAAAAAAACCTGAACCCACCAGTTATACAGAGGAAAACCCTATCAGGGCACTTGCTCCAGCGGTAAACAATTCTGAAATGGGTCTGAGGTGGGGAATCATCTCCCATACAGCCAGCAACCCACACCCCACGCAAGGAGCGTCCTCATTGCAAAGCTGGGGGATCGTGCAGAGGCATCTCTGAATAAAGGTGAGCTGAGCCCCAGGCCAGCTGCTGCTGAACTGTTCCCACCCTTCCCAGGTAAAACACCTGAATATGTACAAGGGCTTGAAAGACTAGAGGAAGGGCCATGGAGCCACACCAGCAACAGCACGCAGGCCAACTTGGTGCCTGCAGGCCAGCCAGGGTGGTCCTGCCCCCGGGCGCTCTTCCGGAAGCTTTCCATTGTCCTGCCTGAGATACCCCACCTGTCCCGGCCCCCACTGCTTTTTTCCTTCCTCACCTCTGTCCGGAGAGAAATTCCAGCGGAAGGTATGGGTGACACATCCTCTTCTTTACAGGTGGCAGCCTGGCAACTCCTGCAGAAAGGCCAGCAGAACCCCACTCACACCGGGCCACCAACAAAGCTGTGGCCCCTCATTCCCTCCCACCAGCACCGCCCCGAGACTGCTGACGGGGCAGAGAATATGGAGTCAGGAACAGCTTCAGGGGCTATTGCTGCCTGGAGCGCTGTTTATATTGACCTCAACCAGGCACACCTGGGGAGGGCTGGGCGGCAGGGTAAGGCTGCCCAGGTCAGCTAATCCACAACACTCAGGCAATCACATTGTTGAAAACGGACCTCGCTAAGGCAGAAGAGAAGCCAAGGAAAAAAAGAACACAATGCCATTTGCACCACCGTAGATGAGTCTAGAGGTAATCACGTGACTTGCAGTAAGTCAGAAAGTGAAAGACACATATCATATCATATCACTTATGGGTGTTACCTAAAAATGGATACCAGGGCAGATATTTCCACCGAGAAGGGCAATCAGAGATTCATTAAACAAACTTATGGTTCACCAATGGAAAGGTGTGAGGATTGGTTTCATTACGATATCGGGGTTAACAGACTTATACAAACACAGGTGACATATATAATCACCAAAGACCTACGGAATACCAAGACTACTCAACATTCTGTCATAACGTACATGAGAAAAGGATCCCAGGAAAAACAGACATGTGTATATGTGTAAAAGAACCAACCACATCTTCCACACCTCCAACAAGCCAAACATTGTAATCAAACTTGCTGTAATAAAAAATAAAAATTAAATTAAAAACACGAACAAGAGGTAGGGAGACAAACTTGAGGGGCTTTCTCCTGGCACATTCCATTCTAAATTCCAATCTAGAACACGACTTCCATTGAGGCTCTCTTGCCCTAGTAACCAGAATTGGTAAGGGAGAACTGCTGCCACCTTGTGGCCGTTTCACACAACAGCAGCTTTAATCCCAGCGCTAATGGTCAGTTGATATTCAAAATCATTGCAGGCCCGTAAATGACACCTGCCCTGAAAACAAATGCTGGGGTCACATATCGACCAAAAATTTCAAAGGACGTCCATATTTCAAAACGACCATTTCAAAAGGCATATTTTATGCACATTAGTTTTCTGCTTCTTTTTCTTTCTTTCCTTTTTGGTTAAAAAAAACGGGAATGGAAAAAGGCATCCCTCAGAAGGGGCGAAAAGTTGCAAACGAATCAATGGACAAAGGTTTAATCTCCAATATATATAAACAGCTCATGCAGCTTAATATTAAAAAAAACAAACAACCCAATACAAAAATGGGCAGAAGATCTAAAGATACGTTTCTTCAAAGAAGACACAGAGATGGCCAAGACGCACATGAAAAGCTGCTCAACAGCACTAATTATTAGAGAAATGCAAAGCAAAACTACAATGAGGTATCACCTCACACTGTTAGAATCGGCATCATCAGAAAATCTACAGACAACAAATTCTGGGGAGGGTGTGGACAAAAGGAGCCCTCTTCCACTATTGGTGGGAATGTAAATTGATACAGTCACTATGGAGAACAGTATGGAGTTTCGTTAAAAAAAAAACTAGAAATAGAATTACCATCTGATCCAGCAATCCCACTTCTGGGCATATACCCAAAGAACACCATAAATCAAAAAGGCACATTCACCACAATGTTCATTGCAGCACTATTTACAATAGCCAGGTAATGGAAGCAACCTAAATGCCCACAGACAGATGAATGGATAAAGCTGTGGTACATGTATAAAATGGAATATTACTCAGCCATAAAACGGAATGAAACTGGGTCATTTGTAGAGACATCGATGGATCTAGAGACTGTCATACAGAATGAAGTAAGTCAGAAAGAGGAAAACAAATATTGTATATTAATGCATATATGTGGAACCTAAAAACTGGTACAGATGAACTGGTTTGCAGGGAAGAAATAGAGACAGAGGTAGAGAACAAACGTATGGACACCAAGTGTGGGAAGCCATGGTGTGGTGGTGGTGGGATGAGTTGGGAGATTGGGATTGACCTGCATACATGTATATGCATAAAATCCATAACTAATAATAACCTGCTGTATAAAAAAATAAATAAAATTAAATTTCAAAATTAAAAAAAATAATATTTAAAAATAATACAGAAAAAAGTTCTTCCCTTCACACAGATGTATTTACAGGAATGAATTATTTCCATGCTTATATCTATAAATACATAAAAGAGGAATAAAATCTAACTTGAACCATAAAAGAAAAAAAAAAACCTGAACCCACCAGTTATACAGAGGAAAACCCTATCAGGGCACTTGCTCCAGCGGTAAACAATTCTGAAATGGGTCTGAGGTGGGGAATCATCTCCCATACAGCCAGCAACCCACACCCCACGCAAGGAGCGTCCTCATTGCAAAGCTGGGGGATCGTGCAGAGGCATCTCTGAATAAAGGTGAGCTGAGCCCCAGGCCAGCTGCTGCTGAACTGTTCCCACCCTTCCCAGGTAAAACACCTGAATATGTACAAGGGCTTGAAAGACTAGAGGAAGGGCCATGGAGCCACACCAGCAACAGCACGCAGGCCAACTTGGTGCCTGCAGGCCAGCCAGGGTGGTCCTGCCCCCGGGCGCTCTTCCGGAAGCTTTCCATTGTCCTGCCTGAGATACCCCACCTGTCCCGGCCCCCACTGCTTTTTTCCTTCCTCACCTCTGTCCGGAGAGAAATTCCAGCGGAAGGTATGGGTGACACATCCTCTTCTTTACAGGTGGCAGCCTGGCAACTCCTGCAGAAAGGCCAGCAGAACCCCACTCACACCGGGCCACCAACAAAGCTGTGGCCCCTCATTCCCTCCCACCAGCACCGCCCCGAGACTGCTGACGGGGCAGAGAATATGGAGTCAGGAACAGCTTCAGGGGCTATTGCTGCCTGGAGCGCTGTTTATATTGACCTCAACCAGGCACACCTGGGGAGGGCTGGGCGGCAGGGTAAGGCTGCCCAAGTCAGCTAATCCACAACACTCAGGCAATCACATTGTTGAAAACGGACCTCGCTAAGGCAGAAGAGAAGCCAAGGAAAAAAAGAACACAATGCCATTTGCACCACCGTAGATGAGTCTAGAGGTAATCACGTGACTTGCAGTAAGTCAGAAAGTGAAAGACACATATCATATCATATCACTTATGGGTGTTACCTAAAAATGGATACCAGGGCAGATATTTCCACCGAGAAGGGCAATCAGAGATTCATTAAACAAACTTATGGTTCACCAATGGAAAGGTGTGAGGATTGGTTTCATTACGATATCGGGGTTAACAGACTTATACAAACACAGGTGACATATATAATCACCAAAGACCTACGGAATACCAAAAGACTACTCAACATTCTGTCATAACGTACATGAGAAAAGGATCCCAGGAAAAACAGACATGTGTATATGTGTAAAAGAACCAACCACATCTTCCACACCTCCAACAAGCCAAACATTGTAATCAAACTTGCTGTAATAAAAAATAAAAATTAAATTAAAAACACGAACAAGAGGTAGGGAGACAAACTTGAGGGGCTTTCTCCTGGCACATTCCATTCTAAATTCCAATCTAGAACACGACTTCCATTGAGGCTCTCTTGCCCTAGTAACCAGAATTGGTAAGGGAGAACTGCTGCCACCTTGTGGCCGTTTCACACAACAGCAGCTTTAATCCCAGCGCTAATGGTCAGTTGATATTCAAAATCATTGCAGGCCCGTAAATGACACCTGCCCTGAAAACAAATGCTGGGGTCACATATCGACCAAAAATTTCAAAGGACGTCCATATTTCAAAACGACCATTTCAAAAGGCATATTTTATGCACATTAGTTTTCTGCTTCTTTTTCTTTCTTTCCTTTTTGGTTAAAAAAAACGGGAATGGAAAAAGGCATCCCTCAGAAGGGGCGAAAAGTTGCAAACGAATCAATGGACAAAGGTTTAATCTCCAATATATATAAACAGCTCATGCAGCTTAATATTAAAAAAAACAAACAACCCAATACAAAAATGGGCAGAAGATCTAAAGATACGTTTCTTCAAAGAAGACACAGAGATGGCCAAGACGCACATGAAAAGCTGCTCAACAGCACTAATTATTAGAGAAATGCAAAGCAAAACTACAATGAGGTATCACCTCACACTGTTAGAATCGGCATCATCAGAAAATCTACAGACAACAAATTCTGGGGAGGGTGTGGACAAAAGGAGCCCTCTTCCACTATTGGTGGGAATGTAAATTGATACAGTCACTATGGAGAACAGTATGGAGTTTCGTTAAAAAAAAAACTAGAAATAGAATTACCATCTGATCCAGCAATCCCACTTCTGGGCATATACCCAAAGAACACCATAAATCAAAAAGGCACATTCACCACAATGTTCATTGCAGCACTATTTACAATAGCCAGGTAATGGAAGCAACCTAAATGCCCACAGACAGATGAATGGATAAAGATGTGGTACATGTATAAAATGGAATATTACTCAGCCATAAAACGGAATGAAACTGGGTCATTTGTAGAGACATCGATGGATCTAGAGACTGTCATACAGAATGAAGTAAGTCAGAAAGAGGAAAACAAATATTGTATATTAATGCATATATGTGGAACCTAAAAACTGGTACAGATGAACTGGTTTGCAGGGAAGAAATAGAGACAGAGGTAGAGAACAAACGTATGGACACCAAGTGTGGGAAGCCATGGTGTGGTGGTGGTGGGATGAGTTGGGAGATTGGGATTGACCTGCATACATGTATATGCATAAAATACATAACTAATAATAACCTGCTGTATAAAAAAATAAATAAAATTAAATTTCAAAATTAAAAAAAATAATATTTAAAAATAATACAGAAAAAAGTTCTTCCCTTCACACAGATGTATTTACAGGAATGAATTATTTCCATGCTTATATCTATAAATACATAAAAGAGGAATAAAATCTAACTTGAACCATAAAAGAAAAAAAAAAACCTGAACCCACCAGTTATACAGAGGAAAACCCTATCAGGGCACTTGCTCCAGCGGTAAACAATTCTGAAATGGGTCTGAGGTGGGGAATCATCTCCCATACAGCCAGCAACCCACACCCCACGCAAGGAGCGTCCTCATTGCAAAGCTGGGGGATCGTGCAGAGGCATCTCTGAATAAAGGTGAGCTGAGCCCCAGGCCAGCTGCTGCTGAACTGTTCCCACCCTTCCCAGGTAAAACACCTGAATATGTACAAGGGCTTGAAAGACTAGAGGAAGGGCCATGGAGCCACACCAGCAACAGCACGCAGGCCAACTTGGTGCCTGCAGGCCAGCCAGGGTGGTCCTGCCCCCGGGCGCTCTTCCGGAAGCTTTCCATTGTCCTGCCTGAGATACCCCACCTGTCCCGGCCCCCACTGCTTTTTTCCTTCCTCACCTCTGTCCGGAGAGAAATTCCAGCGGAAGGTATGGGTGACACATCCTCTTCTTTACAGGTGGCAGCCTGGCAACTCCTGCAGAAAGGCCAGCAGAACCCCACTCACACCGGGCCACCAACAAAGCTGTGGCCCCTCATTCCCTCCCACCAGCACCGCCCCGAGACTGCTGACGGGGCAGAGAATATGGAGTCAGGAACAGCTTCAGGGGCTATTGCTGCCTGGAGCGCTGTTTATATTGACCTCAACCAGGCACACCTGGGGAGGGCTGGGCGGCAGGGTAAGGCTGCCCAAGTCAGCTAATCCACAACACTCAGGCAATCACATTGTTGAAAACGGACCTCGCTAAGGCAGAAGAGAAGCCAAGGAAAAAAAGAACACAATGCCATTTGCACCACCGTAGATGAGTCTAGAGGTAATCACGTGACTTGCAGTAAGTCAGAAAGTGAAAGACACATATCATATCATATCACTTATGGGTGTTACCTAAAAATGGATACCAGGGCAGATATTTCCACCGAGAAGGGCAATCAGAGATTCATTAAACAAACTTATGGTTCACCAATGGAAAGGTGTGAGGATTGGTTTCATTACGATATCGGGGTTAACAGACTTATACAAACACAGGTGACATATATAATCACCAAAGACCTACGGAATACCAAAAGACTACTCAACATTCTGTCATAACGTACATGAGAAAAGGATCCCAGGAAAAACAGACATGTGTATATGTGTAAAAGAACCAACCACATCTTCCACACCTCCAACAAGCCAAACATTGTAATCAAACTTGCTGTAATAAAAAATAAAAATTAAATTAAAAACACGAACAAGAGGTAGGGAGACAAACTTGAGGGGCTTTCTCCTGGCACATTCCATTCTAAATTCCAATCTAGAACACGACTTCCATTGAGGCTCTCTTGCCCTAGTAACCAGAATTGGTAAGGGAGAACTGCTGCCACCTTGTGGCCGTTTCACACAACAGCAGCTTTAATCCCAGCGCTAATGGTCAGTTGATATTCAAAATCATTGCAGGCCCGTAAATGACACCTGCCCTGAAAACAAATGCTGGGGTCACATATCGACCAAAAATTTCAAAGGACGTCCATATTTCAAAACGACCATTTCAAAAGGCATATTTTATGCACATTAGTTTTCTGCTTCTTTTTCTTTCTTTCCTTTTTGGTTAAAAAAAACGGGAATGGAAAAAGGCATCCCTCAGAAGGGGCGAAAAGTTGCAAACGAATCAATGGACAAAGGTTTAATCTCCAATATATATAAACAGCTCATGCAGCTTAATATTAAAAAAAACAAACAACCCAATACAAAAATGGGCAGAAGATCTAAAGATACGTTTCTTCAAAGAAGACACAGAGATGGCCAAGACGCACATGAAAAGCTGCTCAACAGCACTAATTATTAGAGAAATGCAAAGCAAAACTACAATGAGGTATCACCTCACACTGTTAGAATCGGCATCATCAGAAAATCTACAGACAACAAATTCTGGGGAGGGTGTGGACAAAAGGAGCCCTCTTCCACTATTGGTGGGAATGTAAATTGATACAGTCACTATGGAGAACAGTATGGAGTTTCGTTAAAAAAAAAACTAGAAATAGAATTACCATCTGATCCAGCAATCCCACTTCTGGGCATATACCCAAAGAACACCATAAATCAAAAAGGCACATTCACCACAATGTTCATTGCAGCACTATTTACAATAGCCAGGTAATGGAAGCAACCTAAATGCCCACAGACAGATGAATGGATAAAGATGTGGTACATGTATAAAATGGAATATTACTCAGCCATAAAACGGAATGAAACTGGGTCATTTGTAGAGACATCGATGGATCTAGAGACTGTCATACAGAATGAAGTAAGTCAGAAAGAGGAAAACAAATATTGTATATTAATGCATATATGTGGAACCTAAAAACTGGTACAGATGAACTGGTTTGCAGGGAAGAAATAGAGACAGAGGTAGAGAACAAACGTATGGACACCAAGTGTGGGAAGCCATGGTGTGGTGGTGGTGGGATGAGTTGGGAGATTGGGATTGACCTGCATACATGTATATGCATAAAATACATAACTAATAATAACCTGCTGTATAAAAAAATAAATAAAATTAAATTTCAAAATTAAAAAAAATAATATTTAAAAATAATACAGAAAAAAGTTCTTCCCTTCACACAGATGTATTTACAGGAATGAATTATTTCCATGCTTATATCTATAAATACATAAAAGAGGAATAAAATCTAACTTGAACCATAAAAGAAAAAAAAAAACCTGAACCCACCAGTTATACAGAGGAAAACCCTATCAGGGCACTTGCTCCAGCGGTAAACAATTCTGAAATGGGTCTGAGGTGGGGAATCATCTCCCATACAGCCAGCAACCCACACCCCACGCAAGGAGCGTCCTCATTGCAAAGCTGGGGGATCGTGCAGAGGCATCTCTGAATAAAGGTGAGCTGAGCCCCAGGCCAGCTGCTGCTGAACTGTTCCCACCCTTCCCAGGTAAAACACCTGAATATGTACAAGGGCTTGAAAGACTAGAGGAAGGGCCATGGAGCCACACCAGCAACAGCACGCAGGCCAACTTGGTGCCTGCAGGCCAGCCAGGGTGGTCCTGCCCCCGGGCGCTCTTCCGGAAGCTTTCCATTGTCCTGCCTGAGATACCCCACCTGTCCCGGCCCCCACTGCTTTTTTCCTTCCTCACCTCTGTCCGGAGAGAAATTCCAGCGGAAGGTATGGGTGACACATCCTCTTCTTTACAGGTGGCAGCCTGGCAACTCCTGCAGAAAGGCCAGCAGAACCCCACTCACACCGGGCCACCAACAAAGCTGTGGCCCCTCATTCCCTCCCACCAGCACCGCCCCGAGACTGCTGACGGGGCAGAGAATATGGAGTCAGGAACAGCTTCAGGGGCTATTGCTGCCTGGAGCGCTGTTTATATTGACCTCAACCAGGCACACCTGGGGAGGGCTGGGCGGCAGGGTAAGGCTGCCCAGGTCAGCTAATCCACAACACTCAGGCAATCACATTGTTGAAAACGGACCTCGCTAAGGCAGAAGAGAAGCCAAGGAAAAAAAGAACACAATGCCATTTGCACCACCGTAGATGAGTCTAGAGGTAATCACGTGACTTGCAGTAAGTCAGAAAGTGAAAGACACATATCATATCATATCACTTATGGGTGTTACCTAAAAATGGATACCAGGGCAGATATTTCCACCGAGAAGGGCAATCAGAGATTCATTAAACAAACTTATGGTTCACCAATGGAAAGGTGTGAGGATTGGTTTCATTACGATATCGGGGTTAACAGACTTATACAAACACAGGTGACATATATAATCACCAAAGACCTACGGAATACCAAAAGACTACTCAACATTCTGTCATAACGTACATGAGAAAAGGATCCCAGGAAAAACAGACATGTGTATATGTGTAAAAGAACCAACCACATCTTCCACACCTCCAACAAGCCAAACATTGTAATCAAACTTGCTGTAATAAAAAATAAAAATTAAATTAAAAACACGAACAAGAAGTAGGGAGACAAACTTGAGGGGCTTTCTCCTGGCACATTCCATTCTAAATTCCAATCTAGAACACGACTTCCATTGAGGCTCTCTTGCCCTAGTAACCAGAATTGGTAAGGGAGAACTGCTGCCACCTTGTGGCCGTTTCACACAACAGCAGCTTTAATCCCAGCGCTAATGGTCAGTTGATATTCAAAATCATTGCAGGCCCGTAAATGACACCTGCCCTGAAAACAAATGCTGGGGTCACATATCGACCAAAAATTTCAAAGGACGTCCATATTTCAAAACGACCATTTCAAAAGGCATATTTTATGCACATTAGTTTTCTGCTTCTTTTTCTTTCTTTCCTTTTTGGTTAAAAAAAACGGGAATGGAAAAAGGCATCCCTCAGAAGGGGCGAAAAGTTGCAAACGAATCAATGGACAAAGGTTTAATCTCCAATATATATAAACAGCTCATGCAGCTTAATATTAAAAAAAACAAACAACCCAATACAAAAATGGGCAGAAGATCTAAAGATACGTTTCTTCAAAGAAGACACAGAGATGGCCAAGACGCACATGAAAAGCTGCTCAACAGCACTAATTATTAGAGAAATGCAAAGCAAAACTACAATGAGGTATCACCTCACACTGTTAGAATCGGCATCATCAGAAAATCTACAGACAACAAATTCTGGGGAGGGTGTGGACAAAAGGAGCCCTCTTCCACTATTGGTGGGAATGTAAATTGATACAGTCACTATGGAGAACAGTATGGAGTTTCGTTAAAAAAAAAACTAGAAATAGAATTACCATCTGATCCAGCAATCCCACTTCTGGGCATATACCCAAAGAACACCATAAATCAAAAAGGCACATTCACCACAATGTTCATTGCAGCACTATTTACAATAGCCAGGTAATGGAAGCAACCTAAATGCCCACAGACAGATGAATGGATAAAGATGTGGTACATGTATAAAATGGAATATTACTCAGCCATAAAACGGAATGAAACTGGGTCATTTGTAGAGACATCGATGGATCTAGAGACTGTCATACAGAATGAAGTAAGTCAGAAAGAGGAAAACAAATATTGTATATTAATGCATATATGTGGAACCTAAAAACTGGTACAGATGAACTGGTTTGCAGGGAAGAAATAGAGACAGAGGTAGAGAACAAACGTATGGACACCAAGTGTGGGAAGCCATGGTGTGGTGGTGGTGGGATGAGTTGGGAGATTGGGATTGACCTGCATACATGTATATGCATAAAATACATAACTAATAATAACCTGCTGTATAAAAAAATAAATAAAATTAAATTTCAAAATTAAAAAAAATAATATTTAAAAATAATACAGAAAAAAGTTCTTCCCTTCACACAGATGTATTTACAGGAATGAATTATTTCCATGCTTATATCTATAAATACATAAAAGAGGAATAAAATCTAACTTGAACCATAAAAGAAAAAAAAAACCTGAACCCACCAGTTATACAGAGGAAAAGCCTATCAGGGCACTTGCTCCAGCGGTAAACAATTCTGAAATGGGTCTGAGGTGGGGAATCATCTCCCATACAGCCAGCAACCCACACCCCACGCAAGGAGCGTCCTCATTGCAAAGCTGGGGGATCGTGCAGAGGCATCTCTGAATAAAGGTGAGCTGAGCCCCAGGCCAGCTGCTGCTGAACTGTTCCCACCCTTCCCAGGTAAAACACCTGAATATGTACAAGGGCTTGAAAGACTAGAGGAAGGGCCATGGAGCCACACCAGCAACAGCACGCAGGCCAACTTGGTGCCTGCAGGCCAGCCAGGGTGGTCCTGCCCCCGGGCGCTCTTCCGGAAGCTTTCCATTGTCCTGCCTGAGATACCCCACCTGTCCCGGCCCCCACTGCTTTTTTCCTTCCTCACCTCTGTCCGGAGAGAAATTCCAGCGGAAGGTATGGGTGACACATCCTCTTCTTTACAGGTGGCAGCCTGGCAACTCCTGCAGAAAGGCCAGCAGAACCCCACTCACACCGGGCCACCAACAAAGCTGTGGCCCCTCATTCCCTCCCACCAGCACCGCCCCGAGACTGCTGACGGGGCAGAGAATATGGAGTCAGGAACAGCTTCAGGGGCTATTGCTGCCTGGAGCGCTGTTTATATTGACCTCAACCAGGCACACCTGGGGAGGGCTGGGCGGCAGGGTAAGGCTGCCCAGGTCAGCTAATCCACAACACTCAGGCAATCACATTGTTGAAAACGGACCTCGCTAAGGCAGAAGAGAAGCCAAGGAAAAAAAGAACACAATGCCATTTGCACCACCGTAGATGAGTCTAGAGGTAATCACGTGACTTGCAGTAAGTCAGAAAGTGAAAGACACATATCATATCATATCACTTATGGGTGTTACCTAAAAATGGATACCAGGGCAGATATTTCCACCGAGAAGGGCAATCAGAGATTCATTAAACAAACTTATGGTTCACCAATGGAAAGGTGTGAGGATTGGTTTCATTACGATATCGGGGTTAACAGACTTATACAAACACAGGTGACATATATAATCACCAAAGACCTACGGAATACCAAAAGACTACTCAACATTCTGTCATAACGTACATGAGAAAAGGATCCCAGGAAAAACAGACATGTGTATATGTGTAAAAGAACCAACCACATCTTCCACACCTCCAACAAGCCAAACATTGTAATCAAACTTGCTGTAATAAAAAATAAAAATTAAATTAAAAACACGAACAAGAAGTAGGGAGACAAACTTGAGGGGCTTTCTCCTGGCACATTCCATTCTAAATTCCAATCTAGAACACGACTTCCATTGAGGCTCTCTTGCCCTAGTAACCAGAATTGGTAAGGGAGAACTGCTGCCACCTTGTGGCCGTTTCACACAACAGCAGCTTTAATCCCAGCGCTAATGGTCAGTTGATATTCAAAATCATTGCAGGCCCGTAAATGACACCTGCCCTGAAAACAAATGCTGGGGTCACATATCGACCAAAAATTTCAAAGGACGTCCATATTTCAAAACGACCATTTCAAAAGGCATATTTTATGCACATTAGTTTTCTGCTTCTTTTTCTTTCTTTCCTTTTTGGTTAAAAAAAACGGGAATGGAAAAAGGCATCCCTCAGAAGGGGCGAAAAGTTGCAAACGAATCAATGGACAAAGGTTTAATCTCCAATATATATAAACAGCTCATGCAGCTTAATATTAAAAAAAACAAACAACCCAATACAAAAATGGGCAGAAGATCTAAAGATACGTTTCTTCAAAGAAGACACAGAGATGGCCAAGACGCACATGAAAAGCTGCTCAACAGCACTAATTATTAGAGAAATGCAAAGCAAAACTACAATGAGGTATCACCTCACACTGTTAGAATCGGCATCATCAGAAAATCTACAGACAACAAATTCTGGGGAGGGTGTGGACAAAAGGAGCCCTCTTCCACTATTGGTGGGAATGTAAATTGATACAGTCACTATGGAGAACAGTATGGAGTTTCGTTAAAAAAAAAACTAGAAATAGAATTACCATCTGATCCAGCAATCCCACTTCTGGGCATATACCCAAAGAACACCATAAATCAAAAAGGCACATTCACCACAATGTTCATTGCAGCACTATTTACAATAGCCAGGTAATGGAAGCAACCTAAATGCCCACAGACAGATGAATGGATAAAGATGTGGTACATGTATAAAATGGAATATTACTCAGCCATAAAACGGAATGAAACTGGGTCATTTGTAGAGACATCGATGGATCTAGAGACTGTCATACAGAATGAAGTAAGTCAGAAAGAGGAAAACAAATATTGTATATTAATGCATATATGTGGAACCTAAAAAGTGGTACAGATGAACTGGTTTGCAGGGAAGAAATAGAGACAGAGGTAGAGAACAAACGTATGGACACCAAGTGTGGGAAGCCATGGTGTGGTGGTGGTGGGATGAGTTGGGAGATTGGGATTGACCTGCATACATGTATATGCATAAAATACATAACTAATAATAACCTGCTGTATAAAAAAATAAATAAAATTAAATTTCAAAATTAAAAAAAATAATATTTAAAAATAATACAGAAAAAAGTTCTTCCCTTCACACAGATGTATTTACAGGAATGAATTATTTCCATGCTTATATCTATAAATACATAAAAGAGGAATAAAATCTAACATGAACCATAAAAGAAAAAAAAAAAACCTGAACCCACCAGTTATACAGAGGAAAACCCTATCAGGGCACTTGCTCCAGCGGTAAACAATTCTGAAATGGGTCTGAGGTGGGGAATCATCTCCCATACAGCCAGCAACCCACACCCCACGCAAGGAGCGTCCTCATTGCAAAGCTGGGGGATCGTGCAGAGGCATCTCTGAATAAAGGTGAGCTGAGCCCCAGGCCAGCTGCTGCTGAACTGTTCCCACCCTTCCCAGGTAAAACACCTGAATATGTACAAGGGCTTGAAAGACTAGAGGAAGGGCCATGGAGCCACACCAGCAACAGCACGCAGGCCAACTTGGTGCCTGCAGGCCAGCCAGGGTGGTCCTGCCCCCGGGCGCTCTTCCGGAAGCTTTCCATTGTCCTGCCTGAGATACCCCACCTGTCCCGGCCCCCACTGCTTTTTTCCTTCCTCACCTCTGTCCGGAGAGAAATTCCAGCGGAAGGTATGGGTGACACATCCTCTTCTTTACAGGTGGCAGCCTGGCAACTCCTGCAGAAAGGCCAGCAGAACCCCACTCACACCGGGCCACCAACAAAGCTGTGGCCCCTCATTCCCTCCCACCAGCACCGCCCCGAGACTGCTGACGGGGCAGAGAATATGGAGTCAGGAACAGCTTCAGGGGCTATTGCTGCCTGGAGCGCTGTTTATATTGACCTCAACCAGGCACACCTGGGGAGGGCTGGGCGGCAGGGTAAGGCTGCCCAGGTCAGCTAATCCACAACACTCAGGCAATCACATTGTTGAAAACGGACCTCGCTAAGGCAGAAGAGAAGCCAAGGAAAAAAAGAACACAATGCCATTTGCACCACCGTAGATGAGTCTAGAGGTAATCACGTGACTTGCAGTAAGTCAGAAAGTGAAAGACACATATCATATCATATCACTTATGGGTGTTACCTAAAAATGGATACCAGGGCAGATATTTCCACCGAGAAGGGCAATCAGAGATTCATTAAACAAACTTATGGTTCACCAATGGAAAGGTGTGAGGATTGGTTTCATTACGATATCGGGGTTAACAGACTTATACAAACACAGGTGACATATATAATCACCAAAGACCTACGGAATACCAAAAGACTACTCAACATTCTGTCATAACGTACATGAGAAAAGGATCCCAGGAAAAACAGACATGTGTATATGTGTAAAAGAACCAACCACATCTTCCACACCTCCAACAAGCCAAACATTGTAATCAAACTTGCTGTAATAAAAAATAAAAATTAAATTAAAAACACGAACAAGAAGTAGGGAGACAAACTTGAGGGGCTTTCTCCTGGCACATTCCATTCTAAATTCCAATCTAGAACACGACTTCCATTGAGGCTCTCTTGCCCTAGTAACCAGAATTGGTAAGGGAGAACTGCTGCCACCTTGTGGCCGTTTCACACAACAGCAGCTTTAATCCCAGCGCTAATGGTCAGTTGATATTCAAAATCATTGCAGGCCCGTAAATGACACCTGCCCTGAAAACAAATGCTGGGGTCACATATCGACCAAAAATTTCAAAGGACGTCCATATTTCAAAACGACCATTTCAAAAGGCATATTTTATGCACATTAGTTTTCTGCTTCTTTTTCTTTCTTTCCTTTTTGGTTAAAAAAAACGGGAATGGAAAAAGGCATCCCTCAGAAGGGGCGAAAAGTTGCAAACGAATCAATGGACAAAGGTTTAATCTCCAATATATATAAACAGCTCATGCAGCTTAATATTAAAAAAAACAAACAACCCAATACAAAAATGGGCAGAAGATCTAAAGATACGTTTCTTCAAAGAAGACACAGAGATGGCCAAGACGCACATGAAAAGCTGCTCAACAGCACTAATTATTAGAGAAATGCAAAGCAAAACTACAATGAGGTATCACCTCACACTGTTAGAATCGGCATCATCAGAAAATCTACAGACAACAAATTCTGGGGAGGGTGTGGACAAAAGGAGCCCTCTTCCACTATTGGTGGGAATGTAAATTGATACAGTCACTATGGAGAACAGTATGGAGTTTCGTTAAAAAAAAAACTAGAAATAGAATTACCATCTGATCCAGCAATCCCACTTCTGGGCATATACCCAAAGAACACCATAAATCAAAAAGGCACATTCACCACAATGTTCATTGCAGCACTATTTACAATAGCCAGGTAATGGAAGCAACCTAAATGCCCACAGACAGATGAATGGATAAAGATGTGGTACATGTATAAAATGGAATATTACTCAGCCATAAAACGGAATGAAACTGGGTCATTTGTAGAGACATCGATGGATCTAGAGACTGTCATACAGAATGAAGTAAGTCAGAAAGAGGAAAACAAATATTGTATATTAATGCATATATGTGGAACCTAAAAACTGGTACAGATGAACTGGTTTGCAGGGAAGAAATAGAGACAGAGGTAGAGAACAAACGTATGGACACCAAGTGTGGGAAGCCATGGTGTGGTGGTGGTGGGATGAGTTGGGAGATTGGGATTGACCTGCATACATGTATATGCATAAAATACATAACTAATAATAACCTGCTGTATAAAAAAATAAATAAAATTAAATTTCAAAATTAAAAAAAATAATATTTAAAAATAATACAGAAAAAAGTTCTTCCCTTCACACAGATGTATTTACAGGAATGAATTATTTCCATGCTTATATCTATAAATACATAAAAGAGGAATAAAATCTAACTTGAACCATAAAAGAAAAAAAAAACCTGAACCCACCAGTTATACAGAGGAAAAGCCTATCAGGGCACTTGCTCCAGCGGTAAACAATTCTGAAATGGGTCTGAGGTGGGGAATCATCTCCCATACAGCCAGCAACCCACACCCCACGCAAGGAGCGTCCTCATTGCAAAGCTGGGGGATCGTGCAGAGGCATCTCTGAATAAAGGTGAGCTGAGCCCCAGGCCAGCTGCTGCTGAACTGTTCCCACCCTTCCCAGGTAAAACACCTGAATATGTACAAGGGCTTGAAAGACTAGAGGAAGGGCCATGGAGCCACACCAGCAACAGCACGCAGGCCAACTTGGTGCCTGCAGGCCAGCCAGGGTGGTCCTGCCCCCGGGCGCTCTTCCGGAAGCTTTCCATTGTCCTGCCTGAGATACCCCACCTGTCCCGGCCCCCACTGCTTTTTTCCTTCCTCACCTCTGTCCGGAGAGAAATTCCAGCGGAAGGTATGGGTGACACATCCTCTTCTTTACAGGTGGCAGCCTGGCAACTCCTGCAGAAAGGCCAGCAGAACCCCACTCACACCGGGCCACCAACAAAGCTGTGGCCCCTCATTCCCTCCCACCAGCACCGCCCCGAGACTGCTGACGGGGCAGAGAATATGGAGTCAGGAACAGCTTCAGGGGCTATTGCTGCCTGGAGCGCTGTTTATATTGACCTCAACCAGGCACACCTGGGGAGGGCTGGGCGGCAGGGTAAGGCTGCCCAGGTCAGCTAATCCACAACACTCAGGCAATCACATTGTTGAAAACGGACCTCGCTAAGGCAGAAGAGAAGCCAAGGAAAAAAAGAACACAATGCCATTTGCACCACCGTAGATGAGTCTAGAGGTAATCACGTGACTTGCAGTAAGTCAGAAAGTGAAAGACACATATCATATCATATCACTTATGGGTGTTACCTAAAAATGGATACCAGGGCAGATATTTCCACCGAGAAGGGCAATCAGAGATTCATTAAACAAACTTATGGTTCACCAATGGAAAGGTGTGAGGATTGGTTTCATTACGATATCGGGGTTAACAGACTTATACAAACACAGGTGACATATATAATCACCAAAGACCTACGGAATACCAAAAGACTACTCAACATTCTGTCATAACGTACATGAGAAAAGGATCCCAGGAAAAACAGACATGTGTATATGTGTAAAAGAACCAACCACATCTTCCACACCTCCAACAAGCCAAACATTGTAATCAAACTTGCTGTAATAAAAAATAAAAATTAAATTAAAAACACGAACAAGAAGTAGGGAGACAAACTTGAGGGGCTTTCTCCTGGCACATTCCATTCTAAATTCCAATCTAGAACACGACTTCCATTGAGGCTCTCTTGCCCTAGTAACCAGAATTGGTAAGGGAGAACTGCTGCCACCTAGTGGCCGTTTCACACAACAGCAGCTTTAATCCCAGCGCTAATGGTCAGTTGATATTCAAAATCATTGCAGGCCCGTAAATGACACCTGCCCTGAAAACAAATGCTGGGGTCACATATCGACCAAAAATTTCAAAGGACGTCCATATTTCAAAACGACCATTTCAAAAGGCATATTTTATGCACATTAGTTTTCTGCTTCTTTTTCTTTCTTTCCTTTTTGGTTAAAAAAAACGGGAATGGAAAAAGGCATCCCTCAGAAGGGGCGAAAAGTTGCAAACGAATCAATGGACAAAGGTTTAATCTCCAATATATATAAACAGCTCATGCAGCTTAATATTAAAAAAAACAAACAACCCAATACAAAAATGGGCAGAAGATCTAAAGATACGTTTCTTCAAAGAAGACACAGAGATGGCCAAGACGCACATGAAAAGCTGCTCAACAGCACTAATTATTAGAGAAATGCAAAGCAAAACTACAATGAGGTATCACCTCACACTGTTAGAATCGGCATCATCAGAAAATCTACAGACAACAAATTCTGGGGAGGGTGTGGACAAAAGGAGCCCTCTTCCACTATTGGTGGGAATGTAAATTGATACAGTCACTATGGAGAACAGTATGGAGTTTCGTTAAAAAAAAAACTAGAAATAGAATTACCATCTGATCCAGCAATCCCACTTCTGGGCATATACCCAAAGAACACCATAAATCAAAAAGGCACATTCACCACAATGTTCATTGCAGCACTATTTACAATAGCCAGGTAATGGAAGCAACCTAAATGCCCACAGACAGATGAATGGATAAAGATGTGGTACATGTATAAAATGGAATATTACTCAGCCATAAAACGGAATGAAACTGGGTCATTTGTAGAGACATCGATGGATCTAGAGACTGTCATACAGAATGAAGTAAGTCAGAAAGAGGAAAACAAATATTGTATATTAATGCATATATGTGGAACCTAAAAAGTGGTACAGATGAACTGGTTTGCAGGGAAGAAATAGAGACAGAGGTAGAGAACAAACGTATGGACACCAAGTGTGGGAAGCCATGGTGTGGTGGTGGTGGGATGAGTTGGGAGATTGGGATTGACCTGCATACATGTATATGCATAAAATACATAACTAATAATAACCTGCTGTATAAAAAAATAAATAAAATTAAATTTCAAAATTAAAAAAAATAATATTTAAAAATAATACAGAAAAAAGTTCTTCCCTTCACACAGATGTATTTACAGGAATGAATTATTTCCATGCTTATATCTATAAATACATAAAAGAGGAATAAAATCTAACATGAACCATAAAAGAAAAAAAAAAAACCTGAACCCACCAGTTATACAGAGGAAAACCCTATCAGGGCACTTGCTCCAGCGGTAAACAATTCTGAAATGGGTCTGAGGTGGGGAATCATCTCCCATACAGCCAGCAACCCACACCCCACGCAAGGAGCGTCCTCATTGCAAAGCTGGGGGATCGTGCAGAGGCATCTCTGAATAAAGGTGAGCTGAGCCCCAGGCCAGCTGCTGCTGAACTGTTCCCACCCTTCCCAGGTAAAACACCTGAATATGTACAAGGGCTTGAAAGACTAGAGGAAGGGCCATGGAGCCACACCAGCAACAGCACGCAGGCCAACTTGGTGCCTGCAGGCCAGCCAGGGTGGTCCTGCCCCCGGGCGCTCTTCCGGAAGCTTTCCATTGTCCTGCCTGAGATACCCCACCTGTCCCGGCCCCCACTGCTTTTTTCCTTCCTCACCTCTGTCCGGAGAGAAATTCCAGCGGAAGGTATGGGTGACACATCCTCTTCTTTACAGGTGGCAGCCTGGCAACTCCTGCAGAAAGGCCAGCAGAACCCCACTCACACCGGGCCACCAACAAAGCTGTGGCCCCTCATTCCCTCCCACCAGCACCGCCCCGAGACTGCTGACGGGGCAGAGAATATGGAGTCAGGAACAGCTTCAGGGGCTATTGCTGCCTGGAGCGCTGTTTATATTGACCTCAACCAGGCACACCTGGGGAGGGCTGGGCGGCAGGGTAAGGCTGCCCAGGTCAGCTAATCCACAACACTCAGGCAATCACATTGTTGAAAACGGACCTCGCTAAGGCAGAAGAGAAGCCAAGGAAAAAAAGAACACAATGCCATTTGCACCACCGTAGATGAGTCTAGAGGTAATCACGTGACTTGCAGTAAGTCAGAAAGTGAAAGACACATATCATATCATATCACTTATGGGTGTTACCTAAAAATGGATACCAGGGCAGATATTTCCACCGAGAAGGGCAATCAGAGATTCATTAAACAAACTTATGGTTCACCAATGGAAAGGTGTGAGGATTGGTTTCATTACGATATCGGGGTTAACAGACTTATACAAACACAGGTGACATATATAATCACCAAAGACCTACGGAATACCAAAAGACTACTCAACATTCTGTCATAACGTACATGAGAAAAGGATCCCAGGAAAAACAGACATGTGTATATGTGTAAAAGAACCAACCACATCTTCCACACCTCCAACAAGCCAAACATTGTAATCAAACTTGCTGTAATAAAAAATAAAAATTAAATTAAAAACACGAACAAGAAGTAGGGAGACAAACTTGAGGGGCTTTCTCCTGGCACATTCCATTCTAAATTCCAATCTAGAACACGACTTCCATTGAGGCTCTCTTGCCCTAGTAACCAGAATTGGTAAGGGAGAACTGCTGCCACCTTGTGGCCGTTTCACACAACAGCAGCTTTAATCCCAGCGCTAATGGTCAGTTGATATTCAAAATCATTGCAGGCCCGTAAATGACACCTGCCCTGAAAACAAATGCTGGGGTCACATATCGACCAAAAATTTCAAAGGACGTCCATATTTCAAAACGACCATTTCAAAAGGCATATTTTATGCACATTAGTTTTCTGCTTCTTTTTCTTTCTTTCCTTTTTGGTTAAAAAAAACGGGAATGGAAAAAGGCATCCCTCAGAAGGGGCGAAAAGTTGCAAACGAATCAATGGACAAAGGTTTAACCTCCAATATATATAAACAGCTCATGCAGCTTAATATTAAAAAAAACAAACAACCCAATACAAAAATGGGCAGAAGATCTAAAGATACGTTTCTTCAAAGAAGACACAGAGATGGCCAAGACGCACATGAAAAGCTGCTCAACAGCACTAATTATTAGAGAAATGCAAAGCAAAACTACAATGAGGTATCACCTCACACTGTTAGAATCGGCATCATCAGAAAATCTACAGACAACAAATTCTGGGGAGGGTGTGGACAAAAGGAGCCCTCTTCCACTATTGGTGGGAATGTAAATTGATACAGTCACTATGGAGAACAGTATGGAGTTTCGTTAAAAAAAAAAACTAGAAATAGAATTACCATCTGATCCAGCAATCCCACTTCTGGGCATATACCCAAAGAACACCATAAATCAAAAAGGCACATTCACCACAATGTTCATTGCAGCACTATTTACAATAGCCAGGTAATGGAAGCAACCTAAATGCCCACAGACAGATGAATGGATAAAGATGTGGTACATGTATAAAATGGAATATTACTCAGCCATAAAACGGAATGAAACTGGGTCATTTGTAGAGACATCGATGGATCTAGAGACTGTCATACAGAATGAAGTAAGTCAGAAAGAGGAAAACAAATATTGTATATTAATGCATATATGTGGAACCTAAAAACTGGTACAGATGAACTGGTTTGCAGGGAAGAAATAGAGACAGAGGTAGAGAATAAACGTATGGACACCAAGTGTGGGAAGCCATGGTGTGGTGGTGGTGGGATGAGTTGGGAGATTGGGATTGACCTGCATACATGTATATGCATAAAATACATAACTAATAATAACCTGCTGTATAAAAAAATAAATAAAATTAAATTTCAAAATTAAAAAAAATAATATTTAAAAATAATACAGAAAAAAGTTCTTCCCTTCACACAGATGTATTTACAGGAATGAATTATTTCCATGCTTATATCTATAAATACATAAAAGAGGAATAAAATCTAACTTGAACCATAAAAGAAAAAAAAACCTGAACCCACCAGTTATACAGAGGAAAACCCTATCAGGGCACTTGCTCCAGCGGTAAACAATTCTGAAATGGGTCTGAGGTGGGGAATCATCTCCCATACAGCCAGCAACCCACACCCCACGCAAGGAGCGACCTCATTGCAAAGCTGGGGGATCGTGCAGAGGCATCTCTGAATAAAGGTGAGCTGAGCCCCAGGCCAGCTGCTGCTGAACTGTTCCCACCCTTCCCAGGTGAAACACCTGAATATGTACAAGGGCTTGAAAGCCTAGAGGAAGGGCCGTGGAGCCACAAGAGCGACAGCACGCAGGCCAACTTGGTGCCTTCAGGTCAGCCATGATGGTACTGGCCACGGGCGCTCTTCTGGAAGCTTTCCATTGCCCTGCCTAAGATAACCCTCCTGTCCCGGCCCCCACTCCTTTTTTTCCTTCCTCACCTCAGCCCGGAGAGATACTCCAGTGGAAGTTATGGGTGACACATCCTCTTCTTTACAGGTGGCAGCCTGGCAACTCCTGCAGAAAGCCCAGCAGAGCCCCACTCACACCGGGCCGCCCACAAAGCCTTGGACCCTCACACCCTCCCACCAGCTCAGCCCCGAGACTGCTGACGGGGCAGAGAATATGGAGTCAGGCACAGCTGCAGGGGCTATTGCTGCCTGGAGTGCTGTTTATATTGACCTCAACCCAGGCACACCTGGGGAGGGCTTGCCGGCAGGGTCAGGCTGCCCAGGTCAGCTAATCCTCAGCCCTCAGGGAATCACATTGCAGAAAATGGACCTCGCTAAGACAGAGTATTCGCCAAGGAAAAAAAGGACACAATGACATTTGCAGCACCGTAGATGAGTCTAGAGGTAATCACGTGACTTGGAGAAAGTCAGAAAGTGAAAGACACATATCATATCATATCACTTATAGGTGTTACCTATAAATTGATACCAGGGCAGATATTTCCACGGAGAAGGGCAATCACAGATTCATTAAACAAACTTATGGTTCACCAAAGGAAAGGTGTGAGGATTGAATTCATTACGATATTGGGGTTAACAGACATATACAAACACAGTAGACGTATATAATCACCAAAGACCTACGGAGTACCAAGAGAAGACTACTCAACATTCTGTCATAACGTACATGGGAAAAGGATCCCAGGAAGAACAGGCATATGTATATGTGTAAAAGAACCACCTCTTGCACACCTACAAGCTAAACGTTGTACTCAAACTTTCTGTAATAAAAAATAAAAAATTAAATTAAAAACACGAACAAGAAGTAGTGAGACAAAATTGAGGGGCTTTCTCCTGGCACATTCCGTTCTACATTCCAATCTAGAACGCGACTTCCATTGAGGCTCTGCTGCCCTAGTAACCAGGTTTGGTAAGGGAGAACTGCTGCCACCTTGTGGCCGTTTCACAAAACAGCAGCTTTAATCCCAGCCCTATGGTCAGTGGATATTCCAAATCATTTCAGGCCTGTAAATGACACCTGCCCTGAAAACAAATCCTTGGGTCATATATCGACCAAAAAAGTCAAAAGACGTCCATATTTCAAAACGAGAGTTTCAAGAGGCATATTTCACGCACATTAGTGTTCTGCTTCTTTTGCTTGCTTTCTTTCTTTGTTAAAAAAACGGGAATGGAAAAAGGCAACCCTCAGAATGGGCGAAAAGGTTCACAAACGAATCAATGGACAAAGGTTTAATCTCCAATATATATAAACAGCTCATGCAGCTTAATATTAATAAAACAAACAACCCAATACAAAAATGGGCAGAAGATCTAAATAGACGTTTCTTCAAAGAAGACACAGAGATGGCCAAGACGCACATGACAAGATGCTCAACATCACTGATTATTAGAGAAATGCAAATCAAAACTACAATGAGGTAAGACCTCACACCTGTTAGAATCGGCATCATCAGATAATCTACAAACAACAAATTCTGGGGAGGGTGTGGACAAAAGGAACCCTCTTCCGCTATTGGTGGGAATGTAAATTGGTACAGTCACTATGGAGAACAGTATGGAGGTTCCTTTAAAAAACTAAAAAGAGAATTACCATAGGATCCAGCAATCCCACTTCTGGGCATTTACCCAGAGAAAACCATAAATCACAGAGACACATTCACCACAATGTTCATTGCAGCACTATTTACAATAGCCAGGTAATGGAAGCAACCTAAATGCCCACAGACAGACGAATGGATAAAGATGTGGTACATATATAAAATGGAATATTACTCAGCCATAAAAAGGAATGAAACTGGGTCATTTGTAGAGAAGTTGATGGATCTAGAGACTGTCATAGAGTGAAGTAAGTCAGAAAGAGAAAAACAAATATTGTATATTAATGCCTATATGTGGAACCTAGAAAAATGGTACAGATGAACTGGTTTGCAGGGCAGAAATAGAGACACAGAGGTAGAGAACAAACGTATGGACACAAAGTGGGGAAAGCCATGGGGTGGTGGTGGTGGGATGAGTTGGGAGATTGGGATTGACCTGTATACATGTCTATGCATAAAATAGATAACTAATAATAACCTACTGTATAAAAAAATAAATAAAATTAAATTTCAACATTTTTAAAAATAAAATGTAAAAATAAAACAGAAAAAAAGTTCTTCCATTCACACTGATGTATTTATAAGAATGAATTATTTCCATGCTTATATCCATAAATACATAAAAGGGGAATAAAATCTAACTTGAACCAAAAAAGAAAAAAGAAAGCTGAACCTAACAGTTATACAGAGGGAAACACAACCAAGGCACTTGCTCCAGTGGTAAACAATTCTGAAATTGGTCAGAGGTGGGGAATCATCCCCCATACAGCCAGCAGCCCCGCCCGCCCACGCAAGGAGCGTCCTTATTGCTAAGCTGTGGGACAGTGGCGAGGCCTCTGTGAGTAAACGTGAGCTGAGCCCCAGGCCAGCTGCTGCTGAACTGTTCCCACCCTTCCCAGGTGAAACACCTGAATATGTACAAGGGCTTGAAAGCCTAGAGGAAGGGCCGTGGAGCCACACCAGCGACAGCACGCAGGCCAACTTGGTGCCTGCAGGTCAGCCAGGATGGTCCTGGCCACGGGCGCTCTTCTGGAAGCTTTCCATTGCCCTGCCTGAGTTACCCTTCCTGTCCCGGCCCCCACACCTTTTTTTCCTTCCTCACCTCAGCCCGGAGAGATATTCCAGTGGAAGTTATGGGTGACACATCCTCTTCTTTACAGGTGGCAGCCTGGCAACTCCTGCAGAAAGTCCAGCAGAGCCCCACTCACACCGGGCCACCCACAAAGCCGTGGACCCTCACACCCTCCCACCAGCACAGCCCCGAGACTGCTGACGGGGCAGAGAATATGGAGTCAGGCACAGCTGCAGGGGCTATTGCTGCCTGGAGTGCTGTTTATATTGACCTCAACCCAGGCACACCTGGGGAGGGCTTGCCGGCAGGGTCAGGCTGCCCAGGTCAGCTAATCCTCAGCCCTCAGGGAATCACATTGCAGAAAATGGACCTCGCTAAGACAGAATATTCGCCAAGGAAAAAAAGGACACAATGCCATTTGCAGCACCGTAGAAGTGTCTAGAGGTAATCACGTGACTTGGAGTAAGTCAGAAAGTGAAAGACACATATCATATCATATCACTTATAGGTGTTACGTATAAATTGATACCAGGGCAGATATTTCCACGGAGAAGGGCAATCACAGATTCATTAAACAAACTTATGGTTCACCAAAGGAAAGGTGTGAGCATTGAATTCATTACGATATTGGGGTTAACAGACATATACAAACACAGTAGACGTATATAATCACCAAAGACCTACGGAGTACCAAGAGAAGACTACTCAACATTGTGTCATAACGTACATGGGAAAAGGATCCCAGGAAGAACAGACATATGTATATGTGTAAAAGAACCACCTCTTGCACACCTACAACAAGCTAAACGTTGTACTCAAACTTGCTGTAATAAAAAATAAAAAATTATATTAAAAACACGAACAAGAAGTAGTGAGAGAAACTTGAGGGGCTTTCTCCTGGCACATTCCGTTCTACATTCCAATCTAGAACGCGACTTCCATTGAGGCTCTGCTGCCCTAGTAACCAGATTTGGTAAGGGAGAACTGCTGCCACCTTTTGGCCGTTTCACATAACAGCAGCTTTAATCCCAGCGCTAATGGTCAGTGGATATTCCAAATCATTACAGGCCTGTAAATGACACCTGCCCTGAAAACAAATCCTGGGGTCATATATCGACCAAAAAATTCAAAAGACGTCCATATTTCAAAACGACAGTTTCAAGAGGCATATTTCACGCACATTAGTGTTCTGCTTCTTTTGCTTTCTTTCTTTCTTTGTTAAAAAAACGGGAATGGAAAAAGGCAACCCTCAGAATGGGCGAAAACGTTCACCAACGAATCAATGGACAAAGGTTTAATCTCCAATATATATAAACAGCTCATGCAGCTTAATATTAGTAAAACAAACAACCCAATAAAAAAATGGGCAGAAGATCTAAATAGACGTTTCTTCAAAGAAGACACAGAGATGGCCAAGACGCACATGACAAGCTGCTCAACATCACTAATTATTAGAGAAATGCAAATCAAAACTACAATGAGGTAACACCTCACACCTGTTAGAATCGACATCATCAGATAATCTACAAACAACAAATTCTGGGGAGGGTGTGGACAAAAGGAACCCTCTTCCGCTATTGGTGGGAATGTAAATTGATACAGTCACTATGGAGAACAGTATGGAGGTTCCTTTAAAAAACTAAAAAGAGAATTACCATAGGATCCAGCAATCCCACTTCTGGGCATTTACCCAGGGAAAACCATAAATCACAGAGACACATTCACCACAATGTTCATTGCAGCACTATTTACAATAGCCAGGTAATGGAAGCAACCTAAATGGCCACAGACAGACGAATGGATAAAGATGTGGTACATATATAAAATGGAATATTACTCAGCCATAAAAAGGAATGAAAGTGCGTCATTTGTAGAGAAGTTGATGAATCTAGACACTGTCATACAGAGTGAAGTAAGTCAGAAAGAGAAAAACAAATATTGTATATTAATGCCTATATGTGGAACGTAGAAAAACGGTACAGATGAACTGGTTTGCAGGGCACAAATAGAGACACAGAGGCAGAGAACAAACGTATGGACACAAAGTGGGGGAAGCCATGGGGTGGTTGTGGTGGGATGAGTTGGGAGATTGGGATTGACCTGTATACATGTCTATGCATAAAATAGATAACTAATAATAACCTACTGTATAAAAAATAAATAAAATTAAATTTCAACATTTTTTAAAATAAAATGTAATAATAAAACAGAAAAAAACTTCTTCCATTCACACTGATGTATTTATAAGAATGAATTATTTCCATGCTTATATCCATAAATACATAAAAGGGGAATAAAATCTAACTTGAACCAAAAAAGAAAAAAAAAGCTGAACCTAACAGTTATACAGAGGGAAACACAACCAAGGCACTCGCTCCAGTGGTAAACAATTCTGAAATTGGTCAGAGGTGGGGAATCATCCCCCATACAGCCAGCAGCCCCGCCCGCCCACGCAAGGAGCGTCCTTATTGCAAAGCTGTGGGACCGTGGCGAGGCCTCTGTGAGTAAACGTGAGCTGAGCCCCAGGCCAGCTGCTGCTGAACTGTTCCCACCCTTCCCAGGTGAAACACCTGAATATGTACAAGGGCTTGAAAGCCTAGAGGAAGGGCCGTGGAGCCACACCAGCGACAGCACGCAGGCCAACTTGGTGCCTGCAGGTCAGCCAGGATGGTACTGGCCACGGGCGCTCTTCTGGAAGCTTTCCATTGCCCTGCCTGAGATACCCCTCCTGTCCCGGCCCCCACTCCTTTTTTTCCTTCCTCACCTCAGCCCGGAGAGATACTCCAGTGGAAGTTATGGGTGACACATCCTCTTCTTTACAGGTGGCAGCCTGGCAACTCCTGCAGAAAGTCCAGCAGAGCCCCACTCACACCGGGCCACCCACAAAGCCGTGGACCCTCACACCCTCCCACCAGCACAGCCCCGAGACTGCTGACGGGGCAGAGAATATGGAGTCAGGCACAGCTGCAGGGGATATTGCTGCCTGGAGTGCTGTTTATATTGACCTCAACCCAGGCACACCTGGGGAGGGCTTGCCGGCAGGGTCATGCTGCCCAGGTCAGCTAATCCTCAGCCCTCAGGGAATCACATTGCAGACAATGGACCTCGCTAAGACAGAATATTCGCCAAGGAAAAAAAGGACACAATGACATTTGCAGCACCGTAGATGAGTCTAGAGGTAATCACGTGACTTGGAGAAAGTCAGAAAGTGAAAGACACATATCATATCATATCACTTATAGGTGTTACCTATAAATTGATACCAGGGCAGATATTTCCACGGAGAAGGGCAATCACAGATTCATTAAACAAACTTATGGTTCACCAAAGGAAAGGTGTGAGGATTGAATTCATTACGATATTGGGGTTAACAGACATATACAAACACAGTAGACGTATATAATCACCAAAGACCTACGGAGTACCAAGAGAAGACTACTCAACATTCTGTCATAACGTACATGGGAAAAGGATCCCAGGAAGAACAGGCATATGTATATGTGTAAAAGAACCACCTCTTGCACACCTACAACAAGCTAAACGTTGTACTCAAACTTTCTGTAATAAAAAATAAAAAATTAAATTAAAAACACGAACAAGAAGTAGTGAGACAAACTTGAGGGGCTTTCTCCTGGCACATTCCGTTCTACATTCCAATCTAGAACGCGACTTCCATTGAGGCTCTGCTGCCCTAGTAACCAGGTTTGGTAAGGGAGAACTGCTGCCACCTTGTGGCCGTTTCATACAACAGCAGCTTTAATCCCAGCGCTAATTGTCAGTGGATATTCCAAATCATTACAGGCCTGAAAATGACACCTGCCCTGAAAACAAATCCTGGGGTCATATATCGACCAAAAAATTCAAAAGACGTCCATATTTCAAAACGACAGTTTCAAGAGGCATATTTCACGCACATTAGTGTTCTGCTTCTTTTGCTTGCTTTCTTTCTTTGTTAAAAAAACGGGAATGGAAAAAGGCAACCCTCAGAATGGGCGAAAACGTTCACAAACGAATCAATGGACAAAGGTTTAATCTCCAATATATATAAACAGCTCATGCAGCTTAATATTAATAAAACAAACAACCCAATACAAAAATGGGCAGAAGATCTAAATAGACGTTTCTTCAAAGAAGACACAGAGATGGCCAAGACGCACATGACAAGGTGCTCAACATCACTAATTATTAGAGAAATGCAAATCAAAACTACAATGAGGTAAGACCTCACACCTGTTAGAATCGGCATCATCAGATAATCTACAAACAAATTCTGGGGAGGGTGTGGACAAAAGGAACCCTCTTCCGCTATTGGTGGGAATGTAAATTGATACAGTCACTATGGAGAACAGTATGGAGGTTCCTTTAAAAAACTAAAAAGAGAATTACCATAGGATCCAGCAATCCCACTTCTGGGCATTTACCCAGGGAAAACCATAAATCACAGAGACACATTCACCACAATGTTCATTGCAGCACTATTTACAATAGCCAGGTAATGGAAGCAAACTAAATGGCCACAGACAGACGAATGGATAAAGATGTGGTACATATATAAAATGGAATATTACTCAGCCATAAAAAGGAATGAAACTGGGTCATTTGTAGAGAAGTTGATGGATCTAGTGACTGTCATAAAGAGTGAAGTAAGTCAGAAAGAGAAAAACAAATATTGTATATTAATGACTATATGTGGAACCTAGAAAAATGGTACAGAAGAACTGGTTTGCAGGGCAGAAATAGAGACACAGAGGTAGAGAACAAACGTATGGACACAAAGTGGGGGAAGCCATGGGGTGGTGGTGGTGGGATGAGTTGGGAGATTGGGATTGACCTGTATACTTGTCTATGCATAAAATAGATAACTAATAATAACCTACTGTATAAAAAAATAAATAAAATTAAATTTCAAAATTTTTAAAAATAAAATGTAAAAATAAAACAGAAAAAAAGTTCTTCCATTCACACTGATGTATTTATAAGAATGAATTATTTCCATGCTTATATCCATAAATACATAAAAGGGGAATAAAATCTAACTTGAACCAAAAAAGAAAAAAAAGCTGAACCTAACAGTTATACAGAGGGAAACACAAACAAGGCACTTGCTCCAGTGGTAAACAATTCTGAAATTGGTCAGAGGTGGGGAATCATCCTCCATACAGCCAGCAGCCCCGCCCGCCCACGCAAGGAGCGTCCTTATTGCAAAGCTGTGGGACCGTGGCGAGGCTTCTGTGAGTAAACGTGAGCAGAGCCCCAGGCCAGATGCTGCTGAACTGTTCCCACCCTTCCCAGGTGAAACACCTGAATATGTACAAGGGCTTGAAAGCCTAGAGGAAGGGCCGTGGAGCCACACCAGCGACAGCACGCTGGCCAACTTGGTGCCTGCATGTCAGCCAGGATGGTCCTGGCCACGGGCGCTCTTCTGGAAGCTTTCCATTGCCCTGCCTGAGATACCCCTCCTGTCCCGGCCCCCACTCCTTTTTTTCCTTCCTCACCTCAGCCCGGAGAGATATTCCAGTGGAAGTTATGGGTGACACATCCTCTTCTTTACAGGTGGCAGCCTGGCAACTCATGCAGAAAGTCCAGCAGAGCCCCACTCACACCGGGCCACCCACAAAATCGTGGACCCTCACACCCTCCCACCAGCACAGCCCCGAGACTGCTGACGGGGCAGAGAATATGGAGTCAGGCACAGCTGCAGGGGCTATTGCTGCCTGGAGTGCTGTTTATATTGACCTCAACCCAGGCACACCTGGGGAGGGCTTGCCGGCAGGGTCAGGCTGCCCAAGTCAGCTAATCCTCAGCCCTCAGGGAATCACATTGCAGAAAATGGGTCTCGCAAAGACAGAATATTCGCCAAGGAAAAAAAAGGACACAATGCCATTTGCAGCACCCTAGATGAGTCTAGAGGTAATCACGTGACTTGGAGTAAGTCAGAAAGTGAAAGACACATATCATATCATATCACTTATAGGTGTCACGTATAAATTGATACCAGGGCAGATATTTCCACGGAGAAGGGCAATCACAGATTCACTAAACAAAATTATGGTTCACCAAAGGAAAGGTGTGAGGATTGAATTCATTACGATATTGGGGTTAACAGACATATACAAACACAGTAGACGTATATAATCACCAAAGACCTACGGAGTACCAAGAGAAGACTACTCAACATTGTGTCATAACGTACATGGGAAAAGGATCCCAGGAAGAACAGACATATGTATATGTGTAAAAGAACCACCTCTTGCACACCTACAACAAGCTAAACGTTGTACTCAAACTTGCTGTAATAAAAAATAAAAAATTATATTAAAAACACGAACAAGAAGTAGTGAGAGAAACTTGAGGGGCTTTCTCCTGGCACATTCCGTTCTACATTCCAATCTAGAACGCGACTTCCATTGAGGCTCTGCTGCCCTAGTAACCAGATTTGGTAAGGGAGAACTGCTGCCACCTTTTGGCCGTTTCACATAACAGCAGCTTTAATCCCAGCGCTAATGGTCAGTGGATATTCCAAATCATTACAGGCCTGTAAATGACACCTGCCCTGAAAACAAATCCTGGGGTCATATATCGACCAAAAAATTCAAAAGACGTCCATATTTCAAAACGACAGTTTCAAGAGGCATATTTCACGCACATTAGTGTTCTGCTTCTTTTGCTTTCTTTCTTTCTTTGTTAAAAATTGGGAATGGAAAAAGGCAACCCTCAGAATGGGCGAAAATGTTCACCAACGAATCAATGGACAAAGGTTTAATCTCCAATATATATAAACAGCTCATGCAGCTTAATATTAGTAAAACAAACAACCCAATAAAAAAATGGGCAGAAGATCTAAATAGACGTTTCTTCAAAGAAGACACAGAGATGGCCAAGACGCACATGACAAGCTGCTCAACATCACTAATTATTAGAGAAATGCAAATCAAAACTACAATGAGGTAACACCTCACACCTGTTAGAATCGACATCATCAGATAATCTACAAACAACAAATTCTGGGGAGGGTGTGGACAAAAGGAACCCTCTTCCGCTATTGGTGGGAATGTAAATTGATACAGTCACTATGGAGAACAGTATGGAGGTTCCTTTAAAAAACTAAAAAGAGAATTACCATAGGATCCAGCAATCCCACTTCTGGGCATTTACCCAGGGAAAACCATAAATCACAGAGACACATTCACCACAATGTTCATTGCAGCACTATTTACAATAGCCAGGTAATGGAAGCAACCTAAATGGCCACAGACAGACGAATTGATAAAGATGTGGTACATATATAAAATGGAATATTACTCAGCCATAAAAAGGAATGAAACTGCGTCATTTGTAGAGAAGTTGATGAATCTAGACACTGTCATACAGAGTGAAGTAAGTCAGAAAGAGAAAAACAAATATTGTATATTAATGCCTATATGTGGAACCTAGAAAATGGTACAGATGAACTGGTTTGCAGGGCAGAAATAGAGACACAGAGGTAGAGAACAAACGTATGGACACAAAGTGGGGGAAGCCATGGGGTGGTGGTGGTGGGATGAGTTGGGAGATTGGGATTGACCTGTATACATGTCTATGCATAAAATAGATAACTAATAATAACCTACTGTATAAAAAAATAAATAAAATTAAATTTCAACATTTTTAAAAATAAAATGTAAAAATAAAACAGAAAAAATGTTCTTCCATTCAAACTGATGTATTTATAAGAATGAATTATTTCCATGCTTATATCCATAAATACATAAAAGGGGAATAAAATCTAACTTGAACCAAAAAAGAAAAAAAAAGCTGAACCTAACAGTTATACAGAGGGAAACACAACCAAGGCACTTGCTCCAGTGGTAAACAATTCTGAAATTGGTCAGAGGTGGGGAATCATCCCCCATACAGCCAGCAGCCCCGCCCGCCCACGCAAGGAGCGTCCTTATTGCTAAGCTGTGGGACAGTGGCGAGGCCTCTGTGAGTAAACGTGAGCTGAGCCCCAGGCCAGCTGCTGCTGAACTGTTCCCACCCTTCCCAGGTGAAACACCTGAATATGTACAAGGGCTTGAAAGCCTAGAGGAAGGGCCGTGGAGCCACACCAGCGACAGCACGCAGGCCAACTTGGTGCCTGCAGGTCAGCCAGGATGGTCCTGGCCACGGGCGCTCTTCTGGAAGCTTTCCATTGCCCTGCCTGAGATACCCCTCCTGTCCCGGCCCCCACTCCTTTTTTTCCTTCCTCACCTCAGCCCGGAGAGATATTCCAGTGGAAGTTATGGGTGACACATCCTCTTCTTTACAGGTGGCAGCCTGGCAACTCCTGCAGAAAGTCCAGCAGAGCCCCACTCACACCGGGCCACCCACAAAGCCGTGGACCCTCACACCCTCCCACCAGCACAGCCCCGAGACTGCTGACGGGGCAGAGAATATGGAGTCAGGCACAGCTGCAGGGGCTATTGCTGCCTGGAGTGCTGTTTATATTGACCTCAACCCAGGCACACCTGGGGAGGTCTTGCCGGCAGGGTCAGGCTGCCCAGGTCAGCTAATCCTCAGCCCTCAGGGAATCACATTGCAGAAAATGGGCCTCGCTAAGACAGAATATTCGCCAAGGAAAAAAAGGACACAATGCCATTTGCAGCACCGTAGATGAGTCTAGAGGTAATCACGTGACTTGGAGTAAGTCAGAAAGTGAAAGACACATATCATATCATATCACTTATAGGTGTTACCTATAAATTGATACCAGGGCAGATATTTCCACGGAGAAGGGCAATCACAGATTCATTAAACAAACTTATGGTTCACCAAAGGAAAGGTGTGAGGATTGAATTCATTACGATATTGGGGTTAACAGACATATACAAACACATTAGACGTATATAATCACCAAAGACCTACGGAGTACCAAGAGAAGACTACTCAACATTCTGTCATAACATACATGGGAAAAGGATCCCAGGACGAACAGACATATGTATATGTGTAAAAGAACCACCTCTTGCACACCTACAACAAGCTAAACGTTGTACTCAAACTTGCTGCAATAAAAAATAAAAAATTAAATTAAAAACACGAACAAGAAGTAGTGAGACAAACTAGAGGGTCTTTCTCCTGGCACATTCCGTTCTACATTCCAATCTAGAACGCGACTTCCATTGAGGCTCTGCTGCCCTAGTAACCAGATTTGGTAAGGGAGAACTGCTGCCACCTTGTGGCCGTTTCACACAACAGCAGCTTTAATCCCAGCGCTAATGGTCAGTGGATATTCCAAATCATTACAGGCCTGTAAATGACACCTGCCCTGAAAACAAATCCTGGGGTCATATATCGACCAAAAAATTCAAAAGACGTCCATATTTCAAAACGACAGTTTCAAGAGGCATATTTCACGCACATTAGTGTTCTGCTTCTTTTGCTTGCTTTCTTTCTTTGTTAAAAATACGGGAATGGAAAAACGCATCCCTCAGAATGGGCGAAAACGTTCACAAACGAATCAATGGACAAAGGTTTAATCTCCAATATATATAAACAGCTCATGCAGCTTAATATTAATACAACAAACAACCCAATACAAAAATGGGCAGAAGATCTAAATAGACGTTTCTTCAAAGAAGACACAGAGATGGCCAAGACGCACATGACAAGCTGCTCAACATCACTAATTATTAGAGAAATGCAAATCAAAACTACAATGAGGTAAGACCTCACACCTGTTAGAATCGGCATCATCAGATAATCTACAAACAACAAATTCTGGGGAGGGTGTGGACAAAAGGAACCCTCTTCCGCTATTGGTGGGAATGTAAATTGATACATTCACTATGGAGAACAGTATGGAGGTTCCTTTAAAAAACTAAAAAGAGAATTACCATAGGATCCAGCAATCCCACTTCTGGGCATTTACCCAGAGAAAACCATAAATCACAGAGACACATTCACCACAATGTTCATTGCAGCACTATTTACAATAGCCAGGTAATGCAAGCAACCTAAATGCCCACAGACAAACGAATTGATAAAGATGTGGTACATATATAAAATGGAATATTACTCAGCCATAAAAAGGAATGAAACTGGGTCATTTGAAGAGAAGTTGACGGATCTAGAGACTGTCATACAGAGCGAAGTACGTCAGAAAGAGAAAAACAAATATTGTATATTAATGCCTATATGTGGAACCTAGAAAAACGGTACAGATGAACTGGTTTGCAGGGCAGAAATAGAGACACAGAGGTAGAGAACAAACGTATGGACACAAAGTGGGGGAAGCCATGGGGTGGTGGTGGTGGGAGGAGTTGGGAGATTGGGATTGACCTGTATACATGTCTATGCATAAAATAGATAACTAATAATAACCTACTGTATAAAAAATAAATAAAATTATATTTCAAAATTTTTAAAAATAAAATGTAAAAATAAAACAGAAAAAAAGTTCTTCCATTCACACTGATGTATTTATAAGAATGAATTATTTCCATGCTTATATCCATAAATACATAAAAGGGGAATAAAATCTAACTTGAACCAAAAAAGAAAAAAAAAGCTGAACCTAACAGTTATACAGAGGGAAACACAACCAAGGCACTTGCACCAGTGGTAAACAATTCTGAAATTGGTCAGAGGTGGGGAATCATCCCCCATACAGCCAGCAGCCCCGCCCGCCCACGCAAGGAGCGTCCTTATTGCAAAGCTGTGGGACCGTGGCGAGGCCTCTGTGAGTAAACGTGAGCAGAGCCCCAGGCCAGATGCTGCTGAACTGTTCCCACCCTTCCCAGGTGAAACACTTGAATATGTACAAGGGCTTGAAAGCCTAGAGGAAGGGCCGTGGAGCCACACCAGCGACAGCACGCCGGCCAACTTGGTGCCTGCATGTCAGCCAGGATGGTCCTGGCCACGGGCGCTCTTCTGGAAGCTTTCCATTGCCCTGCCTGAGATACGCCTCCTGTCCCGGCCCCCACTCCTTTTTTTCCTTCCTCACCTCAGCCCGGAGAGATATTCCAGTGGAAGTTATGGGTGACACATCCTCTTCTTTACAGGTGGCAGCCTGGCAACTCCTGCAGAAAGTCCAGCAGAGCCCCACTCACACCGGGCCACCTACAAAGCCGTGGACCCTCACACCCTCCCACCAGCACAGCCCCGAGACTGCTGACGGGGCAGAGAATATGGAGTCAGGCACAGCTGCAGGGGCTATTGCTGCCTGGAGTGCTGTTTATATTGACCTCAACCCAGGCACACCTGGGGAGGGCTTGCCGGCAGGGTCAGGCTGCCCAGGTCAGCTAATCCTCAGCCCTCAGGGAATCACATTGCAGAAAATGGACCTCGCTAAGACAGAATATTCGCCAAGGAAAAAAAGGACACAATGCCATTTGCAGCACCGTAGAAGTGTCTAGAGGTAATCACGTGACTTGGAGTAAGTCAGAAAGTGAAAGACACATATCATATCATATCACTTATAGGTGTTACGTATAAATTGATACCAGGGCAGATATTTCCACGGAGAAGGGCAATCACAGATTCACTAAACAAACTTATGGTTCACCAAAGGAAAGGTGTGAGCATTGAATTCATTACGATATTGGGGTTAACAGACATATACAAACACAGTAGACGTATATAATCACCAAAGACCTACGGAGTACCAAGAGAAGACTACTCAACATTCTGTCATAACGTACATGGGAAAAGGATCCCACGAAGAACAGACATATGTATATGTGTAAAAGAACCACCTCTTGCACACCTACAACAAGCTAAACGTTGTACTCAAACTTGCTGTAATAAAAAATAAAAAATTAAATTAAAAACACGAACAAGAAGTAGTGAGAGAAACTTGAGGGGCTTTCTCCTGGCACATTCCGTTCTACATTCCAATCTAGAACGCGACTTCCATTGAGTCTCTGCTGCGCTAGTAACCAGATTTGGTAAGGGAGAACTGCTGCCACCTTTTGGCCGTTTCACATAACAGCAGCTTTAATCCCAGCGCTAATGGTCAGTGGATATTCCAAATCATTACAGGCCTGTAAATGACACCTGCCCTGAAAACAAATCCTGGGGTCATATATCGACCAAAAAATTCAAAAGACGTCCATATTTCAAAACGACAGTTTCAAGAGGCATATTTCACGCACATTAGTGTTCTGCTTCTTTTGCTTTCTTTCTTTCTTTGTTAAAAAAACGGGAATGGAAAAAGGCAACCCTCAGAATGGGCGAAAACGTTCACCAACGAATCAATGGACAAAGGTTTAATCTCCAATATATATAAACAGCTCATGCAGCTTAATATTAGTAAAACAAACAACACAATAAAAAAATGGGCAGAAGATCTAAATAGACGTTTCTTCAAAGAAGACACAGAGATGGCCAAGACGCACATGACAAGCTGCTCAACATCACTAATTATTAGAGAAATGCAAATCAAAACTACAATGAGGTAACACCTCACACCTGTTAGAATCGACATCATCAGATAATCTACAAACAACAAATTCTGGGGAGGGTGTGGACAAAAGGAACCCTCTTCCGCTATTGGTGGGAATGTAAATTGATACAGTCACTATGGAGAACAGTATGGAGGTTCCTTTAAAAAACTAAAAAGAGAATTACCATAGGATCCAGCAATCCCACTTCTGGGCATTTACCCAGGGAAAACCATAAATCACAGAGACACATTCACCACAATGTTCATTGCAGCACTATTTACAATAGCCAGGTAATGGAAGCAACCTAAATGGCCACAGACAGACGAATTGATAAAGATGTGGTACATATATAAAATGGAATATTACTCAGCCATAAAAAGGAATGAAACTGCGTCATTTGTAGAGAAGTTGATGAATCTAGACACTGTCATACAGAGTGAAGTAAGTCAGAAAGAGAAAAACAAATATTGTATATTAATGCCTATATGTGGAACCTAGAAAAATGGTACAGATGAACTGGTTTGCAGGGCAGAAATAGAGACACAGAGGTAGAGAACAAACGTATGGACACAAAGTGGGGGAAGCCATGGGGTGGTGGTGGTGGGATGAGTTGGGAGATTTGGATTGACCTGTATACATGTCTATGCATAAAATAGATAACTAATAATAACCTACTGTATAAAAAAATAAATAAAATTAAATTTCAACATTTTTAAAAATAAAATGTAAAAATAAAACAGAAAAAATGTTCTTCCATTCACACTGATGTATTTATAAGAATGAATTATTTCCATGCTTATATCCATAAATACATAAAAGGGGAATAAAATCTAACTTGAACCAAAAAAGAAAAAAAAAGCAGAACCTAACAGTTATACAGAGGGAAACACAACCAAGGCACTTGCTCCAGTGGTAAACAATTCTGAAATTGGTCAGAGGTGGGGAATCATCCCCCATACAGCCAGCAGCCCCGCCCGCCCACGCAAGGAGCGTCCTTATTGCTAAGCTGTGGGACAGTGGCGAGGCCTCTGTGAGTAAACGTGAGCTGAGCCCCAGGCCAGCTGCTGCTGAACTGTTCCCACCCTTCCCAGGTGAAACACCTGAATATGTACAAGGGCTTGAAAGCCTAGAGGAAGGGCCGTGGAGCCACACCAGCGACAGCACGCAGGCCAACTTGGTGCCTGCAGGTCAGCCAGGATGGTCCTGGCCACGGGCGCTCTTCTGGAAGCTTTCCATTGCCCTGCCTGAGATACCCCTCCTGTCCCGGCCCCCACTCCTTTTTTTCCTTCCTCACCTCAGCCCGGAGAGATATTCCAGTGGAAGTTATGGGTGACACATCCTCTTCTTTACAGGTGGCAGCCTGGCAACTCCTGCAGAAAGTCCAGCAGAGCCCCACTCACACCGGGCCACCCACAAAGCCGTGGACCCTCACACCCTCCCACCAGCACAGCCCCGAGACTGCTGACGGGGCAGAGAATATGGAGTCAGGCACAGCTGCAGGGGCTATTGCTGCCTGGAGTGCTGTTTATATTGACCTCAACCCAGGCACACCTGGGGAGGTCTTGCCGGCAGGGTCAGGCTGCCCAGGTCAGCTAATCCTCAGCCCTCAGGGAATCACATTGCAGAAAATGGGCCTCGCTAAGACAGAATATTCGCCAAGGAAAAAAAGGACACAATGCCATTTGCAGCACCGTAGATGAGTCTAGAGGTAATCACGTGACTTGGAGTAAGTCAGAAAGTGAAAGACACATATCATATCATATCACTTATAGGTGTTACCTATAAATTGATACCAGGGCAGATATTTCCACGGAGAAGGGCAATCACAGATTCATTAAACAAACTTATGGTTCACCAAAGGAAAGGTGTGAGGATTGAATTCATTACGATATTGGGGTTAACAGACATATACAAACACAGTAGACGTATATAATCACCAAAGACCTACGGAGTACCAAGAGAAGACTACTCAACATTCTGTCATAACGTACATGGGAAAAGGATCCCAGGACGAACAGACATATGTATATGTGTAAAAGAACCACCTCTTGCACACCTACAACAAGCTAAACGTTGTACTCAAACTTGCTGCAATAAAAAATAAAAAATTAAATTAAAAACACGAACAAGAAGTAGTGAGACAAACTAGAGGGTCTTTCTCCTGGCACATTCCGTTCTACATTCCAATCTAGAACGCGACTTCCATTGAGGCTCTGCTGCCCTAGTAACCAGATTTGGTAAGGGAGAACTGCTGCCACCTTGTGGCCGTTTCACACAACAGCAGCTTTAATCCCAGCGCTAATGGTCAGTGGATATTCCAAATCATTACAGGCCTGTAAATGACACCTGCCCTGAAAACAAATCCTGGGGTCATATATCGACCAAAAAATTCAAAAGACGTCCATATTTCAAAACGACAGTTTCAAGAGGCATATTTCACGCACATTAGTGTTCTGCTTCTTTTGCTTGCTTTCTTTCTTTGTTAAAAATACGGGAATGGAAAAACGCATCCCTCAGAATGGGCGAAAACGTTCACAAACGAATCAATGGACAAAGGTTTAATCTCCAATATATATAAACAGCTCATGCAGCTTAATATTAATACAACAAACAACCCAATACAAAAATGGGCAGAAGATCTAAATAGACGTTTCTTCAAAGAAGACACAGAGATGGCCAAGACGCACATGACAAGCTGCTCAACATCACTAATTATTAGAGAAATGCAAATCAAAACTACAATGAGGTAAGACCTCACACCTGTTAGAATCGGCATCATCAGATAATCTACAAACAACAAATTCTGGGGAGGGTGTGGACAAAAGGAACCCTCTTCCGCTATTGGTGGGAATGTAAATTGATACATTCACTATGGAGAACAGTATGGAGGTTCCTTTAAAAAACTAAAAAGAGAATTACCATAGGATCCAGCAATCCCACTTCTGGGCATTTACCCAGAGAAAACCATAAATCACAGAGACACATTCACCACAATGTTCATTGCAGCACTATTTACAATAGCCAGGTAATGCAAGCAACCTAAATGCCCACAGACAAACGAATTGATAAAGATGTGGTACATATATAAAATGGAATATTACTCAGCCATAAAAAGGAATGAAACTGGGTCATTTGAAGAGAAGTTGACGGATCTAGAGACTGTCATACAGAGCGAAGTACGTCAGAAAGAGAAAAACAAATATTGTATATTAATGCCTATATGTGGAACCTAGAAAAACGGTACAGATGAACTGGTTTGCAGGGCAGAAATAGAGACACAGAGGTAGAGAACAAACGTATGGACACAAAGTGGGGGAAGCCATGGGGTGGTGGTGGTGGGAGGAGTTGGGAGATTGGGATTGACCTGTATACATGTCTATGCATAAAATAGATAACTAATAATAACCTACTGTATAAAAAATAAATAAAATTATATTTCAAAATTTTTAAAAATAAAATGTAAAAATAAAACAGAAAAAAAGTTCTTCCATTCACACTGATGTATTTATAAGAATGAATTATTTCCATGCTTATATCCATAAATACATAAAAGGGGAATAAAATCTAACTTGAACCAAAAAAGAAAAAAAAAGCTGAACCTAACAGTTATACAGAGGGAAACACAACCAAGGCACTTGCACCAGTGGTAAACAATTCTGAAATTGGTCAGAGGTGGGGAATCATCCCCCATACAGCCAGCAGCCCCGCCCGCCCACGCAAGGAGCGTCCTTATTGCAAAGCTGTGGGACCGTGGCGAGGCCTCTGTGAGTAAACGTGAGCAGAGCCCCAGGCCAGATGCTGCTGAACTGTTCCCACCCTTCCCAGGTGAAACACTTGAATATGTACAAGGGCTTGAAAGCCTAGAGGAAGGGCCGTGGAGCCACACCAGCGACAGCACGCCGGCCAACTTGGTGCCTGCATGTCAGCCAGGATGGTCCTGGCCACGGGCGCTCTTCTGGAAGCTTTCCATTGCCCTGCCTGAGATACGCCTCCTGTCCCGGCCCCCACTCCTTTTTTTCCTTCCTCACCTCAGCCCGGAGAGATATTCCAGTGGAAGTTATGGGTGACACATCCTCTTCTTTACAGGTGGCAGCCTGGCAACTCCTGCAGAAAGTCCAGCAGAGCCCCACTCACACCGGGCCACCTACAAAGCCGTGGACCCTCACACCCTCCCACCAGCACAGCCCCGAGACTGCTGACGGGGCAGAGAATATGGAGTCAGGCACAGCTGCAGGGGCTATTGCTGCCTGGAGTGCTGTTTATATTGACCTCAACCCAGGCACACCTGGGGAGGGCTTGCCGGCAGGGTCAGGCTGCCCAGGTCAGCTAATCCTCAGCCCTCAGGGAATCACATTGCAGAAAATGGACCTCGCTAAGACAGAATATTCGCCAAGGAAAAAAAGGACACAATGCCATTTGCAGCACCGTAGAAGTGTCTAGAGGTAATCACGTGACTTGGAGTAAGTCAGAAAGTGAAAGACACATATCATATCATATCACTTATAGGTGTTACGTATAAATTGATACCAGGGCAGATATTTCCACGGAGAAGGGCAATCACAGATTCACTAAACAAACTTATGGTTCACCAAAGGAAAGGTGTGAGCATTGAATTCATTACGATATTGGGGTTAACAGACATATACAAACACAGTAGACGTATATAATCACCAAAGACCTACGGAGTACCAAGAGAAGACTACTCAACATTCTGTCATAACGTACATGGGAAAAGGATCCCACGAAGAACAGACATATGTATATGTGTAAAAGAACCACCTCTTGCACACCTACAACAAGCTAAACGTTGTACTCAAACTTGCTGTAATAAAAAATAAAAAATTAAATTAAAAACACGAACAAGAAGTAGTGAGAGAAACTTGAGGGGCTTTCTCCTGGCACATTCCGTTCTACATTCCAATCTAGAACGCGACTTCCATTGAGTCTCTGCTGCGCTAGTAACCAGATTTGGTAAGGGAGAACTGCTGCCACCTTTTGGCCGTTTCACATAACAGCAGCTTTAATCCCAGCGCTAATGGTCAGTGGATATTCCAAATCATTACAGGCCTGTAAATGACACCTGCCCTGAAAACAAATCCTGGGGTCATATATCGACCAAAAAATTCAAAAGACGTCCATATTTCAAAACGACAGTTTCAAGAGGCATATTTCACGCACATTAGTGTTCTGCTTCTTTTGCTTTCTTTCTTTCTTTGTTAAAAAAACGGGAATGGAAAAAGGCAACCCTCAGAATGGGCGAAAACGTTCACCAACGAATCAATGGACAAAGGTTTAATCTCCAATATATATAAACAGCTCATGCAGCTTAATATTAGTAAAACAAACAACACAATAAAAAAATGGGCAGAAGATCTAAATAGACGTTTCTTCAAAGAAGACACAGAGATGGCCAAGACGCACATGACAAGCTGCTCAACATCACTAATTATTAGAGAAATGCAAATCAAAACTACAATGAGGTAACACCTCACACCTGTTAGAATCGACATCATCAGATAATCTACAAACAACAAATTCTGGGGAGGGTGTGGACAAAAGGAACCCTCTTCCGCTATTGGTGGGAATGTAAATTGATACAGTCACTATGGAGAACAGTATGGAGGTTCCTTTAAAAAACTAAAAAGAGAATTACCATAGGATCCAGCAATCCCACTTCTGGGCATTTACCCAGGGAAAACCATAAATCACAGAGACACATTCACCACAATGTTCATTGCAGCACTATTTACAATAGCCAGGTAATGGAAGCAACCTAAATGGCCACAGACAGACGAATGGATAAAGATGTGGTACATATATAAAATGGAATATTACTCAGCCATAAAAAGGAATGAAAGTGCGTCATTTGTAGAGAAGTTGATGAATCTAGACACTGTCATACAGAGTGAAGTAAGTCAGAAAGAGAAAAACAAATATTGTATATTAATGCCTATATGTGGAACGTAGAAAAACGGTACAGATGAACTGGTTTGCAGGGCAGAAATAGAGACACAGAGGCAGAGAACAAACGTATGGACACAAAGTGGGGGAAGCCATGGGGTGGTTGTGGTGGGATGAGTTGGGAGATTGGGATTGACCTGTATACATGTCTATGCATAAAATAGATAACTAATAATAACCTACTGTATAAAAAATAAATAAAATTAAATTTCAACATTTTTTAAAATAAAATGTAAAAATAAAACAGAAAAAAAGTTCTTCCATTCACACTGATGTATTTATAAGAATGAATTATTTCCATGCTTATATCCATAAATACATAAAAGGGGAATAAAATCTAAGTTGAACCAAAAAAGAAAAAAAAAAGCTGAACCTAACAGTTATACAGAGGGAAACACAACCAAGGCACTCGCTTCAGTGGTAAACAATTCTGAAATTGGTCAGAGGTGGGGAATCATCCCCCATACAGCCAGCAGCCCCGCCCGCCCACGCAAGGAGCGTCCTTATTGCAAAGCTGTGGGACCGTGGCGAGGCCTCTGTGAGTAAACGTGAGCTGAGCCCCAGGCCAGCTGCTGCTGAACTGTTCCCACCCTTCCCAGGTGAAACACCTGAATATGTACAAGGGCTTGAAAGCCTAGAGGAAGGGCCGTGGAGCCACACCAGCAACAGCACACTGGCCAACTTGGTGCCTGCAGGCCAGCCAGGGTGGTCCTGCCCCCGGGCGCTCTTCCGGAAGCTTTCCATTGTCCTGCCTGAGATACCCCACCTGTCCCGGCCCCCAATGCTTTTTTCCTTCCTCACCTCTGTCCGGAGAGAAATTCCAACGGAAGGTATGGGTGACACATCCTCTTCTTTACAGGTGGCAGCCTGGCAACTCCTGCAGAAAGGCCAGCAGAACCCCACTCACACCGGGCCAGCAACAAAGATGTGGCCCCTATTCCCTCCCACCAGCACAGCCCCGAAACTGCTGACGGGGCAGAGAATATGGAGTCAGGCACGGCTTCAGGGGCTATTGCTGCCTGGAGCACTGTTTATATTGACCTCAACCAGGCACACCTGGGGAGGGCCGGGCGGCAGGGTAAGGCTCCCCAGGTCAGCTAATCCACAACACTCAGGGAATCACATTGTTGTAAATGGACCTCGCTAAGGCAGAAGAGAAGCCAAGGACAAAGAGAACACAATGCCATTTGCACCACCGTAGATGAGTCTAGAGGTAATCACGTGACTTGTAGTAAGTCAGAAAGTGAAAGACACATATCATATCATATCACTTATAGGTGTTACCTAAAAATGGATTCCAGGGCAGATATTTCCACCGAGAAGGGCAATCAGAGATTCATTAAACAAACTCATGCTTCACCAATGGAAAGGTGTGAGGATTGGTTTCATTACGATATCGGGGTTAACAGACTTATACAAACACAGGTGACATATATAATCACAAAAGACCTACGGAATACCAAAAGACTACTCAACATTCTGTCATAACGTACATGGGAAAAGGATCCCAGGAAAAACGACATGTGTATATGTGTAAAAGAACCACATCTTCCACACCTCCACCAAGCCAAACATTGTAATCAAACTTGCTGTAATAAAAAATAAAAAATTAAATTAAAAACACGAACAAGAAGTAGTGAGACAAACTTGAGGGGCTTTCTCCTGGCACATTCCATTCTAAATTCCAATCTAGAACACGACTTCCATTGAGGCTCTGTTGCACTAATAACCAGATTTGAAAGAGAGAACTGCTGCCACCTTGTGGCCGTTTCACACAACAGCAGCTTTAATCCCAGCACTAAATTTCAGCTGATACTCAAAATCATTGCAGGCCTGTAAATGACACCTGCCCTGAAAACAAATCCTGGGTTCACATATCGACCAAAAAATTCAAAGGACGTCCATATTTCAAAACGACCGTTTCAAAAGCCATATTTTACGCACATTAGTGTTCTGCTTCTTCGTCTTTCTTTCTTTTTTGGTTAAAAAAACGGGAATGGAAAAAGGCATCCCTCAGAAAGGGCGAAAATCGTTGCAAACGAATCAATGGACAAAGGTTTACTCTCCAATATATAAAAACAGCTCATGCGGCTTAATATTAAAAAAGCAAACAACCCAATACAAAAATGGGCAGAAGATCTAAAGAGACGTTTCTTCAAAGAAGACACAGAGATGGCCAAGACGCACATGAAAAGCTGCTCTAGAGCACTAATTATTAGAGAAATGCAAATCAAAACTACAATGAGGTATCACCTCACACCTGTTAGAATCGGCATCATCAGAAAATCTACAAACAACAAATTCTGGGGAGGGTGGGGACAAAAGGATCCCTCTTCCACTATTGGTGGGAATGTAACTTGATACATTCACTATGGAGAACACTATGGAGTTTCCTTAAAAAAACTAGAAATAGAATTTCCATCTGATCCATCAATCCCACTTCTGGGCATATACCCAGAGAAAACCATAAATCAAAAAGGCACATTCACCACAATGTTCATTGCAGCACTATTTACAATAGCCAGGTAATGGAAGCAACCTAAATGCCCACAGACAGATGAATGGATAAAGATGTGGTACATGTATAAAATGGAATATTACTCAGCCATTAAACGGAATGAAACTGGGTCATTTGTAGAGACATCGATGGATCTAGAGACTGTCATACACAATGAAGTAAGTCAGAAAGAGGACAAATATTGTATATTAATGCATATATGTGGAACCTAAAAACTGGTACAGATGAACTGGTTTGCAGGAAAGAAATAGAGACAGAGGTAGAGAACAAACGTATGGACACCAAGTGTGGGAAGCCATGGTGTGGTGGTGGTGGGATGAGTTGGGAGATTGGGATTGACCTGCATACATGTATATGCATAAAATACATAACTGATAATAACCTGCTGTATAAAGAAGTAAATAAAATTAAATTTCAAAATTTTAAAAAAGAAAATTTAAAAATAATACAGAAAATGTTCTTCCCTTCACACAGATGTATTTATAGGAATGAATTATTTCCATGCTTATATCTATAAATACATAAAAGAGGAATAAAATCTCACTTGAACCATAAAAGAAAAAAAAAAACCTGAACCCACCAGTTATACAGAGGAAAACCCTATCAGGGCACTTGCTCCAGCGGTAAACAATTGTGAAATTGGTCAGAGGTGGGGAATCATCCCCCATACAGCCAGCAACACACACCCCACGCAAGGAGCGTCCTCATTGCAAAGCTGGGGGATCGTGCAGAGGCATCTCTGAATAAAGGTGAGCTGAGCCCCAGCTCAGCTGCTGCTGAACTCTTCCCACCTTTCCCAGGTAAAACACCTGAATATGTATAAGGGCTTGAAAGACTAAATGAAGGGCCGTGGAGCCACACCAGCGACAGCACGCAGGCCAACTTGGTGCCTGCAGGCCAGCCAGGGTGGTCCTGCCCCCGGGCGCTCTTCCGGAAGCTTTCCATTGTCCTGCCTGAGATACCCCACCTGTCCCGGCCCCCACTGCTTTTTTCCTTCCTCACCTCTGTCCGGAGAGAAATTCCCGCGGATGGTTTGGGTGACACATCATCTTCTTTACAGGTGGCACCCTGGCAACTCCTGCAGAAAGGCCAGCAGAACCCCACTCACACCGGGCCACCAACAAAGCTTTGGCCCCTCATTCCCTCCCACCAGCACAGCCCCGAGACTGCTGACGGGGCAGAGAATATGGAGTAGGCACAGCTTCAGGGGCTATTGCTGCCTGGAGCGCTGTTTATATTGACCTCAACCAGGCACACCTGGTGAGGGCCGGGTGGCAGGGTAAGGCTGCCCAGGTCAGCTAATCCACAACACTCAGGGAATCACATTGTTGAAAATGGACCTCGCTAAGGCAGAAGAGAAGCCAAGGAAAAAAAGAACACAATGCCATTTGCACCACCGTAGATGAGTCTAGAGGTAATCACGTGACTTGTAGTAAGTCAGAAAGTGAAAGACACATATCATATGATATCACTTATAGGTGTTACCTAAAAATGGATACCAGGGCAGATATTTCCACCGAGAAGGGCAATCAGAGATTCATTAAACAAACTTATGGTTCACCAAAGGAAAGGTGTGAGGATTGGTTTCATTACGATATTGGGGTTAACAGACTTATACAAACACAGGTGACATATATAATCACCAAAGACCTAAGGAATACCAAAAGACTACTCAACATTCTGTCATAACGTACATGGGAAAAGGATCCCAGGAAAAACAGACATGTGTATATGTGTAAAAGAACCAACCACATCTTCCACACCTCCAACAAGCCAAACATTGTAATCAAACTTGCTGTAATAAAAAATAAAAATTAAATTAAAAACACGAACAAGAAGTAGGGAGACAAACTTGAGGGGCTTTCTCCTGGCACATTCCATTCTAAATTCCAATCTAGAACACGACTTCCATTGAGGCTCTCTTGCCCTAGTAACCAGAATTGGTAAGGGAGAACTGCTGCCACCTTGTGGCCGTTTCACACAACAGCAGCTTTAATCCCAGCGCTAATGGTCAGTTGATATTCAAAATCATTGCAGGCCCGTAAATGACACCTGCCCTGAAAACAAATCCTGGGGTCACATATCGACCAAAAAATTCAAAGGACGTCCATATTTCAAAACGACCATTTCAAAAGGCATATTTTACGCACATTAGTGTTCTGCTTCTTTGTCTTTCTTTCTTTTTTGGTTAAAAAAACGGGAATGGAAAAAGGCATCCCTCAGAAAGTGCGAAAATCGTTGCAAACGAATCAATGGACAAAGGTTTACTCTCCAATATATAAAAACAGCTCATGCGGCTTAATATTAAAAAAAACAAACAACCCAATACAAAAATGGGCAGAAGATCTAAAGAGACGTTTCTTCAAAGAAGACACAGAGATGGCCAAGACGCACATGAAAAGCTGCTCTAGAGCACTAATTATTAGAGAAATGCAAATCAAAACTACAATGAGGTATCACCTCACACCTGTTAGAATCGGCATCATCAGAAAATCTACAAACAACAAATTCTGGGGAGGGTGGGGACAAAAGGATCCCTCTTCCACTATTGGTGGGAATGTAAATTGATACATTCACTATGGAGAACACTATGGAGTTTCCTTAAAAAAACTAGAAATAGAATTTCCATCTGATCCAGCAATCCCACTTCTGGGCATATACCCAGAGAAAACCATAAATCAAAAAGGCACATTCACCACAATGTTCATTGCAGCACTATTTACAATAGCCAGGTAATGGAAGCAACCTAAATGCCCACAGACAGATGAATGGATAAAGATGTGGTACATATATAAAATGGAATATTACTCAGCCATAAAAAGGAATGAACCTGGGTCATTTGTAGAGAAGTCTATGGATCTACAGACTGTCATACAGTGTGAAGTAAGTCAGAAAGAGAAAAACAAATATTGTATATTAATGCCTATATGTGGAACCTAGAAAAATGCTACAGATGAACTGGTTTGCCGGGCAGAAATAGAGACACAGAGGTAGAGAACAAACGTATGGACACAAAGTGGCGGAAGCCATGGGGTGGTGGTGGTGGGATGAGTTGGGAGATTGGGATTGACCTGTATACATGTCTATGCATAAAATAGATAACTAATAATAACCTACTGTATAAAAATAAATAAATAAAATTAAATTTCAAAAATTTTAAAAATAAAATGTAAAAATGAAACAGAAAAAATGTTCTTCCATTCACACTGATGTATTTGTAAGAGTGAATTATTTCCATGCTTATATCCATAAATACATAAAAGAGGAATAAAATCTAACTTGAACCAAAAAAGAAAAAAAAAAATGAACCTAACAGTTATACAGAGGAAAACACTACCAAGGCACTTGCTCCAGTGGTAAACAATTCTGAAATTGGTCAGAGGTGGGGAATCATCTCCCATAGAGCCAGCAGCCCCGCCCGCCCACGCAAGGAGCATCCTTATTGCAAAGCTGGGGGACCGTGCCGAGGCCTCTGTGAGTAAACATGAGCTGAGCCCCAGGCCAGCTGCTGCTGAAGTGTTCCCACCCTTCCCAGGTGAAACACCTGAATATGTACAAGGGCTTGAAAGCCTAGAGGAAGGGCCGTGGACCCACACCAGCGACAGCACGCAGGCCACCTTGGTGCCTGCAGGTCAGCCAGGATGGTCCTGGCCACGGGCGCTCTTCTGGAAACTTTCCATTGCCCTGCCTGAGATACCCCTCCTGTCCCGGCCCCCACTCCTTTTTTTCCTTCCTCACCTCAGCCCGGAGAGATATTCCAGTGGAAGTTATGGGTGACACATCCTCTTCTTTACAGGTGGCAGCCTGGCAACTCCTGCAGAAAGTCCAGCAGAGCCCCGCTCACACCGGGCCACCCACAAAGCCGTGGACCCTCACAACCTCCCAGCAGCACAGCCCCGAGACTGCTGACGGGGCAGAGAATATGGAGTCAGGCACAGCGGCAGGGGCTATTGCTGCCTGGAGTGCTGTTTATATTGACCTCAACCCAGGCACACTTGGGGAGGGCTTGCCGGCAGGGTCAGGCTGCCCAGGTCAGCTAATCCTCAGCCCTCAGGGAATCACATTGCAGAAAATGGACCTCGCTAAGACAGAATATTAGCCAAGGAAAAAAAGCACACAATGCCATTTGCAGCACCGTAGATGAGTCTAGAGGTAATCACGTGACTTGGAGTAAGTCAGAAAGTGAAAGGCACATATCATATCATATCAATTATAGGTGTTACCTATAAATTGATACCAGGGCAGATATTTCCACGGAGAAGGGCAATCAAAGATTCATTAAACAAACTTATGGTTCACTAAAGGAAAGGTGTGAGGATTGAATTCATTATGATATTGGGGTTAACAGACATATACAAACACAGTAGACGTATATAATCACCAAAGACCTACGGAGTACCAAGAGAAGACTACTCAACATTCTGTCATAACGAACATGGGAAAAGGATCCCAGGAAGAACAGACATATGTATATGTGTAAAAGAACCACCTCTTGCACACCTACAACAAGCTAAACGTTGTACTCCAACTTGCTGTAATAAAAAATAAAAAATTAAATTAAAAACACGAACAAGAATTTGTGAGAAAAACTTGAGGGGCTTTCTCCTGGTACATTCCGTTCTACATTCCAATCTAGAAGGCGACTTCCATTGAGGCTCTGCTGCCCTAGTAACCAGATTTGGTAAGTGAGAACTGCTGCCACCTTGTGGCCGTTTCACACAACAGCAGCTTTAATCCCAGCGCTAATGGTCAGTGGATATTCCAAATCATTACAGGCCTGTAAATGACACCTGCCCTGAAAACAAATCCTGGGGTCATATATCGACCAAAAAATTCAAAAGACGTCCATATTTCAAAACGACAGTTTCAAGAGGCATATTTCACGCACATTAGTGTTCTGCTTCTTTTGATTTCTTTCTTTCTTTGTTAAAAAAACGGGAATGGAAAAAGTTAACCCTCAGAAGGGGCGAAAACGTTCACAAACGAATCAATGGACAAAGGTTTAATCTCCAATATATATATACAGCTCATGCAGCTTAATATTTATACAACAAACAACCCAATACAAAAATGGGCAGAAGATCTAAATAGACGTTTCTTCAAAGACACAGAGATGGCCAAGACGCACATGAAAAGCTGCTCAACATCACTAATTATTAGAGAAATGCAAATCAAAACTACAATGAGGTAAGACCTCACACCTGTTAGAATCAGCATCATCAGATAATCTACAAACAACAAATTCTGGGGAGGGTGTGGACAAAAGGAATCCTCTTCCGCTATTGGGGGGAATGTAAATTGATACAGTCACTATGGAGAACAGTATGGAGGTTCCTTTAAAAAACTAAAAAGCGAATTACCATAGGATCCAGAAATCCCACTTCTGGGCATATACCCAGAGAAAACCATAAATCACAGAGACACATTCACCACAATGTTCATTGCAGCACTATTTACAATAGCCAGGTAATGGAAGCAACCTAAATGCCCACAGACAGAGGAATGGATAAAGATGTGGTACATATATAAAATGGAATATTACTCAGCCATAAAAAGGAATGAAACTGAGTCATTTGTAGAGAAGTTGATGGATCTAGAGACTGTCATACAGAGTGAAGTAAGTCAGAAAGAGGAAAACAAATATTGTATATTAATGCCTATATGTGGAACCTAGAAAAATGCTATAGATGAACTGGTTTGCAGGGCAGAAATAGAGACACAGAGGTAGAGAACAAACGTATGGACACAAAGTGGGGGAAGCCATGGGGTGGTGGTGGTGGGATGAGTTGGGAGATTGGGATTGACCTGTATACATGTATATGCATAAAATAGATAACTAATAATAACCTAGTGTATAAAAAAATAAATAAAATTAAATTTAAAAATTTTTAAAAATAAAATGTAAAAATAAAACAGAAAAAAAGTTCTTCCATTCACACTGATGTATTTATAAGAATGAATTATTTCCATGCTTATATCTATAAATACATAAAAGAGGAATAAAATCTAACTTGAACCAAAAAAGAAAAAAAAAACTGATCCTAACAGTTATACAGAGGAAAACACTACCAAGGCACTTGCTCCAGTGGTAAACAATTCTGAAATTGGTCAGAGGTGGGGAATCATCTCCCATAGAGCCAGCAGCCCCGCCCGCCCACGCAAGGAGCGTCCTTATTGCAAAGCTGGGGGACCGTGCCGAGGCCTCTGTGAGTAAACGTGAGCTGAGCCCCAGGCCAGCTGCTGCTGAACTGTTCCCACCCTTTCAAGGTGAAACACCTGAATATGTACAAGGGCTTGAAAGCCTAGAGGAAGGGCCGTGGAGCCATACCAGCGACAGCACGCAGGCCACCTTGGTGCCTGCAGGTCAGCCAGGATGGTCCTGGCCACGGGCGCTCTTCTGGAAGCTTTCCATTGCCCTGCCTGAGATACCCCTCCTGTCCCGGCCCCCACTCCTTTTTTTCCTTCCTCACCTCAGCCCGGAGAGATATTCCAGTGGAAGCTATGGGTGACACATCCTCTTCTTTACAGGTGGCAGCCTGGCAACTCCTGCAGAAAGTCCAGCAGAGCCCCACTCACACCGGGCCACCCACAAAGCCGTGGACCCTCACACCCTCCCACCAGCACAGCCCCCAGACTGCTGACGGGCAGAGAATATGGAGTCAGGCACAGCGGCAGGGGCTATTGCTGCCTGGAGTGCTGTTTATATTGACCTCAGCCCAGGCACCCCTGGGGAGGGCTTGCCGGCAGGGTCAGGCTGCCAAGGTCAGCTAATCCTCAGCCCTCAGGGAATCACATTGCAGAAAATGGACCTCGCTAAGACAGAATATTAGCCAAGGAAAAAAAGCACACAATGCCATTTGCAGCACCGTAGATGAGTCTAGAGGTAATCACGTGACTTGGAGTAAGTCAGAAAGTGAAAGGCACATATCATATCATATCACTTATAGGTGTTACCTATAAATTGATACCAGGGCAGATATTTCAACAGAGAAGGGCAATCAAAGATTCATTAAACAAACTAATGGTTCACCAAAGGAAAGGTGTAAGGACTGAATTCATTATGATATTGGGGTTAACAGACATATACAAACACAGTAGACGTATATAATCACCAAAGACCTACGGAGTACCAAGAGAAGACTACTCAACATTCTGTCATAACGAACATGGGAAAAGGATCCCAGGAAGAACAGACATAGGTATATGTGTAAAAGAACCACCTCTTGCACACCTACAACAAGCTAAACGTTGTACTCAAACTTGCTGTAATAAAAAATAAAAAATTAAATAAAAAACACGAACAAGAATTAGTGAGAAAAACTTGAGGGGCTTTCTCCTGGTACATTCCGTTCTACATTCCAATCTAGAACGCGACTTCCATTGAGGCTCTGCTGCCCTAGTAACCAGATTTGGTAAGTGAGAACTGCTGCCACCTTGTGGCCGTTTCACACAACAGCAGCTTTAATCCCAGCGCTAATGGTCAGTGGATATTCCAAATCATTACAGGCCTGTAAAGGACACCTGCCCTGAAAACAAATCCTGGGGTCATATATCGACCAAAAAATTCAAAAGACGTCCATATTTCAAAACGACAGTTTCAAGAGGCATATTTCACGCACATTAGTGTTCTGCTTCTTTTGATTTCTTTCTTTCTTTGTTAAAAAAACGGGAATGGAAAAAGGCAACCCTCAGAATGGGCGAAAACTTTCACAAACGAATCAATGGACAAAGGTTTAATCTCCAATATATATAAACAGCTCATGCAGCTTAATATTAATAAAACAAACAACCCAATACAAAAATGGGCAGAAGATCTAAATAGACGTTTCTTCAAAGAAGACACAGAGATGGCCAAGACGCACATGAAAAGCTGCTCAACATCACTAATTATTAGAGAAATGCAAATCAAAACTACAATGAGGTAAGACCTCACACCTGTTAGAATCGGCATCATCAGATAATCTACAAACAACAAATTCTGGGGAGGGTGTGGACAAAAGGAACCCTCTTCCACTATTGGTGGGAATGTAAATTGATACAGTCACTATGGAGAACAGTATGGAGGTTCCTTTAAAAAACTAAAAAGAGAGTTACCATAGGATCCAGCAATCCCACTTCTGGGCATATACCCAGAGAAAACCATAAATCACAAAGACACATTCACCACAATGTTCATTGCAGCACTATTTACAATAGCCAGGTAATGGAAGCAACCTAAATGCCCACAGACAGACGAATGGATAAAGATGTGGTACATATATAAAATGGAATATTACTCAGCCATAAAAAGGAATGAACCTGGGTCATTTGTAGAGAAGTTGATGGATCTAGAGACTGTCATACAGAGTGAAGTAAGTCAGAAAGAGAAAAACAAATATTGTATATTAATGCCTATATGTGGAACCTCGAAAAATGCTACAGATGAACTGGTTTGCAGGGCAGAAATAGAGACACAGAGGTAGAGAACAAACGTATGGACACAAAGTGGGGGAAGCCATGGGGTGGTGGTGGTGGGATGAGTTGGGAGATTGGGATTGACCTGTATACATGTCTATGCATAAAATAGATAACTAATAATAACCTACTGTATAAAAAAAGATAAATAAAATTAAATTTCAAAAATTTTAAAAATAAAATGTAAAAATAAAACAGAAAAAATGTTCTTCCATTCACACTGATGTATTTATAAGAATGAATTATTTCCATGCTTATATCCATAAATACATAAAAGAGGAATAAAATCTAACTTGAACCAAAAAAGAAAAAACAAAACTGAACCTAACAGTTATACAGAGGAAAACACTACCAAGGCACTTGCTCCAGTGGTAAACAATTCTGAAATTGGTCAGAGGTGGGGAATCATCTCCCATAGAGCCAGCAGCCCCGCCCGCCCACGCAAGGAGCGTCCTTATTGCAAAGCTGGGGTACCGTGCCGAGGCCTCTGTGAGTAAACGTGAGCTGAGCCCCAGGCCAGATGCTGCTGAAGTGTTCCCACCCTTCCCAGGTGAAACACCTGAATATGTACAAGGGCTTGAAAGCCTAGAGGAAGGGCCGTGGAGCCACACCAGCGACAGCACGCAGGCCACCTAGGTGCCTGCAAGTCAGCCAGGATGGTCCTGGCCACGGGCGCTCTTCTGGAAGCTTTCCATTGCCCTGCCTGAGATACCCCTCCTGTCCCGGCCCCCACTCCTTTTTTTCCTTCCTCACCTCAGCCCGGAGAGATATTCCAGTGGAAGTTATGGGTGACACATCCTCTTCTTTACAGGTGGCAGCCTGGCAACTCCTGCAGAAAGTCCAGCAGAGCCCCACTCACACCGGGCCACCCACAAAGCCGTGGACCCTCACACCCTCCCACCAGCACAGCCCCGAGACTGCTGACGGGGCAGAGAATATGGAGTCAGGCACAGCTGCAGGGGCTATTGCTGCCTGGAGTGCTGTTTATATTGACCTCAACCCAGGCACACCTGGGGAGGGCTTGCCAGCAGGGTCAGGCTGCCCAGGTCAGCTAATCCTCAGCCCTCAGGGAATCACATTGCAGAAAATGGACCTCGTTAATACCGAATATTCGCCAAGGAAAAAAAGGACACAGTGCCATTTGCAGCACCGTAGATGAGTCTAGAGGTAATCACGTGACTTGTAGTAAGTCAGAAAGTGAAAGACACATATCATATCATATCACTTATAGGTGTTACCTATAAATGGATACCAGGGCAGATATTTCCACGGAGAAGGGCAATCACAGATTCATTAAACAAACTTATGGATCACCAAAGGAAAGTTGTGAGGATTGAATTCATTACGATATTGTGGTTAACAGACATATACAAACACAGTAGACGTATATAATCACCAAAGACCTTCGGAGTAGCAAGAGAAGACTACTCAACATTCTGTCATAACGTACATGGGAAAAGGATCCCAGGAAGAACAGACATATGTATATGTGTAAAAGAACCACCTCTTGCACACCTACAACAAGCTAAACGTTGTACTCTAACTTTCTGTAATAAAAAATAAAAAATTAAATGAGAAACACGAACAAGAAGTAGTGACACAAACTTGAGGGGCTTTCTCCTGGCACATTCCGTTCTACATTCCAATCTAGAACACAACTTCCATTGAGGCTCTGCTGCCCTAGTAACCAGATTTGGTAAGGGAGAACTGCTGCCACCTTGTGGCCGTTTCACACAACAGCAGCTTTAATCCCAGCGCTAATGGTCAGTGGATATTCCAAATCATTACAGGCCTGTAAATGACACCTGCCCTGAAAACAAATCCTGGGCTCATATATCGACCAAAAAATTCAAAAGACGTCCATATTTCAAAACGGCAGTTTCAAGAGGCATATTTCACGCACATTAGTGTTCTGCTTCTTTTCGTTTCTTTCTTTCTTTGTTAAAAATACGGGAATGGAAAAAGGCAACCCTCAGAATGGGCGAAAACTTTCACAAACGAATCAATGGACAAAGGTTTAATCTGCAATATATATAAACAGCTAATGCAGCTTAATACTAATAAAACAAACAACCCAATACAAAAATGGGCAGAAGATCTAAATAGACGTTTCTTCAAAGAAGACACAAAGATGGCCAAGACGCACATGAAAAGCTGCTCAACATCACTAATTATTAGAGAAATGCAAATCAAAACTACAATGAGGTAAGACCTCACACCTGTTAGAATCGGCATCATCAGATAATCTACAAACAACAAATTCTGGGGAGGGTGTGGACAAAAGGAACCCTCTTCCGCTATTGGTGGGAATGTAAATTGATACAGTCACTATGGAGAACAGTATGGAGGTTCCTTTAAAAAACTAAAAAGAGAATTACCATAGGATCCAGCAATCCCACTTCTGGGCATATACCCAGAGAAAACCATATATCACAAAGACACATTCACACAATGTTCATTGCAGCACTATTTACAATAGCCAGGTAATGGAAGCAACCTAAATGGCCACAGACAGACGAATGGATAAAGATGTGGTACATATATAAAATGGAATATTACCCAGCCATAAAAAGGAATGAAACTGGGTCATTTGTAGAGAAGTTAATGGATCTAGAGACTGTCATACAGAGTGAAGTAAGTCAGAAAGAGAAAAACAAATATTGTATATTAATGCCTATATGTGGAACCTAGAAAAATGGTACAGATGAACTGGTTTGCAGGGCAGAAATAGAGACACAGAGGTAGAGAACAAACGTATGGACCCAAAGTGGGGGAAGCCATGGGGTGGTGGTGGTGGGATGAGTTGGGAGATTGGGATTGAGCTGTATACATGTTTATGCATATAATAGATAACTAATAATAACCTACTGTATAAAAAAATAAATAAAATTAAATTTCAAAATTTTAAAAAATAAAATGTAAAAATAAAACAGAAAAAAATTTCTTCCATTCACACTGATGTATTTATAAGAATGAATTATTTCCATGCTTATATCTATAAATACATAAAAGAGGAATAAAATCTAACTTAAACCAAAAAAGAAAAAAAACCCTGAACCTAACAGTTATACAGAGGAAAACACTACCAAGGCAATTGCTCCAGTGGTAAACAATTCTAAAATTGGTCAGAGGTGGGGAATCATCTCCCATACAGCCAGCAGCCCCGCCCGCCCACGCAAGGGGCGTCCTTATTGCAAAGCTGGGGGACCGTGCCGAGGCCTCTGTGAGTAAACGTGAGCTGAGCCCCAGGCCAGCTGCTGCTGAACTGTTCCCACCCTTCCCAGGTGAAACACCTGAATATGTACAAGGGCTTGAAAGCCTAGAGGAAGGGCCGTGGAGCCACACCAGCGACAGCACGCAGGCCAACTTGGTGCCTGCAGGTCAGCCAGGATGGTCCTGGCCACGGGCGCTCTTCTGGAAGCTTTCCATTGCCCTGCCTGAGATACCCCTCCTGTCCCGGCCCCCACTTCTTTTTTTCCTTACTCACCTCAGCCCGGAGAGATATTCCAGTGGAAGTTATGGGTGACACATCGTCTTCTTTACAGGTGGCAGCCTGGCTACTCCTGCAGAAAGTCCAGCAGAGCCCCACTCACACCGGGCCACCCACAAAGCCGTGGACCCTCACACCCTCCCACCAGCACAGCCCCGAGACTGCTGACGGGGCAGAGAATATGGAGTCAGGCACAGCTGCAGGGGCTATTGCTGCCTGGAGTGCTGTTTATATTGACCTCAACCCAGGCACACCTGGGGAGGGCTTGCCGGCAGGGTCAGGCTGCCAAGGTCAGCTAATCCTCAGCCCTCAGGGAATCACATTGCAGAAAATGGACCTCGCTGAGACCGAATATTCGCCAAGGAAAAAAAGGACACAGTGCCATTTGCAGCACCGTAGATGAGTCTAGAGGTAATCACGTGACTTGGAGTAAGTCAGAAAGTGAAAGACACATATCATATCATATCACTTATAGGTGTTACCTATAAATTGATACCAGGGCAGATATTTCCACGGAGAAGGGCAATCACAGATTCATTAAACAAACTTATGGATCACCAAAGGAAAGGTGTGAGGATTGAATTCATTACGATATTGGGGTTAACAGACATATACAAACACAGTAGACGTATATAATCACCAAAGACCTACGGAGTACCAAGAGAAGACTACTCAACATTCTGTCATAACGTACATGGGAAAAGGATCCCAGGAAGAACAGACATATGTATATGTGTAAAAGAACCACCTCTTGCACACCTACAACAAGCTAAACGTTGTACTCAAACTTGCTGTAATAAAAAATAAAAAATTCAATGAGAAACACGAACAAGAAGTAGTGACACAAACTTGAGGGGCTTTCTCCTGGCACATTCCGTTCTACATTCCAATCTAGAACGCGACTTCCATTGAGGCTCTGCTGCCCTAGTAACCAGATTTGGTAAGGGAGAACTGCTGCCACCTTGTGGCCGTTTCATACAACAGCAGCTTTAATCCCAGCGCTAATGGTCAGTGGATATTCCAAATCATTACAGGTCTGAAAATGACACCTGCCCTGAAAACAAATCCTGGGGTCATATATCGACCAAAAAATTCAAAAGACGTCCATATTTCAAAACGACAGTTTCAAGAGGCATATTTCACGCCCATTAGTGTTCTGCTTCTTTTGCTTGCTTTCTTTCTTTGTTAAAAAAACGGGAATGGAAAAAGGCAACCCTCAGAATGGGCGAAAACGTTCACAAACGAATCAATGGACAAAGGTTTAATCTCCAATATATATAAACAGCTCATGCAGCTTAATATTAATAAAACAAACAACCCAATACAAAAATGGGCAGAAGATCTAAATAGACGTTTCTTCAAAGAAGACACAGAGATGGCCAAGACGCACATGACAAGCTGCTCAACATCACTAATTATTAGAGAAATGCAAACCAAAACTACAATGAGGTAAGACCTCACACCTGTTAGAATCGGCATCATCAGATAATCTACAAACAACAAATTCTGGGGAGGGTGTGGACAAAAGGAACCCTCTTCCGCTATTGGTGGGAATGTAAATTGATACAGTCACTATGGAGAACAGTATGGAGGTTCCTTTAAAAAACTAAAAAGAGAATTACCATAGGATCCAGCAATCACACTTCTGGGCATTTACCCAGAGAAAACCATAAATCACAGAGACACATTCACCACAATGTTCATTGCAGCACTATTTACAATAGCCAGGTAAAGGAAGCAACCTAAATGCCCACAGACAGACGAATGGATAAAGATGTGGTACATATATAAAATGGAATATTACTCAGCCATAAAAAGGAAAGAAACTGGGTCATTTGTAGAGAAGTTGATGGATCTAGAGACTGTCATACAGAGTGAAGTAAGTCAGAAAGAGAAAAACAAATATTGTATATTAATGCCTATATGTGGAACCTAGAAAAATGGTACAGATGAACTGGTTTGCAGGGCAGAAATAGAGACACAGAGGTAGAGAACAAACGTATGGACACAAAGTGGGGGAAGCCATGGGGTGGTGGTGGTGGGATGAGTTGGGAGATTGGGATTGACCTGTATACATGTCTATGCATAAAATAGATAACTAATAATAACCTACTGTATAAAAAAATAAATAAAATTAAATTTCAAAATTTTTAAAAATAAAATGTAAAAATAAAACAGAAAAAAAGTTCTTCCATTCACACTGATGTATTTATAAGAATGAATTATTTCCATGCTTATATCCATAAATACATAAAAGGGGAATAAAATCTAACTTGAACCAAAAAAGAAAAAACCTGAACCCACCAGTTATACAGAGGAAAACCCTATCAGGGCACTTGCTCCAGCGGTAAACAATTCTGAAATTGGTCAGAGGTGGGGAATCTTCTCCCATACAGCCAGCAACCCACACCCCACGCAAGGAGCGTCCTCATTGCAAAGTTGGGGGATCGTGCAGAGGCATCTCTGAATAAAGGTGAGCTGAGCCCCAGGCCAGCTGCTGCTGAACTGTTCCCACCTTTCCCAGGTAAAACACCAGAATATGTACAAGGGCTTGAAAGACTAGAGGAAGGGCCGTGGAGCCACACCAGCAACAGCACACTGGCCAACTTGGTGCCTGCAGGCCAGCCCGGGTGGTCCTGCCCCCGGGCGCTCTTCCGGAAGCTTTCCATTGTCCTGCCTGAGATACCCCACCTGTCCCGGCCCCCACTGCTTTTTTCCTTCCTCACCTCTGTCCGGAGAGAAATTCCAACGGAAGGTATGGGTGACACATCCTCTTCTTTACAGGTGGCAGCCTGGCAACTCCTGCAGAAAGGCCAGCAGAACCCCACTCACACCGGGCCAGCAACAAAGATGTGGCCCCTATTCCCTCCCACCAGCACAGCCCCGAAACTGCTGACGGGGCAGAGAATATGGAGTCAGGCACGGCTTCAGGGGCTATTGCTGCCTGGAGCACTGTTTATATTGACCTCAACCAGGCACACCTGGGGAGGGCCGGGCGGCAGGGTAAGGCTCCCCAGGTCAGCTAATCCACAACACTCAGGGAATCACATTGTTGTAAATGGACCTCGCTAAGGCAGAAGAGAAGCCAAGGACAAAGAGAACACAATGCCATATGCACCACCGTAGATGAGTCTAGAGGTAATCACGTGACTTGTAGTAAGTCAGAAAGTGAAAGACACATATCATATCATATCACTTATAGGTGTTACCTAAAAATGGATTCCAGGGCAGATATTTCCACCGAGAAGGGCAATCAGAGATTCATTAAACAAACTCATGCTTCACCAATGGAAAGGTGTGAGGATTGGTTTCATTACGATATCGGGGTTAACAGACTTATACAAACACAGGTGACATATATAATCACAAAAGACCTACGGAATACCAAAAGACTACTCAACATTCTGTCATAACGTACATGGGAAAAGGATCCCAGGAAAAACGACATGTGTATATGTGTAAAAGAACCACATCTTCCACACCTCCACCAAGCCAAACATTGTAATCAAACTTGCTGTAATAAAAAATAAAAAATTAAATTAAAAACACGAACAAGAAGTAGTGAGACAAACTTGAGGGGCTTTCTCCTGGCACATTCCATTCTAAATTCCAATCTAGAACACGACTTCCATTGAGGCTCTGTTGCACTAATAACCAGATTTGAAAGAGAGAACTGCTGCCACCTTGTGGCCGTTTCACACAACAGCAGCTTTAATCCCAGCACTAAATTTCAGCTGATACTCAAAATCATTGCAGGCCTGTAAATGACACCTGCCCTGAAAACAAATCCTGGGGTCACATATCGACCAAAAAATTCAAAGGACGTCCATATTTCAAAACGACCGTTTCAAAAGCCATATTTTACGCACATTAGTGTTCTGCTTCTTCGTCTTTCTTTCTTTTTTGGTTAAAAAAACGGGAATGGAAAAAGGCATCCCTCAGAAAGGGCGAAAATCGTTGCAAACGAATCAATGGACAAAGGTTTACTCTCCAATATATAAAAACAGCTCATGCGGCTTAATATTAAAAAAGCAAACAACCCAATACAAAAATGGGCAGAAGATCTAAAGAGACGTTTCTTCAAAGAAGACACAGAGATGGCCAAGACGCACATGAAAAGCTGCTCTAGAGCACTAATTATTAGAGAAATGCAAATCAAAACTACAATGAGGTATCACCTCACACCTGTTAGAATCGGCATCATCAGAAAATCTACAAACAACAAATTCTGGGGAGGGTGGGGACAAAAGGATCCCTCTTCCACTATTGGTGGGAATGTAACTTGATACATTCACTATGGAGAACACTATGGAGTTTCCTTAAAAAAACTAGAAATAGAATTTCCATCTGATCCATCAATCCCACTTCTGGGCATATACCCAGAGAAAACCATAAATCAAAAAGGCACATTCACCACAATGTTCATTGCAGCACTATTTACAATAGCCAGGTAATGGAAGCAACCTAAATGCCCACAGACAGATGAATGGATAAAGATGTGGTACATGTATAAAATGGAATATTACTCAGCCATTAAACGGAATGAAACTGGGTCATTTGTAGAGACATCGATGGATCTAGAGACTGTCATACACAATGAAGTAAGTCAGAAAGAGGACAAATATTGTATATTAATGCATATATGTGGAACCTAAAAACTGGTACAGATGAACTGGTTTGCAGGAAAGAAATAGAGACAGAGGTAGAGAACAAACGTATGGACACCAAGTGTGGGAAGCCATGGTGTGGTGGTGGTGGGATGAGTTGGGAGATTGGGATTGACCTGCATACATGTATATGCATAAAATACATAACTGATAATAACCTGCTGTATAAAGAAGTAAATAAAATTAAATTTCAAAATTTTAAAAAAGAAAATTTAAAAATAATACAGAAAATGTTCTTCCCTTCACACAGATGTATTTATAGGAATGAATTATTTCCATGCTTATATCTATAAATACATAAAAGAGGAATAAAATCTCACTTGAACCATAAAAGAAAAAAAAAAACCTGAACCCACCAGTTATACAGAGGAAAACCCTATCAGGGCACTTGCTCCAGCGGTAAACAATTGTGAAATTGGTCAGAGGTGGGGAATCATCCCCCATACAGCCAGCAACACACACCCCACGCAAGGAGCGTCCTCATTGCAAAGCTGGGGGATCGTGCAGAGGCATCTCTGAATAAAGGTGAGCTGAGCCCCAGCTCAGCTGCTGCTGAACTCTTCCCACCTTTCCCAGGTAAAACACCTGAATATGTATAAGGGCTTGAAAGACTAAATGAAGGGCCGTGGAGCCACACCAGCGACAGCACGCAGGCCAACTTGGTGCCTGCAGGCCAGCCAGGGTGGTCCTGCCCCCGGGCGCTCTTCCGGAAGCTTTCCATTGTCCTGCCTGAGATACCCCACCTGTCCCGGCCCCCACTGCTTTTTTCCTTCCTCACCTCTGTCCGGAGAGAAATTCCCGCGGATGGTTTGGGTGACACATCATCTTCTTTACAGGTGGCAGCCTGGCAACTCCTGCAGAAAGGCCAGCAGAACCCCACTCACACCGGGCCACCAACAAAGCTTTGGCCCCTCATTCCCTCCCACCAGCACAGCCCCGAGACTGCTGACGGGGCAGAGAATATGGAGTCAGGCACAGCTTCAGGGGCTATTGCTGCCTGGAGCGCTGTTTATATTGACCTCAACCAGGCACACCTGGTGAGGGCCGGGTGGCAGGGTAAGGCTGCCCAGGTCAGCTAATCCACAACACTCAGGGAATCACATTGTTGAAAATGGACCTCGCTAAGGCAGAAGAGAAGCCAAGGAAAAAAAGAACACAATGCCATTTGCACCACCGTAGATGAGTCTAGAGGTAATCACGTGACTTGTAGTAAGTCAGAAAGTGAAAGACACATATCATATGATATCACTTATAGGTGTTACCTAAAAATGGATACCAGGGCAGATATTTCCACCGAGAAGGGCAATCAGAGATTCATTAAACAAACTTATGGTTCACCAAAGGAAAGGTGTGAGGATTGGTTTCATTACGATATTGGGGTTAACAGACTTATACAAACACAGGTGACATATATAATCACCAAAGACCTAAGGAATACCAAAAGACTACTCAACATTCTGTCATAACGTACATGGGAAAAGGATCCCAGGAAAAACAGACATGTGTATATGTGTAAAAGAACCAACCACATCTTCCACACCTCCAACAAGCCAAACATTGTAATCAAACTTGCTGTAATAAAAAATAAAAATTAAATTAAAAACACGAACAAGAAGTAGGGAGACAAACTTGAGGGGCTTTCTCCTGGCACATTCCATTCTAAATTCCAATCTAGAACACGACTTCCATTGAGGCTCTCTTGCCCTAGTAACCAGAATTGGTAAGGGAGAACTGCTGCCACCTTGTGGCCGTTTCACACTACAGCAGCTTTAATCCCAGCGCTAATGGTCAGTTGATATTCAAAATCATTGCAGGCCCGTAAATGACACCTGCCCTGAAAACAAATCCTGGGGTCACATATCGACCAAAAAATTCAAAGGACGTCCATATTTCAAAACGACCATTTCAAAAGGCATATTTTACGCACATTAGTGTTCTGCTTCTTTGTCTTTCTTTCTTTTTTGGTTAAAAAAACGGGAATGGAAAAAGGCATCCCTCAGAAAGTGCGAAAATCGTTGCAAACGAATCAATGGACAAAGGTTTACTCTCCAATATATAAAAACAGCTCATGCGGCTTAATATTAAAAAAAACAAACAACCCAATACAAAAATGGGCAGAAGATCTAAAGAGACGTTTCTTCAAAGAAGACACAGAGATGGCCAAGACGCACATGAAAAGCTGCTCTAGAGCACTAATTATTAGAGAAATGCAAATCAAAACTACAATGAGGTATCACCTCACACCTGTTAGAATCGGCATCATCAGAAAATCTACAAACAACAAATTCTGGGGAGGGTGGGGACAAAAGGATCCCTCTTCCACTATTGGTGGGAATGTAAATTGATACATTCACTATGGAGAACACTATGGAGTTTCCTTAAAAAAACTAGAAATAGAATTTCCATCTGATCCATCAATCCCACTTCTGGGCATATACCCAGAGAAAACCATAAATCAAAAAGGCACATTCACCACAATGTTCATTGCAGCACTATTTACAATAGCCAGGTAATGGAAGCAACCTAAATGCCCACAGACAGATGAATGGATAAAGATGTGGTACATATATAAAATGGAATATTACTCAGCCATAAAAAGGAATGAACCTGGGTCATTTGTAGAGAAGTCTATGGATCTACAGACTGTCATACAGTGTGAAGTAAGTCAGAAAGAGAAAAACAAATATTGTATATTAATGCCTATATGTGGAACCTAGAAAAATGCTACAGATGAACTGGTTTGCCGGGCAGAAATAGAGACACAGAGGTAGAGAACAAACGTATGGACACAAAGTGGCGGAAGCCATGGGGTGGTGGTGGTGGGATGAGTTGGGAGATTGGGATTGACCTGTATACATGTCTATGCATAAAATAGATAACTAATAATAACCTACTGTATAAAAATAAATAAATAAAATTAAATTTCAAAAATTTTAAAAATAAAATGTAAAAATGAAACAGAAAAAATGTTCTTCCATTCACACTGATGTATTTGTAAGAGTGAATTATTTCCATGCTTATATCCATAAATACATAAAAGAGGAATAAAATCTAACTTGAACCAAAAAAGAAAAAAAAAAATGAACCTAACAGTTATACAGAGGAAAACACTACCAAGGCACTTGCTCCAGTGGTAAACAATTCTGAAATTGGTCAGAGGTGGGGAATCATCTCCCATAGAGCCAGCAGCCCCGCCCGCCCACGCAAGGAGCATCCTTATTGCAAAGCTGGGGGACCGTGCCGAGGCCTCTGTGAGTAAACATGAGCTGAGCCCCAGGCCAGCTGCTGCTGAAGTGTTCCCACCCTTCCCAGGTGAAACACCTGAATATGTACAAGGGCTTGAAAGCCTAGAGGAAGGGCCGTGGACCCACACCAGCGACAGCACGCAGGCCACCTTGGTGCCTGCAGGTCAGCCAGGATGGTCCTGGCCACGGGCGCTCTTCTGGAAACTTTCCATTGCCCTGCCTGAGATACCCCTCCTGTCCCGGCCCCCACTCCTTTTTTTCCTTCCTCACCTCAGCCCGGAGAGATATTCCAGTGGAAGTTATGGGTGACACATCCTCTTCTTTACAGGTGGCAGCCTGGCAACTCCTGCAGAAAGTCCAGCAGAGCCCCGCTCACACCGGGCCACCCACAAAGCCGTGGACCCTCACAACCTCCCAGCAGCACAGCCCCGAGACTGCTGACGGGGCAGAGAATATGGAGTCAGGCACAGCGGCAGGGGCTATTGCTGCCTGGAGTGCTGTTTATATTGACCTCAACCCAGGCACACTTGGGGAGGGCTTGCCGGCAGGGTCAGGCTGCCCAGGTCAGCTAATCCTCAGCCCTCAGGGAATCACATTGCAGAAAATGGACCTCGCTAAGACAGAATATTAGCCAAGGAAAAAAAGCACACAATGCCATTTGCAGCACCGTAGATGAGTCTAGAGGTAATCACGTGACTTGGAGTAAGTCAGAAAGTGAAAGGCACATATCATATCATATCAATTATAGGTGTTACCTATAAATTGATACCAGGGCAGATATTTCCACGGAGAAGGGCAATCAAAGATTCATTAAACAAACTTATGGTTCACTAAAGGAAAGGTGTGAGGATTGAATTCATTATGATATTGGGGTTAACAGACATATACAAACACAGTAGACGTATATAATCACCAAAGACCTACGGAGTACCAAGAGAAGACTACTCAACATTCTGTCATAACGAACATGGGAAAAGGATCCCAGGAAGAACAGACATATGTATATGTGTAAAAGAACCACCTCTTGCACACCTACAACAAGCTAAACGTTGTACTCCAACTTGCTGTAATAAAAAATAAAAAATTAAATTAAAAACACGAACAAGAATTTGTGAGAAAAACTTGAGGGGCTTTCTCCTGGTACATTCCGTTCTACATTCCAATCTAGAAGGCGACTTCCATTGAGGCTCTGCTGCCCTAGTAACCAGATTTGGTAAGTGAGAACTGCTGCCACCTTGTGGCCGTTTCACACAACAGCAGCTTTAATCCCAGCGCTAATGGTCAGTGGATATTCCAAATCATTACAGGCCTGTAAATGACACCTGCCCTGAAAACAAATCCTGGGGTCATATATCGACCAAAAAATTCAAAAGACGTCCATATTTCAAAACGACAGTTTCAAGAGGCATATTTCACGCACATTAGTGTTCTGCTTCTTTTGATTTCTTTCTTTCTTTGTTAAAAAAACGGGAATGGAAAAAGTTAACCCTCAGAAGGGGCGAAAACGTTCACAAACGAATCAATGGACAAAGGTTTAATCTCCAATATATATATACAGCTCATGCAGCTTAATATTTATACAACAAACAACCCAATACAAAAATGGGCAGAAGATCTAAATAGACGTTTCTTCAAAGACACAGAGATGGCCAAGACGCACATGAAAAGCTGCTCAACATCACTAATTATTAGAGAAATGCAATTCAAAACTACAATGAGGTAAGACCTCACACCTGTTAGAATCAGCATCATCAGATAATCTACAAACAACAAATTCTGGGGAGGGTGTGGACAAAAGGAACCCTCTTCCGCTATTGGGGGGAATGTAAATTGATACAGTCACTATGGAGAACAGTATGGAGGTTCCTTTAAAAAACTAAAAAGCGAATTACCATAGGATCCAGAAATCCCACTTCTGGGCATATACCCAGAGAAAACCATAAATCACAGAGACACATTCACCACAATGTTCATTGCAGCACTATTTACAATAGCCAGGTAATGGAAGCAACCTAAATGCCCACAGACAGAGGAATGGATAAAGATGTGGTACATATATAAAATGGAATATTACTCAGCCATAAAAAGGAATGAAACTGAGTCATTTGTAGAGAAGTTGATGGATCTAGAGACTGTCATACAGAGTGAAGTAAGTCAGAAAGAGGAAAACAAATATTGTATATTAATGCCTATATGTGGAACCTAGAAAAATGCTATAGATGAACTGGTTTGCAGGGCAGAAATAGAGACACAGAGGTAGAGAACAAACGTATGGACACAAAGTGGGGGAAGCCATGGGGTGGTGGTGGTGGGATGAGTTGGGAGATTGGGATTGACCTGTATACATGTATATGCATAAAATAGATAACTAATAATAACCTAGTGTATAAAAAAATAAATAAAATTAAATTTAAAAATTTTTAAAAATAAAATGTAAAAATAAAACAGAAAAAAAGTTCTTCCATTCACACTGATGTATTTATAAGAATGAATTATTTCCATGCTTATATCTATAAATACATAAAAGAGGAATAAAATCTAACTTGAACCAAAAAAGAAAAAAAAAACTGATCCTAACAGTTATACAGAGGAAAACACTACCAAGGCACTTGCTCCAGTGGTAAACAATTCTGAAATTGGTCAGAGGTGGGGAATCATCTCCCATAGAGCCAGCAGCCCCGCCCGCCCACGCAAGGAGCGTCCTTATTGCAAAGCTGGGGGACCGTGCCGAGGCCTCTGTGAGTAAACGTGAGCTGAGCCCCAGGCCAGCTGCTGCTGAACTGTTCCCACCCTTTCCAGGTGAAACACCTGAATATGTACAAGGGCTTGAAAGCCTAGAGGAAGGGCCGTGGAGCCATACCAGCGACAGCACGCAGGCCACCTTGGTGCCTGCAGGTCAGCCAGGATGGTCCTGGCCACGGGCGCTCTTCTGGAAGCTTTCCATTGCCCTGCCTGAGATACCCCTCCTGTCCCGGCCCCCACTCCTTTTTTTCCTTCCTCACCTCAGCCCGGAGAGATATTCCAGTGGAAGTTATGGGTGACACATCCTCTTCTTTACAGGTGGCAGCCTGGCAACTCCTGCAGAAAGTCCAGCAGAGCCCCACTCACACCGGGCCACCCACAAAGCCGTGGACCCTCACACCTTCCCACCAGCACAGCCCCCAGACTGCTGACGGGCAGAGAATATGGAGTCAGGCACAGCGGCAGGGGCTATTGCTGCCTGGAGTGCTGTTTATATTGACCTCAGCCCAGGCACCCCTGGGGAGGGCTTGCCGGCAGGGTCAGGCTGCCAAGGTCAGCTAATCCTCAGCCCTCAGGGAATCACATTGCAGAAAATGGACCTCGCTAAGACAGAATATTAGCCAAGGAAAAAAAGCACACAATGCCATTTGCAGCACCGTAGATGAGTCTAGAGGTAATCACGTGACTTGGAGTAAGTCAGAAAGTGAAAGGCACATATCATATCATATCACTTATAGGTGTTACCTATAAATGGATACCAGGGCAGATATTTCCACGGAGAAGGGCAATCACAGATTCATTAAACAAACTTATGGATCACCAAAGGAAAGTTGTGAGGATTGAATTCATTACGATATTGTGGTTAACAGACATATACAAACACAGTAGACGTATATAATCACCAAAGACCTACGGAGTAGCAAGAGAAGACTACTCAACATTCTGTCATAACGTACATGGGAAAAGGATCCCAGGAAGAACAGACATATGTATATGTGTAAAAGAACCACCTCTTGCACACCTACAACAAGCTAAACGTTGTACTCTAACTTTCTGTAATAAAAAATAAAAAATTAAATGAGAAACACGAACAAGAAGTAGTGACACAAACTTGAGGGGCTTTCTCCTGGCACATTCCGTTCTACATTCCAATCTAGAACACAACTTCCATTGAGGCTCTGCTGCCCTAGTAACCAGATTTGGTAAGGGAGAACTGCTGCCACCTTGTGGCCGTTTCACACAACAGCAGCTTTAATCCCAGCGCTAATGGTCAGTGGATATTCCAAATCATTACAGGCCTGTAAATGACACCTGCCCTGAAAACAAATCCTGGGCTCATATATCGACCAAAAAATTCAAAAGACGTCCATATTTCAAAACGGCAGTTTCAAGAGGCATATTTCACGCACATTAGTGTTCTGCTTCTTTTCGTTTCTTTCTTTCTTTGTTAAAAATACGGGAATGGAAAAAGGCAACCCTCAGAATGGGCGAAAACTTTCACAAACGAATCAATGGACAAAGGTTTAATCTGCAATATATATAAACAGCTAATGCAGCTTAATATTAATAAAACAAACAACCCAATACAAAAATGGGCAGAAGATCTAAATAGACGTTTCTTCAAAGAAGACACAAAGATGGCCAAGACGCACATGAAAAGCTGCTCAACATCACTAATTATTAGAGAAATGCAAATCAAAACTACAATGAGGTAAGACCTCACACCTGTTAGAATCGGAATCATCAGATAATCTACAAACAACAAATTCTGGGGAGGGTGTGGACAAAAGGAACCCTCTTCCGCTATTGGTGGGAATGTAAATTGATACAGTCACTATGGAGAACAGTATGGAGGTTCCTTTAAAAAACTAAAAAGAGAATTACCATAGGATCCAGCAATCCCACTTCTGGGCATATACCCAGAGAAAACCATATATCACAAAGACACATTCACACAATGTTCATTGCAGCACTATTTACAATAGCCAGGTAATGGAAGCAACCTAAATGGCCACAGACAGACGAATGGATAAAGATGTGGTACATATATAAAATGGAATATTACCCAGCCATAAAAAGGAATGAAACTGGGTCATTTGTAGAGAAGTTGATGGATCTAGAGACTGTCATACAGAGTGAAGTAAGTCAGAAAGAGAAAAACAAATATTGTATATTAATGCCTATATGTGGAACCTAGAAAAATGGTACAGATGAACTGGTTTGCAGGGCAGAAATAGAGACACAGAGGTAGAGAACAAACGTATGGACCCAAAGTGGGGGAAGCCATGGGGTGGTGGTGGTGGGATGAGTTGGGAGATTGGGATTGAGCTGTATACATGTTTATGCATATAATAGATAACTAATAATAACCTACTGTATAAAAAAATAAATAAAATTAAATTTCAAAATTTTAAAAAATAAAATGTAAAAATAAAACAGAAAAAAATTTCTTCCATTCACACTGATGTATTTATAAGAATGAATTATTTCCATGCTTATATCTATAAATACATAAAAGAGGAATAAAATCTAACTTAAACCAAAAAAGAAAAAAAACCCTGAACCTAACAGTTATACAGAGGAAAACACTACCAAGGCAATTGCTCCAGTGGTAAACAATTCTAAAATTGGTCAGAGGTGGGGAATCATCTCCCATACAGCCAGCAGCCCCGCCCGCCCACGCAAGGGGCGTCCTTATTGCAAAGCTGGGGGACCGTGCCGAGGCCTCTGTGAGTAAACGTGAGCTGAGCCCCAGGCCAGCTGCTGCTGAACTGTTCCCACCCTTCCCAGGTGAAACACCTGAATATGTACAAGGGCTTGAAAGCCTAGAGGAAGGGCCGTGGAGCCACACCAGCGACAGCACGCAGGCCAACTTGGTGCCTGCAGGTCAGCCAGGATGGTCCTGGCCACGGGCGCTCTTCTGGAAGCTTTCCATTGCCCTGCCTGAGATACCCCTCCTGTCCCGGCCCCCACTTCTTTTTTTCCTTACTCACCTCAGCCCGGAGAGATATTCCAGTGGAAGTTATGGGTGACACATCGTCTTCTTTACAGGTGGCAGCCTGGCTACTCCTGCAGAAAGTCCAGCAGAGCCCCACTCACACCGGGCCACCCACAAAGCCGTGGACCCTCACACCCTCCCACCAGCACAGCCCCGAGACTGCTGACGGGGCAGAGAATATGGAGTCAGGCACAGCTGCAGGGGCTATTGCTGCCTGGAGTGCTGTTTATATTGACCTCAACCCAGGCACACCTGGGGAGGGCTTGCCGGCAGGGTCAGGCTGCCAAGGTCAGCTAATCCTCAGCCCTCAGGGAATCACATTGCAGAAAATGGACCTCGCTGAGACCGAATATTCGCCAAGGAAAAAAAGGACACAGTGCCATTTGCAGCACCGTAGATGAGTCTAGAGGTAATCACGTGACTTGGAGTAAGTCAGAAAGTGAAAGACACATATCATATCATATCACTTATAGGTGTTACCTATAAATTGATACCAGGGCAGATATTTCCACGGAGAAGGGCAATCACAGATTCATTAAACAAACTTATGGATCACCAAAGGAAAGGTGTGAGGATTGAATTCATTACGATATTGGGGTTAACAGACATATACAAACACAGTAGACGTATATAATCACCAAAGACCTACGGAGTACCAAGAGAAGACTACTCAACATTCTGTCATAACGTACATGGGAAAAGGATCCCAGGAAGAACAGACATATGTATATGTGTAAAAGAACCACCTCTTGCACACCTACAACAAGCTAAACGTTGTACTCAAACTTGCTGTAATAAAAAATAAAAAATTAAATGAGAAACACGAACAAGAAGTAGTGACACAAACTTGAGGGGCTTTCTCCTGGCACATTCCGTTCTACATTCCAATCTAGAACGCGACTTCCATTGAGGCTCTGCTGCCCTAGTAACCAGATTTGGTAAGGGAGAACTGCTGCCACCTTGTGGCCGTTTCACACAACAGCAGCTTTAATCCCAGCGCTAATGGTCAGTGGATATTCCAAATCATTACAGGCCTGTAAATGACACCTGCCCTGAAAACAAATCCTGGGGTCATATATCGACCAAAAAATTCAAAAGACGTCCATATTTCAAAACGGCAGTTTCAAGAGGCATATTTCACGCACATTAGTGTTCTGCTCCTTTTCGTTTCTTTCTTTATTTGTTAAAAATACGGGAATGGAAAAAGGCAACCCTCACAATGGGCGAAAACTTTCACAAACGAATCAATGGACAAAGGTTTAATCTCCAATATATATAAACAGCTCATGCAGCTTAATATTAATAAAACAAACAACCCAATACAAAAATGGGCAGAAGATCTAAATAGACGTTTCTTCAAAGAAGACACAGAGATGGCCAAGACGCACATGAAAAGCTGCTCAACATCACTAATTATTAGAGAAATGCAAATCAAAACTACAATGAGGTAAGACCTCACACCTGTTAGAATCGGCATCATCAGATAATCTACAAACAACAAATTCTGGGGAGGGTGTGGACAAAAAGAACCCTCTTCCGCTATTGGTGGGAATGTAAATTGATACAGTCACTATGGAGAACAGTATGGAGGTTCCTTTAAAAAACTAAAAAGAGAATTACCATAGGATCCAGCAATCCCACTTCTGGGCATATACCCAGAGAAAACCATGTATCACAAAGACACATTCACACAATGTTCATTGCAGCACTATTTACAATAGCCAGGTAATGGAAGCAACCTAAATGCCCACAGACAGACGAATGGATAAAGATGTGGTACATATATAAAATGGAATATTACTCAGCCATAAAAAGGAATGAAACTGGGTCATTTGTAGAGAACTTGATGGATCTAGAGACTGTCATACAGAGTGAAGTAAGTCAGAAAGAGAAAAACAAATATTGTATATTAATGCCTATATGTGGAACCTAGAAAAATGGTACAGATGAACTGGTTTGCAGGGCAGAAATAGAGACACAGAGGTAGAGAACAAACGTATGGACCCAAAGTGGGGGAAGCCATGGGGTGGTGGTGGTGGGATGAGTTGGGAGATTGGGATTGACCTGTATACATGTTTATGCATATAATAGATAACTAATAATAACCTACTGTATAAAAAATAAATAAAATTAAATTTCAAAATTTTTGAAAATAAAATGTAAAAATAAAACAGAAAAAAATTTCTTCCATTCACACTGATGTATTTATAAGAATGAATTATTTCCATGCTTATATCTATAAATACATAAAAGAGGAATAAAATCTAAGTTAAACCAAAAAAGAAAAAAAACCCTGAACCTAACAGTTATACAGAGGAAAACACTACCAAGGCAATTGCTCCAGTGGTAAACAATTCTAAAATTGGTCAGAGGTGGGGAATCATCTCCCATACAGCCAGCAGCCCCGCCCACCCACGCAAGGAGCGTCCTTATTGCAAAGCTGGGGGACCGTGCCGAGGCCTCTGTGAGTAAACGTGAGCTGAGCCCCAGGCCAGCTGCTGCTGAACTGTTCCCACCCTTCCCAGGTGAAACACCTGAATATGTACAAGGGCTTGAAAGCCTAGAGGAAGGGCCGTGGAGCCACACCAGCGACAGCACGCAGGCCAACTTGGTGCCTGCAGGTCAGCCAGGATGGTCCTGGCCACGGGCGCTCTTCTGGAAGCTTTCCATTGCCTGCCTGAGATACCCCTCCTGTCCCGGCCCCCACTCCTTTTTTTCCTTACTCACCTCAGCCCGGAGAGATATTCCAGTGGAAGTTATGGGTGACACATCATCTTCTTTACAGGTGGCAGCCTGGCAACTCCTGCAGAAAGTCCAGCAGAGCCCCACTCACACCGGGCCACCCACAAAGCCGTGGACCCTCACACCCTCCCACCAGCACAGCCCCGATACTGCTGACGGGGCAGAGAATATGGAGTCAGGCACAGCGGCAGGGGCTATTGCTGCCTGGAGTGCTGTTTATATTGACCTCAACCCAGGCACACCTGGGGAGGGCTTGCCGGCAGGGTCAGGCTGCCCAGGTCAGCTAATCCTCAGCCCTCAGGGAATCACATTGCAGAAAATGGACCTCGCTAAGATAGAATATTCGCCAAGGAAAAGAAGCACACAATGCCATTTGCAGCACTGTAGATGAGTCTAGAGGTAATCACGTGACTTGGAGTAAGTCAGAAAGTGAAGGACACATATCATATCATATCACTTATAGGTGTTACCTATAAATTGATACCAGGGCAGATATTTCAACGGAGAAGGGCAATCACAGATTCATTAAACAAACTTATGGTTCACCAAAGGAAAGGTGTGAATATTGAATTCATTACGATATTGGGGTTAACAGACATATACAAACACAGTAGACGTATATAATCACCAAAGACCTATGGAGTACCAAGAGAAGACTACTCAACATTCTGTCATAACGTACATGGGAAAAGGATCCCAGGAAGAACAGACATATGTATATGTGTAAAAGAACCACCTCTTGCACACCTACAACAAGCTAAACGTTGTACTCAAACTTGCTGTAACAAAAAATAAAAAATTAAATTAAAAACACGAACAAGAAGTAGTGAGACAAACTTGAGGGGCTTTCTCCTGGCACATTCCGTTCTACATTCCAATCTAGAACGCGACTTCCATTGAGGCTCTGCTGCCCTAGTAACCAGATTTGGTAAGGGAGAACTGCTGCCACCTTGTGGCCGTTTCACACAACAGCAGCTTTAATCCCAGCGCTAATGGTCAGGGGATATTCCAAATCATTACAGGCCTGTAAATGACACCTGCCCTGAAAACAAATCCTGGGGTCATATATCGACCAAAAAATTCAAAAGACGTCCATATTTCAAAACGACAGTTTCAAGAGACATATTTCACGCACATTAGTGTTCTGCTTCTTTTTCTTGCTTTCTTTCTTTGTTAAAAAAACGGGAATGGAAAAAGGCAACCCTCAGAATGGGCGAAAACGTTCACAAACGGATCAATGGACAAAGGTTTAATCTCCAATATATATAAACAGCTCATGCAGCTTAATATTAATAAAACAAACAACCCAATACATAAATGGCAGAAGATCTAAATAGTCGTTTCTTCAAAGAAGACACAGAGATGGCCAAGACGCACATGACAAGCTGCTCAACATCACTAATTATTAGAGAAATGCAAATCAAAACTACAATGAGGTAAGACCTCACACCTGTTAGAATCGGCATCATCAGATAATCTACAAACAACAAATTCTGGGGAGGGTGTGGACAAAAGGAACCCTCTTCCGCTATTGGCGGGAAAGTAAATTGATACAGTCACTATGGAGAACAGTATGGAGGTTCCTTTAAAAAACTAAAAAGAGAATTACCATAGGATCCAGCAATACCACTTCTGGGCATATACCCAGAGAAAACCATAAATCACAGAGACACATTCACCACTATGTTCTTTGCAGCACTATTTACAATAGCCAGGTAATGGAAGCAACCTAAATGCCCACAGACAGACGAATGGATAAAGATGTGGTACATATATAAACTGGAATATTACTCAGCCATATAAAGGAATGAAACTGGGTCATTTGTAGAGAAGTTGATGGATCTAGAGACTGTCATACAGAGTGAAGTAAGTCAGAAAGTGAAAAACAAATATTGTATATTAATGCCTAAATGTGGAACCTAGAAAAAATTGTACAGATGAACTGGTTTGCAGCGCAGAAATAGAGACACTTAGGTAGAGAACAAACGTATGGACACAAAGTGGGGGAAGCCATGGGTTGGTGGTGGTGGGATGAGTTGGGAGATTGGGATTGACCTGTATACATGTCTATGCATAAAATAGATAACTAATAATAACCTACAGTATAAAAAAATACATAAAATTAAATTACAAAATTTTTAAAAATAAAATGTAAAAATAAAACAGAAAAAAAGTTCTTCCATTCACACTGATGTATTTATAAGAATGGATTATTTCCATGCTTATATCCATAAATACATAAAAGAGGAATAAAATCTAACTTGAACCAAAAAAGAAAAAAAAAAAGCTGAACCTAACAGTTATACAGAAGGAAACACAACCAAGGCACTTGCTCCAGTGGTAAACAATTCTGAAATTGGTCAGAGGTGGGGAATCATCCCCCATACAGCCAGCAGCCCCGCCCGCCCACGCAAGGAGCGTCCTTATTGCAAAGCTGTGGGACCGTGCCGAGGCCTCTGTGAGTAAACGTGAGCTGAGCCCCAGGCCAGCTGCTGCTGAACTGTTCCCACCCTTCCCAGGTGAAACACCTGAATATGTACAAGGGCTTGAAAGCCTAGAGGAAGGGCCGTGGAGCCACACCAGCGACAGCACGCAGGCCAACTTGGTGCCTGCAGGTCAGCCAGGATGGTTCTGGCCACGGGTGCTCTTCTGGAAGCTTTCCATTGCCCTGCCTGAGATACCCCTCCTGTCCCGGCCCCCACTCCTTTTTTTCCTTCCTCACCTCAGCCCGGAGAGATATTCCAGTGGAAGTTATGGGTGACACATCCTCTTCTTTACAGGTGGCAGCCTGGCAACTCCTGCAGAAAGTCCAGCAGAGCCCCACTCACACCGGGCCACCCACAAAGCCGTGGACCCTCACACCCTCCCACCAGCACAGCGCCGAGACTGCTGACGGGGCAGAGAATATGGAGTCAGGCACAGCTGCAGGGGCTATTGCTGCCTGGAGTGCTGTTTATATTGACCTCAACCCAGGCACACCTGGGGAGGGCTTGCCGGCAGGGTCAGGCTGCCCAGGTCAGCTAATCCTCAGCCCTCAGGGAATCACATTGCAGAAAATGGACCTCGCTAAGACAGAATATTCGCCAAGGAAAAAAAGGACACAATGCCATTTGCAGCACCGTAGATGAGTCTAGAGGTAATCACGTGACTTGGAGAAAGTCAGAAAGTGAAAGACACATATCATATCATATCACTTATAGGTGTTACGTATAAATTGATACCAGGGCAGATATTTCCACGGAGAAGGGCAATCACAGATTCATTAAACAAACTTATGGTTCACCAAAGGAAAGGTGTGAGGATTGAATTCATTACGATATTGGGGTTAACAGACATATACAAACACAGTAGACGTATATAATCACCAAAGACCTACGGAGTACCAAGAGAAGACTACTCAACATTCTGTCCTAACGTACATGGGAAAAGGATCCCAGGAAGAACAGGCATATGTATATGTGTAAAAGAACCACCTCTTGCACACCTACAACAAGCTAAACGTTGTACTCAAACTTGCTGTAATAAAAAATAAAAAATTAAATTAAAAACACGAACAAGAAGTAGTGAGACAAACTTGAGGGGCTTTCTCCTGGCACATTCCGTTCTACATTCCAATCTAGAACGCGACTTCCATTGAGGCTCTGCTGCCCTAGTAACCAGATTTGGTAAGGGAGAACTGCTGCCACCTTGTGGCCGTTTCATACAACAGCAGCTTTAATCCCAGCGCTAATGGTCAGTGGATATTCCAAATCATTACAGGTCTGAAAATGACACCTGCCCTGAAAACAAATCCTGGGGTCATATATCGACCAAAAAATTCAAAAGACGTCCATATTTCAAAACGACAGTTTCAAGAGGCATATTTCACGCCCATTAGTGTTCTGCTTCTTTTGCTTGCTTTCTTTCTTTGTTAAAAAAACGGGAATGGAAAAAGGCAACCCTCAGAATGGGCGAAAACGTTCACAAACGAATCAATGGACAAAGGTTTAATCTCCAATATATATAAACAGCTCATGCAGCTTAATATTAATAAAACAAACAACCCAATACAAAAATGGGCAGAAGATCTAAATAGACGTTTCTTCAAAGAAGACACAGAGATGGCCAAGACGCACATGACAAGCTGCTCAACATCACTAATTATTAGAGAAATGCAAACCAAAACTACAATGAGGTAAGACCTCACACCTGTTAGAATCGGCATCATCAGATAATCTACAAACAACAAATTCTGGGGAGGGTGTGGACAAAAGGAACCCTCTTCCGCTATTGGTGGGAATGTAAATTGATACAGTCACTATGGAGAACAGTATGGAGGTTCCTTTAAAAAACTAAAAAGAGAATTACCATAGGATCCAGCAATCACACTTCTGGGCATTTACCCAGAGAAAACCATAAATCACAGAGACACATTCACCACAATGTTCATTGCAGCACTATTTACCATAGCCAGGTAAAGGAAGCAACCTAAATGCCCACAGACAGACGAATGGATAAAGATGTGGTACATATATAAAATGGAATATTACTCAGCCATAAAAAGGAAAGAAACTGGGTCATTTGTAGAGAAGTTGATGGATCTAGAGACTGTCATACAGAGTGAAGTAAGTCAGAAAGAGAAAAACAAATATTGTATATTAATGCCTATATGTGGAACCTAGAAAAATGGTACAGATGAACTGGTTTGCAGGGCAGAAATAGAGACACAGAGGTAGAGAACAAACGTATGGACACAAAGTGGGGGAAGCCATGGGGTGGTGGTGGTGGGATGAGTTGGGAGATTGGGATTGACCTGTATACATGTCTATGCATAAAATAGATAACTAATAATAACCTACTGTATAAAAAAATAAATAAAATTAAATTTCAAAATTTTTAAAAATAAAATGTAAAAATAAAACAGAAAAAAAGTTCTTCCATTCACACTGATGTATTTATAAGAATGAATTATTTCCATGCTTATATCCATAAATACATAAAAGGGGAATAAAATCTAACTTGAACCAAAAAAGAAAAAACCTGAACCCACCAGTTATACAGAGGAAAACCCTATCAGGGCACTTGCTCCAGCGGTAAACAATTCTGAAATTGGTCAGAGGTGGGGAATCTTCTCCCATACAGCCAGCAACCCACACCCCACGCAAGGAGCGTCCTCATTGCAAAGTTGGGGGATCGTGCAGAGGCATCTCTGAATAAAGGTGAGCTGAGCCCCAGGCCAGCTGCTGCTGAACTGTTCCCACCTTTCCCAGGTAAAACACCAGAATATGTACAAGGGCTTGAAAGACTAGAGGAAGGGCCGTGGAGCCACACCAGCAACAGCACACTGGCCAACTTGGTGCCTGCAGGCCAGCCAGGGTGGTCCTGCCCCCGGGCGCTCTTCCGGAAGCTTTCCATTGTCCTGCCTGAGATACCCCACCTGTCCCGGCCCCCACTGCTTTTTTCCTTCCTCACCTCTGTCCGGAGAGAAATTCCAACGGAAGGTATGGGTGACACATCCTCTTCTTTACAGGTGGCAGCCTGGCAACTCCTGCAGAAAGGCCAGCAGAACCCCACTCACACCGGGCCAGCAACAAAGATGTGGCCCCTATTCCCTCCCACCAGCACAGCCCCGAAACTGCTGACGGGGCAGAGAATATGGAGTCAGGCACGGCTTCAGGGGCTATTGCTGCCTGGAGCACTGTTTATATTGACCTCAACCAGGCACACCTGGGGAGGGCCGGGCGGCAGGGTAAGGCTCCCCAGGTCAGCTAATCCACAACACTCAGGGAATCACATTGTTGTAAATGGACCTCGCTAAGGCAGAAGAGAAGCCAAGGACAAAGAGAACACAATGCCATTTGCACCACCGTAGATGAGTCTAGAGGTAATCACGTGACTTGTAGTAAGTCAGAAAGTGAAAGACACATATCATATCATATCACTTATAGGTGTTACCTAAAAATGGATTCCAGGGCAGATATTTCCACCGAGAAGGGCAATCAGAGATTCATTAAACAAACTCATGCTTCACCAATGGAAAGGTGTGAGGATTGGTTTCATTACGATATCGGGGTTAACAGACTTATACAAACACAGGTGACATATATAATCACAAAAGACCTACGGAATACCAAAAGACTACTCAACATTCTGTCATAACGTACATGGGAAAAGGATCCCAGGAAAAACGACATGTGTATATGTGTAAAAGAACCACATCTTCCACACCTCCACCAAGCCAAACATTGTAATCAAACTTGCTGTAATAAAAAATAAAAAATTAAATTAAAAACACGAACAAGAAGTAGTGAGACAAACTTGAGGGGCTTTCTCCTGGCACATTCCATTCTAAATTCCAATCTAGAACACGACTTCCATTGAGGCTCTGTTGCACTAATAACCAGATTTGAAAGAGAGAACTGCTGCCACCTTGTGGCCGTTTCACACAACAGCAGCTTTAATCCCAGCACTAAATTTCAGCTGATACTCAAAATCATTGCAGGCCTGTAAATGACACCTGCCCTGAAAACAAATCCTGGGGTCACATATCGACCAAAAAATTCAAAGGACGTCCATATTTCAAAACGACCGTTTCAAAAGCCATATTTTACGCACATTAGTGTTCTGCTTCTTCGTCTTTCTTTCTTTTTTGGTTAAAAAAACGGGAATGGAAAAAGGCATCCCTCAGAAAGGGCGAAAATCGTTGCAAACGAATCAATGGACAAAGGTTTACTCTCCAATATATAAAAACAGCTCATGCGGCTTAATATTAAAAAAGCAAACAACCCAATACAAAAATGGGCAGAAGATCTAAAGAGACGTTTCTTCAAAGAAGACACAGAGATGGCCAAGACGCACATGAAAAGCTGCTCTAGAGCACTAATTAGAGAAATGCAAATCAAAACTACAATGAGGTATCACCTCACACCTGTTAGAATCGGCATCATCAGAAAATCTACAAACAACAAATTCTGGGGAGGGTGGGGACAAAAGGATCCCTCTTCCACTATTGGTGGGAATGTAACTTGATACATTCACTATGGAGAACACTATGGAGTTTCCTTAAAAAAACTAGAAATAGAATTTCCATCTGATCCATCAATCCCACTTCTGGGCATATACCCAGAGAAAACCATAAATCAAAAAGGCACATTCACCACAATGTTCATTGCAGCACTATTTACAATAGCCAGGTAATGGAAGCAACCTAAATGCCCACAGACAGATGAATGGATAAAGATGTGGTACATGTATAAAATGGAATATTACTCAGCCATTAAACGGAATGAAACTGGGTCATTTGTAGAGACATCGATGGATCTAGAGACTGTCATACACAATGAAGTAAGTCAGAAAGAGGACAAATATTGTATATTAATGCATATATGTGGAACCTAAAAACTGGTACAGATGAACTGGTTTGCAGGAAAGAAATAGAGACAGAGGTAGAGAACAAACGTATGGACACCAAGTGTGGGAAGCCATGGTGTGGTGGTGGTGGGATGAGTTGGGAGATTGGGATTGACCTGCATACATGTATATGCATAAAATACATAACTGATAATAACCTGCTGTATAAAGAAGTAAATAAAATTAAATTTCAAAATTTTAAAAAAGAAAATTTAAAAATAATACAGAAAATGTTCTTCCCTTCACACAGATGTATTTATAGGAATGAATTATTTCCATGCTTATATCTATAAATACATAAAAGAGGAATAAAATCTAACTTGAACCATAAAAGAAAAAAAAAAACCTGAACCCACCAGTTATACAGAGGAAAACCCTATCAGGGCACTTGCTCCAGCGGTAAACAATTGTGAAATTGGTCAGAGGTGGGGAATCATCCCCCATACAGCCAGCAACACACACCCCACGCAAGGAGCGTCCTCATTGCAAAGCTGGGGGATCGTGCAGAGGCATCTCTGAATAAAGGTGAGCTGAGCCCCAGCTCAGCTGCTGCTGAACTCTTCCCACCTTTCCCAGGTAAAACACCTGAATATGTATAAGGGCTTGAAAGACTAAATGAAGGGCCGTGGAGCCACACCAGCGACAGCACGCAGGCCAACTTGGTGCCTGCAGGCCAGCCAGGGTGGTCCTGACCCCGGGCGCTCTTCCGGAAGCTTTCCATTGTCCTGCCTGAGATACCCCACCTGTCCCGGCCCCCACTGCTTTTTTCCTTCCTCACCTCTGTCCGGAGAGAAATTCCCGCGGATGGTTTGGGTGACACATCATCTTCTTTACAGGTGGCAGCCTGGCAACTCCTGCAGAAAGGCCAGCAGAACCCCACTCACACCGGGCCACCAACAAAGCTTTGGCCCCTCATTCCCTCCCACCAGCACAGCCCCGAGACTGCTGACGGGGCAGAGAATATGGAGTCAGGCACAGCTTCAGGGGCTATTGCTGCCTGGAGCGCTGTTTATATTGACCTCAACCAGGCACACCTGGTGAGGGCCGGGTGGCAGGGTAAGGCTGCCCAGGTCAGCTAATCCACAACACTCAGGGAATCACATTGTTGAAAATGGACCTCGCTAAGGCAGAAGAGAAGCCAAGGAAAAAAAGAACACAATGCCATTTGCACCACCGTAGATGAGTCTAGAGGTAATCACGTGACTTGTAGTAAGTCAGAAAGTGAAAGACACATATCATATGATATCACTTATAGGTGTTACCTAAAAATGGATACCAGGGCAGATATTTCCACCGAGAAGGGCAATCAGAGATTCATTAAACAAACTTATGGTTCACCAAAGGAAAGGTGTGAGGATTGGTTTCATTACGATATTGGGGTTAACAGACTTATACAAACACAGGTGACATATATAATCACCAAAGACCTAAGGAATACCAAAAGACTACTCAACATTCTGTCATAACGTACATGGGAAAAGGATCCCAGGAAAAACAGACATGTGTATATGTGTAAAAGAACCAACCACATCTTCCACACCTCCAACAAGCCAAACATTGTAATCAAACTTGCTGTAATAAAAAATAAAAATTAAATTAAAAACACGAACAAGAAGTAGGGAGACAAACTTGAGGGGCTTTCTCCTGGCACATTCCATTCTAAATTCCAATCTAGAACACGACTTCCATTGAGGCTCTCTTGCCCTAGTAACCAGAATTGGTAAGGGAGAACTGCTGCCACCTTGTGGCCGTTTCACACTACAGCAGCTTTAATCCCAGCGCTAATGGTCAGTTGATATTCAAAATCATTGCAGGCCCGTAAATGACACCTGCCCTGAAAACAAATCCTGGGGTCACATATCGACCAAAAAATTCAAAGGACGTCCATATTTCAAAACGACCATTTCAAAAGGCATATTTTACGCACATTAGTGTTCTGCTTCTTTGTCTTTCTTTCTTTTTTGGTTAAAAAAACGGGAATGGAAAAAGGCATCCCTCAGAAAGTGCGAAAATCGTTGCAAACGAATCAATGGACAAAGGTTTACTCTCCAATATATAAAAACAGCTCATGCGGCTTAATATTAAAAAAAACAAACAACCCAATACAAAAATGGGCAGAAGATCTAAAGAGACGTTTCTTCAAAGAAGACACAGAGATGGCCAAGACGCACATGAAAAGCTGCTCTAGAGCACTAATTATTAGAGAAATGCAAATCAAAACTACAATGAGGTATCACCTCACACCTGTTAGAATCGGCATCATCAGAAAATCTACAAACAACAAATTCTGGGGAGGGTGGGGACAAAAGGATCCCTCTTCCACTATTGGTGGGAATGTAAATTGATACATTCACTATGGAGAACACTATGGAGTTTCCTTAAAAAAACTAGAAATAGAATTTCCATCTGATCCAGCAATCCCACTTCTGGGCATATACCCAGAGAAAACCATAAATCAAAAAGGCACATTCACCACAATGTTCATTGCAGCACTATTTACAATAGCCAGGTAATGGAAGCAACCTAAATGCCCACAGACAGATGAATGGATAAAGATGTGGTACATATATAAAATGGAATATTACTCAGCCATAAAAAGGAATGAACCTGGGTCATTTGTAGAGAAGTCTATGGATCTACAGACTGTCATACAGTGTGAAGTAAGTCAGAAAGAGAAAAACAAATATTGTATATTAATGCCTATATGTGGAACCTAGAAAAATGCTACAGATGAACTGGTTTGCCGGGCAGAAATAGAGACACAGAGGTAGAGAACAAACGTATGGACACAAAGTGGCGGAAGCCATGGGGTGGTGGTGGTGGGATGAGTTGGGAGATTGGGATTGACCTGTATACATGTCTATGCATAAAATAGATAACTAATAATAACCTACTGTATAAAAATAAATAAATAAAATTAAATTTCAAAAATTTTAAAAATAAAATGTAAAAATGAAACAGAAAAAATGTTCTTCCATTCACACTGATGTATTTGTAAGAGTGAATTATTTCCATGCTTATATCCATAAATACATAAAAGAGGAATAAAATCTAACTTGAACCAAAAAAGAAAAAAAAAAATGAACCTAACAGTTATACAGAGGAAAACACTACCAAGGCACTTGCTCCAGTGGTAAACAATTCTGAAATTGGTCAGAGGTGGGGAATCATCTCCCATAGAGCCAGCAGCCCCGCCCGCCCACGCAAGGAGCATCCTTATTGCAAAGCTGGGGGACCGTGCCGAGGCCTCTGTGAGTAAACATGAGCTGAGCCCCAGGCCAGCTGCTGCTGAAGTGTTCCCACCCTTCCCAGGTGAAACACCTGAATATGTACAAGGGCTTGAAAGCCTAGAGGAAGGGCCGTGGACCCACACCAGCGACAGCACGCAGGCCACCTTGGTGCCTGCAGGTCAGCCAGGATGGTCCTGGCCACGGGCGCTCTTCTGGAAACTTTCCATTGCCCTGCCTGAGATACCCCTCCTGTCCCGGCCCCCACTCCTTTTTTTCCTTCCTCACCTCAGCCCGGAGAGATATTCCAGTGGAAGTTATGGGTGACACATCCTCTTCTTTACAGGTGGCAGCCTGGCAACTCCTGCAGAAAGTCCAGCAGAGCCCCGCTCACACCGGGCCACCCACAAAGCCGTGGACCCTCACAACCTCCCAGCAGCACAGCCCCGAGACTGCTGACGGGGCAGAGAATATGGAGTCAGGCACAGCGGCAGGGGCTATTGCTGCCTGGAGTGCTGTTTATATTGACATCAACCCAGGCACACTTGGGGAGGGCTTGCCGGCAGGGTCAGGCTGCCCAGGTCAGCTAATCCTCAGCCCTCAGGGAATCACATTGCAGAAAATGGACCTCGCTAAGACAGAATATTAGCCAAGGAAAAAAAGCACACAATGCCATTTGCAGCACCGTAGATGAGTCTAGAGGTAATCACGTGACTTGGAGTAAGTCAGAAAGTGAAAGGCACATATCATATCATATCAATTATAGGTGTTACCTATAAATTGATACCAGGGCAGATATTTCCACGGAGAAGGGCAATCAAAGATTCATTAAACAAACTTATGGTTCACTAAAGGAAAGGTGTGAGGATTGAATTCATTATGATATTGGGGTTAACAGACATATACAAACACAGTAGACGTATATAATCACCAAAGACCTACGGAGTACCAAGAGAAGACTACTCAACATTCTGTCATAACGAACATGGGAAAAGGATCCCAGGAAGAACAGACATATGTATATGTGTAAAAGAACCACCTCTTGCACACCTACAACAAGCTAAACGTTGTACTCCAACTTGCTGTAATAAAAAATAAAAAATTAAATTAAAAACACGAACAAGAATTTGTGAGAAAAACTTGAGGGGCTTTCTCCTGGTACATTCCGTTCTACATTCCAATCTAGAAGGCGACTTCCATTGAGGCTCTGCTGCCCTAGTAACCAGATTTGGTAAGTGAGAACTGCTGCCACCTTGTGGCCGTTTCACACAACAGCAGCTTTAATCCCAGCGCTAATGGTCAGTGGATATTCCAAATCATTACAGGCCTGTAAATGACACCTGCCCTGAAAACAAATCCTGGGGTCATATATCGACCAAAAAATTCAAAAGACGTCCATATTTCAAAACGACAGTTTCAAGAGGCATATTTCACGCACATTAGTGTTCTGCTTCTTTTGATTTCTTTCTTTCTTTGTTAAAAAAACGGGAATGGAAAAAGTTAACCCTCAGAAGGGGCGAAAACGTTCACAAACGAATCAATGGACAAAGGTTTAATCTCCAATATATATATACAGCTCATGCAGCTTAATATTTATACAACAAACAACCCAATACAAAAATGGGCAGAAGATCTAAATAGACGTTTCTTCAAAGACACAGAGATGGCCAAGACGCACATGAAAAGCTGCTCAACATCACTAATTATTAGAGAAATGCAAATCAAAACTACAATGAGGTAAGACCTCACACCTGTTAGAATCAGCATCATCAGATAATCTACAAACAACAAATTCTGGGGAGGGTGTGGACAAAAGGAACCCTCTTCCGCTATTGGGGGGAATGTAAATTGATACAGTCACTATGGAGAACAGTATGGAGGTTCCTTTAAAAAACTAAAAAGCGAATTACCATAGGATCCAGAAATCCCACTTCTGGGCATATACCCAGAGAAAACCATAAATCACAGAGACACATTCACCACAATGTTCATTGCAGCACTATTTACAATAGCCAGGTAATGGAAGCAACCTAAATGCCCACAGACAGAGGAATGGATAAAGATGTGGTACATATATAAAATGGAATATTACTCAGCCATAAAAAGGAATGAAACTGAGTCATTTGTAGAGAAGTTGATGGATCTAGAGACTGTCATACAGAGTGAAGTAAGTCAGAAAGAGGAAAACAAATATTGTATATTAATGCCTATATGTGGAACCTAGAAAAATGCTATAGATGAACTGGTTTGCAGGGCAGAAATAGAGACACAGAGGTAGAGAACAAACGTATGGACACAAAGTGGGGGAAGCCATGGGGTGGTGGTGGTGGGATGAGTTGGGAGATTGGGATTGACCTGTATACATGTATATGCATAAAATAGATAACTAATAATAACCTAGTGTATAAAAAAATAAATAAAATTAAATTTAAAAATTTTTAAAAATAAAATGTAAAAATAAAACAGAAAAAAAGTTCTTCCATTCACACTGATGTATTTATAAGAATGAATTATTTCCATGCTTATATCCATAAATACATAAAAGGGGAATAAAATCTAACTTGAACCAAAAAAGAAAAAACCTGAACCCACCAGTTATACAGAGGAAAACCCTATCAGGGCACTTGCTCCAGCGGTAAACAATTCTGAAATTGGTCAGAGGTGGGGAATCTTCTCCCATACAGCCAGCAACCCACACCCCACGCAAGGAGCGTCCTCATTGCAAAGTTGGGGGATCGTGCAGAGGCATCTCTGAATAAAGGTGAGCTGAGCCCCAGGCCAGCTGCTGCTGAACTGTTCCCACCTTTCCCAGGTAAAACACCAGAATATGTACAAGGGCTTGAAAGACTAGAGGAAGGGCCGTGGAGCCACACCAGCAACAGCACACTGGCCAACTTGGTGCCTGCAGGCCAGCCCGGGTGGTCCTGCCCCCGGGCGCTCTTCCGGAAGCTTTCCATTGTCCTGCCTGAGATACCCCACCTGTCCCGGCCCCCACTGCTTTTTTCCTTCCTCACCTCTGTCCGGAGAGAAATTCCAACGGAAGGTATGGGTGACACATCCTCTTCTTTACAGGTGGCAGCCTGGCAACTCCTGCAGAAAGGCCAGCAGAACCCCACTCACACCGGGCCAGCAACAAAGATGTGGCCCCTATTCCCTCCCACCAGCACAGCCCCGAAACTGCTGACGGGGCAGAGAATATGGAGTCAGGCACGGCTTCAGGGGCTATTGCTGCCTGGAGCACTGTTTATATTGACCTCAACCAGGCACACCTGGGGAGGGCCGGGCGGCAGGGTAAGGCTCCCCAGGTCAGCTAATCCACAACACTCAGGGAATCACATTGTTGTAAATGGACCTCGCTAAGGCAGAAGAGAAGCCAAGGACAAAGAGAACACAATGCCATTTGCACCACCGTAGATGAGTCTAGAGGTAATCACGTGACTTGTAGTAAGTCAGAAAGTGAAAGACACATATCATATCATATCACTTATAGGTGTTACCTAAAAATGGATTCCAGGGCAGATATTTCCACCGAGAAGGGCAATCAGAGATTCATTAAACAAACTCATGCTTCACCAATGGAAAGGTGTGAGGATTGGTTTCATTACGATATCGGGGTTAACAGACTTATACAAACACAGGTGACATATATAATCACAAAAGACCTACGGAATACCAAAAGACTACTCAACATTCTGTCATAACGTACATGGGAAAAGGATCCCAGGAAAAACGACATGTGTATATGTGTAAAAGAACCACATCTTCCACACCTCCACCAAGCCAAACATTGTAATCAAACTTGCTGTAATAAAAAATAAAAAATTAAATTAAAAACACGAACAAGAAGTAGTGAGACAAACTTGAGGGGCTTTCTCCTGGCACATTCCATTCTAAATTCCAATCTAGAACACGACTTCCATTGAGGCTCTGTTGCACTAATAACCAGATTTGAAAGAGAGAACTGCTGCCACCTTGTGGCCGTTTCACACAACAGCAGCTTTAATCCCAGCACTAAATTTCAGCTGATACTCAAAATCATTGCAGGCCTGTAAATGACACCTGCCCTGAAAACAAATCCTGGGGTCACATATCGACCAAAAAATTCAAAGGACGTCCATATTTCAAAACGACCGTTTCAAAAGCCATATTTTACGCACATTAGTGTTCTGCTTCTTCGTCTTTCTTTCTTTTTTGGTTAAAAAAACGGGAATGGAAAAAGGCATCCCTCAGAAAGGGCGAAAATCGTTGCAAACGAATCAATGGACAAAGGTTTACTCTCCAATATATAAAAACAGCTCATGCGGCTTAATATTAAAAAAGCAAACAACCCAATACAAAAATGGGCAGAAGATCTAAAGAGACGTTTCTTCAAAGAAGACACAGAGATGGCCAAGACGCACATGAAAAGCTGCTCTAGAGCACTAATTATTAGAGAAATGCAAATCAAAACTACAATGAGGTATCACCTCACACCTGTTAGAATCGGCATCATCAGAAAATCTACAAACAACAAATTCTGGGGAGGGTGGGGACAAAATGATCCCTCTTCCACTATTGGTGGGAATGTAACTTGATACATTCACTATGGAGAACACTATGGAGTTTCCTTAAAAAAACTAGAAATAGAATTTCCATCTGATCCATCAATCCCACTTCTGGGCATATACCCAGAGAAAACCATAAATCAAAAAGGCACATTCACCACAATGTTCATTGCAGCACTATTTACAATAGCCAGGTAATGGAAGCAACCTAAATGCCCACAGACAGATGAATGGATAAAGATGTGGTACATGTATAAAATGGAATATTACTCAGCCATTAAACGGAATGAAACTGGGTCATTTGTAGAGACATCGATGGATCTAGAGACTGTCATACACAATGAAGTAAGTCAGAAAGAGGAAAACAAATATTGTATATTAATGCATATATGTGGAACCTAAAAACTGGTACAGATGAACTGGTTTGCAGGAAAGAAATAGAGACAGAGGTAGAGAACAAACGTATGGACACCAAGTGTGGGAAGCCATGGTGTGGTGGTGGTGGGATGAGTTGGGAGATTGGGATTGACCTGCATACAAGTATATGCATAAAATACATAACTGATAATAACCTGCTGTATAAAGAAGTAAATAAAATTAAATTTCAAAATTTTAAAAAAGAAAATTTAAAAATAATACAGAAAATGTTCTTCCCTTCACACAGATGTATTTATAGGAATGAATTATTTCCATGCTTATATCTATAAATACATAAAAGAGGAATAAAATCTAACTTGAACCATAAAAGAAAAAAAAAACCTGAACCCACCAGTTATACAGAGGAAAACCCTATCAGGGCACTTGCTCCAGCGGTAAACAATTGTGAAATTGGTCAGAGGTGGGGAATCATCCCCCATACAGCCAGCAACACACACCCCACGCAAGGAGCGTCCCCATTGCAAAGCTGGGGGATCGTGCAGAGGCATCTCTGAATAAAGGTGAGCTGAGCCCCAGCTCAGCTGCTGCTGAACTCTTCCCACCTTTCCCAGGTAAAACACCTGAATATGTATAAGGGCTTGAAAGACTAAATGAAGGGCCGTGGAGCCACACCAGCGACAGCACGCAGGCCAACTTGGTGCCTGCAGGCCAGCCAGGGTGGTCCTGCCCCCGGGCGCTCTTCCGGAAGCTTTCCATTGTCCTGCCTGAGATACCCCACCTGTCCCGGCCCCCACTGCTTTTTTCCTTCCTCACCTCTGTCCGGAGAGAAATTCCCGCGGATGGTTTGGGTGACACATCATCTTCTTTACAGGTGGCAGCCTGGCAACTCCTGCAGAAAGGCCAGCAGAACCCCACTCACACCGGGCCACCAACAAAGCTTTGGCCCCTCATTCCCTCCCACCAGCACAGCCCCGAGACTGCTGACGGGGCAGAGAATATGGAGTCAGGCACAGCTTCAGGGGCTATTGCTGCCTGGAGCGCTGTTTATATTGACCTCAACCAGGCACACCTGGTGAGGGCCGGGTGGCAGGGTAAGGCTGCCCAGGTCAGCTAATCCACAACACTCAGGGAATCACATTGTTGAAAATGGACCTCGCTAAGGCAGAAGAGAAGCCAAGGAAAAAAAGAACACAATGCCATTTGCACCACCGTAGATGAGTCTAGAGGTAATCACGTGACTTGTAGTAAGTCAGAAAGTGAAAGACACATATCATATGATATCACTTATAGGTGTTACCTAAAAATGGATACCAGGGCAGATATTTCCACCGAGAAGGGCAATCAGAGATTCATTAAACAAACTTATGGTTCACCAAAGGAAAGGTGTGAGGATTGGTTTCATTACGATATTGGGGTTAACAGACTTATACAAACACAGGTGACATATATAATCACCAAAGACCTAAGGAATACCAAAAGACTACTCAACATTCTGTCATAACGTACATGGGAAAAGGATCCCAGGAAAAACAGACATGTGTATATGTGTAAAAGAACCAACCACATCTTCCACACCTCCAACAAGCCAAACATTGTAATCAAACTTGCTGTAATAAAAAATAAAAATTAAATTAAAAACACGAACAAGAAGTAGGGAGACAAACTTGAGGGGCTTTCTCCTGGCACATTCCATTCTAAATTCCAATCTAGAACACGACTTCCATTGAGGCTCTCTTGCCCTAGTAACCAGAATTGGTAAGGGAGAACTGCTGCCACCTTGTGGCCGTTTCACACTACAGCAGCTTTAATCCCAGCGCTAATGGTCAGTTGATATTCAAAATCATTGCAGGCCCGTAAATGACACCTGCCCTGAAAACAAATCCTGGGGTCACATATCGACCAAAAAATTCAAAGGACGTCCATATTTCAAAACGACCATTTCAAAAGGCATATTTTACGCACATTAGTGTTCTGCTTCTTTGTCTTTCTTTCTTTTTTGGTTAAAAAAACGGGAATGGAAAAAGGCATCCCTCAGAAAGTGCGAAAATCGTTGCAAACGAATCAATGGACAAAGGTTTACTCTCCAATATATAAAAACAGCTCATGCGGCTTAATATTAAAAAAAACAAACAACCCAATACAAAAATGGGCAGAAGATCTAAAGAGACGTTTCTTCAAAGAAGACACAGAGATGGCCAAGACGCACATGAAAAGCTGCTCTAGAGCACTAATTATTAGAGAAATGCAAATCAAAACTACAATGAGGTATCACCTCACACCTGTTAGAATCGGCATCATCAGAAAATCTACAAACAACAAATTCTGGGGAGGGTGGGGACAAAAGGATCCCTCTTCCACTATTGGTGGGAATGTAAATTGATACATTCACTATGGAGAACACTATGGAGTTTCCTTAAAAAAACTAGAAATAGAATTTCCATCTGATCCAGCAATCCCACTTCTGGGCATATACCCAGAGAAAACCATAAATCAAAAAGGCACATTCACCACAATGTTCATTGCAGCACTATTTACAATAGCCAGGTAATGGAAGCAACCTAAATGCCCACAGACAGATGAATGGATAAAGATGTGGTACATATATAAAATGGAATATTACTCAGCCATAAAAAGGAATGAACCTGGGTCATTTGTAGAGAAGTCTATGGATCTACAGACTGTCATACAGTGTGAAGTAAGTCAGAAAGAGAAAAACAAATATTGTATATTAATGCCTATATGTGGAACCTAGAAAAATGCTACAGATGAACTGGTTTGCCGGGCAGAAATAGAGACACAGAGGTAGAGAACAAACGTATGGACACAAAGTGGCGGAAGCCATGGGGTGGTGGTGGTGGGATGAGTTGGGAGATTGGGATTGACCTGTATACATGTCTATGCATAAAATAGATAACTAATAATAACCTACTGTATAAAAATAAATAAATAAAATTAAATTTCAAAAATTTTAAAAATAAAATGTAAAAATGAAACAGAAAAAATGTTCTTCCATTCACACTGATGTATTTGTAAGAGTGAATTATTTCCATGCTTATATCCATAAATACATAAAAGAGGAATAAAATCTAACTTGAACCAAAAAAGAAAAAAAAAAATGAACCTAACAGTTATACAGAGGAAAACACTACCAAGGCACTTGCTCCAGTGGTAAACAATTCTGAAATTGGTCAGAGGTGGGGAATCATCTCCCATAGAGCCAGCAGCCCCGCCCGCCCACGCAAGGAGCATCCTTATTGCAAAGCTGGGGGACCGTGCCGAGGCCTCTGTGAGTAAACATGAGCTGAGCCCCAGGCCAGCTGCTGCTGAAGTGTTCCCACCCTTCCCAGGTGAAACACCTGAATATGTACAAGGGCTTGAAAGCCTAGAGGAAGGGCCGTGGACCCACACCAGCGACAGCACGCAGGCCACCTTGGTGCCTGCAGGTCAGCCAGGATGGTCCTGGCCACGGGCGCTCTTCTGGAAACTTTCCATTGCCCTGCCTGAGATACCCCTCCTGTCCCGGCCCCCACTCCTTTTTTTCCTTCCTCACCTCAGCCCGGAGAGATATTCCAGTGGAAGTTATGGGTGACACATCCTCTTCTTTACAGGTGGCAGCCTGGCAACTCCTGCAGAAAGTCCAGCAGAGCCCCGCTCACACCGGGCCACCCACAAAGCCGTGGACCCTCACAACCTCCCAGCAGCACAGCCCCGAGACTGCTGACGGGGCAGAGAATATGGAGTCAGGCACAGCGGCAGGGGCTATTGCTGCCTGGAGTGCTGTTTATATTGACATCAACCCAGGCACACTTGGGGAGGGCTTGCCGGCAGGGTCAGGCTGCCCAGGTCAGCTAATCCTCAGCCCTCAGGGAATCACATTGCAGAAAATGGACCTCGCTAAGACAGAATATTAGCCAAGGAAAAAAAGCACACAATGCCATTTGCAGCACCGTAGATGAGTCTAGAGGTAATCACGTGACTTGGAGCAAGTCAGAAAGTGAAAGGCACATATCATATCATATCAATTATAGGTGTTACCTATAAATTGATACCAGGGCAGATATTTCCACGGAGAAGGGCAATCAAAGATTCATTAAACAAACTTATGGTTCACTAAAGGAAAGGTGTGAGGATTGAATTCATTATGATATTGGGGTTAACAGACATATACAAACACAGTAGACGTATATAATCACCAAAGACCTACGGAGTACCAAGAGAAGACTACTCAACATTCTGTCATAACGAACATGGGAAAAGGATCCCAGGAAGAACAGACATATGTATATGTGTAAAAGAACCACCTCTTGCACACCTACAACAAGCTAAACGTTGTACTCCAACTTGCTGTAATAAAAAATAAAAAATTAAATTAAAAACACGAACAAGAATTTGTGAGAAAAACTTGAGGGGCTTTCTCCTGGTACATTCCGTTCTACATTCCAATCTAGAAGGCGACTTCCATTGAGGCTCTGCTGCCCTAGTAACCAGATTTGGTAAGTGAGAACTGCTGCCACCTTGTGGCCGTTTCACACAACAGCAGCTTTAATCCCAGCGCTAATGGTCAGTGGATATTCCAAATCATTACAGGCCTGTAAATGACACCTGCCCTGAAAACAAATCCTGGGGTCATATATCGACCAAAAAATTCAAAAGACGTCCATATTTCAAAACGACAGTTTCAAGAGGCATATTTCACGCACATTAGTGTTCTGCTTCTTTTGATTTCTTTCTTTCTTTGTTAAAAAAACGGGAATGGAAAAAGTTAACCCTCAGAAGGGGCGAAAACGTTCACAAACGAATCAATGGACAAAGGTTTAATCTCCAATATATATATACAGCTCATGCAGCTTAATATTTATACAACAAACAACCCAATACAAAAATGGGCAGAAGATCTAAATAGACGTTTCTTCAAAGAAGACACAGAGATGGCCAAGACGCACATGAAAAGCTGCTCAACATCACTAATTATTAGAGAAATGCAAATCAAAACTACAATGAGGTAAGACCTCACACCTGTTAGAATCAGCATCATCAGATAATCTACAAACAACAAATTCTGGGGAGGGTGTGGACAAAAGGAACCCTCTTCCGCTATTGGGGGGAATGTAAATTGATACAGTCACTATGGAGAACAGTATGGAGGTTCCTTTAAAAAACTAAAAAGCGAATTACCATAGGATCCAGAAATCCCACTTCTGGGCATATACCCAGAGAAAACCATAAATCACAGAGACACATTCACCACAATGTTCATTGCAGCACTATTTACAATAGCCAGGTAATGGAAGCAACCTAAATGCCCACAGACAGAGGAATGGATAAAGATGTGGTACATATATAAAATGGAATATTACTCAGCCATAAAAAGGAATGAAACTGAGTCATTTGTAGAGAAGTTGATGGATCTAGAGACTGTCATACAGAGTGAAGTAAGTCAGAAAGAGGAAAACAAATATTGTATATTAATGCCTATATGTGGAACCTAGAAAAATGCTATAGATGAACTGGTTTGCAGGGCAGAAATAGAGACACAGAGGTAGAGAACAAACGTATGGACACAAAGTGGGGGAAGCCATGGGGTGGTGGTGGTGGGATGAGTTGGGAGATTGGGATTGACCTGTATACATGTATATGCATAAAATAGATAACTAATAATAACCTAGTGTATAAAAAAATAAATAAAATTAAATTTAAAAATTTTTAAAAATAAAATGTAAAAATAAAACAGAAAAAAAGTTCTTCCATTCACACTGATGTATTTATAAGAATGAATTATTTCCATGCTTATATCTATAAATACATAAAAGAGGAATAAAATCTAACTTGAACCAAAAAAGAAAAAAAAAACTGATCCTAACAGTTATACAGAGGAAAACACTACCAAGGCACTTGCTCCAGTGGTAAACAATTCTGAAATTGGTCAGAGGTGGGGAATCATCTCCCATAGAGCCAGCAGCCCCGCCCGCCCACGCAAGGAGCGTCCTTATTGCAAAGCTGGGGGACCGTGCCGAGGCCTCTGTGAGTAAACGTGAGCTGAGCCCCAGGCCAGCTGCTGCTGAACTGTTCCCACCCTTTCCAGGTGAAACACCTGAATATGTACAAGGGCTTGAAAGCCTAGAGGAAGGGCCGTGGAGCCATACCAGCGACAGCACGCAGGCCACCTTGGTGCCTGCAGGTCAGCCAGGATGGTCCTGGCCACGGGCGCTCTTCTGGAAGCTTTCCATTGCCCTGCCTGAGATACCCCTCCTGTCCCGGCCCCCACTCCTTTTTTTCCTTCCTCACCTCAGCCCGGAGAGATATTCCAGTGGAAGTTATGGGTGACACATCCTCTTCTTTACAGGTGGCAGCCTGGCAACTCCTGCAGAAAGTCCAGCAGAGCCCCACTCACACCGGGCCACCCACAAAGCCGTGGACCCTCACACCCTCCCACCAGCACAGCCCCCAGACTGCTGACGGGGCAGAGAATATGGAGTCAGGCACAGCGGCAGGGGCTATTGCTGCCTGGAGTGCTGTTTATATTGACCTCAGCCCAGGCACCCCTGGGGAGGGCTTGCCGGCAGGGTCAGGCTGCCAAGGTCAGCTAATCCTCAGCCCTCAGGGAATCACATTGCAGAAAATGGACCTCGCTAAGACAGAATATTAGCCAAGGAAAAAAAGCACACAATGCCATTTGCAGCACCGTAGATGAGTCTAGAGGTAATCACGTGACTTGGAGTAAGTCAGAAAGTGAAAGGCACATATCATATCATATCACTTATAGGTGTTACCTATAAATTGATACCAGGGCAGATATTTCAACAGAGAAGGGCAATCAAAGATTCATTAAACAAACTAATGGTTCACCAAAGGAAAGGTGTGAGGACTGAATTCATTATGATATTGGGGTTAACAGACATATACAAACACAGTAGACGTATATAATCACCAAAGACCTACGGAGTACCAAGAGAAGACTACTCAACATTCTGTCATAACGAACATGGGAAAAGGATCCCAGGAAGAACAGACATAGGTATATGTGTAAAAGAACCACCTCTTGCACACCTACAACAAGCTAAACGTTGTACTCAAACTTGCTGTAATAAAAAATAAAAAATTAAATAAAAAACACGAACAAGAATTAGTGAGAAAAACTTGAGGGGCTTTCTCCTGGTACATTCCGTTCTACATTCCAATCTAGAACGCGACTTCCATTGAGGCTCTGCTGCCCTAGTAACCAGATTTGGTAAGGGAGAACTGCTGCCACCTTGTGGCCGTTTCACACAACAGCAGCTTTAATCCCAGCGCTAATGGTCAGTGGATATTCCAAATCATTACAGGCCTGTAAAGGACACCTGCCCTGAAAACAAATCCTGGGGTCATATATCGACCAAAAAATTCAAAAGACGTCCATATTTCAAAACGACAGTTTCAAGAGGCATATTTCACGCACATTAGTGTTCTGCTTCTTTTGATTTCTTTCTTTCTTTGTTAAAAAAACGGGAATGGAAAAAGGCAACCCTCAGAATGGGCGAAAACTTTCACAAACGAATCAATGGACAAAGGTTTAATCTCCAATATATATAAACAGCTCATGCAGCTTAATATTAATAAAACAAACAACCCAATACAAAAATGGGCAGAAGATCTAAATAGACGTTTCTTCAAAGAAGACACAGAGATGGCCAAGACGCACATGAAAAGCTGCTCAACATCACTAATTATTAGAGAAATGCAAATCAAAACTACAATGAGGTAAGACCTCACACCTGTTAGAATCGGCATCATCAGATAATCTACAAACAACAAATTCTGGGGAGGGTGTGGACAAAAGGAACCCTCTTCCACTATTGGTGGGAATGTAAATTGATACAGTCACTATGGAGAACAGTATGGAGGTTCCTTTAAAAAACTAAAAAGAGAATTACCATAGGATCCAGCAATCCCACTTCTGGGCATATACCCAGAGAAAACCATAAATCACAAAGACACATTCACCACAATGTTCATTGCAGCACTATTTACAATAGCCAGGTAATGGAAGCAACCTAAATGCCCACAGACAGACGAATGGATAAAGATGTGGTACATATATAAAATGGAATATTACTCAGCCATAAAAAGGAATGAACCTGGGTCATTTGTAGAGAAGTTGATGGATCTAGAGACTGTCATACAGAGTGAAGTAAGTCAGAAAGAGAAAAACAAATATTGTATATTAATGCCTATATGTGGAACCTCGAAAAATGCTACAGATGAACTGGTTTGCAGGGCAGAAATAGAGACACAGAGGTAGAGAACAAACGTATGGACACAAAGTGGGGGAAGCCATGGGGTGGTGGTGGTGGGATGAGTTGGGAGATTGGGATTGACCTGTATACATGTCTATGCATAAAATAGATAACTAATAATAACCTACTGTATAAAAAAAGATAAATAAAATTAAATTTCAAAAATTTTAAAAATAAAATGTAAAAATAAAACAGAAAAAATGTTCTTCCATTCACACTGATGTATTTATAAGAATGAATTATTTCCATGCTTATATCCATAAATACATAAAAGAGGAATAAAATCTAACTTGAACCAAAAAAGAAAAAACAAAACTGAACCTAACAGTTATACAGAGGAAAACACTACCAAGGCACTTGCTCCAGTGGTAAACAATTCTGAAATTGGTCAGAGGTGGGGAATCATCTCCCATAGAGCCAGCAGCCCCGCCCGCCCACGCAAGGAGCGTCCTTATTGCAAAGCTGGGGTACCGTGCCGAGGCCTCTGTGAGTAAACGTGAGCTGAGCCCCAGGCCAGATGCTGCTGAAGTGTTCCCACCCTTCCCAGGTGAAACACCTGAATATGTACAAGGGCTTGAAAGCCTAGAGGAAGGGCCGTGGAGCCACACCAGCGACAGCACGCAGGCCACCTAGGTGCCTGCAAGTCAGCCAGGATGGTCCTGGCCACGGGCGCTCTTCTGGAAGCTTTCCATTGCCCTGCCTGAGATACCCCTCCTGTCCCGGCCCCCACTCCTTTTTTTCCTTCCTCACCTCAGCCCGGAGAGATATTCCAGTGGAAGTTATGGGTGACACATCCTCTTCTTTACAGGTGGCAGCCTGGCAACTCCTGCAGAAAGTCCAGCAGAGCCCCACTCACACCGGGCCACCCACAAAGCCGTGGACCCTCACACCCTCCCAGCAGCACAGCCCCGAGTCTGCTGACCGGGCAGAGAATATGGAGTCAGGCACAGCTGCAGGGGCTATTGCTGCCTGGAGTGCTGTTTATATTGACCTCAACCCAGGCACACCTGGGGAGGGCTTACCGGCAGGGTCTGGCTGCCCAGGTCAGCTAATCCTCAGCCCTCAGGGAATCACATTGCAGAAAATGGACCTCGCTAAGACAGAATATTCGCCAAGGAAAAGAAGCACACAATGCCATTTGCAGCACCGTAGATGAGTCTAGAGGTAATCACGTGACTTGGAGTAAGTCAGAAAGTGAAAGACACATATCATATCATATCACTTATAGGTGTTACCTATAAATTGATACCAGGGCAGATATTTCCATGGAGAAGGGCAATCACAGATTCATTAAACAAACTTATGGTTCACCAAAGGAAAGGTGTGAGGATTGAATTCATTACGATATTGGGGTTAACAGACATATACAAAAACAGTAGACATATATAATCACCAAAGACCTACGGAGTACCAAGAGAAGACTACTCAACATTCTGTCATAACGTACATGGGAAAAGGATCCCAGGAAGAACAGACATATGTATATGTGTAAAAGAACCACCTCTTGCACACCTACAACAAGCTAAACGTTGTACTCAAACTTGCTGTAATAAAAATAAAAAATTAAATTAAAAACACGAACAAGAAGTAGTGAGACAAACTTGAGGGGCTTTCTCCTGGCACATTCCGTTCTACATTCCAATCTAGAACGCGACTTCCATTGAGGCTCTGCTGCCCTAGTAACCAGATTTGGTAAGGGAGAACTGCTGCCACCTTGTGGCCGTTTCACACAACAGCAGCTTTAATCCCAGCGCTAATGGTCAGTGGATATTCCAAATCATTACAGGCCTGTAAATGACACCTGTCCTGAAAACAAATCCTGGGGTCATATATCGACCAAAAAATTCAAAAGACGTCCATATTTCAAAACGACAGTTTCAAGAGGCATATTTCACGCACATTAGTGTTCTGATTCTTTTGCTTTCTTTCTTTCTTTGTTAAAAAAACGGGAATGGAAAATGGTAACCCTAAGAAGGGGCGAAAACGTTCACAAACGAATCAATGGACAAAGGTTTAATCTCCAATATATATATACAGCTCATGCAGCTTAATATTAATACAACAAACAACCCAATACAAAAATGGGCAGAAGATCTAAATAGACGTTCCTTCAAAGAAGACACAGAGATGGCCAAGACGCACATGAAAAGCTGCTCAACATCACTAATTATTAGAGAAATGCAAATCAAAACTACAATGAGGTAAGACCTCACACCTATTAGAATCGGCATCATCAGATAATCTACAAACAACAAATTCTGGGGAGGGTGTGGACAAAAGGAACCCTCTTCCGCTATTGGTGGGAATGTAAATTGATACAGTCACTATGGAGAACAGTATGGAGGTTCATTTAAAAAACTAAAAAGAGAATTACCATAGGATCCAGCAATCCCACTTCTGGGCATATACCCAGAGAAAACCATAAATCACAGAGACACATTCACCACAATGTTCATTGCAGCAGTATTTACAATAGCCAGGTAATGGAAGCAACCTAAATGCCCACAGACAGACGAATGGATAAAGATGTGGTTCATATATAAAATGGAATATTACTCAGCCATAAAAAGGAATGAAACTGAGTCATTTGTAGAGAAGTTGATGGATCTAGAGACTGTCATACAGAGTGAAGTAAGTCAGAAAGAGAAAAAACAAATATTGTATATTAATGCCTATATGTGGAAACTAGAAAAATTCTACAGATGAACTGGTTTGCAGGGCAGAAATAGAGACACAGAGGTAGAGAACAAACGTATCGACACAAAGAGGGGGAAGCCATGGGGTGGTGGTGGTGGGATGAGTTGGGAGATTGGGATTGACCTGTATACATGTATATGCATAAAATAGATAACTAATAATAACCTAGTGTATAAAAAAATAAATAAAATTAAATTTCAAAATTTTTAAAAATAAAATGTAAAAATAAAACAGAAAAAAATTTCTTCCATTCTCACTGATGTATTTATAAGAATGAATTATTTCCATGCTTATATCTATAAATACATAAAACAGGAATAAAATCTATCATGAACCAAAAAAGAAAAAAAAACTGAACCTAAGAGTTATACAGAGGAAAACAGTACCAAGGCACTTGCTCTAGTGGTAAACAATTCTGAAATTGGTCAGAGGTGGGGAATCATCTCCCATAGAGCCAGCAGCCCAACCCGCCCACGCAAGGAGCGTCCTTATTGCAAAGCTGGGGGACCGTGCCGAAGCCTCTGTGAGTAAACGTGAGCTGAGCCCCAGGCCAGATGCTGCTGAACTGTTCCCACCCTTCCCAGGTGAAACACCTGAATATGTACAAGGGCTTGAAAGCCTAGAGGAAGGGCCGTGGAGCCACACAAGCGAAAGCACGCAGGCCAACTTGGTGCCTGCAGGTCAGCCAGGATGGTCCTGGCCACGGGCGCTCTTCTGGAAGCTTTCCATTGCCCTGCCTGAGATACCCCTCCTGTCCCGGCCCCTACTCCTTTTTTTCCTTACTCACCTCAGCCCGGAGAGATACTCCAGTGGAAGTTATGGGTGACACATCCTCTTCTTTACAGGTGGCAGCCTGGCAACTCCTGCAGAAAGTCCAGCAGAGCCCCACTCACAACGGGCCACCCACAAAGCCGTGGACCCTCACACCCTCCCACCAGCACAGCCCCGAGACTGCTGACGGGGCAGAGAATATGGAGTCAGGCACAGCTGCAGGGGCTATTGCTGCCTGGAGTGCTGTTTCTATTGACCTCAACCCAGGCACACCTGGGGAGGGCTTGCCGGCAGGGTCAGGCTGCCCAGGTCAGCTAATCCTCAGCCCTCAGGGAATCACATTGCAGAAAATGGACCTCGCTAAGACAGAATATTAGCCAAGGAAAAAAAGCACACAATGCCATTTGCAGCACCGTAGATGAGTCTAGAGGTAATCACGTGACTTGGAGTAAGTCAGAAAGTGAAAGACACATATCATATCATATCACTTATAGGTGTTACGTATAAATTGATACCAGGGCAGATATTTACACGGAGAAGGGCAATCACAGATTCATTAAACAAACTTATGGTTCACCAAAGGAAAGGTGTGAGGATTGAATTCATTACGATATTGGGGTTAACAGACATATACAAACACAGTAGACATATATAATCACCAAAGACCTACGGAGTACCAAGAGAAGACTACTCAACATTCTGTCATAACGTACATGGGAAAAGGATCCCAGGAAGAACAGACATATGTATATGTGTAAAAGAACCACCTCTTGCACACCTACAACAAGCTAAACGTTGTACTCAAACTTGCTGTAATAAAAAATAAAAAATTAAATTAAAAATACGAACAAGAAGTAGTGAGACAAACTTGGGGGGCTTTCTCCTGGCACATTCCGTTCTAAATTCCAATCTAGAATGCGACTTCCATTGAGGCTCTGCTGCCCTAGTAACCAGATTTGGTAAGGGAGAACTGCTGCCACCTTGTGGCCGTTTCACACAACAGCAGCTTTAATCCCAGCGCTAATGGTCAGTGGATATTCCAAATCATTACAGGCCTGTAAATGAAACCTGCCCTGAAAATAAATCCTGGGGTCATATATCAACCAAAAAATTCAAAAGGCGTCCATATTTCAAAACGACAGTTTCAAGAGGCATATTTCACGCACATTAGTGTTCTGATTCTTTTGCTTTCTTTCTTTGTTAAAAAAACGGGAATGGAAAAAGGTAACCCACAGAAGGGGCGAAAACATTCACAAACGAATCAATGGACAAAGGTTTAATCTCCAATATATATATACAGCTCATGCAGCTTAATATTAATACAACAAACAACCCAATACAAAAATGGGCAGAAGATCTAAATAGACGTTTCTTCAAAGAAGACACATAGATGGCCAACACGCACATGAAAAGCTGCTCAACATCACTAATTATTAGAGAAATGCAAATCAAAACTACAATGAGGTAAGACCTCACACCTGTTAGAATCGGCACCATCCGATAATCTACAAACAAAAAATTCTGGGGAGGGTGTGGACAAAAGGAACCCTCTTCCGCTATTGGTGGGAATGTAAATTGATACAGTCACTATGGAGAACAGTATGGAGGTTCCTTTAAAAAACTAAAAACAGAATTACCATAGGATCCAGCAATCCCACTTCTGGGCATATACCCAGAGAAAACCATAAATCACAGAGACACATTCACCACAATGTTCATTGCAGCACTATTTACAATAGCCAGGTAATGGAAGCAACCTAAATGCCCACAGACAGATGAATGGATAAAGATGTGGTACATGTATAAAATGGAATATTACTCAGCCATAAAAAGGAATGAAACTGAGTCATTTGTAGAGAAGTTGATGGATCTAGAGACTGTCATACAGAGTGAAGTAAGTCAGAAAGAGAAAAACAAATTTTGTATATTAATGACTATATGTGGAACCTAGAAAAATGGTACAGATGAACTGGTTTGCAGGGCAGAAATAGAGACACAGAGGTAGAGAACAAACGTATGGACACAAAGTGGGGGAAGCCATGGGGTGGTGGTGGTGGGATGAGTTGGGAGATTGGGATTGACCTGTATAAATGTCTATGCATAAAATAGATAACTAATAATAACCTAGTGTATAAAAAAATAAATAAAATTAAATTTCAAAATTTTTAAAAATAAAATGTAAAAATAAAACAGAAAAAAAGTTCTTCCATTCACACTGATGTATTTATAAGAATGAATTATTTCCATGCTTATATCTATAAATACATAAAAGAGGAATAAAATCTAACTTGAACCAAAAAACAAAACAAAAAAAAACTGAACATAACAGTTATACAGAGGAAAACACTACCAAGGCACTTGCTCCAGTGGTAAACAATTCTGAAATTGGTCAGAGGTGGGGAATCATCTCCCATACAGCCAGCAGCCCCACCCGCCCACGCAAGGAGCGTCCTTATTGCAAAGCTGGGGTACCGTGCCGAGGCTTCTGTGAGTAAACGTGAGCTGAGCCCCAGGTCAGCTGCTGCTGAACTGTTCCCACCCTTCCCAGGTGAAACACCTGAATATGTACAAGGGCTTGAAAGCCTAGAGGAAGGCCCGTGGAGCCACACCAGCGACAGCACACAGGCCACCTTGGTGCCTGCAGGTCAGCCAGGATGGTCCTGGCCACGGGCGCTCTTCTGGAAGATTTCCATTGCCCTGCCTGAGATACCCCTCCTGTCCCGGCCCCCACTCCTTTTTTTCCTTCCTCACCTCAGCCCGGAGAGATATTCCAGTGGAAGTTATGGGTGACACATCCTCTTCTTTACAGGTGGCAGCCTGGCAACTCCTGCAGAAAGTCCAGCAGAGCCCCACTCACACCGGGCCACCCACAAAGCCGTGGACCCTCACACCCTCCCACCAGCACAGCCCCGAGACTGCTGACGGGGCAGAGAATATGGAGTCAGGCACAGCTGCAGGGGCTATTGCTGCCTGGAGTGCTGTTTATATTGACCTCAACCCAGGCACACCTGGGGAGGGCTTGCCGGCAGGGTCAGGCTGCCCAGGTCAGCTAATCCTCAGCCCTCAGGGAATCACATTGCAGAAAATGGACCTCGCTAAGACAGAATATTCGCCAAGGAAAAGAAGCACACAATGCCATTTGCAGCACCGTAGATGAGTCTAGAGGTAATCACGTGACTTGGAGTAAGTCAGAAAGTGAAAGACACATATCATATCATATCACTTATAGGTGTTACCTATAAATTGATACCAGGGCAGATATTTCCACGGAGAAGGGCAATCACAGATTCATTAAACAAACTTATGGTTCACCAAAGGAAAGGTGTGAGGATTGAATTCATTACGATATTGAGGTTAACAGACATATACAAACACAGTAGACATATATAATCACCAAAGACCTACGGAGTACCAAGAGAAGACTACTCAACATTCTGTCATAACGAACATGGGAAAAGGATCCCAGGAAGAACAGACATATGTATATGTGTAAAAGAACCACCTCTTGCACACCTACAACAAGCTAAACGTTGTACTCAAACTTGCTGTAATAAAAAATAAAAAATTAATTAAAAACACGAACAAGAAGTAGTGAGACAAACTTGAGGGGCTTTCTCCTGGCACATTCCGTTCTACATTCCAATCTAGAACGCGACTTCCATTGAGGCTCTGCTGCCCTAGTAACCAGATTTGGTAAGAGAGAACTGCTGCCACCTTGTGGCCGTTTCACACAACAGCAGCTTTAATCCCAGCGCTAATGGTCGGGGGATATTCCAAATCATTACAGGCCTGTAAATGACACCTGCCCTGAAAACAAATCCTGGGGTCATATATCGACCAAAAAATTCAAAAGACGTCCATATTTCAAAACGACAGTTTCAAGAGGCATATTTCACGCACATTAGTGTTCTGATTCTTTTGCTTTCTTTCTTTCTTTGTTAAAAAAACGGGAATGGAAAAAGGTAACCCTCAGAAGGGGCGAAAACGTTCACAAACGAATCAATGGACAAAGGTTTAATCGCCAATATATATATACAGCTCATGCAGCTTAATATTAATACAACAAACAACCCAATACAAAAATGGGCAGAGGATCTAAATAGACGTTTCTTCAAAGAAGACACAGAGATGGCCAAGACGCACATGAAAAGCTGCTCAACATCACTAATTATTAGAGAAATGCAAATCAAAACTACAATGAGGTAAGACCTCACACCTGTTAGAATCGGCATCTCAGATAATCTACAAACAACAAATTCTGGGGAGGGTGTGGACAAAAGGAACCCTCATCCGCTATTGGTGGGAATGTAAATTGATACAGTCACTATGGAGAACAGTATGGAGGTTCCTTTAAAAAACTAAAAAGAGAATTACCATAGGATCCAGCAATCCCACTTCTGGGCATATACCCAGAGAAATCCATAAATCACAGAGACACATTCACCACAATGTTCATTGCAGCACTATTTACAATAGCCAGGTAATGGAAGCAACCTAAATGCCCACAGACAGACGAATGGATAAAGATGTGGTACATATATAAAATGGAATATTACTCAGCCATAAAAAGGAATGAAACTGAGTCATTTGTAGAAAAGTTGATGGATCTAGAGACTGTCATACAGAGTGAAGTAAGTCAGAAAGAGAAAAACAAATATTGTATATTAATGCCTATATGTGGAACCTAGAAAAATGCTACAGATGAACTGGTTTGCAGGGCAGAAATAGAGACACAGAGGTAGAGAACAAACGTATGGACACAAAGTGGGGGAAGCCATGGGGTGGTGGTGGTGGGATGAGTTGGGAGATTGGGATTGACCTGTATACATGTATATGCATAAAATAGATAACTAATAGTAACCTAGTGTATAAAAAAATAAATAAAATTAAATTTCAAAAATTTTAAAAATAAAATGTAAAAGTAAAACAGAAAAAAATTTCTTCCATTCACACTGATGTATTTATAAGAATGAATTATTTCCATGCTTATATCTATAAATACATAAAAGAGGAATAAAATCTAACTTGAACCAAAAAAGAAAAAAAAAACTGAACCTAATAGTTATACAGAGGAAAACACTACCAAGGCACTTGCTCCAGTGGTAAACAATTCTGAAATTGGTCAGAGGTGGGGAATCATCTCCCATACAGCCAGCAGCCCCACCCGCCCACACAAGGAGCGTCCTTATTGCAAAGCTGGGGGACCGTGCCGAGGCCTCTGTGAGTAAACGTGAGCTGAGCCCCAGGCCAGCTGCTGCTGAACTGTTCCCACCCTTCCCAGGTGAAACACCTGAATATGTACAAGGGCTTGAAAGCCTAGAGGAAGGGCCTTGGAGCCACACCAGCGAAAGCACGCAGGCCAACTTGGTGCCTGCAGGTCAGCCAGGATGGTCCTGGCCACGGGCGCTCTTCTGGAAGCTTTCCATTGCCCTGCCTGAGATACCCCTCCTGTCCCGGCCACCACTCCTTTTTCCTTCCTCACCTCAGCCCGGAGAGATATTCCTGTAGAAGTTATGGGTGACACATCCTCTTCTTTACAAGTGGCAGCCTGGCAACTCCTGCAGAAAGTCCAGCAGAGCCCCACTCACACCGGGCCACCCACAAAGCCGTGGACCCTCACACCCTCCCACTAGCACAGCCCCGAGACTGCTGACGAGGCAGAGAATATGGAGTCAGGCACAGCTGCAGGGGCTATTGCTGCCTGGAGTGCTGTTTATATTGACCTCAACCCAGGCACACCTGGGGAGGGCTTGCCGGCAGGGTCAGGCTGCCCAGGTCAGCTAATCCTCAGCCCTCAGGGAATCACATTGCAGAAAATGGACCTCGCTAAGACAGAATATTCGCCAAGGAAAAGAAGCACACAATGCCATTTGCAGCACCGTAGATGAGTCTAGAGGTAATCACGTGACTTGGAGTAAGTCAGAAAGTGAAAGACACATATCACATCATATCACTTATAGGTGTTACGTATAAATTGATACCAGGGCAGATATTTCCACGGAGAAGGGCAATCACAGATTCATTAAACAAACTTATGGTTCACCAAAGGAAAGGTGTGAGGATTGAATTCATTATGATATTGGAGTTAACAGACATATACAAACACAGTAGACGTATATAATCACCAAAGACCTACGGAGTACCAAGAGAAGACTACTCAACATTCTGTCATAACGAACATGGGAAAAGGATCCCAGGAAGAACAGACATATGTATATGTGTAAAAGAACCACCTCTTGCACACCTACAACAAGCTAAACGTTGTACTCAAACTTGCTGTAATAAAAAATTAAAAATTAAATTAAAAACACGAACAAGAAGTAGTGAGACAAACTTGAGGGGCTTTCTGCTGGCACATTCCGTTCTACATTCCAATCTAGAACGCGACTTCCATTGAGGCTCTGCTGCCCTAGTAACCAGATTTGGTAAGGGAGAACTGCTGCCACCTTGTGGCCGTTTCACACAACAGCAGCTTTAATCCCAGCGCTACTGGTCAGTGGATATTCCAAATCATTACAGGCCTGTAAATGACACCTGCCCTGAAAACAAATCCTGGGGTCATATATCGACCAAAAAATTCAAAAGACGTCCATATTTCAAAACGACAGTTTCAAGTGGCATATTTCACGCACATTAGTGTTCTGATTCTTTTGCTTTCTTTCTTTCTTTGTTAAAAAAACGGGAATGGAAAAAGGTAACCCTCAGAAGGGGCGAAAACGTTCACAAACGAATCAATGGACAAAGGTTTAATCTCCAATATATATATACAGCTCATGCAGCTTCATATTAATACAACAAACAACCCAATACAAAAATGGGCAGAAGATCTAAATAGACGTTTCTTCAAAGAAGACACAGAGATGGCCAAGACGCACATGAAAAGCTGCTCAACATCACTAATTATTAGAGAAATGCAAATCAAAACTACAATGAGGTAAGACCTCACACCTGTTAGAATCGGCATCATCAGATAATCTACAAACTACAAATTCTGGGGAGAGTGTGGACAAAAGGAACTCTCTTCCACTATTGGTGGGAATGTAAATTGATACAGTCACTATGGAGAACAGTATGGAGGTTCCTTTAAAAAACTAAAAACAGAATTCCCATAGGATCCAGCAATCCCACTTCTGGGCATATACCCAGAGAAAACCATAAATCACAGAGACACATTCACCACAATGTTCATTGCAGCACTATTTACAATAGCCAGGTAATGGAAGCAACCTAAATGCCCACAGACAGACGAATGGATAAAGATGTGGTACATATATAAAATGGAATATTACTCAGCCATAAAAAGGAATGAAACTGAGTCATTTGTAGAGAAGTTGATGGATCTAGAGACTGTCATACAGAGTGAAGTAAGTCAGAAAGAGAAAAACAAATATTGTATATTAATGCCTATATGTGGAACCTAGAAAAATGCTACAGATGAACTGGTTTGCAGGGCAGAAATAGAGACACAGAGGTAGAGAACAAACGTATGGACACAAAGTGGGGGAAGCCATGGGGTGGTGGTGGTGGGATGAGTTGGGAGATTGGGATTGACCTGTATACATGTCTATGCATGAAATAGATATCTAATAATAACCTACTGTATAAAAAAATAAATAAAATTAAATTTCAAAAATTTTAAAAATAAAATGTAAAAATAAAACAGAAAAAATCTTCTTCCATTCACACTGATGTATTTATAAGAATGAATTATTTCCATGCTTATATCCATAAATACATAAAAGAGGAATAAAATCTAACTTGAACCAAAAAAGAAAAAAAAAACTGAACCTAACAGTTATACAGAGGAAAACACTACCAAGGCACTTGCTCCAGTGGTAAACAATTCTGAAATTGGTCAGAGGTGGGGAATCATCTCCCATACAGCCAGCAGCCACACCCGCCCACGCAAGGAGCGTCCTTATTGCAAAGCTGGGGGACCGTGCCGAGGCCTCTGTGAGTAAACGTGAGCTGAGCCCCAGGCCAGCTGCTGCTGAACTGTTCCCACCCTTCCCAGGTGAAACACCTGAATATGTACAAGGGCTTGAAAGCCTAGAGGAAGGGCCGTGGAGCCACACCAGCGAAAGCACGCAGGCCACCTTGATCCCTGCAGGTCAGCGAGGATGGTTCTAGCCACGGGCGCTCTTCTGGAAGTTTTCCATTGCCCTGCCTGAGATACCCCTCCTGTCCCGGCCCCCACTCCTTTTTTTCCTTACTCACCTCAGCCCGGAGAGATACTCCAGTGGAAGTTATGGGTGACACATCCTCTTCTTTACAGGTGGCAGCCTGGCAACTCCTGCAGAAAGTCCAGCAGAGCCCCACTCACACCGGGCCACCCACAAAGCCGTGGACCCTCACACCCTCCCACCAGCACAGCCCCGAGACTGTTGACGGGGCAGAGAATATGGAGTCAGGCACAGCTGCAGGGGCTATTGCTGCCTGGAGTGCTGTTTATATTGACCTCAACCCAGGCACACCTGGGGAGGGCTTGCCGGCAGGGTCAGGCTGCCCAGGTCAGCTAATCCTCAGCCCTCAGGGAATCACATTGCAGAAAATGGACCTCGCTAAGACAGAATATTCGCCAAGGAAAAGAAGCACACAATGCCATTTGCAGCACCGTTGATGAGTCTAGAGGTAATCACGTGACTTGGAGTAAGTCATAAAGTGAAAGACACATATCATATCATATCACTTATAGGTGTTACCTATAAATTGATACCAGGGCAGATATTTCCACGGAGAAGGGCAATCACAGATTCATTAAACAAACTTATGGTTCACCAAAGGAAAGGTGTGAGGATTGAATTCATTACGATATTGGGGTTAACAGACATATACAAACACAGTAGACATATATAATCACCAAAGACCTACGGAGTACCAAGAGAAGACTACTCAACATTCTGTCATAACGAACATGGGAAAAGGATCCCAGGAAGAACAGACATATGTATATGTGTAAAAGAACCACCTCTTGCACACCTACAACAAGCTAAACGTTGTACTCAAACTTGCTGTAATAAAAAATAAAAAATTAATTAAAAACACGAACAAGAAGTAGTGAGACAAACTTGAGTGGCTTTCTCCTGGCACATTCCGTTCTACATTCCAATCTAGAACGCGACTTCCATTGAGGCTCTGCTGCCCTAGTAACCAGATTTGGTAAGGGAGAAGTGCTGCCACCTTGTGGCCGTTTCACACAACAGCAGCTTTAATCCCAGCGCTATTGGTCAGTGGATATTCCAAATCATTACAGGCCTGTAAATGACACCTGCCCTGAAAACAAATCCTGGGGTCATATATCGACCAAAAAATTCAAAAGACGTCCATATTTCAAAACGACAGTTTCAAGAGGCATATTTCACACACATTAGTGTTCTGATTCTTTTGCTTTCTTTCTTTCTTTGTTAAAAAAACGGGAATGGAAAAAGGTAACCCTCAGAAGGGGCGAAAACGTTCACAAACGAATCAATGGACAAAGGTTTAATCGCCAATATATATATACAGCTCATGCAGCTTAATATTAATACAACAAACAACCCAATACAAAAATGGGCAGAGGATCTAAATAGACGTTTCTTCAAAGAAGACACAGAGATGGCCAAGACGCACATGAAAAGCTGCTCAACATCACTAATTATTAGCGAAATGCAAATCAAAACTACAATGAGGTAAGACCTCACACCTGTTAGAATCGGCATCATCAGATAATCTACAAACAACAAATTCTGGGGTGGGTGTGGACAAAAGGAACCCTCTTCCGCTATTGGTGGCAATGTAATTTGATACAGTCACTATGGAGAACAGTATGGAGGTTCCTTTAAAAAACTAAAAAGAGAATTACCATAGGATCCAGCAATCCCACTTCTGGGCATATACCCAGAGAAAACCATAAATCACAGAGACACATTCACCACAATGTTCATTGCAGCACTATTTACAATAGCCAGGTAATGGAAGCAACCTAAATGTCCACAGACAGACGAATGGATAAAGATGTGGTACATATATAAAATGGAATATTACTCAGCCATAAAAAGGAATGAAACTGAGTCATTTGTAGAAAAGTTGATGGATCTAGAGACTGTCATACAGAGTGAAGTAAGTCAGAAAGAGAAAAACAAATATTGTATATTAATGCCTATATGTGGAACCTAGAAAAATGCTACAGATGAACTGGTTTGCATGGCAGAAATAGAGACACAGAGGTAGAGAACAAACGTATGGACACAAAGTGGGGGAAGCCATGGGGTGGTGGTGGTGGGATGAGTTGGGAGATTGGGATTGACCTGTATACATGTCTATGCATAAAATAGATAACTAATAATAACCTAGTGTATAAAAAAATAAATAAAATTAAATTTCAAAAATTTTAAAAATAAAATGTAAAAATAAAACAGAAAAACATTTCTTCCATTCACACTGATGTATTTATAAGAATGAATTATATCCATGCTTATATCTATAAATACATAAAATAGGAATAAAATCTAACTTGAACCAAAAAAGAAAAAAAAAAACTGAACCTTATAGTTATACAGAGGAAAACACTACCAAGGCACTTGCTCCAGTGGTAAACAATTCTGAAATTGGTCAGAGGTGGGGAATCATCTCCCATACATCCAGCAGCCCCACCCGCCCATGCAAGGAGCGTCCTTATTGCAAAGCTGGGGGACCGTGCCGAGGCCTCTGTGAGTAAACGTGAGCGGAGCCCCAGGCCAGCTGCTGCTGAACAGTTCCCACCCTTCCCAGGTGAAACACCTGAATATGTACAAGGGCTTGAAAGCCTAGAGGAAGGGCCGTGGAGCCACACCAGCGACAGCACGCAGGCCAACTTGGTGCCTGCAGGTCAGCCAGGATGGTCCTGGCCACGGGCGCTCTTCTGGAAGCTTTCCATTGCCCTGCCTGAGATACCCCTCCTGTCCCGGCCCCCACTCCTGTTTTTCCTTACTCACCTCAGCCCGGAGAGATATTCCAGTGGAAGTTATGGGTGACACATCGTCTTCTTTACAGGTGGCAGCCTGGCAACTCCTGCAGAAAGTCCAGCAGAGCCCCACTCACACCGGGCCACCCACAAAGCCGTGGACCCTCACACCCTCCCACCAGCACAGCCCCGAGACTGCTGACGGGGCCGAGAATATGGAGTCAGGCACAGCTGCAGGGGCTATTGCTGCCTGGAGTGCTGTTTATATTGACCTCAACCCAGGCACACCTGGGGAGGGCTTGCCGGCAGGGTCAGGCTGCCAAGGTCAGCTAATCCTCAGCCCTCAGGGAATCACATTGCAGAAAATGGACCTCGCTGAGACCGAATATTCGCCAAGGAAAAAAAGGACACAGTGCCATTTGCAGCACCGTAGATGAGTCTAGAGGTAATCACGTGACTTGGAGTAAGTCAGAAAGTGAAAGACACATATCATATCATATCACTTATAGGTGTTACCTATAAATGGATACCAGGGCAGATATTTCCACGGAGAAGGGCAATCACAGATTCATTAAACAAACTTATGGATCACCAAAGGAAAGTTGTGAGGATTGAATTCATTACGATTTGTGGTTAACAGACATATACAAACACAGTAGACGTATATAATCACCAAAGACCTACGGAGTACCAAGAGAAGACTACTCAACATTCTGTCATAACGTACATGGGAAAAGGATCCCAGGAAGAACAGACATATGTATATGTGTAAAAGAACCACCTCTTGCACACCTACAACAAGCTAAACGTTGTACTCAAACTTTCTGTAATAAAAAATAAAAAATTAAATGAGAAACACGAACAAGAAGTAGTGACACAAACTTGAGGGGCTTTCTCCTGGCACATTCCGTTCTACATTCCAATCTAGAACACGACTTCCATTGAGGCTCTGCTGCCCTAGTAACCAGATTTGGTAAGGGAGAACTGCTGCCACCTTGTGGCCGTTTCACACAACAGCAGCTTTAATCCCAGCGCTAATGGTCAGTGGATATTCCAAATCATTACAGGCCTGTAAATGACACCTGCCCTGAAAACAAATCCTGGGCTCATATATCGACCAAAAAATTCAAAAGACGTCCATATTTCAAAACGGCAGTTTCAAGAGGCATATTTCACGCACATTAGTGTTCTGCTTCTTTTCGTTTCTTTCTTTCTTTGTTAAAAATACGGGAATGGAAAAAGGCAACCCTCAGAATGGGCGAAAACTTTCACAAACGAATCAATGGACAAAGGTTTAATCTCCAATATATATAAACAGCTAATGCAGCTTAATATTAATAAAACAAACAACCCAATACAAAAATGGGCAGAAGATCTAAATAGACGTTTCTTCAAAGAAGACACAGAGATGGCCAAGACGCACATGAAAAGCTGCTCAACATCACTAATTATTAGAGAAATGCAAATCAAAACTACAATGAGGTAAGACCTCACACCTGTTAGAATCGGCATCATCAGATATTCTACAAACAACAAATTCTGGGGAGGGTGTGGACAAAAGGAACCCTCTTCCGCTATTGGTGGGAATGTAAATTGATACAGTCACTATGGAGAACAGTATGGAGGTTCCTTTAAAAAACTAAAAAGAGAATTACCATAGGATCCAGCAATCCCACTTCTGGGCATATACCCAGAGAAAACCATATATCACAAAGACACATTCACACAATGTTCATTGCAGCACTATTTACAATAGCCAGGTAATGGAAGCAACCTAAATGGCCACAGACAGACGAATGGATAAAGATGTGGTACATATATAAAATGGAATATTACCCAGCCATAAAAAGGAATGAAACTGGGTCATTTGTAGAGAAGTTGATGGATCTAGAGACTGTCATACAGAGTGAAGTAAGTCAGAAAGAGAATAACAAATATTGTATATTAATGCCTATATGTGGAACCTAGAAAAATGGTACAGATGAACTGGTTTGCAGGGCAGAAATAGAGACACAGAGGTAGAGAACAAACGTATGGACCCAAAGTGGGGGAAGCCATGGGGTGGTGGTGGTGGGATGAGTTGGGAGATTGGGATTGACCTGTATACATGTTTATGCATATAATAGATAACTAATAATAACCTACTGTATAAAAAAATAAATAAAATTAAATTTCAAAATTTTTAAAAATAAAATGTAAAAATAAAACAGAAAAAAATTTCTTCCATTCACACTGTTGTATTTATAAGAATGAATTATTTCCATGCTTATATCTATAAATACATAAAAGAGGAATAAAATCTAACTTAAACCAAAAAAGAAAAAAAACCCTGAACCTAACAGTTATACAGAGGAAAACACTACCAAGGCAATTGCTCCAGTGGTAAACAATTCTAAAATTGGTCAGAGATGGGGAATCATCTCCCATACAGCCAGAAGCCCCGCCCGCCCACGCAAGGAGCGTCCTTATTGCAAAGCTGGGGGACCGTGCCGAGGCCTCTGTGAGTAAACGTGAGCTGAGCCCCAGGCCAGCTGCTGCTGAACTGTTCCCACCCTTCCCAGGTGAAACACCTGAATATGTACAAGGGCTTGAAAGCCTAGAGGAAGGGCCGTGGAGCCACACCAGCGACAGCACGCAGGCCAACTTGGTGCCTGCAGGTCAGCCAGGATGGTCCTGGCCACGGGCGCTCTTCTGGAAGCTTTCCATTGCCCTGCCTGTGATACCCCTCCTGTCCCGGCCCCCACTCCTGTTTTTCCTTACTCACCTCAGCCCGGAGAGATATTCCAGTGGAAGTTATGGGTGACACATCGTCTTCTTTACAGGTGGCAGCCTGGCAACTCCTGCAGAAAGTCCAGCAGAGCCCCACTCACACCGGGCCACCCACAAAGCCGTGGACCCTCACACCCTCACACCAGCACAGCCCCGAGACTGCTGACGGGGCAGAGAATATGGAGTCAGGTACAGCGGCAGGGGCTATTGCTGCCTGGAGTGCTGTTTATATTGACCTCAACCCAGGCACACCTGGGGAGGGCTTGCCAGCAGGGTCAGGCTGCCCAGGTCAGCTAATCCTCAGCCCTCAGGGAATCACATGGCAGAAAATGGACCTCGTTAATACCGAATATTCGCCAAGGAAAAAAAGGACACACTGCCATTTGCAGCACTGTAGATGAGTCTAGAGGTAATCACGTGACTTGTAGTAAGTCAGAAAGTGAAAGACACATATCATATCATATCACTTATAGGTGTTACCTATAAATGGATACCAGGGCAGATATTTCCACGGAGAAGGGCAATCACAGATTCACTAAACAAATTTATGGATCACCAAAGGAAAGTTGTGAGGACTGAATTCATTACGATTTGTGGTTAACAGACATATACAAACACAGTAGACGTATATAATCACCAAAGACCTACGGAGTACCAAGAGAAGACTACTCAACATTCTGTCATAACGTACATGGGAAAAGGATCCCAGGAAGAACAGACATATGTATATGTGTAAAAGAACCACCTCTTGCACACCTACAACAAGCTAAACGTTGTACTCAAACTTTCTGTAATAAAAAATAAAAAATTAAATGAGAAACACGAACAAGAAGTAGTGACACAAACTTGAGGGGCTTTCTCCTGGCACATTCCGTTCTACATTCCAATCTAGAACGCGACTTCCATTGAGGCTCTGCTGCCCTAGTAACCAGATTTGGTAAGGGAGAACTGCTGCCACCTTGTGGCCGTTTCACACAACAGCAGCTTTAATCCCAGCGCTAATGGTCAGTGGATATTCCAAATCATTACAGGCCTGTAAATGACACCTGCCCTGAAAACAAATCCTGGGCTCATATATCGACCAAAAAATTCAAAAGACGTCCATATTTCAAAACGGCAGTTTCAAGAGGCATATTTCACGCACATTAGTGTTCTGCTCCTTTTCGTTTCTTTCTTTCTTTGTTAAAAAAACGGGAATGGAAAAAGGCAACCCTCACAATGGGCGAAAACTTTCACAAACGAATCAATGGACAAAGGTTTAATCTCCAATATATATAAACAGCTCATGCAGCCTAATATTAATAAAACAAACAACCCAATACAAAAATGGGCAGAAGATCTAAATAGACGTTTCTTCAAAGAAGACACAGAGATGGCCAAGACGCACATGAAAAGCTGCTCAACATCACTAATTATTAGAGAAATGCAAATCAAAACTACAATGAGGTAGACCTCACACCTGTTAGAATCGGCATCATCAGATAATCTACAAACAACAAATTCTGGGGAGGGTGTGGACAAAAAGAACCCTCTTCCGCTATTGGTGGGAATGTAAATTGATACAGTCACTATGGAGAACAGTATGGAGGTTCCTTTAAAAAACTAAAAAGAGAATTACCATAGGATCCAGCAATCCCACTTCTGGGCATATACCCAGAGAAAACCATATATCACAAAGACACATTCACACAATGTTCATTGCAGCACTATTTACAATAGCCAGGCAATGGAAGCAACCTAAATGGCCACAGACAGACGAATGGATAAAGATGTGGTACATATATAAAATGGAATATTACTCAGCCATAAAAAGGAATGAAACTGGGTCATTTGTAGAGAAGTTGATGGATCTAGTGACTGTCATACAGAGTGAAGTAAGTCAGAAAGAGAAAAACAAATATTGTATATTAATGACTATATGTGGAACCTAGAAAAATGGTACAGAAGAACTGGTTTGCAGGGCAGAAATAGAGACACAGAGGTAGAGAACAAACGTATGGACACAAAGTGGGGGAAACCATGGGGTGGTGGTGGTGGGATGAGTTGGGAGATTGGGATTGACCTGTATACATGTTTATGCATATAATAGATAACTAATAATAACCTACTGTATAAAAAAATAAATAAAATTAAATTTCAAAATTTTTAAAAATAAAAAGTAAAAATAAAACAGAAAAAAATTTCTTCCATTCACACTGATGTATTTATAAGAATGAATTATTTCCATGCTTATATCTATAAATACATAAAAGAGGAATAAAATCTAACTTAAACCAAAAAAGATAAAAAACCTGAACCTAACAGTTATACAGAGGAAAACACTACCAAGGCAATTGCTCCAGTGGTAAACAATTCTAAAATTGGTCAGAGGTGGGGAATCATCTCCCATACAGCCAGCAGCCCCGCCCGCCCACGCAAGGGGCGTCCTTATTGCAAAGCTGGGGGACCGTGCCGAGGCCTCTGTGAGTAAACGTGAGCTGAGCCCCAGGCCAGCTGCTGCTGAACTGTTCCCACCCTTCCCAGGTGAAACACCTGAATATGTACAAGGGCTTGAAAGCCTAGAGGAAGGGCCGTGGAGCCACACCAGCGACAGCACGCAGGCCAACTTGGTGCCTGCAGGTCAGCCAGGATGGTCCTGGCCACGGGCGCTCTTCTGGAAGCTTTCCATTGCCCTGCCTGAGATACCCCTCCTGTCCCGGCCCCCACTCCTTTTTTTCCTTCCTCACCTCAGCCCGGAGAGATATTCCAGTGGAAGTTATGGGTGACACATCGTCTTCTTTACAGGTGGCAGCCTGGCAACTCCTGCAGAAAGTCCAGCAGAGCCCCACTCACACCGGGCCACCCACAAAGCCGTGGACCCTCACACCCTCCCACCAGCACAGCCCCGAGACTGCTGACCGGGCAGAGAATATGGAGTCAGGCACAGCTGCAGGGGCTATTGCTGCCTGGAGTGCTGTTTATATTGACCTCAACCCAGGCACACCTGGGGAGGGCTTGACAGCAGGGTCAGGCTGCCAAGGTCAGCTAATCCTCAGCCCTCAGGGAATCACATTGCAGAAAATGGACCTCGCTGAGACCGAATATTCGCCAAGGAAAAAAAGGACACAGTGCCATTTGCAGCACCGTAGATGAGTCTAGAGGTAATCACGTGACTTGGAGTAAGTCAGAAAGTGAAAGACACATATCATATCATATCACTTATAGGTGTTACCTATAAATTGATACCAGGGCAGATATTTCCACGGAGAAGGGCAATCACAGATTCATTAAACAAACTTATGGATCACCAAAGGAAAGGTGTGAGGATTGAATTCATTACGATATTGGGGTTAACAGACATATACAAACACAGTAGACGTATATAATCACCAAAGACCTAGGGAGTACCAAGAGAAGACTACTCAACATTCTGTCATAACGTACATTGGAAAAGGATCCCAGGAAGAACAGACATATGTATATGTGTAAAAGAACCACCTCTTGCACACCTACAACAAGCTAAACGTTGTACTCAAACTTGCTGTAATAAAAAATAAAAGATTAAATGAGAAACACGAACAAGAAGTAGTGACACAAACTTGAGGGGCTTTCTCCTGGCACATTCCGTTCTACATTCCAATCTAGAACGCGACTTCCATTGAGGCTCTGCTGCCCTAGTAACCAGATTTGGTAAGGGAGAACTGCTGCCACCTTGTGGCCGTTTCACACAACAGCAGCTTTAATCCCAGCGCTAATGGTCAGTGGATATTCCAAATCATTACAGGCCTGTAAATGACACCTGCCCTGAGAACAAATCCTGGGGTCATATATCGACCAAAAAATTCAAAAGACGTCCATATTTCAAAACGGCAGTTTCAAGAGGCATATTTCACGCACATTAGTGTTCTGCTCCTTTTCGTTTCTTTCTTTCTTTGTTAAAAAAACGGGAATGGAAAAAGGCAACCCTCACAATGGGCGAAAACTTTCACAAACGAATCAATGGACAAAGGTTTAATCTCCAATATATATAAACAGCTCATGCAGCTTAATATTAATAAAACAAACAACCCAATACAAAAATGGGCAGAAGATCTAAATAGACGTTTCTTCAAAGAAGACACAGAAATGGCCAAGACGCACATGAAAAGCTGCTCAACATCACTAATTATTAGAGAAATGCAAATCAAAACTACAATGAGGTAGACCTCACACCTGTTAGAATCGGCATCATCAGATAATCTACAAACAACAAATTCTGGGGAGGGTGTGGACAAAAAGAACCCTCTTCCGCTATTGGTGGGAATGTAAATTGATACAGTCACTATGGAGAACAGTATGGAGGTTCCTTTAAAAAACTAAAAAGAGAATTACCATAGGATCCAGCAATCCCACTTCTGCGCATATACCCAGAGAAAACCATATATCACAAAGACACATTCACACAATGTTCATTGCAGCACTATTTACAATAGCCAGGTAATGGAAGCAACCTAAATGGCCAAAGACAGACGAATGGATAAAGATGTGGTACATATATAAAATGGAATATTACTCAGCCATAAAAAGGAATGAAACTGGGTCATTTGTAGAGAAGTTGATGGATCTAGAGACTGTCATACAGAGTGAAGTAAGTCAGAAAGAGAAAAACAAATATTGTATATTAATGCCTATATGTGGAACCTAGAAAAATGGTACAGATGAACTGGTTTGCAGGGCAGAAATAGAGACACAGAGGTAGAGAACAAACGTATGGACCCAAAGTCGGGGAAGCCATGGGGTGGTGGTGGTGGGATGAGTTGGGAGATTGGGATTGAGCTGTATACATGTTTATGCATATAATAGATAACTAATAATAACCTACTGTATAAAAAAATATATAAAATTAAATTTCAAAATTTTTAAAAATAAAATGTAAAAATAAAACAGAAAAAAATTTCTTCCATTCACACTGATGTATTTATAAGAATGAATTATTTCCATGCTTATATCTATAAATACATAAAAGAGGAATAAAATCTAACTTAAACCAAAAAAGAAAAAAAACCCTGAACCTAACAGTTATACAGAGGAAAACACTACCAAGGCAATTGCTCCAGTGGTAAACAATTCTGAAATTGGTCAGAGGTGGGGAATCATCTCCCATACAGCCAGGAGCCCCGCCCGCCCACGCAAGGAGCGTCCTTATTGCAAAGCTGGGGGACCGTGCCGAGGCCTCTGTGAGTAAACGTGAGCTGAGCCCCAGGCCAGCTGCTGCTGAACTGTTCCCACCCTTCCCAGGTGAAACACCTGAATATGTACAAGGGCTTGAAAGCCTAGAGGAAGGGCCGTGGAGCCACACCAGCGACAGCACGCAGGCCACCTTGGTGCCTGCAGGTCAGCCAGGATGGTCCTGGCCACGGGCGCTCTTCTGGAAGCTTTCCATTGCCCTGCCTGAGATACCCCTCCTGTCCCGGCCCCCACTCCTTTTTTTCCTTACTCACCTCAGCCCGGAGAGATATTCCAGTGGAAGTTATGGGTGACACATCGTCTTCTTTACAGGTGGCAGCCTGGCAACTCCTGCAGAAAGTCCAGCAGAGCCCCACTCACACCGGGCCACCCACAAAGCCGTGGACCCTCACACCCTCCCACCAGCACAGCCCCGAGACTGCTGACGGGGCAGAGAATATGGAGTCAGGCACAGCTGCAGGGGCTATTGCTGCCTGGAGTGCTGTTTATATTGACCTCAAACCAGGCACACCTGGGGAGGGCTTGCCAGCAGGGTCAGGCTGCCCAGGTCAGCTAATCCTCAGCCCTCACGGAATCACATTGCAGAAAATGGACCTCGCTAAGACCGAATATTCGCCAAGGAAAAAAAGGACACAGTGCCATTTGCAGCACCGTAGATGAGTCTAGAGGTAATCACGTGACTTGTAGTAAGTCAGAAAGTGAAAGACACATATCATATCATATCACTTATAGGTGTTACCTATAAATGGATACCAGGGCAGATATTTCCACGGAGAAGGGCAATCACAGATTCATTAAACAAACTTATGGATCACCAAAGGAAAGTTGTGAGGATTGAATTCATTACGATATTGGGGTTAACAGACATATACAAACACAGTAGACGTATATAATCACCAAAGACCTACGGAGTACCAAGAGAAGACTACTCAACATTCTGTCATAACGTACATGGGAAAAGGATCCCAGGAAGAACAGACATATGTATATGTGTAAAAGAACCACCTCTTGCACACCTACAACAAGCTAAACGTTGTACTCAAACTTTCTGTAATAAAAAATAAAAAATTAAATGAGAAACACGAAAAAGAAGTAGTGACACAAACTTGAGGGGCTTTCTACTGGCACATTCCGTTCTACATTCCAATCTAGAACACGACTTCCATTGAGGCTCTGCTGCCCTAGTAACCAGATTTGGTAAGGGAGAACTGCTGCCACCTTGTGGCCGTTTCACACAACAGCAGCTTTAATCCCAGCGCTAATGGTCAGTGGATATTCCAAATCATTACAGGCCTGTAAATGACACCTGCCCTGAAAACAAATCCTGGGGTCATATATCGACCAAAAAATTCAAAAGACGTCCATATTTCAAAACGACAGTTTCAAGAGGTATATTTCACGCACATTAGTGTTCTGATTCTTTTGCTTTCTTTCTTTCTTTGTTAAAAAAACGGGAATGGAAAAAGGTAACCCTCAGAAGGGGCGAAAACGTTCACAAACGAATCAATGGACAAAGGTTTAATCTCCAATATATATATACAGCTCATGCAGCTTAATATTAATACAACAAACAACCCAATACAAAAATGGGCAGAAGATCTAAATAGACGTTTCTTCAAAGAAGACACAGAGATGGCCAAGACGCACATGAAAAGCTGCTCAACATCACTAATTATTAGAGAAATGCAAATCAAAACTACAATGAGGTAAGACCTCACACCTGTTAGAATCGGCATCATCAGATAATCTACAAACAACAAATTCTGGGGAGGGTGTGGACAAAAGGAACCCTCTTCCGCTATTGGTGGGAATGTAAATTGATACAGTCACTATGGAGAACAGTATGGAGGTTCCTTTAAAAAACTAACAACAGAATTACAATAGGATCCAGCAATCCCACTTCTGGGCATATACCCAGAGAAAACCATAAATCACAAAGACACAATCACCACAATGTTCATTGCAGCACTATTTACAATAGCCAGGTAATGGAAGCAACCTAAATGCCGACAGACAGACGAATGGATAAAGATGTGGTACATATATAAAATGGAATATTACTCAGCCATAAAAAGGAATGAACCTGGGTCATTTGTAGAGAAGTCTATGGATCTACAGACTGTCATACAGTGTGAAGTAAGTCAGAAAGAGAAAAACAAATATTGTATATTAATGCCTATATGTGGAACCTAGAAAAATGCTACAGATGAACTGGTTTGCAGGGCAGAAATAGAGACACAGAGGTAGAAAACAAACGTATGGACACAAAGTGGGGGAAGCCATGGTGTGGTGGTGGTGGGATGAGTTGGGAGATTGGGATTGACCTGTATACATGTCTATGCATAAAATACATAACTAATAATAACCTACTGTATAAAAATAAATAAATAAAATTAAATTTCAAAAATTTTAAAAATAAAATGTAAAAATGAAACAGAAAAAATGTTCTTCCATTCACACTGATGTATTTATAAGAATGAATTATTTCCATAATTATATCCATAAATACATAAAAGAGGAATAAAATCTAACTTGAACCAAAAAAGAAAAAAAAAAACTGAACCTAACAGTTATACAGAGGAAAACACTACCAAGGCACTTGCTCCAGTGGTAAACAATTCTGAAATTGGTCAGAGGTGGGGAATCATCTACCATAGAGCCAGCAGCCCCGCCCGCCCACGCAAGGAGCGTCCTTATTGCAAAGCTGGGGGACCGTGCCGAGGCCTCTGTGAGTAAACATGAGCTGAGCCCCAGGCCAGCTGCTGCTGAACTGTTCCCACCCTTCCCAGGTGAAACACCTGAATATGTACAAGGGCTTGAAAGCCTAGAGGAAGGGCCGTGGACCCACACCAGCGACAGCACGCAGGCCACCTTGGTGCCTGCAGGTCAGCCAGGATGGTCCTGGCCACGGGCGCTCTTCTGGAAGCTTTCCATTGCCCTGCCTGAGATACCCCTCCTGTCCCGGCCCCCACTCCTTTTTTTCCTTCCTCACCTCAGCCCGGAGAGATATTCCAGTGGAAGTTATGGGTGACACATCCTCTTCTTTACAGGTGGCAGCCTGGCAACTCCTGCAGAAAGTCCAGCAGAGCCCCACTCACACCAGGCCACCCACAAAGCCGTGGACCCTCACACCCTCCCACCAGCACAGCCCCGAGACTGCCGACGGGGCAGAGAATATGGAGTCAGTCACAGCTGCAGGAGCTATTGCTGCCTGGAGTGCTGTTTATATTGACCTCAACCCAGGCACACCTGGGGAGGGCTTGCCAGCAGGGTCAGGCGGCCCAGGTCAGCTAATCCTCAGCCCTCAAGGAATCACATTGCAGAAAATGGACCTCGTTAATACCGAATATTCGCCAAGGAAAAAAAGGACACAGTGCCATTTGCAGCACCGTAGATGAGTCTAGAGGTAATCACGTGACTTGTAGTAAGTCAGAAAGTGAAAAACACATATCATATCATATCACTTATAGGTGTTACCTATAAATTGATACCAGGGCAGATATTTCCACGGAGAAGGGCAATCACAGATTCATTAAACAAACTTATGGTTCACCAAAGGAAAGGTGTGAGGATTGAATTCATTACGATATTGTGGTTAACAGACATATACAAACACAGTAGACGTATATAATCACCAAAGACCTACGGAGTACCAAGAGAAGACTACTCAACATTCTGTCATAACGTACATGGGAAAAGGATCCCAGGAAGAACAGACATATGTATATGTGTAAAAGAACCACCTCTTGCACACCTACAACAAGCTAAACGTTGTACTCAAACTTGCTGTAATAAAAAATAAAAAATTAAATGAGAAACACGAACAAGAAGTAGTGACACAAACTTGAGGGGCTTTCTCCTGGCACATTCCGTTCTACATTCCAATCTAGAACACGACTTCCATTGAGGCTCTGCTGCCCTAGTAACCAGATTTGGTAAGGGAGAACTGCTGCCACATTGTGGCCGTTTCACACAACAGCAGCTTTAATCCCAGCGCTAATGGTCAGTGGATATTCCAAATCATTACAGGCCTGTAAATGACACCTGCCCAGAAAACAAATCCTGGGGTCATATATCGACCAAAAAATTCAAAAGACGTCCATATTTCAAAACGGCGGTTTCAAGAGGCATATTTCACGCACATTAGTGTTCTGCTTCTTTTCGTTTCTTTCTTTCTTTGTTAAAAATACGGGAATGGAAAAAGGCAACCCTCACAATGGGCGAAAACTTTCACAAACGAATCAATGGACAAAGGTTTAATCTCCAATATATATAAACAGCTCATGCAGCTTAATATTAATAAAACAAACAACCCAATACAAAAATGGGCAGAAGATCTAAATAGACGTTTCTTCAAAGAAGACACAGAGATGGCCAAGACGCACATGAAAAGCTGCTCAACATCACTAATTATTAGAGAAATGCAAATCAAAACTACAATGAGGTAGACCTCACACCTGTTAGAATCGGCATCATCAGATAATCTACAAACAACAAATTCTGGGGAGGGTGTGGACAAAAAGAACCCTCTTCCGCTATTGTTGGGAATGTAAATTGATACAGTCACTATGGAGAACAGTATGGAGGTTCCTTTAAAAAACTAAAAAGAGAATTACCATAGGATCCAGCAATCCCACTTCTGGGCATATACCCAGAGAAAACCATATATCACAAAGACACATTCACACAATGTTCATTGCAGCACTATTTACAATAGCCAGGTAATGGAAGCAACCTAAATGGCCACAGACAGACGAATGGATAAAGATGTGGTACATATATAAAATGGAATATTACTCAGCCATAAAAAGAAATGAAACTGGGTCATTTGTAGAGAAGTTGATGGATCTAGAGACTGTCATACAGAGTGAAGTAAGTCAGAAAGAGAAAAACAAATATTGTATATTAATGCCTATATGTGGAACCTAGAAAAATGGTACAGATGAACTGGTTTGCAGGGCAGAAATAGAGACACAGAGGTAGAGAACAAACGTATGGACCCAAAGTGGGGGAAGCCATGGGGTGGTGGTGGTGGGATGAGTTGGGAGATTGGGATTGACCTGTATACATGTTTATGCATATAATAGATAACTAATAATAACCTACTGTATAAAAAAATAAATAAAATTAAATTTCAAAATTTTTAAAAATAAAATGTAAAAATAAAACAGAAAAAAATTTCTTCCATTCACACTGATGTATTTATAAGAATGAATTATTTCCATGCTTATATCTATAAATACATAAAAGAGGAATAAAATCTAACTTAAACCAAAAAAGAAAAAAAACCCTGAACCTAACAGTTATACAGAGGAAAACACTACCAAGGCAATTGCTCCAGTGGTAAACAATTCTAAAATTGGTCAGAGGTGGGGAATCATCTCCCATACAGCCAGAAGCCCCGCACGCCCACGCAAGGAGCGTCCTTATTGCAAAGCTGGGGGACCGTGCCGAGGCCTCTGTGAGTAAACGTGAGCTGAGCCCCAGGCCAGCTGCTGCTGAACTGTTCCCACCCTTCCCAGGTGAAACACCTGAATATGTACAAGGGCTTGAAAGCCTAGAGGAAGGGCCGTGGAGCCACACCAGCGACAGCACGCAGGCCAACTTGGTGCCTGCAGGTCAGCCAGGATGGTCCTGGCCACGGGCGCTCTTCTGGAAGCTTTCCATTGCCCTGCCTGAGATACCCCTCCTGTCCCGGCCCCCACTCCTTTTTTTCCTTACTCACCTCAGCCCGGAGAGATATTCCAGTGGAAGTTAAGGGTGACACATCGTCTTCTTTACAGGTGGCAGCCTGGAAACTCCTGCAGAATGTCCAGCAGAGCCCCACTCACACCGGGCCACCCACAAAGCCGTGGACCCTCACACCCTCCCACCAGCACAGCCCCGAGACTGCTGACGGGGCAGAGAATATGGAGTCAGGCACAGCTGCAGGGGCTATTGCTGCCTGGAGTGCTGTTTATATTGACCTCAACCAGGCACACCTGGGGAGGGCTTGCCGGCAGGGTCAGGCTGCCCAGGTCAGCTAATCCTCAGCCCTCAGGGAATCACATTGCAGAAAATGGACCTCGCTGAGACCGAATATTCGCCAAGGAAAAAAAGGACACACTGCCATTTGCAGCACCTTAGATGAGTCTAGAGGTAATCACGTGACTTGGAGTAAGTCAGAAAGTGAAAGACACATATCATATCATATCACTTATAGGTGTTACCTATAAATTGATAACAGGGCAGATATTTCCACGGAGAAGGGCAATCACAGATTCATTAAACAAACTTATGGATCACCAAAGGAAAGGTGTGAGGATTGAATTCATTACGATATTGGGGTTAACAGACATATACAAACAGAGTAGACGTATATAATCACCAAAGACCTACGGAGTACCAAGAGAAGACTACTCAACATTCTGTCATAACGTACATGGGAAAAGGATCCCAGGAAGAACAGACATATGTATATGTGTAAAAGAACCACCTCTTGCACACCTACAACAAGCTAAACGTTGTACTCAAACTTGCTGTAATAAAAAATAAAAAATTAAATGAGAAACACGAACAAGAAGTAGTGACACAAACTTGAGGGGCTTTCTCCTGGCACATTCCGTTCTACATTCCAATCTAGAACGCGACTTCCATTGAGGCTCTGCTGCCCTAGTAACCAGATTTGGTAAGGGAGAACTGCTGCCACCTTGTGGCCGTTTCACACAACAGCAGCTTTAATCCCAGCACTAATGGTCAGTGGATATTCCAAATCATTACAGGCCTGTAAATGACACCTGCCCTGAAAACAAATCCTGGGGTCATATATCGACCAAAAAATTCAAAAGACGTCCATATTTCAAAACGGCTGTTTCAAGAGGCATATTTCACGCACATTAGTGTTCTGCTTCTTTTCGTTTCTTTCTTTCTTTGTTAAAAAAACGGGAATGGAAAAAGGTAACCCTCAGAATGGGCGAAAACGTTCACAAACGAATCAATGGACAAAGGTTTAATCTCCAATATATATATACAGCTCATGCAGCTTAAAATTAATACAACAAACAACCCAATACAAAAATGGGCAGAAGATCTAAATAGACGTTTCTTCAAAGAAGACACAGAGATGGCCAAGACGCACATGAAAAGCTGCTCAACATCACTAATTATTAGAGAAATGCAAATCAAAACTACAATGAGGTAAGACCTCACACCTGTTAGAATCGGCATCATCAGATAATCTACAAACAACAAATTCTAGGGAGGGTGTGGAAAAAAGGAACCCTCTTCCGCTATTGGTGGGAATGTAAATTGATACAGTCACTATGGAGAACAGTATGGAGGTTCCTTTAAAAAAATAAAAACAGAATTACAATAGGATCCAGCAATCCCACTTCTGGGCATATACCCAGAGAAAACCATAAATCACAAAGACACACTCACCACAATGTTCATTGCAGCACTATTTACAATAGCCAGGTAATGGAAGCAACCTAAATGCCGACAGACAGACGAATGGATAAAGATGTGGTACATATATAAAAAGGAATATTACTCAGCCATAAAAAGGAATGAACCTGGGTCATTTGTAGAGAAGTCTATGGATCTACAGACTGTCATACAGTGTGAAGTAAGTCAGAAAGAGAAAAACAAATATTGTATATTAATGCCTATATGTGGAACCTAGAAAAATGCTACAGATGAACTGGTTTGCAGGGCAGAAATAGAGACACAGAGGTAGAGAACAAACGTATGGACACAAAGTGGGGGAAGCCATGGGGTGGTGGTGGTGGGATGAGTTGGGAGATTGGGATTGACCTGTATACATGTCTATGCATAAAATACATAACTAATAATAACCTACTGTATAAAAATAAATAAATAAAATTAAATTTCAAAAATTTTAAAAATAAAATGTAAAAATGAAACAGAAAAAATTTCTTCCATTCACACTGATGTATTTATAAGAATGAATTATTTCCATGCTTATATCCATAAATACATAAAAGAGGAATAAAATCTAACTTGAACCAAAAAAGAAAAAAAAAACTGAACCTAACAGTTATACAGAGGAAAACACTACCAAGGCACTTGCTCCAGTGGTAAACAATTCTGAAATTGGTCAGAGGTGGGGAATCATCTCCCATAGATCCAGCAGCCCCACCCGCCCACGCAAGGAGCGTCCTTATTGCAAAGCTGGGGGACCGTGCCGAGGCCTCTGTGAGTAAACATGAGCTGAGCCCCAGGCCAGCTGCTGCTGAACTGTTCCCACCCTTCCCAGGTGAAACACCTGAATATGTACAAGGGCTTGAAAGCCTAGAGGAAGGGCCGTGGAGCCACACCAGCGACAGCACGCAGGCCACCTTGGTGCCTGCAGGTCAGCCAGGATGGTCCTGGCCACGGGCGCTCTTCTGGAAGCTTTCCATTGCCCTGCCTGAGATACCCCTCCTGTCCCGGCCCCCACTCCTTTTTTTCCTTCCTCACCTCAGCCCGGAGAGATATTCCAGTGGAAGTTATGGGTGACACATCCTCTTCTTTACAGGTGGCAGCCTGGCAACTCCTGCAGAAAGTCCAGCAGAGCCCCACTCACACCGGGCCACCCACAAAGCCGTGGACCCTCACACCCTCCCACCAGCACAGCCCCGAGACTGCTGACGGGGCAGAGAATATGGAGTCAGGCACAGCTGCAGGGGCTATTGCTGCCTGGAGTGCTGTTTATATTGACCTCAACCCAGGCACACCTGGGGAGGGCTTGCCGGCAGGGTCAGGCTGCCCAGGTCAGCTAATCCTCAGCCCTCAGGGAATCACATTGCAGAAAATGGACCTCGCTAAGACAGAATATTCGCCAAGGAAAAGAAGCACACAATGCCATTTGCAGCACTGTAGATGAGTCTAGAGGTAATCACGTGACTTGGAGTAAGTCAGAAAGTGAAAGACACATATCATATCATATCACTTATAGGTGTTACCTATAAATTGATACCAGGGCAGATATTTCAACGGAGAAGGGCAATCACAGATTCATTAAACAAACTTATGGTTCACCCAAGGAAAGGTGTGAGGATTGAATTCATTACGATATTGGGGTTAACAGACATATACAAACACAGTAGACATATATAATCACCAAAGACCTACGGAGTACCATGAGAAGACTACTCAACATTCTGTCATAACGTACATGGGAAAAGGATCCCAGGAAGAACAGACATATGTATATGTGTAAAAGAACCACCTCTTGCACACCTACAACAAGCTAAACGTTGTACTCAAACTTGCTGTAATAAAAAATAAAAAATTAAATTAAAAACACGAACAAGAAGTAGTGAGACAAACTTGAGGGGCTTTCTCCTGGCACATTCCGTTCTACATTCCAATCTAGAACGCGACTTCCATTGAGGCTCTGCTGCCCTAGTAACCAGATTTGGTAAGGGAGAACTGCTGCCACCTTGTGGCCGTTTCACACAACAGCAGCTTTAATCCCAGCGCTAATGGTCAGTGGATATTCCAAATCATTACAGGCCTGTAAATGACACCTGCCCTGAAAACAAATCCTGCGGTCATATATGGACCAAAAAATTCAAAAGACGTCCATATTTCAAAACGACAGTTTCAAGAGGTATATTTCACGCACATTAGTGTTCTGATTCTTTTGCTTTCTTTCTTTCTTTGTTAAAAAAACGGGAATGGAAAAAGGTAACCCTAAGAAGGGGCGAAAACGTTCACAAACGAATCAATGGACAAAGGTTTAATCTCCAATATATATATACAGCTCATGCAGCTTAATATTAATACAACAAACAACCCAATACAAAAATGGGCAGAAGATCTAAATAGACGTTTCTTCAAAGAAGACACAGAGATGGCCAAGACGCACATGAAAAGCTGCTCAACATCACTAATTATTAGAGAAATGCAAATCAAAACTACAATGAGGTAAGACCTCACACCTGTTAGAATCGGCATCATCAGATAATCTACAAACAACAAATTCTGGGGAGGGTGTGGACAAAAGGAACCCTCTTCCGCTTTTGGTGGGAATGGAAATTGATACAGTCACTATGGAGAACAGTATGGAGGTTCCTTTAAAAAACTAAAAACAGAATTACAATAGGATCCAGCAATCCCACTTCTGGGCATATACCCAGAGAAAACCATAAATCACAAAGACACAATCACCACAATGTTCATTGCAGCACTATTTACAATAGCCAGGTAATGGAAGCAACCTAAATGCCGACAGACAGACGAATGGATAAAGATGTGGTACATATATAAAATGGAATATTACTCAGCCATAAAAAGGAATGAACCTGGGTCATTTGTAGAGAAGTCTATGGATCTACAGACTGTCATACAGTGTGAAGTAAGTCAGAAAGAGAAAAACAAATATTGTATATTAATGCCTATATGTGGAACCTAGAAAAATGCTACAGATGAACTGGTTTGCAGGGCAGAATTAGAGACACAGAGGTAGAAAACAAACGTATGGACACAAAGTGGGGGAAGCCATGGGGTGGTGGTGGTGGGATGAGTTGGGAGATTGGGATTGACCTGTATACATGTCTATGCATAAAATACATAACTAATAATAACCTACTGTATAAAAATAAATAAATAAAATTAAATTTCAAAAATTTTAAAAATAAAATGTAAAAATGAAACAGAAATAATGTTCTTCCATTCACACTGATGTATTTATAAGAATGAATTATTTCCATAATTATATCCATAAATACATAAAAGAGGAATAAAATCTAACTTGAACCAAAAAAGAAAAAAAAAACTGAACCTAACAGTTATACAGAGGAAAACACTACCAAGGCACTTGCTCCAGTGGTAAACAATTCTGAAATTGGTCAGAGGTGGGGAATCATCTCCCATAGAGCCAGCAGCCCCGCCCGCCCACGCAAGGAGCGTCCTTATTGCAAAGCTGGGGGACCGTGCCGAGGCCTCTGTGAGTAAACATGAGCTGAGCCCCAGGCCAGCTGCTGCTGAACTGTTCCCACCCTTCCCAGGTGAAACACCTGAATATGTACAAGGGCTTGAAAGCCTAGAGGAAGGGCCGTGGACCCACACCAGCGACAGCACGCAGGCCACCTTGGTGCCTGCAGGTCAGCCAGGATGGTCCTGGCCACGGGTGCTCTTCTGGAAGCTTTCCATTGCCCTGCCTGAGATACCCCTCCTGTCCCGGCCCCCAGTCCTTTTTTTCCTTCCTCACCTCAGCCCGGAGAGATATTCCAGTGGAAGTTATGGGTGACACATCCTCTTCTTTACAGGTGGCAGCCTGGCAACTCCTGCAGAAAGTCCAGCAGAGCCCCACTCACACCGGGCCACCCACAAAGCCATGGACCCTCACACCCTCCCAGCAGCACAGCCCCGAGACTGCTGACGGGGCAGAGAATATGGAGTCAGGCACAGCGGCAGGGGCTATTGCTGCCTGGAGTGCTGTTTATATTGACCTCAACCCAGGCACACCTGGGGAGGGCTTGCCGGCAGGGTAAGGCTGCTCAGGTCAGCTAATCCTCAGCCCTCAGGGAATCACTTTGCAGAAAATGGACCTCGCTAAGACAGAATATTCGCCAAGGAAAAGAAGCACACAATGCCATTTGCAGCACCGTAGATGAGTCTAGAGGTAATCACGTGACTTGGAGTAAGTCAGAAAGTGAAAGACACATATCATATCATATCACTTATAGGTGTTACCTATAAATTGATACCAGGGCAGATATTTCCACGGAGAAGGGCAATCACAGATTCATTAAACAAACTTATGGTTCACCAAAGGAAAGGTGTGAGGATTGAATTCATAAGGATATTGAGGTTAACAGACATATACAAACACAGTAGACGTATATAATCACCAAAGACCTACGGAGTACCAAGAGAAGACTACTCAACATTCTGTCATAACGAACATGGGAAAAGGATCCCAGGAAGAACAGACATATGTATATGTGTAAAAGAACCACCTCTTGCACACCTACAACAAGCTAAACGTTGTACTCAAACTTGCTGTAATAAAAAATAAAAAATTAAATTAAAAACACGAACAAGAATTAGTGAGAAAAACTTGAGGGGCTTTCTCCTGGTACATTCCGTTCTACATTCCAATCTAGAACGCGACTTCCATTGAGGCTCTGCTGCCCTAGTAACCAGATTTGGTAAGGGAGAACTGCTGCCACCTTGTGGCCGTTTCACACAACAGCAGCTTTAATCCCAGCGCTAATGGTCAGTGGATATTCCAAATCATTACAGGCCTGTAAATGACACCTGCCCTGAAAACAAATCCTGGGGTCATATATCGACCAAAAAATTCAAAAGACGTCGATATTTCAAAACGACAGTTTCAAGAGGCATATTTCACGCACATTAGTGTTCTGCTTCTTTTGATTTCTTTCTTTCTTTGTTAAAAAAACGGGAATGGAAAAAGGCAACCCTCAGAATGGGCGAAAACGTTCACAAACGAATCAATGGACAAAGGTTTAATCTCCAATATATATAAACAGCTCATGCAGCTTAATATTAATAAAACAAACAACCCAATACAAAAATGGGCAGAAGATCTAAATAGACGTTTCTTCAAAGAAGACACAGAGATGGCCAAGACGCACATGAAAAGCTGCTCAACATCACTAATTATTAGAGAAATGCAAATCAAAACTACAATGAGGTAAGACCTCACACCTGTTAGAATTGGCATCATCAGATAATCAACAAACAACAAATTCTGGGGAGGGTGTGGACAAAAGGAACCCTCTTCTGCTATTTGGGGGAATGTAAATTGATACAGTCACTATGGAGAACAGTATGGAGGTTCCTTTAAAAAACTAAAAAGAGAATTACCATAGGATCCAGCAATCCCACTTCTGGGCATATACCCAGAGAAAACCATAAATCACAAAGACACATTCACCACAATGTTCATTGCAGCACTATTTACAATAGCCAGGTAATGGAAGCAACCTAAATGCCCACAGACAGACGAATGGATAAAGATGTGGTACATATATAAAATGGAATATTACTCAGCCATAAAAAGGAATGAAACTGAGTCATTTGTAGAGAAGTTGATGGATCTAGAGACTGTCATACAGAGTGAAGTCAGAAAGAGAAAAACAAATATTGTATATTAATGCCTATATGTGGAACCTAGAAAAATGCTACAGATGAACTGGTTTGCAGGGCAGAAATAGAGACACAGAGGTAGAGAACAAACGTATGGACACAAAGTGGGGGAAGCCATGGGGTGGTGGTGGTGGGATGAGTTGGGAGATTGGGATTGACCTGTATACATGTCTATGCATAAAATAGATAACTAATAATAATCTAGTGTATAAAAAAATAAATAAAATTAAATTTCAAAATTTTTAAAAATAAAATGTAAAAATAAAACAGAAAAAAATTTCTTCCATTCACACTGATGTATTTATAAGAATGAATTATTTCCATGCTTATATCCATAAATACATAAAAGAGGAATAAAATCTAACTTGAACCAAAAAAGAAAAAAAAAAAAACTGAACCTAACAGTTATACAGAGGAAAACACTACCAAGGCACTTGCTCCAGTGGTAAACAATTCTGAAATTGGTCAGAGGTGGGGAATCATCTCCCATACAGCCAGCAGACCCGCCCTCCCACGCAAGGAGCGTCCTTATTGCAAAGCTGGGGGACCGTGCCGAGGCCTCTGTGAGTAAACGTGAGCTGAGCCCCAGGCCAGCTGCTGCTGAAGTGTTCCCACCCTTCCCAGGTGAAACACCTGAATATGTACAAGGGCTTGAAAGCCTAGAGGAAGGGCCGTGGAGCCACACCAGCGACAGCACGCCGGCCACCTTGGTGCCTGCAGGTCAGCCAAGATGGTCCTGGCCACGGGCGCTCTTCTGGAAGCTTTCCATTGCCCTGCCTGAGATACCCCTCCTGTGCCGGCCCCCACTCCTTTTTTTCCTTCCTCACCTCAGCCCTGAGAGATATTCCAGTGGAAGTTATGGGTGACACATCCTCTTATTTACAGGTGGCAGCCTGGCAACTCCTGCAGAAAGTCCAGCAGAGCCCCACTCACACCGGGCCACCCACAAAGCCGTGGACGCTCACACCCTCCCACCAGCACAGCCCCGAGACTGCTGACGGGGCAGAGAATATGGAGTCAGGCACAGCTGCAGGGGCTATTGCTGCCTGGAGTGCTGTTTATATTGACCTCAACCCAGGCACACCTGGGGAGGGCTTGCCGGCAGGGTCAGGCTGCCCAGGTCAGCTAATCCTCAGCCCTCAGGGAATCACACTGCAGAAAATGGACCTCGCTAAGACAGAATATTAGCCAAGGAAAAAAAGCACACAATGCCATTTGCAGCACCGTAGATGAGTCTAGAGGTAATCACGTGACTTGGAGTAAGTCAGAAAGTGAAAGACACATATCATATCATATCACTTATAGGTGTTACCTATAAATTGATACCAGGGCAGATATTTCCACGGAGAAGGGCAATCACAGATTCATTAAACAAACTTATGGTTCACCAAAGGAAAGGTGTGAGGATTGAATTCATAAGGATATTGGGGTTAACAGACATATACAAACACAGTAGACGTATATAATCACCAAAGACCTACGGAGTAGCAAGAGAAGACTACTCAATATTCTGTCATAACGAACATGGGAAAAGGATCCCAGGAAGAACAGACATATGTATATGTGTAAAAGAACCACCTCTTGCACACCTACAACAAGCTAAACGTTGTACTCAAACTTGCTGTAATAAAAAATAAAAAATTAAATTAAAAACACGAACAAGAAGTAGTGAGACAAACTTGAGGGGCTTTCTCCTGGTACATTCCGTTCTACATTCCAATCTAGAACACGACTTCCATTGAGGCTCTGCTGCCCTAGTAACCAGATTTGGTAAGGGAGAACTGCTGCCACCTTGTGGCCGTTTCACACAACAGCAGCTTTAATCCCAGCGCTAATGGTCAGTGGATATTCCAAATCATTACAGGCCTGTAAATGACACCTGCCCTGAAAACAAATCCTGGAGTCATATATTGACCAAAAAATTCAAAAGACGTCCATATTTCAAAACGACAGTTTCAAGAGGCATATTTCACGCACATTAGTGTTCTGCTTCTTTTGATTTCTTTCTTTCTTTGTTAAAAAAACGGGAATGGAAAAAGGCAACCCTCAGAATGGGCGAAAACGTTCACAAACGAATCAATGGACAAAGGTTTAATCTCCAATATATATAAACAGCTCATGCAGCTTAATATTAATAAAACAAACAACCCAATACAAAAATGGGCCGAAGATCTAAATAGACGTTTCTTCAAAGAAGACACAGAGATGGCCAAGACGCACATGAAAAGCTGCTCAACATCACTAATTATTAGAGAAATGCAAATCAATACTACAATGAGGTAAGACTTCACACCTGTTAGAATCGGCATCATCAGATAATCAACAAACAACAAATTCTGGGGAGGGTGTGGACAAAAGGAACCCTCTTCTGCTATTGGGGGGAATGTAAATTGATACAGTCACTATGGAGAACAGTATGGAGGTTCCTTTAAAAAACTAAAAAGAGAATTACCATAGGATCCAGCAATCCCACTTCTGGGCATATACCCAGAGAAAACCATAAATCACAAAGACACATTCACCACAATGTTCATTGCAGCACTATTTACAATAGCCAGGTAATGGAAGCAACCTAAATGCCCACAGACAGACGAATGGATAAAGATGTGGTACCTATATAAAAAGGAATATTACTCAGCCATAAAAAGGAATGAACCTGGGTCATTTGTAGAGAAGTCTATGGATCTACAGACTGTCATACAGTGTGAAGTAAGTCAGAAAGAGAAAAACAAATATTGTATATTAATGCCTATATGTGGAACCTAGAAAAATGCTACAGATGAACTGGTTTGCAGGGCAGAAATAGAGACACAGAGGTAGAGAACAAACGTATGGACACAAAGTGGGGGAAGCCATGGGGTGGTGGTGGTGGGATGAGTTGGGAGATTGGGATTGACCTGTATACATGTCTATGCATAAAATACATAACTAATAATAACCTACTGTATAAAAATAAATAAATAAAATTAAATTTCAAAAATTTTAAAAATAAAATGTAAAAATGAAACAGAAAAAATTTCTTCCATTCACACTGATGTATTTATAAGAATGAATTATTTCCATGCTTATATCCATAAATACATAAAAGAGGAATAAAATCTAACTTGAACCAAAAAAGAAAAAAAAAACTGAACCTAACAGTTATACAGAGGAAAACACTACCAAGGCACTTGCTCCAGTGGTAAACAATTCTGAAATTGGTCAGAGGTGGGGAATCATCTCCCATAGATCCAGCAGCCCCGCCCGCCCACGCAAGGAGCGTCCTTATTGCAAAGCTGGGGGACCGTGCCGAGGCCTCTGTGAGTAAACATGAGCTGAGCCCCAGGCCAGCTGCTGCTGAACTGTTCCCACCCTTCCCAGGTGAAACACCTGAATATGTACAAGGGCTTGAAAGCCTAGAGGAAGGGCCGTGGAGCCACACCAGCGACAGCACGCAGGCCACCTTGGTGCCTGCAGGTCAGCCAGGATGGTCCTGGCCACGGGCGCTCTTCTGGAAGCTTTCCATTGCCCTGCCTGAGATACCCCTCCTGTCCCGGCCCCCACTCCTTTTTTTCCTTCCTCACCTCAGCCCGGAGAGATATTCCAGTGGAAGTTATGGGTGACACATCCTCTTCTTTACAGGTGGCAGCCTGGCAACTCCTGCAGAAAGTCCAGCAGAGCCCCACTCACACCGGGCCACCCACAAAGCCGTGGACCCTCACACCCTCCCACCAGCACAGCCCCGAGACTGCTGACGGGGCAGAGAATATGGAGTCAGGCACAGCTGCAGGGGCTATTGCTGCCTGGAGTGCTGTTTATATTGACCTCAACCCAGGCACACCTGGGGAGGGCTTGCCGGCAGGGTCAGGCTGCCCAGGTCAGCTAATCCTCAGCCCTCAGGGAATCACATTGCAGAAAATGGACCTCGCTAAGACAGAATATTCGCCAAGGAAAAGAAGCACACAATGCCATTTGCAGCACTGTAGATGAGTCTAGAGGTAATCACGTGACTTGGAGTAAGTCAGAAAGTGAAAGACACATATCATATCATATCACTTATAGGTGTTACCTATAAATTGATACCAGGGCAGATATTTCAACGGAGAAGGGCAATCACAGATTCATTAAACAAACTTATGGTTCACCCAAGGAAAGGTGTGAGGATTGAATTCATTACGATATTGGGGTTAACAGACATATACAAACACAGTAGACATATATAATCACCAAAGACCTACGGAGTACCATGAGAAGACTACTCAACATTCTGTCATAACGTACATGGGAAAAGGATCCCAGGAAGAACAGACATATGTATATGTGTAAAAGAACCACCTCTTGCACACCTACAACAAGCTAAACGTTGTACTCAAACTTGCTGTAATAAAAAATAAAAAATTAAATTAAAAACACGAACAAGAAGTAGTGAGACAAACTTGAGGGGCTTTCTCCTGGCACATTCCGTTCTACATTCCAATCTAGAACGCGACTTCCATTGAGGCTCTGCTGCCCTAGTAACCAGATTTGGTAAGGGAGAACTGCTGCCACCTTGTGGCCGTTTCACACAACAGCAGCTTTAATCCCAGCGCTAATGGTCAGTGGATATTCCAAATCATTACAGGCCTGTAAATGACACCTGCCCTGAAAACAAATCCTGCGGTCATATATGGACCAAAAAATTCAAAAGACGTCCATATTTCAAAACGACAGTTTCAAGAGGTATATTTCACGCACATTAGTGTTCTGATTCTTTTGCTTTCTTTCTTTCTTTGTTAAAAAAACGGGAATGGAAAAAGGTAACCCTAAGAAGGGGCGAAAACGTTCACAAACGAATCAATGGACAAAGGTTTAATCTCCAATATATATATACAGCTCATGCAGCTTAATATTAATACAACAAACAACCCAATACAAAAATGGGCAGAAGATCTAAATAGACGTTTCTTCAAAGAAGACACAGAGATGGCCAAGACGCACATGAAAAGCTGCTCAACATCACTAATTATTAGAGAAATGCAAATCAAAACTACAATGAGGTAAGACCTCACACCTGTTAGAATCGGCATCATCTGATAATCTACAAACAACAAATTCTGGGGAGGGTGTGGACAAAAGGAACCCTCTTCCGCTTTTGGTGGGAATGGAAATTGATACAGTCACTATGGAGAACAGTATGGAGGTTCCTTTAAAAAACTAAAAACAGAATTACAATAGGATCCAGCAATCCCACTTCTGGGCATATACCCAGAGAAAACCATAAAGCACAAAGACACAATCACCACAATGTTCATTGCAGCACTATTTACAATAGCCAGGTAATGGAAGCAACCTAAATGCCGACAGACAGACGAATGGATAAAGATGTGGTACATATATAAAATGGAATATTACTCAGCCATAAAAAGGAATGAACCTGGGTCATTTGTAGAGAAGTCTATGGATCTACAGACTGTCATACAGTGTGAAGTAAGTCAGAAAGAGAAAAACAAATATTGTATATTAATGCCTATATGTGGAACCTAGAAAAATGCTACAGATGAACTGGTTTGCAGGGCAGAATTAGAGACACAGAGGTAGAAAACAAACGTATGGACAAAAAGTGGGGGAAGCCATGGGGTGGTGGTGGTGGGATGAGTTGGGAGATTGGGATTGACCTGTATACATGTCTATGCATAAAATACATAACTAATAATAACCTACTGTATAAAAATAAATAAATAAAATTAAATTTCAAAAATTTTAAAAATAAAATGTAAAAATGAAACAGAAATAATGTTCTTCCATTCACACTGATGTATTTATAAGAATGAATTATTTCCATAATTATATCCATAAATACATAAAAGAGGAATAAAATCTAACTTGAACCAAAAAAGAAAAAAAAAAACTGAACCTAACAGTTATACAGAGGAAAACACTACCAAGGCACTTGCTCCAGTGGTAAACAATTCTGAAATTGGTCAGAGGTGGGGAATCATCTCCCATAGAGCCAGCAGCCCCGCCCGCCCACGCAAGGAGCGTCCTTATTGCAAAGCTGGGGGACCGTGCCGAGGCCTCTGTGAGTAAACATGAGCTGAGCCCCAGGCCAGCTGCTGCTGAACTGTTCCCACCCTTCCCAGGTGAAACACCTGAATATGTACAAGGGCTTGAAAGCCTAGAGGAAGGGCCGTGGACCCACACCAGCGACAGCACGCAGGCCACCTTGGTGCCTGCAGGTCAGCCAGGATGGTCCTGGCCACGGGTGCTCTTCTGGAAGCTTTCCATTGCCCTGCCTGAGATACCCCTCCTGTCCCGGCCCCCAGTCCTTTTTTTCCTTCCTCACCTCAGCCCGGAGAGATATTCCAGTGGAAGTTATGGGTGACACATCCTCTTCTTTACAGGTGGCAGCCTGGCAACTCCTGCAGAAAGTCCAGCAGAGCCCCACTCACACCGGGCCACCCACAAAGCCGTGGACCCTCACACCCTCCCACCAGCACAGCCCCGAGACTGCTGACGGGGCAGAGAATATGGAGTCAGGCACAGCTGCAGGGGCTATTGCTGCCTGGAGTGCTGTTTATATTGACCTCAACCCAGGCACACCTGGGGAGGGCTTGCCGGCAGGGTCAGGCTGCCCAGGTCAGCTAATCCTCAGCCCTCAGGGAATCACATTGCAGAAAATGGACCTCGCTAAGACAGAATATTCGCCAAGGAAAAGAAGCACACAATGCCATTTGCAGCACTGTAGATGAGTCTAGAGGTAATCACGTGACTTGGAGTAAGTCAGAAAGTGAAAGACACATATCATATCATATCACTTATAGGTGTTACCTATAAATTGATACCAGGGCAGATATTTCAACGGAGAAGGGCAATCACAGATTCATTAAACAAACTTATGGTTCACCCAAGGAAAGGTGTGAGGATTGAATTCATTACGATATTGGGGTTAACAGACATATACAAACACAGTAGACATATATAATCACCAAAGACCTACGGAGTACCATGAGAAGACTACTCAACATTCTGTCATAACGTACATGGGAAAAGGATCCCAGGAAGAACAGACATATGTATATGTGTAAAAGAACCACCTCTTGCACACCTACAACAAGCTAAACGTTGTACTCAAACTTGCTGTAATAAAAAATAAAAAATTAAATTAAAAACACGAACAAGAAGTAGTGAGACAAACTTGAGGGGCTTTCTCCTGGCACATTCCGTTCTACATTCCAATCTAGAACGCGACTTCCATTGAGGCTCTGCTGCCCTAGTAACCAGATTTGGTAAGGGAGAACTGCTGCCACCTTGTGGCCGTTTCACACAACAGCAGCTTTAATCCCAGCGCTAATGGTCAGTGGATATTCCAAATCATTACAGGCCTGTAAATGACACCTGCCCTGAAAACAAATCCTGCGGTCATATATGGACCAAAAAATTCAAAAGACGTCCATATTTCAAAACGACAGTTTCAAGAGGTATATTTCACGCACATTAGTGTTCTGATTCTTTTGCTTTCTTTCTTTCTTTGTTAAAAAAACGGGAATGGAAAAAGGTAACCCTAAGAAGGGGCGAAAACGTTCACAAACGAATCAATGGACAAAGGTTTAATCTCCAATATATATATACAGCTCATGCAGCTTAATATTAATACAACAAACAACCCAATACAAAAATGGGCAGAAGATCTAAATAGACGTTTCTTCAAAGAAGACACAGAGATGGCCAAGACGCACATGAAAAGCTGCTCAACATCACTAATTATTAGAGAAATGCAAATCAAAACTACAATGAGGTAAGACCTCACACCTGTTAGAATCGGCATCATCTGATAATCTACAAACAACAAATTCTGGGGAGGGTGTGGACAAAAGGAACCCTCTTCCGCTTTTGGTGGGAATGGAAATTGATACAGTCACTATGGAGAACAGTATGGAGGTTCCTTTAAAAAACTAAAAACAGAATTACAATAGGATCCAGCAATCCCACTTCTGGGCATATACCCAGAGAAAACCATAAAGCACAAAGACACAATCACCACAATGTTCATTGCAGCACTATTTACAATAGCCAGGTAATGGAAGCAACCTAAATGCCGACAGACAGACGAATGGATAAAGATGTGGTACATATATAAAATGGAATATTACTCAGCCATAAAAAGGAATGAACCTGGGTCATTTGTAGAGAAGTCTATGGATCTACAGACTGTCATACAGTGTGAAGTAAGTCAGAAAGAGAAAAACAAATATTGTATATTAATGCCTATATGTGGAACCTAGAAAAATGCTACAGATGAACTGGTTTGCAGGGCAGAATTAGAGACACAGAGGTAGAAAACAAACGTATGGACACAAAGTGGGGGAAGCCATGGGGTGGTGGTGGTGGGATGAGTTGGGAGATTGGGATTGACCTGTATACATGTCTATGCATAAAATACATAACTAATAATAACCTACTGTATAAAAATAAATAAATAAAATTAAATTTCAAAAATTTTAAAAATAAAATGTAAAAATGAAACAGAAATAATGTTCTTCCATTCACACTGATGTATTTATAAGAATGAATTATTTCCATAATTATATCCATAAATACATAAAAGAGGAATAAAATCTAACTTGAACCAAAAAAGAAAAAAAAAAACTGAACCTAACAGTTATACAGAGGAAAACACTACCAAGGCACTTGCTCCAGTGGTAAACAATTCTGAAATTGGTCAGAGGTGGGGAATCATCTCCCATAGAGCCAGCAGCCCCGCCCGCCCACGCAAGGAGCGTCCTTATTGCAAAGCTGGGGGACCGTGCCGAGGCCTCTGTGAGTAAACATGAGCTGAGCCCCAGGCCAGCTGCTGCTGAACTGTTCCCACCCTTCCCAGGTGAAACACCTGAATATGTACAAGGGCTTGAAAGCCTAGAGGAAGGGCCGTGGACCCACACCAGCGACAGCACGCAGGCCACCTTGGTGCCTGCAGGTCAGCCAGGATGGTCCTGGCCACGGGTGCTCTTCTGGAAGCTTTCCATTGCCCTGCCTGAGATACCCCTCCTGTCCCGGCCCCCAGTCCTTTTTTTCCTTCCTCACCTCAGCCCGGAGAGATATTCCAGTGGAAGTTATGGGTGACACATCCTCTTCTTTACAGGTGGCAGCCTGGCAACTCCTGCAGAAAGTCCAGCAGAGCCCCACTCACACCGGGCCACCCACAAAGCCATGGACCCTCACACCCTCCCAGCAGCACAGCCCCGAGACTGCTGACGGGGCAGAGAATATGGAGTCAGGCACAGCGGCAGGGGCTATTGCTGCCTGGAGTGCTGTTTATATTGACCTCAACCCAGGCACACCTGGGGAGGGCTTGCCGGCAGGGTAAGGCTGCTCAGGTCAGCTAATCCTCAGCCCTCAGGGAATCACTTTGCAGAAAATGGACCTCGCTAAGACAGAATATTCGCCAAGGAAAAGAAGCACACAATGCCATTTGCAGCACCGTAGATGAGTCTAGAGGTAATCACGTGACTTGGAGTAAGTCAGAAAGTGAAAGACACATATCATATCATATCACTTATAGGTGTTACCTATAAATTGATACCAGGGCAGATATTTCCACGGAGAAGGGCAATCACAGATTCATTAAACAAACTTATGGTTCACCAAAGGAAAGGTGTGAGGATTGAATTCATAAGGATATTGAGGTTAACAGACATATACAAACACAGTAGACGTATATAATCACCAAAGACCTACGGAGTACCAAGAGAAGACTACTCAACATTCTGTCATAACGAACATGGGAAAAGGATCCCAGGAAGAACAGACATATGTATATGTGTAAAAGAACCACCTCTTGCACACCTACAACAAGCTAAACGTTGTACTCAAACTTGCTGTAATAAAAAATAAAAAATTAAATTAAAAACACGAACAAGAAGTAGTGAGAAAAACTTGAGGGGCTTTCTCCTGGTACATTCCGTTCTACATTCCAATCTAGAACGCGACTTCCATTGAGGCTCTGCTGCCCTAGTAACCAGATTTGGTAAGGGAGAACTGCTGCCACCTTGTGGCCGTTTCACACAACAGCAGCTTTAATCCCAGCGCTAATGGTCAGTGGATATTCCAAATCATTACAGGCCTGTAAATGACACCTGCCCTGAAAACAAATCCTGGGGTCATATATCGACCAAAAAATTCAAAAGACGTCGATATTTCAAAACGACAGTTTCAAGAGGCATATTTCACGCACATTAGTGTTCTGCTTCTTTTGATTTCTTTCTTTCTTTGTTAAAAAAACGGGAATGGAAAAAGGCAACCCTCAGAATGGGCGAAAACGTTCACAAACGAATCAATGGACAAAGGTTTAATCTCCAATATATATAAACAGCTCATGCAGCTTAATATTAATAAAACAAACAACCCAATACAAAAATGGGCAGAAGATCTAAATAGACGTTTCTTCAAAGAAGACACAGAGATGGCCAAGACGCACATGAAAAGCTGCTCAACATCACTAATTATTAGAGAAATGCAAATCAAAACTACAATGAGGTAAGACCTCACACCTGTTAGAATTGGCATCATCAGATAATCAACAAACAACAAATTCTGGGGAGGGTGTGGACAAAAGGAACCCTCTTCTGCTATTGGGGGGAATGTAAATTGATACAGTCACTATGGAGAACAGTATGGAGGTTCCTTTAAAAAACTAAAAAGAGAATTACCATAGGATCCAGCAATCCCACTTCTGGGCATATACCCAGAGAAAACCATAAATCACAAAGACACATTCACCACAATGTTCATTGCAGCACTATTTACAATAGCCAGGTAATGGAAGCAACCTAAATGCCCACAGACAGACGAATGGATAAAGATGTGGTACATATATAAAATGGAATATTACTCAGCCATAAAAAGGAATGAAACTGAGTCATTTGTAGAGAAGTTGATGGATCTAGAGACTGTCATACAGAGTGAAGTCAGAAAGAGAAAAACAAATATTGTATATTAATGCCTATATGTGGAACCTAGAAAAATGCTACAGATGAACTGGTTTGCAGGGCAGAAATAGAGACACAGAGGTAGAGAACAAACGTATGGACACAAAGTGGGGGAAGCCATGGGGTGGTGGTGGTGGGATGAGTTGGGAGATTGGGATTGACCTGTATACATGTCTATGCATAAAATAGATAACTAATAATAATCTAGTGTATAAAAAAATAAATAAAATTAAATTTCAAAATTTTTAAAAATAAAATGTAAAAATAAAACAGAAAAAAATTTCTTCCATTCACACTGATGTATTTATAAGAATGAATTATTTCCATGCTTATATCCATAAATACATAAAAGAGGAATAAAATCTAACTTGAACCAAAAAAGAAAAAAAAACTGAACCTAACAGTTATACAGAGGAAAACACTACCAAGGCACTTGCTCCAGTGGTAAACAATTCTGAAATTGGTCAGAGGTGGGGAATCATCTCCCATACAGCCAGCAGACCCGCCCTCCCACGCAAGGAGCGTCCTTATTGCAAAGCTGGGGGACCGTGCCGAGGCCTCTGTGAGTAAACGTGAGCTGAGCCCCAGGCCAGCTGCTGCTGAAGTGTTCCCACCCTTCCCAGGTGAAACACCTGAATATGTACAAGGGCTTGAAAGCCTAGAGGAACGGCCGTGGAGCCACACCAGCGACAGCACGCCGGCCACCTTGGTGCCTGCAGGTCAGCCAAGATGGTCCTGGCCACGGGCGCTCTTCTGGAAGCTTTCCATTGCCCTGCCTGAGATACCCCTCCTGTCCCGGCCCCCACTCCTTTTTTTCCTTCCTCACCTCAGCCCTGAGAGATATTCCAGTGGAAGTTATGGGTGACACATCCTCTTATTTACAGGTGGCAGCCTGGCAACTCCTGCAGAAAGTCCAGCAGAGCCCCACTCACACCGGGCCACCCACAAAGCCGTGGACGCTCACACCCTCCCACCAGCACAGCCCCGAGACTGCTGCCGGGGCAGAGAATATGGAGTCAGGCACAGCTGCAGGGGCTATTGCTGCCTGGAGTGCTGTTTATTTTGACCTCAACCCAGGCACACCTGGGGAGGGCTTGCCGGCAGGGTCAGGCTGCCCATGTCAGCTAATCCTCAGCCCTCAGGGAATCACATTGCAGAAAATGGACCTCGCTAAGACAGAATATTCGCCAAGGAAAAGAAGCACACAATGCCATTTGCAGCACTGTAGATGAGTCTAGAGGTAATCACGTGACTTGGAGTAAGTCAGAAAGTGAAAGACACATATCATATCATATCACTTATAGGTGTTACCTATAAATTGATACCAGGGCAGATATTTCCACGGAGAAGGGCAATCACAGATTCATTAAACAAACTTATGGTTCACCAAAGGAAAGGTGTGAGGATTGAATTCATTACGATATTGGGGTTAACAGACATATACAAACACAGTAGACATATATAATTACCAAAGACCTACGGAGTACCAAGAGAAGACTACTCAACATTCTGTCATAACGTACATGGGAAAAGGATCCAGGAAGAACAGACATATGTATATGTGTAAAAGAACCACCTCTTGCACACCTACAACAAGCTAAACGTTGTACTCAAACTTGCTGTAATAAAAAATAAAAAATTAAATTAAAAACACGAACAAGAAGTAGTGAGACAAACTTGAGGGGCTTTCTCCTGGCACATTCCGTTCTACATTCCTATCTAGAACGCGACTTCCTTTGAGGCTCTGCTGCCCTAGTAACCAGATTTGGTAAGGGAGAACTGCTGCCACCTTGTGGCCGTTTCACACAACAGCAGGTTTAATCCCAGCGCTAATGGTCAGTGGATATTCCAAATCATTACAGGCCTGTAAATGACACCTGCCGTGAAAACAAATCCTGGGGTCATATATCGACCAAAAAATTCAAAAGACGTCCATATTTCAAAACGACAGTTTCAAGAGGCATATTTCACACACATTAGTGTTCTGCTTCTTTTGCTTGCTTTCTTTCTTTGTTAAAAAAACGGGAATGGAAAAAGGCAACCCTCAGAATGGGCGAAAACGTTCACAAACGAATCAATGGACAAAGGTTTAATCTCCAATATATATAAACAGCTCATGCAGCTTAATATTAATAAAACAAACAACCCAATACAAAAATGGGCAGAAGATCTAAATAGACGTTTCTTCAAAGAAGACAGAGATGGCCAAGACGCACATGACAAGCTGCTCAACATCACTAATTATTAGAGAAATGCAAACCAAAACTACAATGAGGTAAGACCTCACACCTGTTAGAATCGGCATCATCAGATAATCTACAAACAACAAATTCTGGGGAGGGTGTGGACAAAAGGAACCCTCTTCCGCTATTGGTGGGAATGTAAATTGATACAGTCACTATGGAGAACAGTATGGAGGTTCCTTTAAAAAACTAAAAAGAGAATTACCATAGGATCCAGCAATCCCACTTCTGGGCATATACCCAGAGAAAACCATAAATCACAGAGACACATTCACCACAATGTTCATTGCAGCACTATTTACAATAGCCAGGTAATGGAAGCAACCTAAATGCCCACAGACAGACGAATGGATAAAGATGTGGTACATATATAAAATGGAATATTACTCAGCCATAAAAAGGAATGAACCTGGGTCATTTGTAGAGAAGTTGATGGATCTAGAGACTGTCATACAGAGTGAAGTAAGTCAGAAAGAGAAAAACAAATATTGTATATTAATGCCTATATGTGGAACCTAGAAAAATGGTACAGATGAACTGGTTTGCAGGGCAGAAATAGAGACACAGAGGTAGAGAACAAACGTATGGACACAAAGTGGGGGAAGCCATGGGGTGGTGGTGGTGGGATGAGTTGGGAGATTGGGATTGACCTGTATACATGTCTATGCATAAAATAGAAAACTAATAATAACCTACTGTATAAAAATATAAATAAAATTAAATTTCAAAATTTTTAAAAATTAAATGTTAAAATAAAACAAAAAAAAAGTTCTTCCATTCACACTGATGTATTTATAAGAATGAATTATTTCCATGCTTATATCTATAAATACATAAAAGAGGAATAAAATCTAACTTGAAACAAAAAAGAAAAAAAAACTGAACCTAACAGTTATACAGAGGAAAACACTACCAAGGCACTTGCTCCAGTGGTAAACAATTCTGAAATTGGTCAGAGGTGGGGAATCATCTCCCATACAGCCAGCAGCCCCGCCCACCCACGCAAGGAGCGTCCTTATTGCAAAGCTGGGGGACCGTGCCTAGGCCTCTGTGAGTAAACGTGAGCTGAGCCCCAGGCCAGCTGCTGCTGAACTGTTCCCACCCTTCCCAGGTGAAACACCTGAATATGTACAAGGGCTTGAAAGCGTAGAGGAAGGGCCGTGGAGCCACTCCAGCAACACCACGGAGGCCAACTTGGTGCCTGCAGGTCAGCCAGGATGGTCCTGGCCACGGGCGCTCTTCTGGAAGCTTTCCATTGCCCTGCCTGAGATACCGATCCTGTCCCGGCCACCACTCCATTTTTCCTTACTCGCCTCAGCCCGGAGAGATATTCCAGTGGAAATTATGGTTGACACATCCACTTCTTTACAGGTCGCAGCCTGGCAACTCCTGCAGAAAGACCAGCAGAGCCCCCCTCACACCGGGCCACCCACAAAGCCCTGGACCCTCACACCCTCCCACCAGCACAGCCCCGAGACTGCTGACGGGGCAGAGAATATGGAGTCAGGCACAGCTGCAGGGGCTATTGCTGCCTGGAGTGCTGTTTATATTGACCTCAACCCAGGCACACCTGGGGAGGGCTTGCCGGCAGGGTCAGGCTGCCCAGGTCAGCTAATCCTCAGCCCTCAGGGAATCACACTGCAGAAAATGGACCTCGCTAAGACAGAATATTAGCCAAGGAAAAAAAGCACACAATGCCATTTGCAGCACCGTAGATGAGTCTAGAGGTAATCACGTGACTTGGAGTAAGTCAGAAAGTGAAAGACACATATCATATCATATCACTTATAGGTGTTACCTATAAATTGATACCAGGGCAGATATTTCCACGGAGAAGGGCAATCACAGATTCATTAAACAAACTTATGGTTCACCAAAGGAAAGGTGTGAGGATTGAATTCATAAGGATATTGGGGTTAACAGACATATACAAACACAGTAGACGTATATAATCACCAAAGACCTACGGAGTACCAAGAGAAGACTACTCAATATTCTGTCATAACGAACATGGGAAAAGGATCCCAGGAAGAACAGACATATGTATATGTGTAAAAGAACCACCTCTTGCACACCTACAACAAGCTAAACGTTGTACTCAAACTTGCTGTAATAAAAAATAAAAAATTAAATTAAAAACACGAACAAGAAGTAGTGAGACAAACTTGAGGGGCTTTCTCCTGGTACATTCCGTTCTACATTCCAATCTAGAACGCGACTTCCATTGAGGCTCTGCTGCCCTAGTAACCAGATTTGGTAAGGGAGAACTGCTGCCACCTTGTGGCCGTTTCACACAACAGCAGCTTTAATCCCAGCGCTAATGGTCAGTGGATATTCCAAATCATTACAGGCCTGTAAATGACACCTGCCCTGAAAACAAATCCTGGAGTCATATATTGACCAAAAAATTCAAAAGACGTCCATATTTCAAAACGACAGTTTCAAGAGGCATATTTCACACACATTAGTGTTCTGCTTCTTTTGATTTCTTTCTTTCTTTGTTAAAAAAACGGGAATGGAAAAAGGCAACCCTCAGAATGGGCGAAAACGTTCACAAACGAATCAATGGACAAAGGTTTAATCTCCAATATATATAAACAGCTCATGCAGCTTAATATTAATAAAACAAACAACCCAATACAAAAATGGGCCGAAGATCTAAATAGACGTTTCTTCAAAGAAGACACAGAGATGGCCAAGACGCACATGAAAAGCTGCTCAACATCACTAATTATTAGAGAAATGCAAATCAAAACTACAATGAGGTAAGACCTCACACCTGTTAGAATCGGCATCATCAGATAATCAACAAACAACAAATTCTGGGGAGGGTGTGGACAAAAGGAACCCTCTTCTGCTATTGGGGGGAATGTAAATTGATACAGTCACTATGGAGAACAGTATGGAGGTTCCTTTAAAAAACTAAAAAGAGAAATACCATAGGATCCAGCAATCCCACTTCTGGGCATATACCCAGAGAAAACCATAAATCACAAAGACACATTCACCACAATGTTCATTGCAGCACTATTTACAATAGCCAGGTAATGGAAGCAACCTAAATGCCCACAGACAGACGAATGGATAAAGATGTGGTACCTATATAAAATGGAATATTACTCAGCCATAAAAAGGAATGAACCTGGGTCATTTGTAGAGAAGTTGATGGATCTAGAGACTGTCATACAGAGTGAAGTAAGTCAGAAAGAGAAAAACAAATATTGTATATTAATGCCTATATGTGGAACCTAGAAAAATGCTACAGATGAACTGGTTTGCAGGGCAGAAATAGAGACACAGAGGTAGAGAACAAACGTATGGACACAAAGTGGGGGAAGCCATGGGGTGGTGGTGGTGGGATGAGTAGGGAGATTGGGATTGACCTGTATACATGTCTATGCATAAAATAGATAACTAATAATAACCTACTGTATAAAAAAGATAAATAAAATTAAATTTCAAAAATTTTAAAAATAAAATGTAAAAATAAAACAGAAAAAATGTTCTTCCATTCACACTGATGTATTTATAAGAATGAATTATTTCCATGCTTATATCCATAAATACATAAAAGAGGAATAAAATCTAACTTGAACCAAAAAAGAAAAAAAAAAGCTGAACCTAACAGTTATACAGAGGGAAACACAACCAAGGCACTTGCTCCAGTAGTAAACAATTCTTAAATTGGAGAGGTGGGGAATCATCCCCCATACAGCCAGCAGCCCCACCAGCCCATGCAAGGAGCGTCCTTATTGCAAAGCTGTGGGACCGTGCCGAGGCCTCTGTGAGTAAACGTGAGCTGAGCCCCAGGCCAGCTGCTGCTGAACTGTTCCCACCCGTCCCACGTGAAACACCTGAATATGTACAAGGGCTTGAAAGCCTAGAGGAAGGGCCGTGGAGCCACACCAGCGACAGCACGCAGGCCAACTTGGTGCCTGCCCGTCAGCCAGGATGGTCCTGGCCACGGGCGCTCTTCTGGAAGCTTTCCATTGCACTGCCTGAGATACCCCTCCTGTCCCGGCCCCCACTCCTTTTTTTCCTTCCTCACCTCAGCCCGGAGAGATATTCCAGTGGATGTTATGGATGACACATCCTCTTCTTTACAGGTGGCAGCCTGGCAACTCCTTCAGAAAGTCCAGCAGAGCCCCACTCACACCGGGCCAACCACAAAGCCGTGGACCCTCACACCCTCCCACCAGCATAGCCCCGAGACTGCTGACGGGGCAGAGAATATGGAGTCAGGCACAGCTGCAGGGGCTATTGCTGCCTGGAGTGCTGTTTATATTGACCTCAACCCAGGCACACCTGGGGAGGGCTTGCCGGCAGGGTCAGGCTGCCCAGGTCAGCTAATCCTCAGCCCTCAGGGAATCACATTGCAGAAAATGGACCTCGCTAAGACAGAATATTCGCCTAGGGAAAAAAGGACACAATGCCATTTGCAGCACTGTAGATGAGTCTAGAGGTAATCACGTGACTTGGAGTAAGTCAGAAAGTGAAAGACACATATCATATCATATCACTTATAGGTGTTACGTATATATTGATACCAGGGCAGATATTTCCATGGAGAAGGGCAATCACAGATTCATTAAACAAACTTATGGTTCACCAAAGGAAAGGTGTGAGCATTGAATTCATTACGATATTGGGGTTAACAGACATATACAAACACAGTAGACGTATATAATCACCAAAGACCTACGGAGTACCAAGAGAAGACTACTCAACATTCTGTCATAACGTTCATGGGAAAAGGATCCCAGGAAGAACAGACATATGTATATGTGTAAAAGAACCACCTCTTGCACACCTACAACAAGCTAAACGTTGTACTCAAACTTGCTGTAATAAAAAATAAAAAATTAAATTAAAAACACGAACAAGAAGTAGTGAGACAAACTTGAGGTGCTTTCTCCTGGCACATTCCGTTCTACATTCCAATCTAGAACGCGACTTCCATTGAGGCTCTGCTGCCCTAGTAACCAGATTTGGTAAGGGAGAACTGCTGCCACCTTGTGGCCGTTTCACACAACAGCAGCTTTAATCCCAGCGCTAATGGTCAGTGGATATTCCAAATCATTACAGGCCTGTAAATGACACCTGCCCTGAAAACAAATCCTGGGGTCATATATCGACCAAAAAATTCAAAAGACGTCCATATTTCAAAACGACAGTTTCAAGAGGCATATTTCACGCACATTAGTGTTCTGCTTCTTTTGCTTGCTTTTTCTTTGTTAAAAAAACGGAAATGGAAAAAGGCAACCCTCAGAATGGGCGAAAAGGTTCACAAACGAATCAATGGACAAAGGTTTAATCTCCAATATATATAAACAGCTCATGCAGCTTAATATTAATAAATCAAACAACCCAATACAAAAATGGGCAGAAGATCTAAATAGACGTTTCTTCAAAGAAGACACAGAGATGGCCAAGACGCACATGAAAAGCTGCTCAACATCACTAATTATTAGAGAAATGCAAATCAAAACTACAATGAGGTAAGACCTCACACCTGTTAGAATCGGCATCAAAAGATAATCTACAAACAACAAATTCTGGGGAGGGTGTGGACAAAAGGAACCCTCTTCCGCTATTGGTGGGAATGTAAATTGATACAGTCACTATGGCGAACAGTATGGAGGTTCCTTTAAAAAACTAAAAAGAGAATTACCATAGGATCCAGCAATCCCACTTCTGGGCATTTACCCAGGGAAAACCATAAATCACAGAGACACATTCACCACAATGTTCATTGCAGCACTATTTACAATAGCCAGGTAATGGAAGCAACCTAAATGGCCACAGACAGATGAATGGATAAAGATGTGGTACATATATAAAATGGAATATTCCTCAGCCATAAAAAGGAATGAAACTGGGTCATTTGTAGAGAAGTTGACGGTTCTAGAGACTGTCATACAGAGGGAAGTATGTCAGAAAGTGAAAAACAAATATTGTATATTAATGCCTATATGTGGAACCTAGAAAAAAAGGTACAAATGAACTGTTTTGCAGGGCAGAAATAGAGACACAGAGGTAGAGAACAAGCGTATGGACACAAAGTGGGGGAAGCCATGGGGTGGTTGTGGTGGGATGAGTTGGGAGATTGGGATTGACCTGTATACATGTCTATGCATAAAATAGATAACTAATAATAACCTACTGTATAAAAAAATAAATAAAATTAAATTTCAAAATTTTTAAAAATGAAATGTAAAAATAAAACAGAAAAAAAGTTCTTCCATTCACACTGATGTATTTATAAAAATGAATTATTTCCATGCTTATATCTATAAATACATAAAAGAGGAATAAAATCTAACTTGAACCAAAAAAGAAAAAAAAAACTGATCCTAACAGTTATACAGAGGAAAAGACTACCAAGGCACTTGCTCCAGTGGTAAACAATTCTAAAATTGGTCACAGGTGGGGAATCATCTCCCATACAGCCAGCAGCCCCGCCCGCCCACGCAAGGAGCGTCCTTATTGCAAAGCTGGGGGACCGTGCCGAGGCCTCTGTGAGTAAACGTGAGCTGAGCCCCAGGCCAACTGCTGCTGAAGTGTTCCCACCCTTCCCAGGTGAAACACCTGAATATGTACAAGGGCTTGAAAGCCTAGAGGAAGGGCCGTGGAGCCATACCAGCGACAGCACGCAGGCCACCTTGGTGCCTGCAGGTCAGCCAGGATGGTCCTGGCCACGGGCGCTCTTCTGGAAGCTTTCCATTGCCCTGCCTGAGATACCGATCCTGTCCCGGCCACCACTCCATTTTTCCTTACTCGCCTCAGCCCGGAGAGATATTCCAGTGGAAATTATGGGTGACACATCCACTTCTTTACAGGTCGCAGCCTGGCAACTCCTGCAGAAAGTCCAGCAGAGCCCCCCTCACACCGGGCCACCCACAAAGCCCTGGACCCTCACACCCTCCCACCAGCACAGCCCCGAGACTGCTGCCGGGGCAGAGAATATGGAGTCAGGCACAGCTGCAGGGGCTATTGCTGCCTGGAGTGCTGTTTATATTGACCTCAACCGAGTCAAACCTGGGGAGGGCTTGCCGGCAGGGTCAGGCTGCCCATGTCAGCTAATCCTCAGCCCTCAGGTAATCACATTGCAGAAAATGGACCTCGCTAAGACAGAATATTCGCCAAGGAAAAGAAGCACACAATGCCATTTGCAGCACTGTAGATGAGTCTAGAGGTAATCACGTGACTTGGAGTAAGTCAGAAAGTGAAAGACACATATCATATCATATCACTTATAGGTGTTACCTATAAATTGATACCAGGGCAGATATTTCCACGGAGAAGGGCAATCACAGATTCATTAAACAAACTTATGGTTCACCAAAGGAAAGGTGTGAGGATTGAATTCATTACGATATTGGGGTTAACAGACATATACAAACACAGTAGACATATATAATTACCAAAGACCTACGGAGTACCAAGAGAAGACTACTCAACATTCTGTCATAACGTACATGGGAAAAGGATCCAGGAAGAACAGACATATGTATATGTGTAAAAGAACCACCTCTTGCACACCTACAACAAGCTAAACGTTGTACTCAAACTTGCTGTAATAAAAAATAAAAAATTAAATTAAAAACACGAACAAGAAGTAGTGAGACAAACTTGAGGGGCTTTCTCCTGGCACATTCCGTTCTACATTCCTATCTAGAACGCGACTTCCTTTGAGGCTCTGCTGCCCTAGTAACCAGATTTGGTAAGGGAGAACTGCTGCCACCTTGTGGCCGTTTCACACAACAGCAGGTTTAATCCCAGCGCTAATGGTCAGTGGATATTCCAAATCATTACAGGCCTGTAAATGACACCTGCCGTGAAAACAAATCCTGGGATCATATATCGACCAAAAAATTCAAAAGACGTCCATATTTCAAAACGACAGTTTCAAGAGGCATATTTCACGCACATTAGTGTTCTGCTTCTTTTGCTTGCTTTCTTTCTTTGTTAAAAAAACGGGAATGGAAAAAGGCAACCCTCAGAATGGGCGAAAACGTTCACAAACGAATCAATGGACAAAGGTTTAATCTCCAATATATATAAACAGCTCATGCAGCTTAATATTAATAAAACAAACAACCCAATACAAAAATGGGCAGAAGATCTAAATAGACGTTTCTTCAAAGAAGACAGAGATGGCCAAGACGCACATGACAAGCTGCTCAACATCACTAATTATTAGAGAAATGCAAACCAAAACTACAATGAGGTAAGACCTCACACCTGTTAGAATCGGCATCATCAGATAATCTACAAACAACAAATTCTGGGGAGGGTGTGGACAAAAGGAACCCTCTTCCGCTATTGGTGGGAATGTAAATTGATACAGTCACTATGGAGAACAGTATGGAGGTTCCTTTAAAAAACTAAAAAGAGAATTACCATAGGATCCAGCAATCCCACTTCTGGGCATATACCCAGAGAAAACCATAAATCACAGAGACACATTCACCACAATGTTCATTGCAGCACTATTTACAATAGCCAGGTAATGGAAGCAACCTAAATGCCCACAGACAGACGAATGGATAAAGATGTGGTACATATATAAAATGGAATATTACTCAGCCATAAAAAGGAATGAACCTGGGTCATTTGTAGAGAAGTTGATGGATCTAGAGACTGTCATACAGAGTGAAGTAAGTCAGAAAGAGAAAAACAAATATTGTATATTAATGCCTATATGTGGAACCTAGAAAAATGGTACAGATGAACTGGTTTGCAGGGCAGAAATAGAGACACAGAGGTAGAGAACAAACGTATGGACACAAAGTGGGGGAAGCCATGGGGTGGTGGTGGTGGGATGAGTTGGGAGATTGGGATTGACCTGTATACATGTCTATGCATAAAATAGAAAACTAATAATAACCTACTGTATAAAAATATAAATAAAATTAAATTTCAAAATTTTTAAAAATTAAATGTTAAAATAAAACAAAAAAAAAGTTCTTCCATTCACACTGATGTATTTATAAGAATGAATTATTTCCATGCTTATATCTATAAATACATAAAAGAGGAATAAAATCTAACTTGAAACAAAAAAGAAAAAAAAACTGAACCTAACAGTTATACAGAGGAAAACACTACCAAGGCACTTGCTCCAGTGGTAAACAATTCTGAAATTGGTCAGAGGTGGGGAATCATGTCCCATACAGCCAGCAGCCCCGCCCACCCACGCAAGGAGCGTCCTTATTGCAAAGCTGGGGGACCGTGCCTAGGCCTCTGAGTAAACGTGAGCTGAGCCCCAGGCCAGCTGCTGCTGAACTGTTCCCACCCTTCCCAGGTGAAACACCTGAATATGTACAAGGGCTTGAAAGAGTAGAGGAAGGGCCGTGGAGCCACTCCAGCAACACCACGGAGGCCAACTTGGTGCCTGCAGGTCAGCCAGGATGGTCCTGGCCACGGGCGCTCTTCTGGAAGCTTTCCATTGCCCTGCCTGAGATACCGATCCTGTCCCGGCCACCACTCCATTTTTCCTTACTCGCCTCAGCCCGGAGAGATATTCCAGTGGAAATTATGGGTGACACATCCACTTCTTTACAGGTCGCAGCCTGGCAACTCCTGCAGAAAGACCAGCAGAGCCCCCCTCACACCGGGCCACCCACAAAGCCCTGGACCCTCACACCCTCCCACCAGCACAGCCCCGAGACTGCTGCCGGGGCAGAGAATATGGAGTCAGGCACAGCTGCAGGGGCTATTGCTGCCTGGAGTGCTGTTTATATTGACCTCAACCCAGGCACACCTGGGGAGGGCTTGCCGGCAGGGTCAGGCTGCCCAGGTCAGCTAATCCTCAGCCCTCAGGGAATCACATTGCAGAAAATGGACCTCGCTAAGGCAGAATATTCGCCAAGGAGAAAAAGGACACAATGCCATTTGCAGCACCGTAGATGAGTCTAGAGGTAATCACGTGACTTGGAGTAAGTCAGAAAGTGAAAGACACATATCATATCATATCACTTATAGGTGTTACCTATAAATTGATACCAGGGCAGATAATTCCATGGAGAAGGGCAATCACAGATTCATTAAACAAACTTATGTTTCACCAAAGGAAAGGTGTGAGGATTGAATTCATTACGATATTGGTGTTAACAGACATATACAAACACAGTAGACGTATATAGTCACCAAAGACCTACGGAGTACCAAGAGAAGACTACTCAACATTCTGTCATAACGTACATGGGAAAAGGATCCCAGGAAGAACAGACATATGTATATGTGTAAAAGAACCACCTCTTGCACACCTACAACAAGCTAAACGTTGTACTCAAACTTGCTGTAATAAAAAATAAAAAATTAAATTAAAAACACGAACAAGAAGTAGTGAGACCAACTTGAGGGGCTTTCTCCTGGCACATTCCGTTCTACATTCCAATCTAGAACGCGACTTCCATTGAGGCTCTGCTGCCCTAGTAACCAGATTTGGTAAGGGAGAACTGCTGCCACCTTGTGGCCGTTTCACACAACAGCAGCTTTAATCCCAGCGCTAATGGTCAGAGGATATTCCAAATCATTACAGGCCTGTAAATGACACCTGCCCTGAAAACAAATCCTGGGGTCATATATCGACCAAAAAATTCAAAAGACGTCCATATTTCAAAACGACAGTTTCAAGAGGCATATTTCACGCACATTAGTGTTCTGCTTCTTTAGCTTTCTTTCTTTCTTTGTTAAAAAAACGGGAATGGTAAAAGGCAACCCTCAGAATGGGCGAAAACTTTCACAAACGAATCAATGGACAAAGGTTTAACCTCCAATATATATAAACAGCTCATGCAGCTTAATATTAATAAAACAAACAACCCAATACAAAAATGGGCAGAAGATCTAAATAGACGTTTCTTCAAAGAAGACACAGAGATGGCCAAGACGCACATGAAAAGCTGCTCAACATCACTAATTATTAGAGAAATGCAAATCAAAACTACAATGAGGTAAGACCTCACACCTTTTAGAATCGGCATCATCAGATAATCTACAAACAACAAATTCTGGGGAGGGTGTGGAAAAAAGGAACCCTCTTCCGCTATTGGTGGGAATGTAAATTGGTACAGTCACTATGGAGAACAGTATGGAGGTTCCTTTAAAAAACTAAAAAGAGAATTACCATAGGATCCAGCAATCCCACTTCTGGGCATTTACCCAGAGAAAACCATAAATCACAGAGACACATTCACCACAATGTTCATTGCAGCACTATTTACAATAGCCAGGTAATGGAAGCAACCTAAATGCCCACAGACAGACGAATGGATAAAGATGTGGTGCATATATAAAATGGAATATTACTCAGCCATAAAAAGGAATGAAACTGGGTCATTTGTAGAGAAGTTGATGGATCTAGAGACTGTCATAGAGTGAAGTAAGTCAGAAAGAGAAAAACAAATATTGTATATTAATGCCTATATGTGGAACCTAGAAAAATGGTACAGATGAACTGGTTTGCAGGGCAGAAATAGAGACACAGAGGTAGAGAACAAACGTATGGACACAAAGTGGGGAAAGCCACGGGGTGGTGGTGGTGGGATGAGTTGCGAGATTGGGATTGACCTGTATACATGTCTATGCATAAAATAGATAACTAATAATAACCTACTGTATAAAAAAATAAATAAAATTAAATTTCAACATTTTTAAAAATAAAATTTAAAAATAAAACAGAAAAAAATTTCTTCCATTCACACTGATGTATTTATAAGAATGAATTATTTCCATGCTTATATCCATAAATACATAAAATGGGAATAAAATCTAACTTGAACCAAAAAAGAAAAAACAAAGCTGAACCTAACAGTTATACAGAGGGACACACAACCAAGGCACTTGCTCCAGTGGTAAACAATTCTGAAATTGGTCAGAGGTGGGGAATCATCCCCCATACAGCCAGCAGCCCCGCCCGCCCACGCAAGGAGCGTCCTTATTGCTAAGCTGTGGGACAGTGGCGAGGCCTCTGTGAGTAAACGTGAGCTGAGCCCCAGGCCAGCTGCTGCTGAACTGTTCCCACCCTTCCCAGGTGAAACACCTGAATATGTACAAGGGCTTGAAAGCCTAGAGGAAGGGCCGTGGAGCCACACCAGCGACAGCACGCAGGCCAACTTGGTGCCTGCAGGTCAGCCAGGATGGTCCTGGCCACGGGCGCTCTTCTGGAAGCTTTCCATTGCCCTGCCTGAGTTACCCCTCCTGTCCCGGCCCCCTCTCCTTTTTTTCCTTCCTCACCTCAGCCCGGAGAGATATTCCAGTGGAAGTTATGGGTGACACATCCTCTTCTTTACAGGTGGCAGCCTGGCAACTCCTGCATAAAGTCCAGCAGAGCCCCACTCACACCGGGCCACCCACAAAGCCGTGGACCCGCACACCCTCCCACCAGCACAGCCCCGAGACTGCTGACGGGGCAGAGAATATGGAGTCAGGCACAGCTGCAGGGGCTATTGCTGCCTGGAGTGCTGTTTATATTGACGTCAACCCAGGCACACATGGGGAGGGCTTGCCGGCAGGGTCAGGCTGCCCAGGTCAGCTAATCCTCAGCCCTCAGGGAATCACATTGCAGAAAATGGACCTCGCTAAGACAGAATATTCGCCAAGGAAAAAAAGGACACAATGCCATTTGCAGCACCTTAGATGAGTCTAGAGGTAATCACGTGACTTGGAGTAAGTCAGAAAGTGAAAGACACATATCATATCATATCACTTATAGGTGTTACCTATAAATTGATACCAGGGCACATATTTCCACGGAGAAGGGCAATAACAGATTCATTAAACAAACTTATGGTTAACCAAAGGAAAGGTGTGAGCATTGAATTCATTACGATATTGGGGTTAACAGACATATACAAACACAGTAGACGTATATAATCACCAAAGACCTACGGAGTACCAAGAGAAGACTACTCAACATTCTGTCATAACGTACATGGGAAAAGGATCCCAGGAAGAACAGACATATGTATATGTGTGGACAAAAGGAACCCTCTTCCGCTATTGGTGGGAATGTAAATTGATACAGTCACTATGGAGAACAGTATGGAGGTTCCTTTAAAAAACTAAAAAGAGAATTACCATAGGATCCAGCAATCCCACTTCTGGGCATTTACCCAGAGAAAACCATAAATCACAGAGACACATTCACCACAATGTTCATTGCAGCACTATTTACAATAGCCAGGTAATGGAAGCAACCTAAATGCCCACAGACAGACGAATGGATAAAGATGTGGTACATATATAAAATGGAATATTACTCAGCCATAAAAAGGAATGAACCTGGGTCATTTGTAGAGAAGTTGATGGATCTAGAGACTGTCATACAGAGTGAAGTAAGTCAGAAAGAGAAAAACAAATATTGTATATTAATGCCTATATGTGGAACCTAGAAAAATGCTACAGATGAACTGGTTTGCAGGGCAGAAATAGAGACACAGAGGTAGAGAACAAACGTATGGACACAAAGTGGGGGAAGCCATGGGGTGGTGGTGGTGGGATGAGTTGGGAGATTGGGATTGACCTGTATACATGTCTATGCATAAAATAGATAACTAATAATAACCTACTTTATAAAAAAAGATAAATAAAATTAAATTTCAAAAATTTTAAAAATAAAATGTAAAAATAAAACAGAAAAAATGTTCTTCCATTCACACTGATGTATTTATAAGAATGAATTATTTCCATGCTTATATCCATAAATACATAAAAGAGGAATAAAATCTAACTTGAACCAAAAAAGAAAAAAAAAAGCTGAACTTAACAGTTATACAGAGGGAAACACAACCAAGGCACTTGCTCCAGTGGTAAGCAATTCTGAAATTGGTCAGAGGTGGGGAATCATCCCCCATACAGCCAGCAGCCCCGCCCGCCCACGCAAGGAGCGTCCTTATTGCTAAGCTGTGGGACCGTTCCGAGGCCTCTGTGAGTAAACGTGAGCTGAGCCCCAGGCCAGCTGCTGCTGAACTGTTCCCACCCTTCCCAGGTGAAACACCTGAATATGTACAAGGGCTTGAAAGCCTAGAGGAAGGGCCGTGGAGCCACACCAGCGACAGCACGCAGGCCAACTTGGTGCCTGCAGGTCAGCCAGGATGGTCCTGGCCACGGGCACTCTTCTGGAAGCTTGCCATTGCCCTGCCTGAGATACCCCTCCTGTCCCGGCCCCCACTCCTTTTTTTCCTTCCTCACCTCAGCCCGGAGAGATATTCCAGTGGAAGTTATGGGTGACACATCCTCTTCTTTACAGGTGGCAGCCTGGCAACTCCTGCAGAAAGTCCAGCAGAGCCCCACTCACACCGGGCCACCCACAAAGCCGTGGACCCTCACACCCTCCCACCAGCACAGCCCCGAGACTGCTGACGGGGCAGAGAATATGGAGTCAGGCACAGCTGCAGGTGCTATTGCTGCCTGGAGTGCTGTTTATATTGACCTCAACCCAGGCACACCTGGGGAGTGCTTGCCAGCAGTGTCAGGCTGCCCAGGTCAGCTAATCCTCAGCCCTCAGGGAATCACGTTGCAGAAAATGGACCTCGCAAAGACAGAATATTAGCCAAGGGAAAAAAGCACACAATGCCATTTGCAGCACCGTAGATGAGTCTAGAGGTAATCACGTGACTTGGAGTAAGTCAGAAAGTGAAAGACATATATCATATCATATCACTTATAGGTGTTACGTATAAATTGATACCAGGGCAGATATTTCCACGGAGAAGGGCAATCAAAGATTCATTAAACAAACTTATGGTTCACCAAAGGAAAGGTGTGAGGATTGAATTCATTATGATATTGGGGTTAACAGACATATACAAACACAGTAGACGTATATAATCACCAAAGACCTACGGAGTACCAAGAGAAGACAACTCAACATTCTGTCATAACGAACATGGGAAAAGGATCCCAGGAAGAACAGACATATGTATATGTGTAAAAGAACCACCTCTTGCACACCTACAACAAGCTAAACGTTGTACTCAAACTTGCTGTAATAAAAAATAAAAAATTAAATTAAAAACACGAACAAGAAGTAGTGAGAAAAACTTGAGGGGCTTTCTCCTGGTACATTCCGTTCTACATTCCAATCTAGAACGCGACTTCCATTGAGGCTCTGCTGCCCTAGTAACCAGATTTGGTAAGGGAGAACTGCTGCCACCTTGTGGCCATTTCACACAACAGCAGCTTTAATCCCAGCGCTAATGGTCAGTGGATATTCCAAATCATTACAGGCCTGTAAATGACACCTGCCCTGAAAACAAATCCTGGGGTCATATATCGACCAAAAAATTCAAAAGACGTCCATATTTCCAAACGACAGTTTCAAGAGGCATATTTCACGCACATTAGTGTTCTGCTTCTTTTGATTTCTTTCTTTCTTTGTTAAAAATCGGGAATGGTAAAAGGCGACCCTCAGAATGGGCGAAAACTTTAACAAACGAATCAATGGACAAAGGTTTAATCTCCAATATATATAAACAGCTCATGCAGCTTAATATTAATAAAACAAACAACCCAATACAAAAATGGGCAGAAGATCTAAATAGACGTTTCTTCAAAGAAGACACAGAGATGGCCAAGACGCACATGACAAGCTGCTCAACATCACTAATTATTAGAGAAATGCAAATCAAAACTACAATGAGGTAAGACCTCACACCTGTTAGAATCGGCATCATCAGATAATCTACAAACAACAAATTCTAGGGAGGGTGTGGACAAAAGGAACCCTCTTCCGCTATTGGTGGGAATGTAAATTGATACAGTCACTATGGAGAACAGTATGGAGGTTCCTTTAAAAAACTAAAAAGAGAATTACCATAGGATCCAGCAATCCCACTTCTGGGCATTTACCCAGAGAAAACCATTAATCACAGAGACACATTCACCACAATGTTCATTGCAGCACTATTTACAATAGCCAGGTAAGGGAAGCAACCTAAATGCCCACAGACAGACGAATGGATAAAGATGTGGTACATATATAAAATGGAATATTACTCAGCCATAAAAAGGAATGAAACTGGGTCATTTGTAGAGAAGTTGACGGATCTAGAGACTGTCATACAGAGTGAAGTAAGTCAGAAAGAGAAAAACAAATATTGTATATTAATGCCTATATGTGGAACCTAGAAAAAATGGTACAGATGAACTGGTTGGCAGGGCAGAAATAGAGACACAGAGGCAGAGAACAAACGTATGGACACAAAGTGGGGGAAGCCATGGGGTGGTGGTGGTGGGATGAGTTGGGAGATTGGGATTGACCTGTATACATGTCTATGCATAAAATAGATAACTAATAATAACCTACTGTATAAAAAAATAAATAAAATTAAATTTCAAAATTTTTAAAAATAAAATGTAAAAATAAAACAGAACAAAAGTTCTTCCATTCACACTGATGTATTTGTAGAATGAATTATTTCCATGCTTATATCCATAAATACATAAAAGAGGAATAAAATCTAACTTGAACCAAAAAAGAAAAAAAAAAAGCTGAACCTAACAGTTATAGAGAGGGAAACACAACCAAGGCACTTGCTCCAGTGGTAAACAATTCTGAAATTGGTCAGAGGTGGGGAATCATCCCCCATACAGCCAGCAGCCCCGCCCGCCCACGCAAGGAGCGTCCTTATTGCAAAGCTGTGGGACAGTGGCGAGTCCAGTGTGAGTAAACGTGAGCTGAGCCCCAGGCCAGCTGCTGCTGAACTGTTCCCACCCTTCCCAGGTGAAACACCTGAATATGTACAAGGGCTTGAAAGCCTAGAGGAAGGGCCGTGGAGCCACACCAGCGACAGCACGCAGGCCAACTTGGTGCCTGCAGGTCAGCCAGGATGGTCCTGGCCACGGGCGCTCTTCTGGAAGGTTTCCATTGCCCTGCCTGAGATACTCCTCCTGTCCCGGTCCCCAGTCCTTTTTTTCCTTCCTCACCTCAGCCCGGAGAGATATTCCAGTGGAAGTTATGGGTGACACATCCTCTTCTTTACAGGTGGCAGCCTGGCAACTCCTGCAGAAAGTCCAGCAGAGCCCCACTCACACCGGGCCACCCACAAAGCCGTGGACCCTCACACCCTCCCACCAGCACAGCCCCGAGACTGCTGACGGGGCAGAGAATATGGAGTCAGGCACAGCTGCAGGGGCTATTGCTGCCTGGAGTGCTGTTTATATTGACCTCAACCCAGGCACACCTGGGGAGGGCTTGCCGGCAGGGTCAGGCTGCCCAGGTCAGCTAATCCTCAGCCCTCAGGGAATCACATTGCAGAAAATGGACCTCGCTAAGACAGAATATTTGCCAAGGAAAAAAAGGACACAATGCCATTTGCAGCACCGTAGATGAGTCTAGAGGTAATCACGTGACTTGGAGAAAGTCAGAAAGTGAAAGACACATATCATAACACTTATAGGTGTTACGTATAAATTGATACCAGGGCAGATATTTCCAAGGAGAAGGGCAATCACAGATTCATTAAACAAACTTATGGTTCACCAAAGGTAAGGTGTGAGGATTGAATTCATTACGATATTGGGGTTAACAGACATATACAAACACAGTAGACGAATATAATCACCAAAGACCTACGGAGTACCAAGAGAAGACTACTCAACATTCTGTCATAATGTACATGGGAAAAGGATCCCAGGAAGAACAGACATATGTAGATGTGTAAAAGAAGCACCTCTTGCACAGCTACAACAAGCTAAACTTTGTACTCAAACTTGCTGTAATAAAAAATAAAAAATTAAATTAAAAACACGAACAAGAAGAACTGAGACAAACTTGAGGGGCTTTCTCCTGGCACATTCCGTTCTACATTCCAATCTAGAACGCGACTTCCATTGAGGCTCTGCTGCCCTAGTAACCAGGTTTGGTAAGGGAGAACTGCTGCCACTTTGTGGCCGTTTCACACAACAGCAGCTTTAATCCCAGCGCTAATGGTCAGTGGATATTCCAAATCATTTCAGGCCTGTAAATGACACCTGCCCTGAAAACAAATCCTGGGGTCATATATCGACCAAAAAATTCAAAAGACGTCCATATTTCAAAACGACAGTTTCAAGAGGCATATTTCACGCCCATTAGTGTTCTGCTTCTTTTGCTTGCTTTCTTTCTTTGTTAAAAAAACGGGAATGGAAAAAGGCAACCCTACGAATGGGCAAAAACGTTCACAAACGAATCAATGGACAAAGGTTTAATCTCCAATATATATAAACAGCTCATGCAGCTTAATATTAATAAAACAAACAACCCAATACAAAAATGGGCAGAAGATCTAAATAGACGTTTCTTCAAAGAAGACACAGAGATGGCCAAGACGCACATGACAAGCTGCTCAACATCACTAATTATTAGAGAAATGCAAATCAAAACTACAATGAGGTAAGACCTCACACCTGTTAGAATCGGCATCATCAGACAATCTACAAACAACAAATTCTAGGGAGGTTGTGGACAAAAGGAACCCTCTTCCGCTATTGGTGGGAATGTAAATTGATACAGTCACTATGGAGAACAGTATGGAGGTTCCTTTAAAAAACTAAAAAGAGAATTACCATAGGATCCAGCAATCCCACTTCTGGGCATTTACCCAGAGAAAACCATAAATCACAGAGACACATTCACCACAATGTTCATTGCAGCACTATTTACAATAGCCAGGTAAGGGAAGCAACCTAAATGCCCACAGACAGACGAATGGATAAAGATGTGGTACATATATAAAATGGAATATTACTCAGCCATAAAAAGGAATGAAACTGGGTCATTTGTAGAGAAGTTGACGGATCTAGAGACTGTCATACAGAGTGAAGTAAGTCAGAAAGAGAAAAACAAATATTGTATATTAATGCCTATATGTGGAACCTAGAAAAATGGTATAGATGAACTGGTTTGCAGGGCAGAAATAGAGACACAGAGGCAGAGAACAAACGTATGGACACAAAGTGGGGGAAGCCATGGGGTGGTGGTGGTGGGATGAGTTGGGAGATTGGGATTGACCTGTATACATGTCTATGCATAAAATAGATAACTAATAATAACCTACTGTATAAAAAAATAAATAAAATTAAATTTCAACATTTTTAAAAATAAAATGTAAAAATAAAACGGAAAAAAAGTTCTTTCATTCACACTGATGTATTTATAAGAATGGATTATTTCCATGCTTATATCCATAAATACATAAAAGAGGAATAAAATCTAACTTGAACCAAAAAAGAAAAAAAAAAGCTGAACCTAACAGTTATACAGAGGGAAACACAACCAAGGCACTTGCTCCAGTGGTAAACAATTCTGAAATTGGTCAGAGGTGGGGAATCATCCCCCATACAGCCAGCAGCCCCGCCCGCCCACGCAAGGAGCGTCCTTATTGCAAAGCTGTGGGACCGTGCCGAGGCCTCTGTGAGTAAACGTGAGCTGAGCCCCAGGCCAGCTGCTGCTGAACTGTTCCCACCCTTCCCAGGTGAAACACCTGAATATGTACAAGGGCTTGAAAGCCTAGAGGAAGGGCCGTGGAGCCACACCAGCGACAGCACGCAGGCCAACTTGGTGCCTGCAGGTCAGCCAGGATGTTTCTGGCCACGGGTGCTCTTCTGGAAGCTTTCCATTGCCCTGCCTGAGATACCCCTCCTGTCCCGGCCCCCACTCCTTTTTTTCCTTCCTCACCTCAGCCCGGAGGGATATTCCAGTGGAAGTTATGGGTGACACATCCTCTTCTTTACAGGTGGCAGCCTGGCAACTCCTGCAGAAAGTCCAGCAGAGCCCCACTCACACCGGGCCACCCACAAAGCCGTGGACCCTCACACCCTCCCACCAGCACAGCCCCGAGACTGCTGACGGGGCAGAGAATATGGAGTCAGGCACAGCTGCAGGGGCTATTGCTGCCTGGAGTGCTGTTTATATTGACCTCAACCCAGGCACACCTGGGGAGGGCTTGCCGGCAGGGTCAGGCTGCCCAGGTCAGCTAATCCTCAGCCCTCAGGGAATCACATTGCAGAAAATGGACCTCGCTAAGACAGAATATTCGCCAAGGAAAAAAAGGACACAATGACATTTGCAGCACCGTAGATGAGTCTAGAGGTAATCACGTGACTTGGAGAAAGTCAGAAAGTGAAAGACACATATCATATCATATCACTTATAGGTGTTACCTATAAATTGATACCAGGGCAGATATTTCCACGGAGAAGGGCAATCACAGATTCATTAAACAAACTTATGGTTCACCAAAGGAAAGGTGTGAGGATTGAATTCATTACGATATTGGGGTTAACAGACATATACAAACACAGTAGACGTATATAATCACCAAAGACCTACGGAGTACCAAGAGAAGACTACTCAACATTCTGTCATAACGTACATGGGAAAAGGATCCCAGGAAGAACAGGCATATGTATATGTGTAAAAGAACCACATCTTGCACACCTACAACAAGCTAAACGTTGTACTCAAACTTTCTGTAATAAAAAATAAAAAATTAAATTAAAAACACGAACAAGAAGTAGTGAGACAAACTTGAGGGGCTTTCTCCTGGCACATTCCGTTCTACATTCCAATCTAGAACGCGACTTCCATTGAGGCTCTGCTGCCCTATTAACCAGGTTTGGTAAGGGAGAACTGCTGCCACCTTGTGGCCGTTTCATACAACAGCAGCTTTAATCCCAGCGCTAATGGTCAGTGGATATTCCAAATCATTACAGCCCTGAAAATGACACCGGCCCTGAAAACAAATCCTGGGGTCATATATCGACCAAAAAATTCAAAAGACGTCCATATTTCAAAACGACAGTTTCAAGAGGCATATTTCACGCACATTAGTGTTCTGCTTCTTTTGCTTGCTTTCTTTCTTTGTTAAAAAAACGGGAATGGAAAAAGGCAACCCTCAGAATGGGCGAAAACGTTCACAAACGAATCAATGGACAAAGGTTTAATCTCCAATATATATAAACAGCTCATGCAGCTTAATATTAATAAAACAAACAACCCAATACAAAAATGGGCAGAAGATCTAAATAGACGTTTCTTCAAAGAAGACACAGAGATGGCCAAGACGCACATGACAAGGTGCTCAACATCACTAATTATTAGAGAAATGCAAATCAAAACTACAATGAGGCAAGTCCTCACACCTGTTAGAATCGGCATCATCAGATAATCTACAAACAAATTCTGGGGAGGGTGTGGACAAAAGGAACCCTCTTCCGCTATTGGTGGGAATGTAAATTGATACAGTCACTATGGAGAACAGTATGGAGGTTCCTTTAAAAAACTAAAAAGAGAATTACCATAGGATCCAGCAATCCCACTTCTGGGCATTTACCCAGGGAAAACCATAAATCACAGAGACACATTCACCACAATGTTCATTGCAGCACTATTTACAATAGCCAGGTAATGGAAGCAACCTAAATGGCCACAGACAGACGAATGGATAAAGATGTGGTACATATATAAAATGGAATATTACTCAGCCATAAAAAGGAATGAAACTGGGTCATTTGTAGAGAAGTTGATGGATCTTGTGACTGTCATAAAGAGTGAAGTAAGTCAGAAAGAGAAAAACAAATATTGTATATTAATGACTATATGTGGAACCTAGAAAAATGGTAGAGAAGAACTGGTTTGCAGGGCAGAAATAGAGACACAGAGGTAGAGAACAAACGTATGGACACAAAGTGGGGGAAGCCATGGGGTGGTGGTGGTGGGATGAGTTGGGAGATTGGGATTGACCTGTATACTTGTCTATGCATAAAATAGATAACTAATAATAACCTACTGTATAAAAAAATAAATAAAATTAAATTTCAAAATTTTTAAAAATAAAATGTAAAAATAAAACAGAAAAAAAGTTCTTCCATTCACACTGATATATTTATAAGAATGAATTATTTCCATGCTTATATCCATAAATACATAAAAGGGGAATAAAATCTAACTTGAACCAAAAAAAAAAAAGCTGAACCTAACAGTTATACAGAGGGAAACACAAACAAGGCACTTGCTCCCGTGGAAAACAATTCTGAAATTGGTCAGAGGTGGGGAATCATCCTCCATACAGCCATCAGCCACGCCCGCCCACGCAAGGAGCGTCCTTATTGCAAAGCTGTGGGACCGTGGCGAGGCTTCTGTGAGTAAACGTGAGCAGAGCCCCAGGCCAGATGCTGCTGAACTGTTCCCACCCTTCCCAGGTGAAACACCTGAATATGTACAAGGGCTTGAAAGCCTAGAGGAACGGCCGTGGAGCCACACCAGCCACAGCACGCCGGCCAACTTGGTGCCTGCATGTCAGCCAGGATGGTCCTGGCCACGGGCGAACTTCTGGAAGCTTTCCATTGCCCTGCCTGAGATACCCATCCTGTCCCGGCCCCCACTCCTTTTTTTCCTTCCTCACCTCAGCCTGGAGAGATATTCCAGTGGAATTTATGGGTGACACATCCTCTTCTTTACAGGTGGCAGCCTGGCAACTCATGCAGAAAGTCCAGCAGAGCCCCACTCACACCGGGCCACCCACAAAGTCGTGGACCCTCACACCCACCCACCAGCACAGCCCCGAGACTGCTGACGGGGCAGAGAATATGGAGTCAGGCACAGCTGCAGGGGCTATTGCTGCCTGGAGTGCTGTTTATATTGACCTCAACCCAGGCACACCTGGGGAGGGCTTGCCGGCAGGGTCAGGCTGCCCAAGTCAGCTAATCCTCAGCCCTCAGGGAATCACATTGCAGAAAATGGGTCTCGCAAAGACAGAATATTCGCCAAGGAAAAAAAAGGACACAATGCCATTTGCAGCACCCTAGATGAGTCTAGAGGTAATCACGTGACTTGGAGTAAGTCAGAAAGTGAAAGACACATATCATATCATATCACTTATAGGTGTTACGTATAAATTGATACCAGGGCAGATATTTCCACGGAGAAGGGCAATCACAGATTCATTAAACAAAATTATGGTTCACCAAAGGAAAGGTGTGAGGATTGAATTCATTACGTTATTGGGGTTAACAGACATATACAAACACAGTAGACGTATATAATCACCAAAGACCTACGGAGTACCAAGAGAAGACTACTCAACATTGTGTCATAACGTACATGGGAAAAGGATCCCAGGAAGAACAGACATATGTATATGTGTAAAAGAACCACCTCTTGCACACCTACAACAAGCTAAACGTTGTACTCAAACTTGCTGTAATAAAAAATAAAAAATTAAATTAAAAACACGAACAATGGGCTTCCCTGGTGGCGCAGTGGTTGAGAGTCTGCCTGCCGATGCAGGAGACGCAGGTTCGTGCCCCACATGCCGTGGAGCGACAGGGCCCGTGAGCCATGGCCACTGAGCCTGCGCGTCCGGAGCCTGTTCTCCGCAACGGGAGAGGCCACAGCAGTGAGAGGCCCACGTACCGCAATAAATAAATAAAAGTTTAAAAAAAAAAAAAAAAAAAAAAAAAAAAAAACGAACAAGAAGTAGTGAGAGAAACTTGAGGGGCTTTCTCCTGGCACATTCCGTTCTACATTCCAATCTAGAACGCGACTTCCATTGAGGCTCTGCTGCCCTAGTAACCAGATTTGGTAAGGGAGAACTGCTGCCACCTTTTGGCCGTTTCACATAACAGCAGCTTTAATCCCAGCGCTAATGGTCAGTGGATATTCCAAATCATTACAGGCCTGTAAATGACACCTGCCCTGAAAACAAATCCTGGGGTCATATATCGACCAAAAAATTCAAAAGACGTCCATATTTCAAAACGACAGTTTCAAGAGGCATATTTCACGCACATTAGTGTTCTGCTTCTTTTGCTTTCTTTCTTTCTTTGTTAAAAATTGGGAATGGAAAAAGGCAACCCTCAGAATGGGCGAAAATGTTCACCAACGAATCAATGGACAAAGGTTTAATCTCCAATATATATAAACAGCTCATGCAGCTTAATATTAGTAAAACAAACAACCCAATAAAAAAATGGGCAGAAGATCTAAATAGACGTTTCTTCAAAGAAGACACAGAGATGGCCAAGACGCACATGACAAGCTGCTCAACATCACTAATTATTAGAGAAATGCAAATCAAAACAACAATGAGGTAACAACTCACACCTGTTAGAATCGACATCATCAGATAATCTACAAGCAACAAATTCTGGGGAGGGTGTGGAGAAAAGGAACCCTCTTCCGCTATTGGTGGGAATGTAAATTGATACAGTCACTATGGAGAACAGTATGGAGGTTCCTTTAAAAAACTAAAAAGAGAATTACCATAGGATCCAGCAATCCCACTTCTGGGCATTTACCCAGGGAAAACCATAAATCACAGAGACACATTCACCACAATGTTCATTGCAGCACTATTTACAATAGCCAGGTAATGGAAGCAACCTAAATGGCCACAGACAGACGAATGGATAAAGATGTGGTACATATATAAAATGGAATATTACTCAGCCATAAAAAGGAATGAAACTGCGTCATTTGTAGAGAAGTTGATGAATCTAGACACTGTCATACAGAGTGAAGTAAGTCAGAAAGAGAAAAACAAATATTGTATATTAATGCCTATATGTGGAACCTAGAAAAACGGTACAGATGAACTGGTTTGCAGGGCAGAAATAGAGACACAGAGGCAGAGAACAAACGTATGGACACAAAGTGGGGGAAGCCATGGGGTGGTGGTGGTGGGATGAGTTGGGAGATTGGGATTGACCTGTATACATGTCTATGCATAAAATAGATAACTAATAATAACCTACTGTATAAAAAATAAATAAAATTAAATTTCAAAATTTTTTAATATAAAATGTAAAAATAAAACAGAAAAAAAGTTCTTCCATTCACACTGATGTATTTATAAGAATGAATTATTTCCATGCTTATATCCATAAATACATAAAAGAGGAATAAAATCTAACTTGAACCAAAAAAGGAAAAAAAAACTGAACATAACATTTATACAGAGGGAAACACAACCAAGGCACTTGCTCCAGTGGTAAACAATTCTGAAATTGGTCAGAGGTGGGGAATCTTCCCCCATACAGCCAGCAGCCCCGCCCGCCCACGGAAGGAGCGTCCTTATTGCAAAGCTGTGGGACCGTGGCGAGGCCTCTGTGAGTAAACGTGAGCTGAGCCCCAGGCCAGCTGCTGCTGAACTGTTCCCACCCTTCCCAGGTGAAACACCTGAATATGTACAACGGCTTGAAAGCCTAGAGGAAGGGCCGTGGAGCCACACCAGCGACAGCACGCAGGCCAACTTGGTGCCTGCAGGTCAGCCAGGATGGTCCTGGCCACGGGCACTCTTCTGGAAGCTTTCCATTGCCCTGCCTGAGATACCCTCCTGTCCCAGCCCCCACTCCTTTTTTTCCTTCCTCACCTCAGCCCGGAGTGATATTCCAGTGGAAGTTATGGGTGACACATCCTCTTCTTTACAGGTGGCAGCCTGGCAACTCCTGCAGAAAGTCCAGCAGAGCCCCACTCACAACGGGCCACCCACAAAGCCGTGGACCCTCACACCCTCCCACCAGCACAGCCCCGAGATTGCTGACGGGGCAGAGAATATGGAGTCAGGCACAGCTGCAGGGGCTATTGCTGCCTGGAGTGCTGTTTATATTGACCTCAACCCAGGCACAGCTGGGGAGGGCTTGCCGGCAGGGTCAGGCTGCCCAGGTCAGCTAATCCTCAGCCCTCAGGGAATCACATTGCAGAAAATGGACCTCGCTAAGACAGAATATTCGCCAAGGAAAAAAAGGACACAATGCCATTTGCAGCACCGTAGAAGTGTCTAGAGGTAATCACGTGACTTGGAGTAAGTCAGAAAGTGAAAGACACATATCATATCATATCACTTATAGGTGTTACGTATAAATTGATACCAGGGCAGATATTTCCACGGAGAAGGGCAATCACAGATTCATTAAACAAACTTATGGTTCACCAAAGGAAAGGTGTGAGGATTGAATTCATTACGATATTGGGGTTAACAGACATATACAAACACAGTAGACGTATATAATCACCAAAGACCTACGGAGTACCAAGAGAAGACTACTCAACATTCTGTCATAACGTACATGGGAAAAGGATCCCAGGAAGAACAGACATATGTATATGTGTAAAAGAAACACCTCTTGCACACCTACAACAAGCTAAACGTTGTACTCAAACTTGCTGCAATAAAAAGTAAAAAATTAAATTAAAAACACGAACAAGAAGTAGTGAGACAAACTTGAGGGGCTTTCTCCTGACACATTCCGTTCTACATTCCAATCTAGAAGGCAACTTCCATTGAGGCTCGGCTGCTGTAGTAACCAGATTTGGTAAGGGAGAACTGCTGCCACCTTGTGGCCGTTTCACACAACAGCAGCTTTAATCCCAGCGCTAATGGTCAGTGGATATTCCAAATCATTACAGGCCTGTAAATGACACCTGCCCTGAAAACAAATCCTGGGGTCATATATCGACCAAAAAAGTCAAAAGACGTCCATATTTCAAAACGACAGTTTCAAGAGGCATATTTCACGCACATTAGTGTTCTGCTTCTTTTGCTTGCTTTCTTTCTTTGTTAAAAAAACGGGAATGGAAAAAGGCCACCCTCAGAATGGGCGAAAACGTTCACAAACGAATCAATGGACAAAGGTTTAATCTCCAATATATATAAACAGCTCATGCAGCTTAATATTAATAAAACAAACAACCCAATAAAAAAATGGGCAGAAGATCTAAATAGACGTTTCTTCAAAGAAGACACAGAGATGGCCAAGACGCACATGACAAGCTGCTCAACATCACTAATTATTAGAGAAATGCAAATCAAAACTACAATGAGGTAAGACCTCACACCTGTTAGAATCGGCATCATCAGATAATCTACAAACAAATTCTGGGGAGGGTGTGGACAAAAGGAACCCTCTTCCGCTATTGGTGGGAATGTAAATTGATACGGTCACTATGGAGAACAGTATGGAGGTTCCTTTAAAAAACTAAAAAGAGAATTACCATAGGATCCAGCAATCCCACTTCTGGGCATTTACCCAGAGAAAACCATAAATCACAGAGACACATTCACCACAATGTTCATTGCAGCACTATTTACAATAGCCAGGTAATGGAAGCAACCTAAATGCCCACAGACAGACGAATGGATAAAGATGTGGTACATATATAAAATGGAATATTACTCAGCCATAAAAAGGAATGAAACTGGGTCATTTGTAGAGAAGTTGATGGATCTAGAGACTGTCATACAGAGTGAAGTAAGTCAGAAAGAGAAAAACAAATATTGTATATTAATGCCTATATGTGGAATCTAGAAATATGGTACAGATGAACTGGTTTGCAGGGCAGAAATAGAGACACAGAGGTAGAGAACAAACGTATGGACACAAAGTGGGGGAAGCCATGGGCTGGTGGTGGTGGGATGAGTTGGGAGATTGGAATTGACCTGTATACATGTCTATGCATAAAATAGATAACTAATAATAACCTACTGTATAAAAAAATAAATAAAATTAAATTTCAAAATTTTTAAAAATAAAATGTAAAAATAAAACAGAAAAAAAGTTCTTCCATTCACACTGATGTATTTATAAGAATGAATTATTTCCATGCTTATATCCATAAATATATAAAAGGGGAATAAAATCTAACTTGAACCAAAAAAGAAAAAAAAAAAGCTGAACCTAACAGTTATACAGAGGGAAACACAACCAAGGCACTTGCTCCAGTGGTAAACAATTCTGAAATCGGTCAGAGGTGGGGAATCATCCCCCATACAGCCAGCAGCCCCGCGCGCCCACGCAAGGAGCGTCCTTATTGCAAAGCTGTGGGACCGTGGCGAGGTCTCTGTGAGTAAACGTGAGCTGAGCCCCAGGCCAGCTGCTGCTGAACTGTTCCCACCCTTCCCAGGTGAAACACCTGAATATGTACAAGGGCTTGAAAGCCTAGAGGAAGGGCCGTGGAGCCACACCAGCGACAGCACGCAGGCCACCTTGGTGCCTGCAGGTCAGCCAGGATGGTCCTGGCCACGGGCGCTCTTCTGGAAGCTTTCCATTGCCCTGCCTGAGATACCCCTCCTGTCCCGGCCCCCACTCCTTTTTTTCCTTCCTCACCTCAGCCCGGAGAGATATTCCAGTGGAAGTTATGGGTGACACATCCTCTTCTTTACAGGTGGCAGCCTGGCAACTCCTGCAGAAAGTCCAGCAGAGCCCCACTCACAACGGGCCGCCCACAAAGCCTTGGACCCTCACACCCTCCCACCAGCACAGCCCCGAGACTGCTGACGGGGCAGAGAATATGGAGTCAGGCACAACTGCAGGGGCTATTGCTGCCTGGAGTGCTGTTTATATTGACCTCAACCCAGGCACACCTGGGGAGGGCTTGCCGGCAGGGTCAGGCTGCCCAGGTCAGCTAATCCTCAGCCCTCAGGGAATCACATTGCAGAAAATCGACCTCGCTAAGACAGAATATTCGCCAAGGAAAAAAAGGACACAATGACATTTGCAGCACCGTAGATGAGTCTAGAGGTAATCACGTGACTTGGAGAAAGTCAGAAAGTGAAAGACACATATCATATCATATCACTTATAGGTGTTACCTATAAATTGATACCAGGGCAGATATTTCCACGGAGAAGGGCAATCACAGATTCATTAAACAAACTTATGGTTCACCAAAGGAAAGGTGTGAGGATTGAATTCATTACGATATTGGGGTTAACAGACATATACAAACACAGTAGACGTATATAATCACCAAAGACCTACGGAGTACCAAGAGAAGACTACTCAACATTCTGTCATAACGTACATGGGAAAAGGATCCCAGGAAGAACAGACATATGTATATGTGTAAAAGAAACACCTCTTGCACACCTACAACAAGCTAAACGTTGTACTCAAACGTGCTGTAATTAAAAAATAAAAAATTAAATTAAAAACACGAACAAGAAGTAGTGAGACAAACTTGAGGGGCTTTCTCCTGGCACATTCCGTTCTACATTCCAATCTAGAACGCGACTTCCATTGAGGCTCTGCTGCCCTAGTAACCAGATTTGGTAAGGGAGAACTGCTGCCACCTTGTGGCCGTTTCATACAACAGCAGCTTTAATCCCAGCGCTAATGGTCAGTGGATATTCCAAATCATTACAGGTCTGAAAATGACACCTGCCCTGAAAACAAATCCTGGGGTCATATATCGACCAAAAAAGTCAAAAGACGTCCATATTTCAAAACGACAGTTTCAAGAGGCATATTTCACGCACATTAGTGTTCTGCTTCTTTTGCTTGCTTTCTTTCTTTGTTAAAAAAACGGGAATGGAAAAAGGCAACCCTCAGAATGGGCGAAAACGTTCACAAACGAATCAATGGACAAAGGTATAATCTCCAATATATATAAACAGCTCATGCAGCTTAATATTAATAAAACAAACAACCCAATACAAAAATGGGCAGAAGATCTAAATAGATGTTTCTTCAAAGAAGACACAGAGATGGCCAAGACGCACATGACAAGATGCTCAACATCACTAATTATTAGAGAAATGCAAATCAAAACTTCAATGAGGTAAGACCTCACACCTCTTAGAATCGGCATCATCAGATAATCTACAAACAACAAATTCTGGGGAGGGTGTGGACAAAAGGAACCCTCTTCCGCTATTGGTGGGAATGTAAATTGATACAGTCACTATGGAGATCAGTATGGAGGTTCCTTCAAAAAACTAAAAAGAGAATTATCATAGGATCCAGCAATCCCACTTCTGGGCATTTACCCAGAGAAAACCATAAATCACAGAGACACATTCACCACAATGTTCATTGCAGCACTATTTACAATAGCCAGGTAATGGAAGCAACCTAAATGCCCACAGACAGACGAATGGATAAAGATGTGGTACATATATAAAATGGAATATTACTCAGCCATAAAAAGGAATGAAACTGGGTCATTTGTAGAGAAGTTGAAGGATCTAGAGACTGTCATACAGAGTGAAGTAAGTCAGAAAGAGAAAAACAAATATTGTATATTAATGCCTATATGTGGAACCTAGAAAAATGGTACAGATGAACTGGTTTGCAGGGCAGAAATAGAGACACAGAGGTAGAGAACAAACGTATGGACACAAAGTGGGGGAAGCCATGGGGTTGTGGTGGTGGGATGAGTTGGGAGATTGGGATTGACCTGTATACATGTCTATGCATAAAATAGATAACTAATAATAACCTACAGTATAAAAAAATAAATAAAATTAAATTTCAAAATTTTTAAAAATAAAATGTAAAAATAAAGCAGAAAAAAAGTTCTTCCATTCACACTGATGTATTTATAAGAATGAATTATTTCCATGCTTATATCCATAAATACATAAAAGAGGAATAAAATCTAATTTGAACCAAAAAAAAAAAAAAAGCTGAACCTAACAGTTATACAGAGGGAAACACAACCAAGGCACTTGCTCCAGTGGTAAACAATTCTGAAATTGGTCAGAGGTGGGGAATCATCCCCCATACAGCCAGCAGCCTCGCCCGCCCACGCAAGGAGCGTCGTCATTGCAAAGCTGTGGGACCGTGCCGAGGCCTCTGTGAGTAAACGTGAGCTGAGCCACAGGCCAGATGCTGCTGAACTGTTCCCACCCTTCCCAGGTGAAACACCTGAATATGTACAAGGGCTTGAAAGCCTAGGGGAAGGGCCGTGGAGCCACACCAGCGACAGCACGCAGGCCAACTTGGTGCCTGCAGGTCAGCCAGGATGGTCCTGGCCACGGGCGCTCTTCTGGAAGCTTTCCATTGCCCTGCCTGAGATACCCCTCCTGTTCCGGCCCCCACTCCTTTTTTTCCTACCTCACTTCAGCCCGGAGAGATATTCCAGTGGAAGTTATGGGTGACACATCCTCTTCTTTACAGGTGGCAGCCTGGCAACTCCTGCAGAAAGTCCAGCAGAGCCCCACTCACACCGGGCCACCCACAAAGCCGTGGACCCTCACACCCTCCCACCAGCACAGCCCCGAGACTGCTGACGGGGCAGAGAATATGGAGTCAGGCACAGCTGCAGGGGCTATTGCTGCCTGGAGTGCTGTTTATATTGACCTCAACCCAGGCACACCTGGGGAGGGCTTGCCGGCAGGGTCAGGCTGCCCAGGTCAGCTAATCCTCAGCTCTCAGGGAATCACATTGCAGAAAATGGAGCTCGCTAAGACAGAATATTCGCCAAGGAAAAAAAGGACACAATGCCATTTGCAGCACCGTAGATGAGTCTAGAGGTAATCACGTGACTTGGAGTAAGTCAGAAAGTGAAAGACACATATCATATCATATCACTTATAGGTGTTACCTATAAATTGATACCAGGGCAGATATTTCCACGGAGAAGGGCAATCACAGATTCATTAAACAAACTTATGGTTCACCAAAGGAAAGGTGTGAGGATTGAATTCATTACGATATTGTGGTTAACAGACATATACAAACACAGTAGACGTATATAATCACCAAAGACCTACGGAGTACCAAGAGAAGACTACTCAACATTCCGTCATAACGTACATGGGAAAAGGATCCCAGGAAGTACAGACATATGTAGATGTGTAAAAGAACCACCTCTTGCACACCTACAACAAGCTAAACGTTGTACTCAAACTTGCTGTAATAAAAAATAAAAAATTAAATTAAAAACACGAACAAGAAGTAGTGAGACAAACTTGAGGGGCTTTCTCCTGGCACATTCCGTTCTACATTCCAATCTAGAACGCGACTTCCATTGAGGCTCTGCTGCCCTAGTAACCAGATTTGGTAAGGGAGAACTGCTGCCACCTTGTGGCCGTTTCACACAACAGCAGCTTTAATCCCAGCGCTAATGGTCAGTGGATATTCCAAATCATTACAGGCCTGTAAATGACACCTGCCCTGAAAACAAATCCTGGGGTCATATATCGACCAAAAAAGTCAAAAGACGTCCATATTTCAAAACGACAGTTTCAAGAGGCATATTTCACGCACATTAGTGTTCTGCTTCTTTTGCTTGCTTTCTTTCTTTGTTAAAAAAACGGGAATGGAAAAAGGCAACCATCAGAATGGGCGAAAACGTTCACAAACGAATCAATGGAAAAGGTTTAATCTCCAATATATATAAACAGCTCATGCAGCTTAATATTAATAAAACAAACAACCCAATACAAAAATGGGCAGAAGATCTAAATAGACGTTTCTTCAAAGAAGACACAGAGATGGCCAAGACGCACATGACAAGCTGCTCAACATCACTAAATATTAGAGAAATGCAAATCAAAACTACAATGAGGTTAGACCTCACACCTCTTAGAATCGGCATCATCAGATAATCTACAAACAACAAATTCTGGGGAGGGTGTGGACAAAAGGAACCCTCTTCCGCTATTGGTGGGAATGTAAATTGATACAGTCACTATGGAGAACAGTATGGAGGTTCCTTTAAAAAACTAAAAAGAGAATTACCATAGGATCCAGCAATCCCACTTCTGGGCATTTACCCAGAGAAAACCATAAATCACAGAGACACATTCACCACAATGTTCATTGCAGCACTATTTACAATAGCCAGGTAATGGAAGCAACCTAAATGCCCACAGACAGACGAATGGATAAAGAAGTGGTACATATATAAAATGGAATATTACTCAGCCATAAAAAGGAATGAAACTGGGTCATTTGTAGAGAAGTTGATGGATCTAGAGACTGTCATACACAGTGAAGTAAGTCAGAAAGAGAAAAACAAATATTGTATATTAATGCCTATATGTGGAACCTAGAAAAATGCTACAGATGAACTGGTTTGCAGGGCAGAAATAGAGACACAGAGGTAGAGAACAAACGTATGGACACAAACTTGGGGAAGCCATGGGGTGGTGGTGGTGGGATGAGTTGGGAGATTGGGATTGACCTGTATATATGTCTATGCATAAAATAGATAACTAATAATAACCTACTGTATAAAAAAATAAATAAAATTAAATTTCAAAATTTTTAAAAATAAAATGTAAAAATAAAACAGAAAAAAAGTTCTTCCATTCACACTGATGTATTTATAAGAATGAATTATTTCCATGCTTATATCCATAAATACATAAAAGGGGAATAAAATCTAACTTGAACCAAAAAAGAAAAAAAAAGCTGAACCTAACAGTGATACAGAGGGAAACAGAACCAAGGCACTTGCTCCAGTGGTAAACAATTCTGAAATTGGTCAGAGGTGGGGAATCATCCCCCATACAGCCAGCAGCCCCGCCCGCCCACGCAAGGAGCGTCCTCATTGCAAAGCTGTGGGACCGTGCCGAGGCCTCTGTGAGTAAACGTGAGCTGAGCCCCAGGCCAGCTGCTGCTGAAGTGTTCCCACCCTTCCCAGGTGAAACACCTGAATATGTACAAGGGCTTGAAAGCCTAGGGGAAGGGCCGTGGAGCCACACCAGCGACAGCACGCAGGCCAACTTGGTGCCTGCAGGTCAGCCAGGATGGTCCTGGCCACGGGCGCTCTTCTGGAAGCTTTCCATTGCCCTGCCTGAGATACCCCTCCTGTCCCGGCCCCCACTCCTTTTTTTCCTTCCTCACCTCAGCCCTCAGAGATATTCCAGTGGAAGTTATGGGTGACACATCCTCTTCTTTACAGGTGGCAGCCTGGCAACTCCTGCAGAAAGTCCAGCAGAGCCCCACTCACACTGGGCCACCCACAAAGCCGTGGACCCTCACACGCTCCCAACAGCACAGCCCCGAGAGTGCTGACGGGGCAGAGAATATGGAGTCAGGCACAGCTGCAGGGGCTATTGCTGCCTGGTGTGCTGTTTATATTGATCTCAACCCAGGCACACCTGGGGAGGGCTTGCCGGCAGGGTCAGGCTGCCCAGGTCAGCTAATCCTCAGCCTTCACGGAATCACATTGCAGAAAATGGACCTCGCTAAGACAGAATATTCGCCAAGGAAAAAAAGGACACAATGCCATTTGCAGCACCGTAAATCAGTCTAGAGGTAATCACGTGACTTGGTGTAAGTCAGAAACTGAAAGACACATATCATATCATATCACTTATAGGTGTTACGTATAAATTGATACCAGGGCAGATATTTCCACGGAGAAGGGCAATCACAGATTCATTAAACAAACTTATGGTTCACCAAAGGAAAGGTGTGAGGATTGAATTCATTACGATATTGGGGTTAACAGACATATACAAACACAGTAGACGTATATAATCACCAAAGACCTACGGAGTACCAAGAGAAGACTACTCAACATTCTGTCATAACGTACATGGGAAAAGGATCCCAGGAAGAACAGACATATGTATATGTGTAAAAGAACCACCTCTTGCACACCTACAACAAGCTAAACGTTGTACTCAAACTTGCTGTAATAAAAAATAAAAAATTATATTAAAAACACGAACAAGAAGTAGTGAGACAAACTTGAGGTGCTTTCTCCTGGCACATTCCATTCTACATTCCAATCTAAAACGCGACTTCCATTGAGGCTCTGCTGCCCTAGTAACCAGATTCGGTAAGGGAGAACTGCTGCCACCTTGTGGCCGTTTCACACAACAGCAGCTTTAATCCCAGCGCTAATGGTCAGTGGATATTCCAAATCATTACAGGCCTGTAAATGACACCTGCCCTGAAAACAAATCCTGGGGTCATATATCGACCAAAAAATTCAAAAGACGTCCATATTTCAAAACGACAGTTTCAAGAGGCATATTTCACGCACATTAGAGTTCTGCTTCTTTTGCTTGCTTTCTATCTTTGTTAAAAAAACGGGAATGGAAAAAGGAAACCCTCAGAATGGGCGAAAACGTTCACAAACGGATGAATGGACAAAGGTTTAATCTCCAATATATATAAACAGCTCATGCAGCTTAATATTAATAAAACAAACAACCCAATACATAAATGGCAGAAGATCTAAATAGTCGTTTCTTCAAAGAAGACACAGAGATGGCCAAGACGCACATGACAAGCTGCTCAACATCACTAATTATTAGAGAAATGCAAATCAAAACCTCAATGAGGTAAGACCTCACACCTGTTAGAATCGGCATCATCAGATAATCTACAAACAACAAATTCTGGGGAGGGTGTGGACAAAAGGAACCCTCTTCCGCTATTGGTGGGAAAGTAAATTGATACAGTCACTATGGAGAACAGTATGGAGGTTCCTTTAAAATACTAAAAAGAGAATTACCATAGGATCCAGCAATCCCACTTCTGGGCATATACCCAGAGAAAACCATAAATCACAGAGACACATTCACCACTATGTTCATTGCAGCACTATTTACAATAGCCAGGTAATGGAAGCAACCTAAATGCCCACAGACAGGCGAATGGATAAAGATGTGGTACATATATAAAATGGAATATTACTCAGCCATAAAAAGGATTGAAACTGGGTCATTTGTAGAGAAGTTGATGGATCTAGAGACTGTCATACAGAGTGAAGTAAGTCAGAAAGAGAAAAACAAATATTGTATATTAATGCCTATATGTGGAACCTAGAAATATGGTACAGATGAACTGGTTTGCAGGGCAGAAATAGAGACACAGAGGTAGAGAACAAACGTATGGACACAAAGTGGGGGAAGCCATGGGGTGGTGGTGGTGGGATGAGTTGGGAGATTGGGATTGACCTGTATACATGTCTATGCATAAAATAGATAACTAATAATAACCTACAGTATAAAAAAATAAATAAAATTTAATTACAAAATTTTTAAAAATAAAATGTAAAAATAAAACAGAAAAAAAGTTCTTCCATTCACACTGATGTATTTATAAGAATGGATTATTTCCATGCTTATATCCATAAATACATAAAAGAGGAATAAAATCTAACTTGAACCAAAAAAGAAAAAAAAAAGCTGAACCTAACAGTTATACAGAGGGAAACACAACCAAGGCACTTGCTCCAGTGGTAAACAATTCTGAAATTGGTCAGAGGTGGGGAATCATCCCCCATACAGCCAGCAGCCCCGCCCGCCCACGCAAGGAGCGTCCTCATTGCAAAGCTGTGGGACCATGGCGAGGCCTCTGTGAGTAAACGTGAGCTGAGCCCCAGGCCAGATGCTGCTGAACTGTTCCCACCCTTCCCAGGTGAAACACCTGAATATGTACAAGGGCTTGAAAGCCTAGAGGAAGGGCCGTGGAGCCACACCAGCGACAGCACGCAGGCCACCTTGGTGCCTGCAGGTCAGCCAGGATGGTCCTGGCCACGGGCGCTCTTCTGGAAGCTTTCCTTTGCCCTGCCTGAGATACTCCTCCTGTCCCGGGCCCTACTCCTTTTTTTCCTTCCTCACCTCAACCCGGAGAGATATTCCAGTGGAAGTTATGGGTGACACATCCTCTTCTTTACAGGTGGCAGCCTGGCAACTCCTGCAGAAAGTCCAGCAGAGCCCCACTCACACCGGGCCACCCACAAAGCCGTGGACCCTCACACGCTCCCACCAGCACAGCCCCGAGACTGCTGACGGGGCAGAGAATATGGAGTCAGGCACAGCTGCAGGGGCTATTGCTGCCTGGAGTGCTGTTTATATTGACCTCAACCCAGGCACACCTGGGGAGGGCTTGCCGGCAGGGTCAGGCTGCCCAGGTCAGCTAATCCTCAGCCCTCAGGGAATCACATTGCAGAAAATGGGCCTCGCTAAGACAGAATATTCGCCAAGGAAAAAAAGGACACAATGCCATTTGCAGCACCCTAGATGAGTCTAGAGGTAATCACGTGACTTGGAGAAAGTCAGAAAGTGAAAGACACATATCATATCATATCCTTATAGGTGTTACATATAAATTGATACCAGGGCAGATATTTCCACGGAGAAGGGCAATCACAGATTCATTAAACAAACTTATGGTTCACCAAAGGAAAGGTGTGAGGATTGAATTCATTACGATATTGGGGTTAACAGACATATACAAACACAGTAGACGTATATAATCACCAAAGACCTACGGAGTACCAAGAGAAGACTACTCAACATTCTGTCATAACGTACATGGGAAAAGGATCCCAGGAAGAACAGACATATGTATATGTGTAAAAGAACCAGCTCTTGCACACCTACAACAACTAAACGTTGTACTCAAACTTGCTGTAATAAAAAATAAAAAAATTAAATTAAAAACACGAACAAGAAGTAGTGAGAGAAACTTGAGGAGCTTTCTCCTGGCACATTCCGTTCTACATTCCAATCTAGAACGCGACTTCCATTGAGGCTCTGCTGCCCTAGTATCCAGATTTAGTAAGGGAGAACTGCTGCCACCTTGAGGCCGTTTCACATAACAGCAGCTTTAATCCCAGCGCTAATGGTCAGTGGATATTCCAAATCATTACAGGCCTGTAAATGACACCTGCCCTGAAAACAAATCCTGGGGTCATATATCGACCAAAAAATTCAAAAGACGTCCATATTTCAAAACGACAGTTTCAAGAGGCATATTTCACGCACATTAGTGTTCTGCTTCTTTTGCTTTCTTTCTTTCTTTGTTAAAAAAACGGGAATGGAAAAAGGCAACCCTCAGAATGGGCGAAAATGTTCACCAACCAATCAATGGACAAAGGTTTAATCTCCAATATATATAAACAGCTCATGCAGCTTAATATTAATAAAACAAACAACCCAATAAAAAAATGGACAGAAGATCTAAATAGACGTTTCTTCAAAGAAGACACAGAGATGGCCAAGACGCACATGACAAGCTGCTCAATATCACTAATTATTAGAGAAATGCAAATCAAAACTACAATGAGGTAACACCTCACACCTGTTAGAATCGACATCATCAGATAATCTACAAGCAACAAATTCTGGGGAGGGTGTGGACAAAAGAAACCCTCTTCCGCTATTGGTGGGAATGTAAATTGATACAGTCACTATGGAGAACAGTATGGAGGTTCCTTTAAAAAACTAAAAAGAGAATTACCATAGGATCCAGCAATCCCACTTCTGGGCATTTACCCAGGGAAAACCATAAATCACAGAGACACATTCAACACAATGTTCATTGCAGCACTATTTACAATAGCCAGGTAATGGAAGCAACCTAAATGGCCACAGACAGACGAAAGGATAAAGATGTGGTACATATATAAAATGGAATATTACTCAGCCATAAAAAGGAATGAACCTGCGTCATTTGTAGAGAAGTTGATGGATCTAGACACTGTCATACAGAGTGAAGTAAGTCAGAAAGAGAAAAACAAATATTGTATATTAATGCCTATATGTGGAACCTAGAAAAATGGTACAGATGAACTGGTTTGCAGGGCAGAAATAGAGACACAGAGGCAGAGAACAAATGTATGGACACAAAGTGGGGGAAGCCATGGGGTGGTGGTGGTGGGATGAGTTGGGAGATTGGGATTGACCTGTATACATGTCTATGCATAAAATAGATAACTAATAATAACCTACTGTATAAAAAATAAATAAAATTAAATTTCAAAATTTTTTAAAATAAAATGTAAAAATAAAACAGAAAAAAGTTCTTCCATTCACACTGATGTATTTATAAGAATGAATTATTTCCGTGCTTATATCCATAAATACATAAAAGAGGAATAAAATCTAACTTGAACCATAAAGAAAAAAAAACTGAACATAACAGTTATACAGAGGGAAACACAAACAAGGCACTTGCTCCAGTGGTAAACAATTCTGAAATTGGTCAGAGGTGGGGAATCATCCCCCATACAGCCAGCAGCCCCGCTCGCCCACGCAAGGAGCGTCCTTATTGCAAAGCTGTGGGACCGTGGCGAGGCCTCTGTGAGTAAACGTGAGCTGAGCCCCAGGCCAGCTGCTGCTGAACTGTTGCCACCCTTCCCAGGTGAAACACCTGAATATGTACAACGGCTTGAAAGCCTAGAGGAAGGGCCGTGGAGCCACACCAGCGACAGCACGCAGGCCAACTTGGTGCCTACAGGTCAGCCAGGATGGTCCTGGCCACGGGCGCTCTTCTGGAAGCTTTCCATTGCCCTGGCTGAGATACCCCTCCTGTCCCGGCCCCCACTCCTTTTTTTCCTTCCTCACCTCAGCCCGGAGAGATATTCCAGTGGAAGTTATGGGTGACACATCCTCTTCTTTACAGGTGGCAGCCTGGCAACTCCTGCAGAAAGTCCAGCAGAGCCCCACTCACAACGGGCCGCCCACAAAGCGTTGGACCCTCACACCCTCCCACCAGCACAGCCCCGAGACTGCTGACGGGGCAGAGAATATGGAGTCAGGCACAGCTGCAGGGGCTATTGCTGCCTGGAGTGCTGTTTATATTGACCTCAACCCAGGCACACCTGGGGAGGGCTTGCCGGCAGGGTCAGGCTGCCCAGGTCAGCTAATCCTCAGCCCTCAGGGAATCACATTGCAGAAAATGGACCTCGCTAAGACAGAATATTCGCCAAGGAAAAAAGGACACAATGACATTTGCAGCACCGTAGATGAGTCTAGAGGTAATCACGTGACTTGGAGAAAGTCAGAAAGTGAAAGACACATATCATATCATATCACTTATAGGTGTTACCTATAAATTGATACCAGGGCAGATATTTCCACGGAGAAGGGCAATCACAGATTCATTAAACAAACTTATGGTTCACCAAAGGAAAGGTGTGAGGATTGAATTCATTACGATATTGGGGTTAACAGACATATACAAACACAGTAGACGTATATAATCACCAAAGACCTACGGAGTACCAAGAGAAGACTACTCAACATTCTGTCATAACGTACATGGGAAAAGGATCCCAGGAAGAACAGGCATATGTATATGTGTAAAAGAACCACCTCTTGCACACCTACAACAAGCTAAACGTTGTACTCAAACTTGCTGTAATAAAAAATAAAAAATTAAATTAAAAACACGAACAAGAAGTAGTGAGACAAACTTGAGGGGCTTTCTCCTGGCACATTCCGTTCTACATTCCAATATAGAACGCGACTTCCATTGAGGCTCTGCTGCCCTAGTAACCAGGTTTGGTAAGGGAGAACTGCTGCCACCTTGTGGCCGTTTCATACAACAGCAGCTTTAATCCCAGCGCTAATGGTCAGTGGATATTCCAAATCATTACAGGCCTGAAAATGACACCTGCCCTGAAAACAAATCCTGGGGTCATATATCGACCAAAAAATTCAAAAGACGTCCATATTTCAAAACGACAGTTTCAAGAGGCATATTTCACGCACATTAGTGTTCTTCTTCTTTTGCTTGCTTTCTTTCTTTGTTAAAAAAACGGGAATGGAACAAGGCAACCCTCAGAATGGGCGAAAACGTTCACAAACGAATCAATGGACAAAGGTTTAATCTCCAATATATATAAACAGCTCATGCAGCTTAATATTAATAAAACAAACAACCCAATACAAAAATGGGCAGAAGATCTAAATAGACGTTTCTTCAAAGAAGACACAGAGATGGCCAAGACGCACATGACAAGGTGCTCAAAATCACTAATTATTAGAGAAATGCAAATCAAAACTACAATGAGGTAAGACCTCACACCTGTTAGAATCGGCATCATCAGATAATCTACAAACAACAAATTCTGGGGAGGGTATGGACAAAAGGAACCCTCTTCCGCTATTGGTGGGAATGTAAATTGATACGGTCACTATGGAGAACAGTATGGAGGTTCCTTTAAAAAACTAAAAAGAGAATTACCATAGGATCCAGCAATCCCACTTCTGGGCATTTACCCAGAGAAAACCAAAAATCACAGAGACACATTCACCACAATGTTCATTGCAGCACTATTTACAATAGCCAGGTAATGGAAGCAAACTAAATGGCCACAGACAGACGAATGGATAAAGATGTGGTACATATATAAAATGGAATATTACACAGCCATAAAAAGGAATGAAACTGGGTCATTTGTAGAGAAGTTGATGGATCTAGAGACTGTCATACAGAGTGAAGTAAGTCAGAAAGAGAAAAACAAATATTGTATATTAATGACTATATGTGGAACCTAGAAAAATGGTACAGAAGAACTGGTTTGCAGGGCAGAAATAGAGACACAGAGGTAGAGAACAAACGTATGGACACAAAGTGGGGGAAGCCATGGGGTGGTGGTGGTGGGATGAGTTGGGAGATTGGGATTGACCTGTATACTTGTCTATGCATAAAATAGATAACTAATAATAACCTACTGTATAAAAAAATAAATAAAATTAAATTTCAAAATTTTAAAAAATAAAATGTAAAAATAAAACAGAAAAAAATTTCTTCCATTCACACTGATGTATTTATAAGAATGAATTATTTCCATGCTTATATCCATAAATACATAAAAGGGGAATAAAATCTAACTTGAACCAAAAAAAAAAAAGCTGAACCTAACATTTATACAGAGGGAAACACAAACAAGGCACTTGCCACAGTGGTAAACAATTCGGAAATTGGTCAGAGGTGGGGAATCATCCTCCATACAGCCATCAGCCCCGCACGCCCACGCAAGGAGCGTCCTTATTGCAAAGCTGTGGGACCGTGGCGAGGCCTCTGTGAGTAAACGTGAGCAGAGCCCCAGGCCAGATGCTGCTGAACTGTTCCCACCCTTCCCAGGTGAAACACCTGAATATGTACAAGGGCTTGAAAGCCTAGAGGAAGGGCCGTGGAGCCACACCAGCGACAGCACGCCGGCCAACTTGGTGCCTGCATGTCAGCCAGGATGGTCCTGGCCACGGGCGCTCTTCTGGAAGCTTTCCATTGCCCTGCCTGAGATACCCCTCCTGTCCCGGCCCCCACTCCTTTTTTTCCTTCCTCACCTCAGCCCGGAGAGATATTCCAGTGGAATTTATGGGTGACACATCCTCTTCTTTACAGGTGGCAGCCTGGCAACTCCTGCAGAAAGTCCAGCAGAGCCCCACTCACACCGGGCCACGCAGAAAGTCGTGGACCCTCACACCCTCCCACCAGCACAGCCCCGAGACTGCTGACGGGGCAGAGAATATGGAGTCAGGCACAGCTGCAGGGGCTATTGCTGCCTGGAGTGCTGTTTATATTGACCTCAACACAGGCACACCTGGGGAGGGCTTGCCGGCAGGGTCAGGCTGCCCAAGTCAGCTAATCCTCAGCCCTCAGGGAATCACATTGCAGAAAATGGGTCTCGCAAAGACAGAACATTCGCCAAGGAAAAAAAAGGACACAATGTCATTTGCAGCACCCTAGATGAGTCTAGATGTAATCACGTGACTTGGAGTAAGTCAGAAAGTGAAAGACACATATCATATCATATCACTTATAGGTGTTACGTATAAATTGATACCAGGGCAGATATTTCCACGGAGAAGGGCAATCACAGATTCATTAAACAAAATTATGGTTCACCAAAGGAAAGGTGTGAGGATTGAATTCATTACGATATTGGGGTTAACAGACATATACAAACACAGTAGACGTATATAATCACCAAAGACCTACGGAGTACCAAGAGAAGACTACTCAACATTCTGTCATAACGTACATGGGAAAAGGATCCCAGGAAGAACAGACATATGTATATGTGTAAAAGAACCACCTCTTGCACACCTACAACAAGCTAAACGTTGTACTCAAACTTGCTGTAATAAAAAATAAAAAATTAAATTAAAAACACGAACAAAGGGGCTTCCCTGGTGGCGCAGTGGTTGAGAGTCCGCCTGCCGATGCAGGGGACACGGGTTCGTGCCCCTATCCCGGAAGATCCCACATGCCGCGCAGCGGCTGGGCCCGCGAGCCATGGCCGCGGAGCCTGTGTGTCCGGAGCCTGTGCTCCGCAACGGGAGAGGCCACAGCAGTGAGAGGCCCGCGTACAGAAAAAAAAAAAAAAAAAAAAAAAAAAAAAAAAAAAAAAAAAAAACACGAACAAGAAGTAGTGAGAGAAACTTGAGGGGCTTTCTCCTGGCACATTCCGTTCTACATTCCAATCTAGAACGCGACTTCCATTGAGGCTCTGCTGCCCTAGTAACCAGATTTGGTAAGGGAGAACTGCTGCCACCTTGTGGCCGTTTCACATAACAGCAGCTTTAATCCCAGCGCTAATGGTCAGTGGATATTCCAAATCATTACAGGCCTGTAAATGACACCTGGCCTGAAAACAAATCCTGGGGTCATATATCGACCAAAAAATTCAAAAGACGTCCATATTTCAAAACGACAGTTTCAAGAGGCATATTTCACGCACATTAGTGTTCTGCTTCTTTTGCTTTCTTTCTTTCTTTGTTAAAAAAACGGGAATGGAAAAAGGCAACCCTCAGAATGGGCGAAAATGTTCACCAACGAATCAATGGACAAAGGTTTAATCTCCAATATATATAAACAGCTCATGCAGCTTAATATTAGTAAAACAAACAACCCAATAAAAAAATGGGCAGAAGATCTAAATAGACGTTTCTTCAAAGAAGACACAGAGATGGCCAAGACGCACATGACAAGCTGCTCAACATCACTGATTATTAGAGAAATGCAAATCAAAACTACAATGAGGTAACACCTCACACCTGTTAGAATCGACATCATCAGATAATCTACAAACAACAAATTCTGGGGAGGGTGTGGACAAAAGGAACCCTCTTCCGCTATTGGTGGGAATGTAAATTGATACAGTCACTATGGAGAACAGTATGGAGGTTCCTTTAAAAAACTAAAAAGAGAATTACCATAGGATCCAGCAATCCCACTTCTGGGCATTTACCCAGGGAAATCCATAAATCACAGAGACACATTGACCACAATGTTCATTGCAGCACTATTTACAATAGCCAGGTAATGGAAGCAACCTAAATGGCCTCAGAGAGACGAATGGATAAAGATGTGGTACATATATAAAATGGAATATTACTCAGCCATAAAAAGGAATGAAACTGCGTCATTTGTAGAGAAGTTGATGAATCTAGACACTGTCATACAGAGTGAAGTAAGTCAGAAAGAGAAAAACAAATATTGTATATTAATGCCTATATGTGGAACCTAGAAAAACGGTACAGATGAACTGGTTTGCAGGGCAGAAATAGAGACACAGAGGTAGAGAACAAACGTATGGACACAAAGTGGGGGAAGCCATGGGGTGGTGGTGGTGGGATGAGTTGGGAGATTGGGATTGACCTGTATACATGTCTATGCATAAAATAGATAACTAATAATAACCTACTGTATAAAAAATAAATAAAATTAAATTTCAAAATTTTTTAAAATAAAATGTAATAATAAAACAGAAAAAACGTTCTTCCATTCACACTGATGTATTTATAAGAATGAATTATTTCCATGCTTATATCCATAAATACATAAAAGAGGAATAAAATCTGACTTGAACCAAAAAAGAAAAAAATACTGAACATAACAGTTATACAGAGGGAAACACAACCAAGGCACTTGCTCCAGTGGTAAACAATTCTGAAATTGGTCAGAGGCGGGGAATCATCCCCCATACAGCCAACAGCCCCGCCCGCCCACGCAAGGAGCGTCCTTATTGCAAAGCTGTGGGACCGTGGCGAGGCCTCTGTGAGTAAACGTGAGCTGAGCCCCAGGCCAGCTGCTGCTGAACTGTTGCCACCCTTCCCAGGTGAAACACCTGAATATGTACAAGGGCTTGAAAGCCTAGAGGAAGGGCCATGGAGCCACACCAGCGACAGCACGCAGGCCACCTTGGTGCCTGCAGGCCAGCCAGGATGGTCCTGGCCACAGGCGCTCTTCTGGAAGCTTTCCATTGCCCTGCCTGAGATACAGCTCCTGTCCCGGCCCCCACTCCTTTTTTTCCTTCCTCACCTCAGCCCGGAGAGATATTCCAGTGGAAGTTATGGGTGACACATCCTCTTCTTTACAGGTGGCAGCCTGGCAACTCCTGCAGAAAGTCCAGCAGAGCCCCACTAACAACGGGCCTCCCACAAAGCGTTGGACCCTCACACCCTCCCACCAGCACAGCCCCGAGACTGCTGACGGGGCAGAGAATATGGAGTCAGGCACAGCTGCAGGGGCTATTGCTGCCTGGAGTGCTGTTTATATTGACCTCAACCCAGGCACACCTGGGGAGGGCTTGCCGGCAGGGTCAGGCTGCCCAGGTCAGCTAATCCTCAGCCCTCAGGGAATCACATTGCAGAAAATGGACCTCGCTAAGACAGAATATTCGCCAAGGAAAAAAAGGACACAATGCCATTTGCAGCACCGTAGATGAGTCTAGAGGTAATCACGTGACTTGGAGTAAGTCAGAAAGTGAAAGACACATATCATATCATATCACTTATAGGTGTTACGTATAAATTGATACCAGGGCAGATATTTACACGGAGAAGGGCTATCACAGATTCATTAAACAAACATATGGTTCACCAAAGGAAAGGTGTGAGGATTGAATTCATTACGATATTGGGGTTAACAGACATATACAAACACAGCAGACGTATATAATCACCAAAGACCTACGGAGTACCAAGAGAAGACTACTCAACATTCTGTCATAACGTACATGGGAAAAGGATCCCAGGAAGAACAGACATATGTAGATGTGTAAAAGAAGCACCTCTTGCACAGCTACAACAAGCTAAACTTTGTACTCAAACTTGCTGTAATAAAAAATAAAAAATTAAATTAAAAACACGAACAAGAATAGCTGAGACAAACTTGAGGGGCTTTCTCCTGGCACATTCCGTTCTACATTCCAATCTAGAACGCGACTTCCCTTGAGGCTCTGCTGCCCTAGTAACCAGATTTGGTAAGGGAGAAATGCTGCCACCTTGTGGCCGTTTCCCACAACAGCAGCTTTAATCCCAGCGCTAATGGTCAGTGGATATTCCAAATCATTTCAGGCCTGTAAAGGACACCTGCCCTGAAAACAAATCCTGGGGTCATATATCGACCAAAAAATTCAAAAGACGTCCATATTTCAAAACGACAGTTTCAAGAGGCATATTTCACGCCCATTAGTGTTCTGCTTCTTTTGCTTGCTTTCTTTCTTTGTTAAAAAAACGGGAATGGAAAAAGGCAACCCTCAGAATGGGCGAAAATGTTCACCAACGAATGAATGGACAAAGGTTTAATCTCCAATATATATAAACAGCTCATGCAGCTTAATATTAGTAAAACAAACAACCCAATAAAAAAATGGGCAGAAGATCTAAATAGACGTTTCTTCAAAGAAGACACAGAGATGGCCAAGACGCACATGACAAGCTGCTCAACATCACTAATTATTAGAGAAATGCAAATCAAAACTACAATGAGGTAAGACCTCACACCTGTTAGAATCGACATCATCAGATAATCTACAAACAACAAATTCTGGGGAGGGTGTGGACAAAAGGAACCCTCTTCCGCTATTGGTGGGAATGTAAATTGATACGGTCACTATGGAGAACAGTATGGAGGTTCCTTTAAAAAACTAAAAAGAGAATTACCATAGGATCCAGCAATCCCACTTCTGGGCATTTACCCAGGGAAAACCATAAATCACAGAGACACATTCACCACAATGTTCATTGCAGCACTATTTACAATAGCCAGCTAATGGAAGCAACCTAAATGGCCTCAGACAGACGAATGGATAAAGATGTGGTACATATATAAAATGGAATATTACTCAGCCATAAAAAGGAATGAAACTGCGTCATTTGTAGAGAAGTTGATGAATCTAGACACTGTCATACAGAGTGAAGTAAGTCAGAAAGAGATAAACAAATATTGTATATTAATGCCTAAATGTGAACCTAGAAAAACGGTACAGATGAACTGGTTTGCAGGGCAGAAATAGAGACACAGAGGCAGAGAACAAACGTATGGACACAAAGTGGGGGAAGCCATGGGGTGGTGGTGGTGGGATGAGTTGGGAGATTGGGATTGACCTGTATACATGTCTATGCATAAAATAGATAACTAATAATAACCTACTGTATAAAAAATAAATAAAATTAAATTTCAAAATTTTTTAAAATAAAATGTAATAATAAAACAGAAAAAACGTTCTTCCATTAACACTGATGTATTTATAAGAATGAATTATTTCCATGCTTATATCCATAAATACATAAAAGAGGAATAAAATCTAACTTGAACCAAAAAAGAAAAAAATACTGAACATAACAGTTATACAGAGGGAAACACAAACAAGGCACTTGCTCCAGTGGTAAACAATTCTGAAATTGGTCAGAGGTGGGGAATCATCCCCCATACAGCCAACAGCCCCGCCCGCCCACGCAAGGAGCGTCCTTATTGCAAAGCTGTGGGACCGTGGCGAGGCCTCTGTGAGTAAACGTGAGCTGAGCCCCAGGCCAGCTGCTGCTGAACTGTTGCCACCCTTCCCAGGTGAAACACCTGAATATGTACAAGGGCTTGAAAGCCTAGAGGAAGGGCCGTGGAGCCACACCAGCGACAGCACGCAGGCCACCTTGGTGCCTGCAGGTCAGCCAGGATGGTCCTGGCCACGGGCGCTCTTCTGGAAGCTTTCCATTGCCCTGCATGAGATACCGCTCCTGTCCCGGCCCCCACTCCTTTTTTTCCTTCCTCACCTCAGCCCGGAGAGATATTCCAGTGGAAGTTATGGGTGACACATCCTCTTCTTTACAGGTGGCAGCCTGGCAACTCCTGCAGAAAGTCCAGCAGAGCCCCACTCACAACGGGCCGCCCACAAAGCGTTGGACCCTCACACCCTCCCACCAGCACAGCCCCGAGACTGCTGACGGGGCAGAGAATATGGAGTCAGGCACAGCTGCAGGGGCTATTGCTGCCTGGAGTGCTGTTTATATTGACCTCAACCCAGGCACACCTGGGGAGGGCTTGCCGGCAGGGTCAGGCTGCCCAGGTCAGCTAATCCTCAGCCCTCAGGGAATCACATTGCAGAAAATGGACCTCGCTAAGACAGAATATTCGCCAAGGAAAAAAAAGGACACAATGCCATTTGCAGCACCGTAGATGAGTCTAGAGGTAATCACGTGACTTGGAGTAAGTCAGAAAGTGAAAGACACATATCATATCATATCACTTATAGGTGTTACGTATAAATTGATACCAGGGCAGATATTTACACGGAGAAGGGCTATCACAGATTCATTAAACAAACATATGGTTCACCAAAGGAAAGGTGTGAGGATTGAATTCATTACGATATTGGGGTTAACAGACATATACAAACACAGCAGACGTATATAATCACCAAAGACCTACGGAGTACCAAGAGAAGACTACTCAACATTCTGTCATAACGTACATGGGAAAAGGATCCCAGGAAGAACAGACATATGTGGATGTGTAAAAGAAGCACCTCTTGCACAGCTACAACAAGCTAAACTTTGTACTCAAACTTGCTGTAATAAAAAATAAAAAAATAAATCAAAAACACGAACAAGAAGAACTGAGACAAACTTGAGGGGCTTTCTCCTGGCACATTCCGTTCTACATTCCAATCTAGAACGCGACTTCCATTGAGGCTCTGCTGCCCTAGTAACCAGATTTGGTAAGGGAGAACTGCTGCCACCTTGTGGCCGTTTCACACAACAGCAGCTTTAATCCCAGCGCTAATGGTCAGTGGATATTCCAAATCATTTCAGGCCTGTAAAGGACACCTGCCCTGAAAACAAATCCTGGGGTCATATATCGACCAAAAAATTCAAAAGACGTCCATATTTCAAAACGACAGTTTCAAGAGGCATATTTCACGCCCATTAGTGTTCTGCTTCTTTTGCTTGCTTTCTTTCTTTGTTAAAAAAACGGGAATGGAAAAAGGCAACCCTACGAATGGGCGAAAACGTTCACAAACGAATCAATGGACAAAGGTTTAATCTCCAATATATATAAACAGCTCATGCAGCTTAATATTAATAAAACAAACAACCCAATACAAAAATGGGCAGAAGATCTAAATAGACGTTTCTTCAAAGAAGACACAGAGATGGCCAAGACGCACATGACAAGCTGCTCAACATCACTAATTATTAGAGAAATGCAAATCAAAACTACAATGAGGTAAGACCTCACACCTGTTAGAATCGACATCATCAGATAATCTACAAACAACAAATTCTGGGGAGGGTGTGGACAAAAGGAACCCTCTTCCGCTATTGGTGGGAATGTAAATTGATACGGTCACTATGGAGAACAGTATGGAGGTTCCTTTAAAAAACTAAAAAGAGAATTACCATAGGATCCAGCAATCCCACTTCTGGGCATTTACCCAGGGAAAACCATAAATCACAGAGACACATTCACCACAATGTTCATTGCAGCACTATTTACAATAGCCAGCTAATGGAAGCAACCTAAATGGCCTCAGACAGACGAATGGATAAAGATGTGGTACATATATAAAATGGAATATTACTCAGCCATAAAAAGGAATGAAACTGCGTCATTTGTAGAGAAGTTGATGAATCTAGACACTGTCATACAGAGTGAAGTAAGTCAGAAAGAGATAAACAAATATTGTATATTAATGCCTAAATGTGAACCTAGAAAAACGGTACAGATGAACTGGTTTGCAGGGCAGAAATAGAGACACAGAGGCAGAGAACAAACGTATGGACACAAAGTGGGGGAAGCCATGGGGTGGTGGTGGTGGGATGAGTTGGGAGATTGGGATTGACCTGTATACATGTCTATGCATAAAATAGATAACTAATAATAACCTACTGTATAAAAAATAAATAAAATTAAATTTCAAAATTTTTTAAAATAAAATGTAATAATAAAACAGAAAAAACGTTCTTCCATTAACACTGATGTATTTATAAGAATGAATTATTTCCATGCTTATATCCATAAATACATAAAAGAGGAATAAAATCTAACTTGAACCAAAAAAGAAAAAAATACTGAACATAACAGTTATACAGAGGGAAACACAAACAAGGCACTTGCTCCAGTGGTAAACAATTCTGAAATTGGTCAGAGGTGGGGAATCATCCCCCATACAGCCAACAGCCCCGCCCGCCCACGCAAGGAGCGTCCTTATTGCAAAGCTGTGGGACCGTGGCGAGGCCTCTGTGAGTAAACGTGAGCTGAGCCCCAGGCCAGCTGCTGCTGAACTGTTGCCACCCTTCCCAGGTGAAACACCTGAATATGTACAAGGGCTTGAAAGCCTAGAGGAAGGGCCGTGGAGCCACACCAGCGACAGCACGCAGGCCACCTTGGTGCCTGCAGGTCAGCCAGGATGGTCCTGGCCACGGGCGCTCTTCTGGAAGCTTTCCATTGCCCTGCATGAGATACCGCTCCTGTCCCGGCCCCCACTCCTTTTTTTCCTTCCTCACCTCAGCCCGGAGAGATATTCCAGTGGAAGTTATGGGTGACACATCCTCTTCTTTACAGGTGGCAGCCTGGCAACTCCTGCAGAAAGTCCAGCAGAGCCCCACTCACAACGGGCCGCCCACAAAGCGTTGGACCCTCACACCCTCCCACCAGCACAGCCCCGAGACTGCTGACGGGGCAGAGAATATGGAGTCAGGCACAGCTGCAGGGGCTATTGCTGCCTGGAGTGCTGTTTATATTGACCTCAACCCAGGCACACCTGGGGAGGGCTTGCCGGCAGGGTCAGGCTGCCCAGGTCAGCTAATCCTCAGCCCTCAGGGAATCACATTGCAGAAAATGGACCTCGCTAAGACAGAATATTCGCCAAGGAAAAAAAAGGACACAATGCCATTTGCAGCACCGTAGATGAGTCTAGAGGTAATCACGTGACTTGGAGTAAGTCAGAAAGTGAAAGACACATATCATATCATATCACTTATAGGTGTTACGTATAAATTGATACCAGGGCAGATATTTACACGGAGAAGGGCTATCACAGATTCATTAAACAAACATATGGTTCACCAAAGGAAAGGTGTGAGGATTGAATTCATTACGATATTGGGGTTAACAGACATATACAAACACAGCAGACGTATATAATCACCAAAGACCTACGGAGTACCAAGAGAAGACTACTCAACATTCTGTCATAACGTACATGGGAAAAGGATCCCAGGAAGAACAGACATATGTGGATGTGTAAAAGAAGCACCTCTTGCACAGCTACAACAAGCTAAACTTTGTACTCAAACTTGCTGTAATAAAAAATAAAAAAATAAATCAAAAACACGAACAAGAAGAACTGAGACAAACTTGAGGGGCTTTCTCCTGGCACATTCCGTTCTACATTCCAATCTAGAACGCGACTTCCATTGAGGCTCTGCTGCCCTAGTAACCAGATTTGGTAAGGGAGAACTGCTGCCACCTTGTGGCCGTTTCACACAACAGCAGCTTTAATCCCAGCGCTAATGGTCAGTGGATATTCCAAATCATTTCAGGCCTGTAAAGGACACCTGCCCTGAAAACAAATCCTGGGGTCATATATCGACCAAAAAATTCAAAAGACGTCCATATTTCAAAACGACAGTTTCAAGAGGCATATTTCACGCCCATTAGTGTTCTGCTTCTTTTGCTTGCTTTCTTTCTTTGTTAAAAAAACGGGAATGGAAAAAGGCAACCCTACGAATGGGCGAAAACGTTCACAAACGAATCAATGGACAAAGGTTTAATCTCCAATATATATAAACAGCTCATGCAGCTTAATATTAATAAAACAAACAACCCAATACAAAAATGGGCAGAAGATCTAAATAGACGTTTCTTCAAAGAAGACACAGAGATGGCCAAGACGCACATGACAAGCTGCTCAACATCACTAATTATTAGAGAAATGCAAATCAAAACTACAATGAGGTAAGACCTCACACCTGTTAGAATCGGCATCATCAGATAATCTACAAACAACAAATTCTAGGGAGGGTGTGGACAAAAGGAACCCTCTTCCGCTATTGGTGGGAATGTAAATTGATACAGTCACTATGGAGAACAGTATGGAGGTTCCTTTAAAAAAGTAAAAAGAGAATTACCATAGGATACAGCAATCCCACTTCTGGGCATTTACCCAGAGAAAACCATAAATCACAGAGACACATTCACCACAATGTTCATTGCAGCACTATTTACAATAGCCAGGTAAGGGAAGCAACCTAAATGCCCACAGACAGACGAATGGATAAAGATGTGCTACATATATAAAATGGAATATTACTCAGCCATAAAAAGGAATAAAACTGGGTCATTTGTAGAGAAGTTGACGGATCTAGGGACTGTCATACAGAGTGAAGTAAGTCAGAAAGAGAAAAACAAATATTGTATATTAATGCCTATATGTGGAACCTAGAAAAAATGGTACAGATGAACTGGTTTGCAGGGCAGAAATAGAGACACAGAGGCAGAGAACAAACGTATGGACACAAAGTGGGGGAAGCCATGGGGTGGTGGTGGTGGGATGAGTTGGGAGATTGGGATTGACCTGTATACATGTCTATGCATAAAATAGATAACTAATAATAACCTACTGTATAAAAAAATAAATAAAATTAAATTTCAACATTTTTAAAAATAAAATGTAAAAATAAAACAGAAAAAAAGTTCTTCCATTCACACTGATGTATTTATAAGAATGAATTATTTCCATGCTTATATCCATAAATACATAAAAGGGGAATAAAATCTAACTTGAACCAAAAAAGAAAAAAAAAAGCTGAACCTAACAGTTATACAGAGGGAAACACAACCAAGGCACTTGCTCCAGTGGTAAACAATTCTGAAATTGGTCAGAGGTGGGGAATCATCCCCCATACAGCCAGCAGCCCTGCCCGCCCACGCAAGGAGCGTCCTTATTGCAAAGCTGTGGGACCGTGGCGAGGCCTCTGTGAGTAAACGTGAGCAGAGCCCCAGGCCAGCTGCTGCTGAACTGTTCCCACCCTTCCCAGGTGAAACACCTGAATATGTACAAGGGCTTGAAAGCCTAGTGGAAGGGCCGTGGAGCCACACCAGCGACAGCACGCAGGCCAACTTGGTGCCTGCAGGTCAGCCAGGATGGTTCTGGCCACGGGCGCTCTTCTGGAAGCTTTCCATTGCCCTGCCTGAGATACCCCTCCTGTCCCGGCCCCCACTCCTTTTTTTCCTTCCTCACCTCAGCCCGGAGAGATATTCCAGTGGAAGTTATGGGTGACACAACCTCTTCTTTACAGGTGGCAGCCTGGCAACTCCTGCAGAAAGTCCAGCAGAGCCCCACTCACACCGGGCCACCCACAAAGCCGTGGACCCTCACACCCTCCCACCAGCACAGCCCCGAGACTGCTGACGGGGCAGAGAATATGGAGTCAGGCACAGCTGCAGGGGCTATTGCTGCCTGGAGTGCTGTTTATATTGACCTCAACCCAGGCACACCTGGGGAGGGCTTGCCGGCAGGGTCAGGCTGCCCAGGTCAGCTAATCCTCAGCCCTCAGGGAATCACATTGCAGAAAATGGGCCTCGCTAAGACAGAATATTCGCCAAGGAAAAAAAGGACACAATGCCATTTGCAGCACCCTAGATGAGTCTAGAGGTAATCACGTGACTTGGAGAAAGCCAGAAAGTGAAAGACACATATCATATCATATCACTTATAGGTGTTACGTATAAATTGATACCAGGGCAGATATTTCCACGGAGAAGGGCAATCACAGATTCATTAAACAAACTTATGGTTCACCAAAGGAAAGGTGTGAGGATTGAATTCATTACGATATTGGGGTTAACAGACATATACAAACACAGTAGACGTATATAATCACCAAAGACCTACGGAGTACCAAGAGAAGACTACTCAACATTCTGTCATAACGTACATGGGAAAAGGATCCCAGGAAGAACAGGCATATGTATATGTGTAAAAGAACCACCTCTTGCACACCTACAACAAGCTAAACGTTGTACTCAAACTTTCTGTAATAAAAAATAAAAAATTAAATTAAAAACACGAACAAGAAGTAGTGAGACAAACTTGAGGGGCTTTCTCCTGGCACATTCCGTTCTACATTCCAATATAGAACGCGACTTCCATTGAGGCTCTGCTGCCCTAGTAACCAGGTTTGGTAAGGGAGAACTGCTGCCACCTTGTGGCCGTTTCATACAACAGCAGCTTTAATCCCAGCGCTAATGGTCAGTGGATATTCCAAATCATTACAGGCCTGAAAATGACACCTGCCCTGAAAACAAATCCTGGGGTCATATATCGACCAAAAAATTCAAAAGACGTCCATATTTCAAAACGACAGTTTCAAGAGGCATATTTCACGCACATTAGTGTTCTGCTTCTTTTGCTTGCTTTCTTTATTTGTTAAAAAAACGGGAATGGAAAAAGGCAACCCTCAGAATGGGCGAAAATTTTCACCAACGAATCAATGGACAAAGGTTTAATCTCCAATATATATAAACAGCTCATGCAGCTTAATATTAGTAAAACAAACAACCCAATAAAAAAATGGGCAGAAGATCTAAATAGACGTTTCTTCAAAGAAGACACAGAGATGGCCAAGACGCACATGACAAGCTGCTCAACATCACTAATTATTAGAGAAATGCAAATCAAAACTACAATGAGGTAAGACCTCACACCTGTTAGAATCGACATCATCAGATAATCTACAAACAACAAATTCTGGGGAGGGTGTGGACAAAAGGAACCCTCTTCCGCTATTGGTGGGAATGTAAATTGATACGGTCACTATGGAGAACAGTATGGAGGTTCCTTTAAAAAACTAAAAAGAGAATTACCATAGGATCCAGCAATCCCACTTCTGGGCATTTACCCAGGGAAAACCATAAATCACAGAGACACATTCACCACAATGTTCATTGCAGCACTATTTACAATAGCCAGGTAATGGAAGCAACCTAAATGGCCTCAGACAGACGAATGGATAAAGATGTGGTACATATATAAAATGGAATATTACTCAGCCATAAAAAGGAATGAAACTGCGTCATTTGTAGAGAAGTTGATGAATCTAGACACTGTCATACAGAGTGAAGTAAGTCAGAAAGAGAAAAACAAATATTGTATATTAATGCCTATATGTGGAACCTAGAAAAATGCTACAGATGAACTGGTTTGCAGGGCAGAAATAGAGACACAGAGTTAGAGAACAAACGTATGGACACAAAGTGGGGGAAGCCATGGGGTGGTGGTGGTGGGATGAGTTGGGAGATTGGGATTGACCTGTATACATGTCTATGCATAAAATAGATAACTAATAATAACCTACTGTATAAAAAATAAATAAAATTAAATTTCAAAATTTTTTAAAATAAAATGTAATAATAAAACAGAAAAAACGTTCTTCCATTAACACTGATGTATTTATAAGAATGAATTATTTCCATGCTTATATCCATAAATACATAAAAGAGGAATAAAATCTAACTTGAACCAAAAAAGAAAAAAGAAAGCTGAACCTAACAGTTATACAGAGGGAAACACAACAAAGGCACTTGCTCCAGTGGTAAACAATTCTGAAATTGGTCAGAGGTGGGGAATCATCCCCCATACAGCCAGCAGCCACGCCCGCCCACGCAAGGAGCGTCCTTATTGCTAAGCTGTGGGACCGTGGTGAGGCCTCTGTGAGTAAACGTGAGCTGAGCCCCAGGCCAGCTGCTACTGAACTGTTCCCACCCTTCCCAGGTGAAACACCTGAATATGTACAAGGGCTTGAAAGCCTAGAGGAAGGGCCGTGGAGCCACACCAGCGACAGCACGCAGGCCAACTTGATCCCTGCAGGTCAGCCAGGATGGTCCTGGCCACGGGCGCTCTTCTGGAAGCTTTTCATTGCCCTGCCTGAGATACGCTTCCTGTCCCGGCCCCCACTCCTTTTTTCCTTCCTCACCTCAGCCCGGAGAGATATTCCAGTGGAAGTTATGGGTAACACATCCTCTTCTTTACAGGTGGCAGCCTGGCAACTCCTGCAGAAAGTCCAGCAGAGCCCCACTCACACCGGGCCACCCACAAAGCCGTGGACCCTCACACCCTCCCACCAGCACAGCCCCGAGACTGCTGACGGGGCAGAGAATATGGAGTCAGGCACAGCTGCAGGGGCTATTGCTGCCTGGAGTGCTGTTTATATTGACGTCAACCCAGGCACACCTGGGGAGGGCTTGCCGGCAGGGTCAGGCTGCCCAGGTCAGCTAATCCTCAGCCCTCAGGGAATCACATTGCAGAAAATGGACCTCGCTAAGACAGAATATTCGCCAAGGAAAAAAAGGACACAATGCCATTTGCAGCACCGTAGATGAGTCTAGAGGTAATCACGTGACTTGGAGTAAGTCAGAAAGTGAAAGACACATATCATATCATATCACTTATAGGTGTTACCTATAAATTGATACCAGGGCAGATATTTCCACGGAGAAGGGCAATCACAGATTCATTAAACAAAATTATGGTTCACCAAAGGAAAGGTGTGAGGATTGAATTCATTACGATATTGGGGTTAACAGACATATACAAACACAGTAGACGTATATAATCACCAAAGACCTACGGAGTACCAAGAGAAGACTACTCAACATTCTGTCATAACGTACATGGGAAAAGGATCCCAGGAAGAACAGACATATGTATATGTGTAAAAGAACCACCTCTTGCACACCTACAACAAGCTAAACGTTGTACTCAAACTTGCTGCAATAAAAAATAAAAAATTAAATTAAAAACACGAACAAGAAGTAGTGAGACAAACTAGAGGGTCTTTCTCCTGGCACATTCCTTTCTACATTCCAATCTAGAACGCGACTTCCATTGAGGCTCTGCTGCCCTAGTAACCAGATTTGGTAAGGGAGAACTGCTGCCACCTTGTGGCCGTTTCACACAACAGCAGCTTTAATCCCAGCGCTAATGGTCAGTGGATATTCCAAATCATTACAGGCCTGTAAATGACACCTGCCCTGAAAACAAATCCTGGGGTCATATATCGACCAAAAAATTCAAAAGACGTCCATATTTCAAAACGACAGTTTCAAGAGGCATATTTCACGCACATTAGTGTTCTGCTTCTTTTGCTTGCTTTCTTTCTTTGTTAAAAAAACGGGAATGGAAAAAGGCAACCCTCAGAATGGGCGAAAACGTTCACAAACGAATCAATGGACAAAGGTTTAATCTCCAATATATATAAACAGCTCATGCAGCTTAATATTAATAAAACAAACAACCCAATACAAAAATGGGCAGAAGATCTAAATAGACGTTTCTTCAAAGAAGACACAGAGATGGCCAAGACGCACATGACAAGCTGCTCAACATCACTAATTATTAGAGGAATGCAAATCAAAACTACAATGAGGTAACACCTCACACCTGTTAGAATCGACATCATCAGATAATCTACAAACAACAAATTCTGGGGAGGGTGTGGACAAAAGGAACCCTCTTCCGCTATTGGTGGGAATGTAAATTGATACAGTCACTATGGAGAACAGTATGGAGGTTCCTTTAAAAAACTAAAAAGAGAATTACCATAGGATCCAGCAATCCCACTTCTGGGCATTTACCCAGGGAAAACCATAAATCACAGAGACACATTCACCACAATGTTCATTGCAGCACTATTTACAATAGCCAGGTAATGGAAGCAAACTAAATGGCCACAGACAGACGAATGGATAAAGATGTGGTACATATATAAAATGGAATATTACTCAGCCATAAAAAGGAATGAAACTGCGTCATTTGTAGAGAAGTTGATGGATCTAGACACTGTCATACAGAGTGAAGTAAGTCAGAAAGAGAAAAACAAATATTGTATATTAATGCCTATATGTGGAACCTAGAAAAACGGTACAGATGAACTGGTTTGCAGGGCAGAAATAGAGACACAGAGGCAGAGAACAAATGTATGGACACAAAGTGGGGGAAGCCATGGGGTGGTGGTGGTGGGATGAGTTGGGAGATTGGGATTGACCTGTATACATGTCTATGCATAAAATAGATAACTAATAATAACCTACTGTATAAAAAATAAATAAAATTAAATTTCAAAATTTTTTAAAATAAAATGTAAAAATAAAACAGAAAAAAAGTTCTTCCATTCACACTGATGTATTTATAAGAATGAATTATTTCCGTAATTATATCCATAAATACATAAAAGAGGAATAATATCTAGCTTGAACCAAAAAAGAAAAAAAACTGAACATAACAGTTATACAGAGGGAAACACAAACAAGGCACTTGCTCCAGTGGTAAACAATTCTGAAATTGGTCAGAGGTGGGGAATCATCCCCCATACAGCCAGCAGCCCCGCTCGCCCACGCAAGGAGCGTCCTTATTGCAAAGCTGTGGGACCGTGGCGAGGCCTCTGTGAGTAAACGTGAGCTGAGCCCCAGGCCAGCTGCTGCTGAACTGTTGCAACCCTTCCCAGGTGAAACACCTGAATATGTACAACGGCTTGAAAGCCTAGAGGAAGGGCCGTGGAGCCACACCAGCGACAGCACGCAGGCCAACTTGGTGCCTGCAGGTCAGCCAGGATGGTCCTGGCCACGGGCGCTCTTCTGGAAGCTTTCCATTGCCCTGCCTGAGATACCCCTCCTGTCCCGGCCCCCACTCCTTTTTTTCCTTCCTCACCTCAGCCCGGAGAGATATTCCAGTGGAAGTTATGGGTGACACATCCTCTTCTTTACAGGTGGCAGCCTGGCAACTCCTGCAGAAAGTCCAGCAGAGCCCCAGTCACAACGGGCCGCCCACAAAGCTTTGGACCCTCACACCCTCCCACCAGCACAGACCCGAGACTGCTGACGGGGCAGAGAATATGGAGTCAGGCACAGCTGCAGGGGCTATTGCTGCCTGGAGTGCTGTTTATATTGACCTCAACCCAGGCACACCTGGGGAGGGCTTGCCGGCAGGGTCAGGCTGCCCAGGTCAGCTAATCCTCAGCCCTCAGGGAATCACATTGCAGAAAATGGACCTCGCTAAGACAGAATATTCGCCAAGGAAAAAAAGGACACAATGCCATTTGCAGCACCGTAGATGAGTCTAGAGGTAATCACGTGACTTGGAGTAAGTCAGAAAGTGAAAGACACATATCATATCATATCACTTATAGGTGTTACCTATAAATTGATACCAGGGCAGATATTTCCACGGAGAAGGGCAATCACAGATTCATTAAACAAACTTATGGTTCACCAAAGGAAAGGTGTGAGGATTGAATTCATTACGATATTGGGGTTAACAGACATATACAAACACAGTAGACGTATATAATCACCAAAGACCTACGGAGTACCAAGAGAAGACTACTCAACATTCTGTCATAACGATCATGGGAAAAGGATCCCAGGAAGAACAGACATATGTATATGTGTAAAAGAACCACCTCTTGCACACCTACAACAAGCTAAACGTTGTACTCAAACTTGCTGTAATAAAAAATAAAAAATTAAATTAAAAACACGAACAAGAAGTAGTGAGACAAACTTGAGGGGCTTTCTCCTGGCACATTCCGTTCTACATTCCAATATAGAACGCGACTTCCATTGAGGCTCTGCTGCACTAGTAACCAGGTTTGGTAAGGGAGAACTGCTGCCACCTTGTGGCCGTTTCATACAACAGCAGCTTTAATCCCAGCGCTAATGGTCAGTGGATATTCCAAATCATTACAGGCCTGAAAATGACACCTGCCCTGAAAACAAATCCTGGGGTCATATATCGACCAAAAAATTCAAAAGACGTCCATATTTCAAAACGACAGTTTCAAGAGGCATATTTCACGCACATTAGTGTTCTGCTTCTTTTGCTTTCTTTCTTTCTTTGTTAAAAAAACGGGAATGGAACAAGGCAACCCTCAGAATGGGCGAAAATGTTCACCAACGAATCAATTTACAAAGGTTTAATCTCCAATATATATAAACAGCTCATGCAGCTTAATATTAGTAAAACAAACTACCCAATAAAAAAATGGGCAGAAGATCTAAATAGACGTTTCTTCAAAGAAGACACAGAGATGGCCAAGACGCACATGACAAGCTGCTCAACATCACTAATTATTAGAGAAAAGCAAATCAAAACTACAATGAGGTAAGACCTCACACCTGTTAGAATCGACATCATCAGATAATCTACAAACAACAAATTCTGGGGAGGGTGTGGACAAAAGGAACCCTCTTCCGCTATTGGTGGGAATGTAAATTGATACAGTCACTATGGAGAACAGTATGGAGGTTCCTTTAAAAAACTAAAAAGAGAATTACCATAGGATCCAGCAATCCCACTTCTGGGCATTTACCCAGGGAAAACCATAAATCACAGAGACACATTCAACACAATGTTCATTGCAGCACTATTTACAATAGCCAGGTAATGGAAGCAACCTAAATGGCCTCAGACAGACGAATGGATAAAGATGTGGTACATATATAAAATGGAATATTACTCAGCCATAAAAAGGAATGAAACTGCGTCATTTGTAGAGAAGTTGATGAATCTAGACACTGTCATACAGAGTGAAGTCAGTCAGAAAGAGAAAAACAAATATTGTATATTAATGCCTATATGTGGAACCTAGAAAAACGGTACAGATGAACTGGTTTGCAGGGCAGAAATAGAGACACAGAGGCAGAGAACAAACGTATGGACACAAAGTGGGGGAAGCCATGGGGTGGTGGTGGTGGGATGAGTTGGGAGATTGGGATTGACCTGTATACATGTCTATGCATAAAATAGATAACTAATAATAACCTACTGTATAAAAAATAAATAAAATTAAATTTCAAAATTTTTTAAAATAAAATGTAAAAATAAAACAGAAAAAACGTTCTTCCATTCACACTGATGTATTTATAAGAATGAATTATTTCCATGCTTATATCCATAAATACATAAAAGAGGAATAATATCTAACTTGAACCAAAAAAGAAAAAAATACTGAACATAACAGTTATACAGAGGGAAACACAACCAAGGCACTTGCTCCAGTGGTAAACAATTCTGAAATTGGTCAGAGGCGGGGAATCATCCCCCATACAGCCAACAGCCCCGCCCGCCCACGCAAGGAGCGTCCTTATTGCAAAGCTGTGGGACCGTGGCGAGGCCTCTGTGAGTAAACGTGAGCTGAGCCCCAGGCCAGCTGCTGCTGAACTGTTGCCACCCTTCCCAGGTGAAACACCTGAATATGTACAAGGGCTTGAAAGCCTAGAGGAAGGGCCATGGAGCCACACCAGCGACAGCACGCAGGCCACCTTGGTGCCTGCAGGTCAGCCAGGATGGTCCTGCCCACAGGCGCTCTTCTGGAAGCTTTCCATTGCCCTGCCTGAGATACCGCTCCTGTCCCGGCCCCCACTCCTTTTTTTCCTTCCTCACCTCAGCCCGGAGAGATATTCCAGTGGAAGTTATGGGTGACACATCCTCTTCTTTACAGGTGGCAGCCTGGCAACTCCTGCAGAAAGTCCAGCAGAGCCCCACTCACAACGGGCCGCCCACAAAGCCGTGGACCCTCACACCCTCCCACCAGGACAGCCCCGAGACTGCTGACGGGGCAGAGAATATGGAGTCAGGCACAGCTGCAGGGGCTATTGCTGCCTGGAGTGCTGTTTATATTGACCTCAACCCAGGCACACCTGGGGAGGGCTTGCCGGCAGGGTCAGGCTGCCCAGATCAGCTAATCCTCAGCCCTCAGGGAATCACATTGCAGAAAATGGACCTCGCTAAGACAGAATATTCGCCAAGGAAAAAAAGGACACAATGCCATTTGCAGCACCATAGATGAGTCTAGAGGTAATCACGTGACTTGGAGTAAGTCAGAAAGTGAAAGACACATATCATATCATATCACTTATAGGTGTTACGTATAAATTGATACCAGGGCAGATATTTCCACGGAGAAGGGCAATCACAGATTCATTAAACAAACATATGGTTCACCAAAGGAAAGGTGTGAGGATTGAATTCATTACGATATTGGGGTTAACAGACATATACAAACACAGCAGACGTATATAATCACCAAAGACCTACGGAGTACCAAGAGAAGACTACTCAACATTCTGTCATAACGTACATGGGAAAAGGATCCCAGGAAGAACAGACATATGTAGATGTGTAAAAGAAGCACCTCTTTCACAGCTACAACAAGCTAAACTTTGTACTCAAACTTGCTGTAATAAAAAATAAAAAATTAAATTAAAAACACGAACAAGAAGTAGTGAGACAAACTTGAGGGGCTTTCTCCTGGCACATTCCGTTCTATATTCCAATCTAGAACGCGACTTCCATTGAGGCTCTGCTGATCTAGTAACCAGGTTTGGTAAGGGAGAACTGCTGCCACTTTGTGGCCGTTTCACACAACAGCAGCTTTTATCCCAGCCCTATGGTCAGTGGATATTCCAAATCATTTCAGGCCTGTAAATGACACCTGCCCTGAAAACAAATCCTGGGGTCATATATCGACCAAAACATTCAAAAGACGTCCATATTTCAAAACGACAGTTTCAAGAGGCATATTTCACGCACATTAGTGTTCTGCTTCTTTTGCTTGCTTTCTTTCTTTGTTAAAAACACGGGAATGGAAAAAGGCAACCCTCAGAATGGGCGAAAACGTTCACAAACGAATCAATGGACAAAGGTTTAATCTCCAATATATATAAACAGCTCATGCAGCTTAATATTAATAAAACAAACAACCCAATACAAAAATGGGCAGAAGATCTAAATAGACGTTTCTTCAAAGAAGACACAGAGATGGCCAAGACGCACATGACAAGATGCTCAACATCACTAATTATTAGAGAAATGCAAATCAAAACTACAATGAGGTAAGACCTCACACCTGTTAGAATCGGCATCATCAGATATTCTACAAACAACAAATTCTGGGGAGGGTGTGGACAAAAGGAACCCTCTTCCGCTATTGGTGGGAATGTAAATTGATACAGTCACTATGGAGAACAGTATGGAGGTTCCTTTAAAAAACTAAAAAGAGAATTACCATAGGATCCAGCAATCCCACTTCTGGGCATTTACCCAGAGAAAACCATAAATCACAGAGACAGATTCACCACAATGTTCATTGCAGCACTATTTACAATAGCCAGGTAATGGAAGCAATCTAAATGCCCACAGACAGACGAATGGATAAAGATGTGGTACATATATAAAATGGAATATTACTCAGCCATAAAAAGGAATGAAACTGGGTAATTTGTAGAGAAGTTGATGGATCTAGAGACTGTCATACAGAGTGAAGTAAGTCAGAAAGAGAAAAACAAATATTGTATATTAATGCCTATAAGTGGAACCTAGAAAAATGGTACAGATGAACTGGTTTGCAGGGCAGAAATAGAGACACAGAGGTAGAGAACAAACGTATGGACACAAAGTGGGGGAAGCCATAGGGTGGTGGTGGTGGGATGAGTTGGGAGATTGGGATTGACCTGTATACATGTCTATGCATAAAATAGATAACTAATAATAACCTACTGTATAAAAAAATAAAATTAAATTTCAAAATTTTTAAAAATAAAATGTAAAAATAAAACAGAAAAAAGGTTCTTCCATTCACACTGATGTATTTATAAGAATGAATTATTTCCATGCTTATATCCATAAATACATAAAAGGGGAATAAAATCTAACTTGAACCAAAAAAGAAAAAAGAAAGCTGAACCTAACAGTTATACAGAGGGAAACACAACCAAGGCACTTGCTCCAGTGGTAAACAATTCTGAAATTGGTCAGAGGTGGGGAATCATCCCCCATACAGCCAGCAGCCACGCCCGCCCACGCAAGGAGCGTCCTTATTGCTAAGCTGTGGGACCGTGGTGAGGCCTCTGTGAGTAAACGTGAGCTGAGCCCCAGGCCAGCTGCTACTGAACTGTTCCCACCCTTCCCAGGTGAAACAGCTGAATATGTACAAGGGCTTGAAAGCCTAGAGGAAGGGACATGGAGCCACACCAGCGACAGCACGCAGGCCAACTTGATCCCTGCAGGTCAGCCAGGATGGTCCTGGCCACGGGCGCTCTTCTGGAAGCTTTTCATTGCCCTGCCTGAGATACGCTTCCTGTCCCGGCCCCCACTCCTTTTTTTCCTTCCTCACCTCAGCCCGGAGAGATATTCCAGTGGAAGTTATGGGTAACACATCCTCTTCTTTACAGGTGGCAGCCTGGCAACTCCTGCAGAAAGTCCAGCAGAGCCCCACTCACACCGGGCCACCCACAAAGCCGTGGACCCTCACACCCTCCCACCAGCACAGCCCCGAGACTGCTGACGGGGCAGAGAATATGGAGTCAGGCACAGCTGCAGGGGCTATTGCTGCCTGGAGTGCTGTTTATATTGACGTCAACCCAGGCACACCTGGGGAGGGCTTGCCGGCAGGGTCAGGCTGCCCAGGTCAGCTAATCCTCAGCCCTCAGGGAATCATATTGCAGAAAATGGACCTCGCTAAGACAGAATATTCGCCAAGGAAAAAAAGCACACAATGCTATTTGCAGCACCGTAGATGAGTCTAGAGGTAATCACGTGACTTGGAGTAAGTCAGAAAGTGAAAGACACATATCATATCATATCACTTATAGGTGTTACCTATAAATTGATACCAGGGCAGATATTTCCACGGAGAAGGGCAATCACAGATTTATTAAACAAACTTATGGTTCACCAAAGGAAAGGTGTGAGGATTGAATTCATTACGATATTGGGGTTAACAGACATATACAAACACAGTAGACGTATATAATCACCAAAGACCTACGGAGTACCAAGAGAAGACTACTCAACATTCTGTCATAACGTACATGGGAAAAGGATCCCAGGAAGAACAGATATATGTATATGTGTAAAAGAACCACCTCTTGCACACCTACAACAAGCTAAACGTTGTACTCAAACTTGCTGCAATAAAGAATAAAAAATTAAATTAAAAACACGAACAAGAAGTAGTGAGACAAACTAGAGGGTCTTTCTCCTGGCACATTCCTTTCTACATTCCAATCTAGAACGCGACTTCCATTGAGGCTCTGCTGCCCTAGTAACCAGACTTGGTAAGGGAGAACTGCTGCCACCTTGTGGCCGTTTCACACAACAGCAGCTTTAATCCCAGCGCTAATGGTCAGTGGATATTCCAAATCATTACAGGCCTGTAAATGACACCTGCCCTGAAAACAAATCCTGGGGTCATATATCGACCAAAAAATTCAAAAGACGTCCATATTTCAAAACGACAGTTTCAAGAGGCATATTTCACGCACATTAGTGTTCTGCTTCTTTTGCTTGCTTTCTTTCTTTGTTAAAAAAACGGGAATGGAAAAAGGCAACCCTCAGAATGGGCGAAAACGTTCACAAACGAAACAATGGACAAAGGTTTAATCTCCAATATATATAAACAGCTCATGCAGCTTAATATTAATAAAACAAACAACCCAATACAAAAATGGGCAGAAGATCTAAATAGACGTTTCTTCAAAGAAGACACAGAGATGGCCAAGACGCACATGACAAGCTGCTCAATATCACTAATTATTAGAGAAATGCAAATCAAAACTACAATGAGGTAACACCTCACACCTGTTAGAATCGACATCATCAGATAATCTACAAACAACAAATTCTGGGGAGGGTGTGGACAAAAGGAACCCTCTTCCGCTATTGGTGGGAATGTAAATTGATACAGTCACTATGGAGAACAGTATGGAGGTTCCTTTAAAAAACTAAAAAGAGAATTACCATAGGATCCAGCAATCCCACTTCTGGGCATTTACCCAGGGAAAACCATAAATCACAGAGACACATTCACCACAATGTTCATTGCAGCACTATTTACAATAGCCAGGTAATGGAAGCAACCTAAATGCCCACAGACAGACGAATGGATAAAGATGTGGTACATATATAAAATGGAATATTACTCAGCCATAAAAAGGAATGAAAGTGCGTCATTTGTAGAGAAGTTGATGAATCTAGACACTGTCATACAGAGTGAAGTAAGTCAGAAAGAGAAAAACAAATATTGTATATTAATGCCTATATGTGGAACCTAGAAAAACGGTACAGATGAACTGGTTTGCAGGGCAGAAATAGAGACACAGAGGCAGAGAACAAACGTATGGACACAAAGTGGGGGAAGCCATGGGGTGGTGGTGGTGGGATGAGTTGGGAGATTGGGATTGACCTGTATACATGTCTATGCATAAAATAGATAACTAATAATAACCTACTGTATAAAAAATAAATAAAATTAAATTTCAAAATTTTTTAAAATAAAATGTAAAAATAAAACAGAAAAAAAGTTCTTCCATTCACACTGATGTATTTATAAGAATGAATTATTTCCATGCTTATATCCATAAATACATAAAAGAGGAATAAAATCTAACTTGAACCAAAAAAGAAAAAAATACTGAACATAACAGTTATACAGAGGGAAACACAACCAAGGCACTTGCTCCAGTGGTAAACAATTCTGAAATTGGTCAGAGGTGGGGAATCATCCCCCATACAGCCAACAGCCCCGCCCGCCCACGCAAGGAGCGTCCTTATTGCAAAGCTGTGGGACCGTGGCGAGGCCTCTGTGAGTAAACGTGAGCTGAGCCCCAGGCCAGCTGCTACTGAACTGTTCCCACCCTTCCCAGGTGAAACAGCTGAATATGTACAAGGGCTTGAAAGCCTAGAGGAAGGGCCGTGGAGCCACACCAGCGACCGCACGCAGGCCAACTTGGTGCCTGCAGGTCAGCCAGGATGGTCCTGGCCACGGGCGCTCTTCTGGAAGCTTTCCATTGCCCTGCCTGAGATACGATTCCTGTCCCGGCCCCCACTCCTTTTTTTCCTTCCTCACCTCAGCCCGGAGAGATATTCCAGTGGAAGTTATGGGTGACACATCCTCTTCTTTACAGGTGGCAGCCTGGCAACTCCTGCAGAAAGTCCAGCAGAGCCCCACTCACACCGGGCCACCCACAAAGCCGTGGACCCTCACACCCTCCCACCAGCACAGCCCCGAGACTGCTGACGGGGCAGAGAATATGGAGTCAGGCACAGCTGCAGGGGCTATTGCTGCCTGGAGTGCTGTTTATATTGACCTCAACCCAGGCACACCTGGGGAGGGGTTGCCGGCAGGGTCAGGCTGCCCAGGTCAGCTAATCCTCAGCCCTCAGGGAATCACATTGCAGAAAATGGACCTCGCTAAGACAGAATATTCGCCAAGGAAAAAAAGGACACAATGCCATTTGCAGCACCGTAGATGAGTCTAGAGGTAATCACGTGACTTGGAGTAAGTCAGAAAGTGAAAGACACATATCATATCATATCACTTATAGGTGTTACCTATAAATTGATACCAGGGCAGATATTTCCACGGAGAAGGGCAATCACAGATTCATTAAACAAACTTATGGTTCACCAAAGGAAAGGTGTGAGGATTGAATTCATTACGATATTGGGGTTAACAGACATATACAAACACAGTAGACGTATATAATCACCAAAGACCTACGGAGTACCAAGAGAAGACTACTCAACATTCTGTCATAACGTACATGGGAAAAGGATCTCAGGAAGAACAGACATATGTATATGTGTAAAAGAACCACCTCTTGCACACCTACAACAAGCTAAACGTTGTACTCAAACTTGCTGCAATAAAAAATAAAAAATTAAATTAAAAACACGAACAAGAAGTAGTGAGACAAACTAGAGGGTCTTTCTCCTGGCACATTCCTTTCTACATTCCAATCTAGAACGCGACTTCCATTGAGGCTCTGCTGCCCTAGTAACCAGATTTGGTAAGGGAGAACTGCTGCCACCTTGTGGCCGTTTCACACAACAGCAGCTTTAATCCCAGCGCTAATGGTCAGTGGATATTCCAAATCATTACAGGCCTGTAAATGACACCTGCCCTGAAAACAAATCCTGGGGTCATATATCGACCAAAAAATTCAAAAGACGTCCATATTTCAAAACGACAGTTTCAAGAGGCATATTTCACGCACATTAGTGTTCTGCTTCTTTTGCTTGCTTTCTTTCTTTGTTAAAAAAACGGGAATGGAAAAAGGCAACCCTCAGAATGGGCGAAAACGTTCACAAACGAATCAATGGACAAAGGTTTAATCTCCAATATATATAAACAGCTCATGCAGCTTAATATTAATAAAACAAACAACCCAATACAAAAATGGGCAGAAGATCTAAATAGACGTTTCTTCAAAGAAGACACAGAGATGGCCAAGACGCACATGACAAGCTGCTCAACATCACTAATTATTAGAGAAATGCAAATCAAAACTACAATGAGGTAACACCTCACACCTGTTAGAATCGGCATCATCAGATAATCTACAAACAACAAATTCTGGGGAGGGTGTGGACAAAAGGAACCCTCTTCCGCTATTGGTGGGAATGTAAATTGATACGGTCACTATGGAGAACAGTATGGAGGTTCCTTTAAAAAACTAAAAAGAGAATTACCATAGGATCCAGCAATCCCACTTCTGGGCATTTACCCAGAGAAAACCATAAATCACAGAGACACATTCACCACAATGTTCATTGCAGCACTATTTACAATAGCCAGGTAATGGAAGCAACCTAAATGGCCTCAGACAGACGAATGGATAAAGATGTGGTACATATATAAAATGGAATATTACTCAGCCATAAAAAGGAATGAAACTGCGTCATTTGTAGAGAAGTTGATGAATCTAGACACTGTCATACAGAGTGAAGTCAGTCAGAAAGAGAAAAACAAATATTGTATATTAATGCCTATATGTGGAACCTAGAAAAACGGTACAGATGAACTGGTTTGCAGGGCAGAAATAGAGACACAGAGGCAGAGAACAAACGTATGGACACAAAGTGGGGGAAGCCATGGGGTGGTGGTGGTGGGATGAGTTGGGAGATTGGGATTGACCTGTATACATGTCTATGCATAAAATAGATAACTAATAATAACCTACTGTATAAAAAATAAATAAAATTAAATTTCAAAATTTTTTAAAATAAAATGTAAAAATAAAACAGAAAAAAAGTTCTTCCATTCACACTGATGTATTTATAAGAATGAATTATTTCCATGCTTATATCCATAAATACATAAAAGAGGAATAAAATCTAACTTGAACCAAAAAAGAAAAAAATACTGAACATAACAGTTATACAGAGGGAAACACAACCAAGGCACTTGCTCCAGTGGTAAACAATTCTGAAATTGGTCAGAGGTGGGGAATCATCCCCCATACAGCCAACAGCCCCGCCCGCCCACGCAAGGAGCGTCCTTATTGCAAAGCTGTGGGACCGTGGCGAGGCCTCTGTGAGTAAACGTGAGCTGAGCCCCAGGCCAGCTGCTACTGAACTGTTCCCACCCTTCCCAGGTGAAACAGCTGAATATGTACAAGGGCTTGAAAGCCTAGAGGAAGGGCCGTGGAGCCACACCAGCGACCGCACGCAGGCCAACTTGGTGCCTGCAGGTCAGCCAGGATGGTCCTGGCCACGGGCGCTCTTCTGGAAGCTTTCCATTGCCCTGCCTGAGATACGATTCCTGTCCCGGCCCCCACTCCTTTTTTTCCTTCCTCACCTCAGCCCGGAGAGATATTCCAGTGGAAGTTATGGGTGACACATCCTCTTCTTTACAGGTGGCAGCCTGGCAACTCCTGCAGAAAGTCCAGCAGAGCCCCACTCACACCGGGCCACCCACAAAGCCGTGGACCCTCACACCCTCCCACCAGCACAGCCCCGAGACTGCTGACGGGGCAGAGAATATGGAGTCAGGCACAGCTGCAGGGGCTATTGCTGCCTGGAGTGCTGTTTATATTGACCTCAACCCAGGCACACCTGGGGAGGGGTTGCCGGCAGGGTCAGGCTGCCCAGGTCAGCTAATCCTCAGCCCTCAGGGAATCACATTGCAGAAAATGGACCTCGCTAAGACAGAATATTCGCCAAGGAAAAAAAGGACACAATGCCATTTGCAGCACCGTAGATGAGTCTAGAGGTAATCACGTGACTTGGAGTAAGTCAGAAAGTGAAAGACACATATCATATCATATCACTTATAGGTGTTACCTATAAATTGATACCAGGGCAGATATTTCCACGGAGAAGGGCAATCACAGATTCATTAAACAAACTTATGGTTCACCAAAGGAAAGGTGTGAGGATTGAATTCATTACGATATTGGGGTTAACAGACATATACAAACACAGTAGACGTATATAATCACCAAAGACCTACGGAGTACCAAGAGAAGACTACTCAACATTCTGTCATAACGTACATGGGAAAAGGATCTCAGGAAGAACAGACATATGTATATGTGTAAAAGAACCACCTCTTGCACACCTACAACAAGCTAAACGTTGTACTCAAACTTGCTGCAATAAAAAATAAAAAATTAAATTAAAAACACGAACAAGAAGTAGTGAGACAAACTAGAGGGTCTTTCTCCTGGCACATTCCTTTCTACATTCCAATCTAGAACGCGACTTCCATTGAGGCTCTGCTGCCCTAGTAACCAGATTTGGTAAGGGAGAACTGCTGCCACCTTGTGGCCGTTTCACACAACAGCAGCTTTAATCCCAGCGCTAATGGTCAGTGGATATTCCAAATCATTACAGGCCTGTAAATGACACCTGCCCTGAAAACAAATCCTGGGGTCATATATCGACCAAAAAATTCAAAAGACGTCCATATTTCAAAACGACAGTTTCAAGAGGCATATTTCACGCACATTAGTGTTCTGCTTCTTTTGCTTGCTTTCTTTCTTTGTTAAAAAAACGGGAATGGAAAAAGGCAACCCTCAGAATGGGCGAAAACGTTCACAAACGAATCAATGGACAAAGGTTTAATCTCCAATATATATAAACAGCTCATGCAGCTTAATATTAATAAAACAAACAACCCAATACAAAAATGGGCAGAAGATCTAAATAGACGTTTCTTCAAAGAAGACACAGAGATGGCCAAGACGCACATGACAAGCTGCTCAACATCACTAATTATTAGAGAAATGCAAATCAAAACTACAATGAGGTAACACCTCACACCTGTTAGAATCGGCATCATCAGATAATCTACAAACAACAAATTCTGGGGAGGGTGTGGACAAAAGGAACCCTCTTCCGCTATTGGTGGGAATGTAAATTGATACGGTCACTATGGAGAACAGTATGGAGGTTCCTTTAAAAAACTAAAAAGAGAATTACCATAGGATCCAGCAATCCCACTTCTGGGCATTTACCCAGAGAAAACCATAAATCACAGAGACACATTCACCACAATGTTCATTGCAGCACTATTTACAATAGCCAGGTAATGGAAGCAACCTAAATGGCCTCAGACAGACGAATGGATAAAGATGTGGTACATATATAAAATGGAATATTACTCAGCCATAAAAAGGAATGAAACTGCGTCATTTGTAGAGAAGTTGATGAATCTAGACACTGTCATACAGAGTGAAGTCAGTCAGAAAGAGAAAAACAAATATTGTATATTAATGCCTATATGTGGAACCTAGAAAAACGGTACAGATGAACTGGTTTGCAGGGCAGAAATAGAGACACAGAGGCAGAGAACAAACGTATGGACACAAAGTGGGGGAAGCCATGGGGTGGTGGTGGTGGGATGAGTTGGGAGATTGGGATTGACCTGTATACATGTCTATGCATAAAATAGATAACTAATAATAACCTACTGTATAAAAAATAAATAAAATTAAATTTCAAAATTTTTTAAAATAAAATGTAAAAATAAAACAGAAAAAACGTTCTTCCATTCACACTGATGTATTTATAAGAATGAATTATTTCCATGCTTATATCCATAAATACATAAAAGAGGAATAATATCTAACTTGAACCAAAAAAGAAAAAAATACTGAACATAACAGTTATACAGAGGGAAACACAACCAAGGCACTTGCTCCAGTGGTAAACAATTCTGAAATTGGTCAGAGGCGGGGAATCATCCCCCATACAGCCAACAGCCCCGCCCGCCCACGCAAGGAGCGTCCTTATTGCAAAGCTGTGGGACCGTGGCGAGGCCTCTGTGAGTAAACGTGAGCTGAGCCCCAGGCCAGCTGCTGCTGAACTGTTGCCACCCTTCCCAGGTGAAACACCTGAATATGTACAAGGGCTTGAAAGCCTAGAGGAAGGGCCATGGAGCCACACCAGCGACAGCACGCAGGCCACCTTGGTGCCTGCAGGTCAGCCAGGATGGTCCTGCCCACAGGCGCTCTTCTGGAAGCTTTCCATTGCCCTGCCTGAGATACCGCTCCTGTCCCGGCCCCCACTCCTTTTTTTCCTTCCTCACCTCAGCCCGGAGAGATATTCCAGTGGAAGTTATGGGTGACACATCCTCTTCTTTACAGGTGGCAGCCTGGCAACTCCTGCAGAAAGTCCAGCAGAGCCCCACTCACAACGGGCCGCCCACAAAGCCGTGGACCCTCACACCCTCCCACCAGCACAGCCCCGAGACTGCTGACGGGGCAGAGAATATGGAGTCAGGCACAGCTGCAGGGGCTATTGCTGCCTGGAGTGCTGTTTATATTGACCTCAACCCAGGCACACCTGGGGAGGGCTTGCCGGCAGGGTCAGGCTGCCCAGATCAGCTAATCCTCAGCCCTCAGGGAATCACATTGCAGAAAATGGACCTCGCTAAGACAGAATATTCGCCAAGGAAAAAAAGGACACAATGCCATTTGCAGCACCATAGATGAGTCTAGAGGTAATCACGTGACTTGGAGTAAGTCAGAAAGTGAAAGACACATATCATATCATATCACTTATAGGTGTTACGTATAAATTGATACCAGGGCAGATATTTCCACGGAGAAGGGCAATCACAGATTCATTAAACAAACATATGGTTCACCAAAGGAAAGGTGTGAGGATTGAATTCATTACGATATTGGGGTTAACAGACATATACAAACACAGCAGACGTATATAATCACCAAAGACCTACGGAGTACCAAGAGAAGACTACTCAACATTCTGTCATAACGTACATGGGAAAAGGATCCCAGGAAGAACAGACATATGTAGATGTGTAAAAGAAGCACCTCTTTCACAGCTACAACAAGCTAAACTTTGTACTCAAACTTGCTGTAATAAAAAATAAAAAATTAAATTAAAAACACGAACAAGAAGTAGTGAGACAAACTTGAGGGGCTTTCTCCTGGCACATTCCGTTCTATATTCCAATCTAGAACGCGACTTCCATTGAGGCTCTGCTGATCTAGTAACCAGGTTTGGTAAGGGAGAACTGCTGCCACTTTGTGGCCGTTTCACACAACAGCAGCTTTTATCCCAGCCCTATGGTCAGTGGATATTCCAAATCATTTCAGGCCTGTAAATGACACCTGCCCTGAAAACAAATCCTGGGGTCATATATCGACCAAAACATTCAAAAGACGTCCATATTTCAAAACGACAGTTTCAAGAGGCATATTTCACGCACATTAGTGTTCTGCTTCTTTTGCTTGCTTTCTTTCTTTGTTAAAAACACGGGAATGGAAAAAGGCAACCCTCAGAATGGGCGAAAACGTTCACAAACGAATCAATGGACAAAGGTTTAATCTCCAATATATATAAACAGCTCATGCAGCTTAATATTAATAAAACAAACAACCCAATACAAAAATGGGCAGAAGATCTAAATAGACGTTTCTTCAAAGAAGACACAGAGATGGCCAAGACGCACATGACAAGATGCTCAACATCACTAATTATTAGAGAAATGCAAATCAAAACTACAATGAGGTAAGACCTCACACCTGTTAGAATCGGCATCATCAGATATTCTACAAACAACAAATTCTGGGGAGGGTGTGGACAAAAGGAACCCTCTTCCGCTATTGGTGGGAATGTAAATTGATACAGTCACTATGGAGAACAGTATGGAGGTTCCTTTAAAAAACTAAAAAGAGAATTACCATAGGATCCAGCAATCCCACTTCTGGGCATTTACCCAGAGAAAACCATAAATCACAGAGACAGATTCACCACAATGTTCATTGCAGCACTATTTACAATAGCCAGGTAATGGAAGCAATCTAAATGCCCACAGACAGACGAATGGATAAAGATGTGGTACATATATAAAATGGAATATTACTCAGCCATAAAAAGGAATGAAACTGGGTAATTTGTAGAGAAGTTGATGGATCTAGAGACTGTCATACAGAGTGAAGTAAGTCAGAAAGAGAAAAACAAATATTGTATATTAATGCCTATAAGTGGAACCTAGAAAAATGGTACAGATGAACTGGTTTGCAGGGCAGAAATAGAGACACAGAGGTAGAGAACAAACGTATGGACACAAAGTGGGGAAAGCCATAGGGTGGTGGTGGTGGGATGAGTTGGGAGATTGGGATTGACCTGTATACATGTCTATGCATAAAATAGATAACTAATAATAACCTACTGTATAAAAAAATAAAATTAAAATTCAAAATTTTTAAAAATAAAATGTAAAAATAAAACAGAAAAAAGGTTCTTCCATTCACACTGATGTATTTATAAGAATGAATTATTTCCATGCTTATATCCATAAATACATAAAAGGGGAATAAAATCTAACTTGAACCAAAAAAGAAAAAAGAAAGCTGAACCTAACAGTTATACAGAGGGAAACACAACCAAGGCACTTGCTCCAGTGGTAAACAATTCTGAAATTGGTCAGAGGTGGGGAATCATCCCCCATACAGCCAGCAGCCACGCCCGCCCACGCAAGGAGCGTCCTTATTGCTAAGCTGTGGGACCGTGGTGAGGCCTCTGTGAGTAAACGTGAGCTGAGCCCCAGGCCAGCTGCTACTGAACTGTTCCCACCCTTCCCAGGTGAAACAGCTGAATATGTACAAGGGCTTGAAAGCCTAGAGGAAGGGACATGGAGCCACACCAGCGACAGCACGCAGGCCAACTTGATCCCTGCAGGTCAGCCAGGATGGTCCTGGCCACGGGCGCTCTTCTGGAAGCTTTTCATTGCCCTGCCTGAGATACGCTTCCTGTCCCGGCCCCCACTCCTTTTTTTCCTTCCTCACCTCAGCCCGGAGAGATATTCCAGTGGAAGTTATGGGTAACACATCCTCTTCTTTACAGGTGGCAGCCTGGCAACTCCTGCAGAAAGTCCAGCAGAGCCCCACTCACACCGGGCCACCCACAAAGCCGTGGACCCTCACACCCTCCCACCAGCACAGCCCCGAGACTGCTGACGGGGCAGAGAATATGGAGTCAGGCACAGCTGCAGGGGCTATTGCTGCCTGGAGTGCTGTTTATATTGACGTCAACCCAGGCACACCTGGGGAGGGCTTGCCGGCAGGGTCAGGCTGCCCAGGTCAGCTAATCCTCAGCCCTCAGGGAATCATATTGCAGAAAATGGACCTCGCTAAGACAGAATATTCGCCAAGGAAAAAAAGCACACAATGCTATTTGCAGCACCGTAGATGAGTCTAGAGGTAATCACGTGACTTGGAGTAAGTCAGAAAGTGAAAGACACATATCATATCATATCACTTATAGGTGTTACCTATAAATTGATACCAGGGCAGATATTTCCACGGAGAAGGGCAATCACAGATTTATTAAACAAACTTATGGTTCACCAAAGGAAAGGTGTGAGGATTGAATTCATTACGATATTGGGGTTAACAGACATATACAAACACAGTAGACGTATATAATCACCAAAGACCTACGGAGTACCAAGAGAAGACTACTCAACATTCTGTCATAACGTACATGGGAAAAGGATCCCAGGAAGAACAGATATATGTATATGTGTAAAAGAACCACCTCTTGCACACCTACAACAAGCTAAACGTTGTACTCAAACTTGCTGCAATAAAGAATAAAAAATTAAATTAAAAACACGAACAAGAAGTAGTGAGACAAACTAGAGGGTCTTTCTCCTGGCACATTCCTTTCTACATTCCAATCTAGAACGCGACTTCCATTGAGGCTCTGCTGCCCTAGTAACCAGACTTGGTAAGGGAGAACTGCTGCCACCTTGTGGCCGTTTCACACAACAGCAGCTTTAATCCCAGCGCTAATGGTCAGTGGATATTCCAAATCATTACAGGCCTGTAAATGACACCTGCCCTGAAAACAAATCCTGGGGTCATATATCGACCAAAAAATTCAAAAGACGTCCATATTTCAAAACGACAGTTTCAAGAGGCATATTTCACGCACATTAGTGTTCTGCTTCTTTTGCTTGCTTTCTTTCTTTGTTAAAAAAACGGGAATGGAAAAAGGCAACCCTCAGAATGGGCGAAAACGTTCACAAACGAAACAATGGACAAAGGTTTAATCTCCAATATATATAAACAGCTCATGCAGCTTAATATTAATAAAACAAACAACCCAATACAAAAATGGGCAGAAGATCTAAATAGACGTTTCTTCAAAGAAGACACAGAGATGGCCAAGACGCACATGACAAGCTGCTCAATATCACTAATTATTAGAGAAATGCAAATCAAAACTACAATGAGGTAACACCTCACACCTGTTAGAATCGACATCATCAGATAATCTACAAACAACAAATTCTGGGGAGGGTGTGGACAAAAGGAACCCTCTTCCGCTATTGGTGGGAATGTAAATTGATACAGTCACTATGGAGAACAGTATGGAGGTTCCTTTAAAAAACTAAAAAGAGAATTACCATAGGATCCAGCAATCCCACTTCTGGGCATTTACCCAGGGAAAACCATAAATCACAGAGACACATTCACCACAATGTTCATTGCAGCACTATTTACAATAGCCAGGTAATGGAAGCAACCTAAATGCCCACAGACAGACGAATGGATAAAGATGTGGTACATATATAAAATGGAATATTACTCAGCCATAAAAAGGAATGAAAGTGCGTCATTTGTAGAGAAGTTGATGAATCTAGACACTGTCATACAGAGTGAAGTAAGTCAGAAAGAGAAAAACAAATATTGTATATTAATGCCTATATGTGGAACCTAGAAAAACGGTACAGATGAACTGGTTTGCAGGGCAGAAATAGAGACACAGAGGCAGAGAACAAACGTATGGACACAAAGTGGGGGAAGCCATGGGGTGGTGGTGGTGGGATGAGTTGGGAGATTGGGATTGACCTGTATACATGTCTATGCATAAAATAGATAACTAATAATAACCTACTGTATAAAAAATAAATAAAATTAAATTTCAAAATTTTTTAAAATAAAATGTAAAAATAAAACAGAAAAAAAGTTCTTCCATTCACACTGATGTATTTATAAGAATGAATTATTTCCATGCTTATATCCATAAATACATAAAAGAGGAATAAAATCTAACTTGAACCAAAAAAGAAAAAAATACTGAACATAACAGTTATACAGAGGGAAACACAACCAAGGCACTTGCTCCAGTGGTAAACAATTCTGAAATTGGTCAGAGGTGGGGAATCATCCCCCATACAGCCAACAGCCCCGCCCGCCCACGCAAGGAGCGTCCTTATTGCAAAGCTGTGGGACCGTGGCGAGGCCTCTGTGAGTAAACGTGAGCTGAGCCCCAGGCCAGCTGCTACTGAACTGTTCCCACCCTTCCCAGGTGAAACAGCTGAATATGTACAAGGGCTTGAAAGCCTAGAGGAAGGGCCGTGGAGCCACACCAGCGACCGCACGCAGGCCAACTTGGTGCCTGCAGGTCAGCCAGGATGGTCCTGGCCACGGGCGCTCTTCTGGAAGCTTTCCATTGCCCTGCCTGAGATACGATTCCTGTCCCGGCCCCCACTCCTTTTTTTCCTTCCTCACCTCAGCCCGGAGAGATATTCCAGTGGAAGTTATGGGTGACACATCCTCTTCTTTACAGGTGGCAGCCTGGCAACTCCTGCAGAAAGTCCAGCAGAGCCCCACTCACACCGGGCCACCCACAAAGCCGTGGACCCTCACACCCTCCCACCAGCACAGCCCCGAGACTGCTGACGGGGCAGAGAATATGGAGTCAGGCACAGCTGCAGGGGCTATTGCTGCCTGGAGTGCTGTTTATATTGACCTCAACCCAGGCACACCTGGGGAGGGCTTGCCGGCAGGGTCAGGCTGCCCAGGTCAGCTAATCCTCAGCCCTCAGGGAATCACATTGCAGAAAATGGACCTCGCTAAGACAGAATATTCGCCAAGGAAAAAAAGGACACAATGCCATTTGCAGCACCGTAGATGAGTCTAGAGGTAATCACGTGACTTGGAGTAAGTCAGAAAGTGAAAGACACATATCATATCATATCACTTATAGGTGTTACCTATAAATTGATACCAGGGCAGATATTTCCACGGAGAAGGGCAATCACAGATTCATTAAACAAACTTATGGTTCACCAAAGGAAAGGTGTGAGGATTGAATTCATTACGATATTGGGGTTAACAGACATATACAAACACAGTAGACGTATATAATCACCAAAGACCTACGGAGTACCAAGAGAAGACTACTCAACATTCTGTCATAACGTACATGGGAAAAGGATCTCAGGAAGAACAGACATATGTATATGTGTAAAAGAACCACCTCTTGCACACCTACAACAAGCTAAACGTTGTACTCAAACTTGCTGCAATAAAAAATAAAAAATTAAATTAAAAACACGAACAAGAAGTAGTGAGACAAACTAGAGGGTCTTTCTCCTGGCACATTCCTTTCTACATTCCAATCTAGAACGCGACTTCCATTGAGGCTCTGCTGCCCTAGTAACCAGATTTGGTAAGGGAGAACTGCTGCCACCTTGTGGCCGTTTCACACAACAGCAGCTTTAATCCCAGCGCTAATGGTCAGTGGATATTCCAAATCATTACAGGCCTGTAAATGACACCTGCCCTGAAAACAAATCCTGGGGTCATATATCGACCAAAAAATTCAAAAGACGTCCATATTTCAAAACGACAGTTTCAAGAGGCATATTTCACGCACATTAGTGTTCTGCTTCTTTTGCTTGCTTTCTTTCTTTGTTAAAAAAACGGGAATGGAAAAAGGCAACCCTCAGAATGGGCGAAAACGTTCACAAACGAATCAATGGACAAAGGTTTAATCTCCAATATATATAAACAGCTCATGCAGCTTAATATTAATAAAACAAACAACCCAATACAAAAATGGGCAGAAGATCTAAATAGACGTTTCTTCAAAGAAGACACAGAGATGGCCAAGACGCACATGACAAGCTGCTCAACATCACTAATTATTAGAGAAATGCAAATCAAAACTACAATGAGGTAACACCTCACACCTGTTAGAATCGGCATCATCAGATAATCTACAAACAACAAATTCTGGGGAGGGTGTGGACAAAAGGAACCCTCTTCCGCTATTGGTGGGAATGTAAATTGATACGGTCACTATGGAGAACAGTATGGAGGTTCCTTTAAAAAACTAAAAAGAGAATTACCATAGGATCCAGCAATCCCACTTCTGGGCATTTACCCAGAGAAAACCATAAATCACAGAGACACATTCACCACAATGTTCATTGCAGCACTATTTACAATAGCCAGGTAATGGAAGCAACCTAAATGCCCACAGACAGACGAATGGATAAAGATGTGGTACATATATAAAATGGAATATTACTGAGCCATAAAAAGGAATGAAACTGGGTCATTTGTAGAGAAGTTGATGGATCTAGAGACTGTCATACAGAGTGAAGTAAGTCAGAAAGAGAAAAACAAATATTGTATATTAATGCCTATATGTGGAACCTAGAAATATGGTACAGATGAACTGGTTTGCAGGGCAGAAATAGAGACAAAGAGGTAGAGAACAAACGTATGGACACAAAGTGGGGGAAGCCATGGGGTGGTGGTGGTGGGATGAGTTGGGAGATTGGAATTGACCTGTATACATGTCTATGCATAAAATAGATAACTAATAATAACCTACTGTATACAAAAATAAATAAAATTAAATTTCAAAATTTTTAAAAATAAAATGTAAAAATAAAACAGAAAAAAAGTTCTTCCATTCACACTGATGTATTTATAAGAATGAATTATTTCCATGCTTATATCCATAAATACATAAAAGGGGAATAAAATCTAACTTGAACCAAAAAAGAAAAAAAAAAGCTGAACCTAACAGTTATACAGAGGGAAACACAACCAAGGCACTTGCTCCAGTGGTAAACAATTCTGAAATCGGTCAGAGGTGGGGAATCATCCCCCATACAGCCAGCAGCCCCGCCCGCCCACGCAAGGAGCGTCCTTATTGCAAAGCTGTGGGACCGTGCCGAGGCCTCTGTGAGTAAACGTGAGCTGAGCCCCAGGCCAGCTGCTGCTGAACTGTTCCCACCCTTCCCAGGTGAAACACCTGAATATGTACAAGGGCTTGAAAGCCTAGAGGAAGGGCCGTGGAGCCACAACAGCGACAGCACGCAGGCCAACTTGGTGCCTGCAGGTCAGCCAGGATGGTCCTGGCCACGGGCGCTCTTCTGGAAGCTTTCCATTGCCCTGCCTGAGATGCCCCTCCTGTCCCGGCCCCCACTCCTTTTTTTCCTTCCTCACCTCAGCCCGGAGAGATATTCCAGTGGAAGTTATGGGTGACACAACCTCTTCTTTACAGGTGGCAGCCTGGCAACTCCTGCAGAAAGTCCAGCAGAGCCCCACTCACACCGGGCCATCCACAAAGCCGTGGTCCCTCACACCCTCCCACCAGCACAGCCCCGAGAGGGCTGACGGGGCAGAGAATATGGAGTCAGGCACAGCTGCAGGGGCTATTGCTGCCTGGAGTGCTGTTTATATTGACTTCAACACAGGCACACCTGGGGAGGGCTTGCCGGCAGAGTCAGGCTGCCCAGGTCAGCTAATCCTCAGCCCTCAGGGAATCACATTGCAGAAAATAGACCTCGCTAAGACAGAATATTCGCCAAGGAATAAAAGGACACAATGCCATTTGCAGCACCGTAGATGAGTCTAGAGGTAATCACGTGACTTGGAGTAAGTCAGAAAGTGAAAGACACATATCATATCATATCACTTATAGGTGTTACCTATAAATTGATACCAGGGCAGATATTTCCACGGAGAAGGGCAATCACAGATTCATTAAACAAACTTATGGTTCACCAAAGGAAAGTTGTGAGGATTGAATTCATTACGATATTGGGGTTAACAGACATATACAAACACAGTAGACGTATATAATCACCAAAGACCTATGGAGTACCAAGAGAAGACTACTCAACATTCTGTCATAACGTACATGGGAAAAGGATCCCAGGAAGAACAGACATATGTATATGTGTAAAAGAACCACCTCTTGCACACCTACAACAAGCTAAACGTTGTACTCAAACTTGCTGTAATAAAAAATAAAAAATTAAATTAAAAACACGAACAAGAAGTAGTGAGACAAACTTGAGGTGCTTTCTCCTGGCACATTCCGTTCTACATTCCAATCTAGAACACGACTTCCATTGAGGCTCTGCTGCCCTAGTAACCAGATTTGGTAAGGGAGAACTGCTGCCACCTTGTGGCCGTTTCACACAACAGCAGCTTTAATACCAGCGCTAATGGTCAGTGGATATTCCAAATCATTACAGGCCTGTAAATGACACCTGCCGTGAAAACAAATCCTGGGGTCATATATCGACCAAAAAATTCAAAAGACGTCCATATTTCAAAACGACAGTTTCAAGAGGCATATTTCACGCACATTAGTGTTCTGCTTCTTTTGCTTGCTTTCTTTCTTTGTTAAAAATACGGGAATGGAAAAAGGCAACCCTCAGAATGGGCGAAAACGTTCACAAACGAATCAATGGACAAAGGTTTAATCTCCAATATATATAAACACCTCATGCAGCTTAATATTAATAAAACAAACAACCCAATACAAAAATGGGCAGAAGATCTAAATAGACGTTTCTTCAAAGAAGACACAGAGATGGCCAAGACGCACATGACAAGGTGCTCAAAATCACTAATTATTAGAGAAATGCAAATCAAAACTACAATGAGGTAAGACCTCACACCTGTTAGAATCGGCATCATCAGATAATCTACAAACAACAAATTCTAGGGAGGGTGTGGACAAAAGGAACCCTCTTCCGCTATTGGTGGGAATGTAAATTGATACATTCACTATGGAGAACAGTATGGAGGTTCCTTTAAAAAACTAAAAAGAGAATTACCATAGGATCATGCAATCCCACTTCTGGGCATTTACCCAGAGAAAACCATAAATCACAGAGACACATTCACCACAATGTTCATTGCAGCACTATTTACAATAGCCAGGTAATGCAAGCAACCTAAATGCCCACAGACAAACGAATGGATAAAGATGTGGTACATATATAAAATGGAATATTACTCAGCCATAAAAAGGAAGGAAACTGGGTCATTTGAAGAGAATTTGACGGATCTAGAGACTGTCATACAGAGCGAAGTACGTCAGAAAGAGAAAAACAAATATTGTATATTAATGCCTATATGTGGAACCTAGAAAAACGGTACAGATGAACTGGTTTGCAGGGCAGAAATAGAGACACAGAGGTAGAGAACAAACGTATGGACACAATGTGGGGGAAGCCATTGGGTGGTGGTGGTGGGATGAGTTGGGAGATTGGGATTGACCTGTATACATGTATATGCATAAAATAGATAACTAATAATAACCTACTGTATAAAAAATAAATAAAATTAAATTTCAAAATTTTTAAAAATAAAATGTAAAAATAAAACAGAAAAAAATTTCTTCCATTCACACTGATGTATTTATAAGAATGAATTATTTCCATGCTTATATCCATAAATACATAAAAGAGGAATAAAATCTAACTTGAACCAGAAAGAAAAAAAAACAACTGAACCTAACAGTTATACAGAGGAAAACAATACCAAGGCACTTGCTCCAGTGGTTAACAATTCTGAAATTGGTCAGAGGTGGGGAATCATCTCCCATAGAGCCAGCAGCCCCACCCGCCCACGCAAGGAGCGTCCTTATTGCAAAGCAGGGGGACCGTGCCGAGGCCTCTGTGAGTAAACGTGAGCTGAGCCCCAGGCCAGCTGCTGCTGAACTGTTCCCACCCTTCCCAGGTGAAACACCTGAATATGTACAAGGGCTTCAAAGCCTAGAGGAAGGGCCGTGGAGCCACACCAGCGACAGCACGCAGGCCACCTTGGTGCCTGCAGGTCAGCCAGGATGGTCCTGGCCACGGGCACTCTTCTGGAAGCTTTCCATTGCCCTGCCTGAGATACCCCTCCTGTCCAGGCCCCCACTCCTTTTTTTCCTTACTCACCTCAGCCCGGAGAGATACTCCAGTGGAAGTTATGGGTGACACATCCTCTTCTTTACAGGTGGCAGCCTGTTAACTCCTGCAGAAAGTCCAGCAGAGCCCCACTCACACCGGGCCACCCACAAAGCCGTGGACCCTCACACCCTCCCACCAGCACAGCCCCGAGACTGCTGACGGGGCAGAGAATATGGAGTCAGGCACAGCTGCAGGGGCTATTGCTGCCTGGAGTGCTGTTTATATTGACCTCAACCCAGGCACACCTGGGGAGGGCTTGCCGGCAGGGTCAGGCTGCCCAGGTCAGCTAATCCTCAGCCCTCAGGGAGTCACATTGCAGAAAATGGACCTCGCTAAGACAGAATATTAGCCAAGGAAAAAAAGCACACAATGCCATTTGCAGCACCGTAGATGAGTGTAGAGGTAATCACGTGACTTGGAGTAAGTCAGAAAGTGAAAGACACATATCATATCATATCACTTATAGGTGTTACGTATAAATTGATACCAGGGCAGATATTTCCACGGAGAAGGGCAATCACAGATTCATTAAACAAACTTATGGTTCACCAAAGGAAAGGTGTGAGGATTGAATTCATTACGATATTGGGGTTAACAGACATATACAAACACAGTAGACATATATAATCACCAAAGACCTACGGAGTACCAAGAGAAGACTACTCAACATTCTGTCATAAGGTACATGGGAAAAGGATCCCAGGAAGAACAGACATATGTATATGTGTAAAAGAACCACCTCTTGCACACCTACAACAAGCTAAACGTTGTACTCAAACTTGCTGTAATAAAAAATAAAAAATTAAATTAAAAATACGAACAAGAAGTAGTGAGACAAACTTGAGGGTCTTTCTCCTGGCACATTCCGTTCTAAATTCCAATCTAGAACGCGACTTCCATTGAGGCTCTGCTGCCCTAGTAACCAGATTTGGTAAGGGAGAACTGCTGCCACCTTGTGGCCGTTTCACACAACAGCAGCTTTAATCCCAGCGCTAATGGTCAGTGGATATTCCAAATCATTACAGGCCTGTAAATGACACCTGCCCTGAAAACAAATCCTGGGGTCATATATCGACCAAAAAATTCAAAAGACGTCCATATTTCAAAACGACAGTTTCAAGAGGCATATTTCACGCACATTAGTGTTCTGCTTCTTTTGCTTGCTTTCTTTCTTTGTTAAAAAAACGGGAATGGAAAAAGGCAACCCTCAGAATGGGCGAAAACGTTCACAAACGAAACAATGGACAAAGGTTTAATCTCCAATATATATAAACAGCTCATGCAGCTTAATATTAATAAAACAAACAACCCAATACAAAAATGGGCAGAAGATCTAAATAGACGTTTCTTCAAAGAAGACACAGAGATGGCCAAGACGCACATGACAAGCTGCTCAACATCACTAATTATTAGAGAAATGCAAATCAAAACTACAATGAGGTAAGACCTCACACCGGTTAGAATCGGCATCATCAGATAATCTACAAAAAACAAATTCTGGGGAGGGTGTGGACAAAAGGAACCCTCTTCCGCTATTGGTGGGAATGTAAATTGATACAGTCACTATGGAGAACAGTATGGAGGTTCCTTTAAAAAACTAAAAAGAGAATTACCATAGGATCCAGCAATCCCACTTCTGGGCATTTACCCAGAGAAAACCATAAATCACAGAGACACATTCACCACAATGTTCATTGCAGCACTATTTACAATAGCCAGGTAATGGAAGCAACCTAAATGGCCACAGACAGACGAATGGATAAAGATGTGGTACATATATAAAATGGAATATTACTCAGCCATAAAAAGGAATGAAACTGGGTCATTTGTAGAGAAGTTGATGGATCTAGAGACTGTCATACAGAGTGAAGTAAGTCAGAAAGAGAAAAACAAATATTGTATATTAATGCCTATATGTGGAACCTAGAAAAATGGTACAGATGAACTGGTTTGCAGGGCAGAAATAGAGACACAGAGGTAGAGAACAAACGTATGGACACAAAGTGGGGGAAGCCATGGGGTGGTGGTGGTGGGATGAGTTGGGAGATTGGGATTGACCTGTATACATGTCTATGCATAAAATAGATAACTAATAATAACCTACTGTATAAAAAAATAAATAAAACTAAATTTCAACATTTTTAAAAGTAAAATGTAAAAATAAAACAGAAAAAAAGTTCTTCCATTCACACTGATGTATTTATAAGAATGAATTATTTCCATGCTTATATCCATAAATACATAAAAGGGGAATAAAATCTAACTTGAACCAAAAAAGAAAAAAGAAAGCTGAACCTAACAGTTATACAGAGGGAAACACAACCAAGGCACTTGCTCCAGTGGTAAACAATTCTGAAATTGGTCAGAGGTGGGGAATCATCCCCCATACAGCCAGCAGCCCCTCCCGCCCACGCAAGGAGCGTCCTCATTGCAAAGCTGTGGGACCGTGGCGAGGCCTCTGTGAGTAAACGTGAGCTGAGCCCCAGGCCAGCTGCTGCTGAACTGTTGCCACCCTTCCCAGGTGAAACACCTGAATATGTACAACGGCTTGAAAGCCTAGAGGAAGGGCCGTGGAGCCACACCAGCGACAGCACGCAGGTCAACTTGGTGCCTGCAGGTCAGCCAGGATGGTCCTGGCCACGGGCGCTCTTCTGGAAGCTTTCCATTGCCCTGCCTGAGATACACCTCCTGTCCCGGCCCCCACTCCTTTTTTTCCTTCCTCACCTCAGCCCGGAGAGATATTCCAGTGGAAGTTATGGGTGACACATCCTCTTCTTTACAGGTGGCAGCCTGGCAACACCTGCAGAAAGTCCAGCAGAGCCCCACTCACACCGGGCCACCCACAAAGCCGTGGACCCTCACACCCTCCCACCAACACAGCCCCGAGACTGCTGACGGGGCAGAGAATATGGAGTCAGGCACAGCTGCAGGGGCTATTGCTGCCTGGAGTGCTGTTTATATTGACCTCAACCCAGGCACACCTGGGGAGGGCTTGCCGGCAGGGTCAGGCTGCCCAGGTCAGCTAATCCTCAGCCCTCAGGGAATCACATTGCAGAAAATGGGCCTCGCTAAGACAGAATATTCGCCAAGGAAAAAAAGGACACAATGCCATTTGCAGCACCCTAGATGAGTCTAGAGGTAATCACGTGACTTGGAGAAAGTCAGAAAGTGAAAGACACATATCATATCATATCCTTATAGGTGTTACGTATAAATTGATACCAGGGCAGATATTTCCACGGAGAAGGGCAATCACAGATTCATTAAACAAACTTATGGTTCACCAAAGGAAAGGTGTGAGGATTGAATTCATTACGATATTGGGGTTAACAGACATATACAAACACAGTAGACGTATATAATCACCAAAGACCTACGGAGTACCAAGAGAAGACTACTCAACATTCTGTCATAACGTACATGGGAAAAGGATCCCAGGAAGAACAGACATATGTATATGTGTAAAAGAACCAGCTCTTGCACACCTACAACAACTAAACGTTGTACTCAAACTTGCTGTAATAAAAAATAAAAAAATTAAATTAAAAACACGAACAAGAAGTAGTGAGAGAAACTTGAGGAGCTTTCTCCTGGCACATTCCGTTCTACATTCCAATCTAGAACGCGACTTCCATTGAGGCTCTGCTGCCCTAGTATCCAGATTTAGTAAGGGAGAACTGCTGCCACCTTGAGGCCGTTTCACATAACAGCAGCTTTAATCCCAGCGCTAATGGTCAGTGGATATTCCAAATCATTACAGGCCTGTAAATGACACCTGCCCTGAAAACAAATCCTGGGGTCATATATCGACCAAAAAATTCAAAAGACGTCCATATTTCAAAACGACAGTTTCAAGAGGCATATTTCACGCACATTAGTGTTCTGCTTCTTTTGCTTTCTTTCTTTCTTTGTTAAAAAAACGGGAATGGAAAAAGGCAACCCTCAGAATGGGCGAAAATGTTCACCAACCAATCAATGGACAAAGGTTTAATCTCCAATATATATAAACAGCTCATGCAGCTTAATATTAATAAAACAAACAACCCAATAAAAAAATGGACAGAAGATCTAAATAGACGTTTCTTCAAAGAAGACACAGAGATGGCCAAGACGCACATGACAAGCTGCTCAACATCACTAATTATTAGAGAAATGCAAATCAAAACTACAATGAGGTAACACCTCACACCTGTTAGAATCGACATCATCAGATAATCTACAAGCAACAAATTCTGGGGAGGGTGTGGACAAAAGAAACCCTCTTCCGCTATTGGTGGGAATGTAAATTGATACAGTCACTATGGAGAACAGTATGGAGGTTCCTTTAAAAAACTAAAAAGAGAATTACCATAGGATCCAGCAATCCCACTTCTGGGCATTTACCCAGGGAAAACCATAAATCACAGAGACACATTCACCACAATGTTCATTGCAGCACTATTTACAATAGCCAGGTAATGGAAGCAACCTAAATGGCCACAGACAGACGAAAGGATAAAGATGTGGTACATATATAAAATGGAATATTACTCAGCCATAAAAAGGAATGAAACTGCGTCATTTGTAGAGAAGTTGATGGATCTAGACACTGTCATACAGAGTGAAGTAAGTCAGAAAGAGAAAAACAAATATTGTATATTAATGCCTATATGTGGAACCTAGAAAAACGGTACAGATGAACTGGTTTGCAGGGCAGAAATAGAGACACAGAGGCAGAGAACAAATGTATGGACACAAAGTGGGGGAAGCCATGGGGTGGTGGTGGTGGGATGAGTTGGGAGATTGGGATTGACCTGTATACATGTCTATGCATAAAATAGATAACTAATAATAACCTACTGTATAAAAAATAAATAAAATTAAATTTCAAAATTTTTTAAAATAAAATGTAAAAATAAAACAGAAAAAAGTTCTTCCATTCACACTGATGTATTTATAAGAATGAATTATTTCCGTGCTTATATCCATAAATACATAAAAGAGGAATAAAATCTAACTTGAACCAAAAAAGAAAAAAAAACTGAACATAACAGTTATACAGAGGGAAACACAAACAAGGCACTTGCTCCAGTGGTAAACAATTCTGAAATTGGTCAGAGGTGGGGAATCATCCCCCATACAGCCAGCAGCCCCGCTCGCCCACGCAAGGAGCGTCCTTATTGCAAAGCTGTGGGACCGTGGCGAGGCCTCTGTGAGTAAACGTGAGCTGAGCCCCAGGCCAGCTGCTGCTGAACTGTTGCCACCCTTCCCAGGTGAAACACCTGAATATGTACAACGGCTTGAAAGCCTAGAGGAAGGGCCGTGGAGCCACACCAGCGACAGCACGCAGGCCAACTTGGTGCCTGCAGGTCAGCCAGGATGGTCCTGGCCACGGGCGCTCTTCTGGAAGCTTTCCATTGCCCTGCCTGAGATACCCCTCCTGTCCCGGCCCCCACTCCTTTTTTTCCTTCCTCACCTCAGCCCGGAGAGATATTCCAGTGGAAGTTATGGGTGACACATCCTCTTCTTTACAGGTGGCAGCCTGGCAACTCCTGCAGAAAGTCCAGCAGAGCCCCACTCACAACGGGCCGCCCACAAAGCGTTGGACCCTCACACCCTCCCACCAGCACAGCCCCGAGACTGCTGACGGGGCAGAGAATATGGAGTCAGGCACAGCTGCAGGGGCTATTGCTGCCTGGAGTGCTGTTTATATTGACCTCAACCCAGGCACACCTGGGGAGGGCTTGCCGGCAGGGTCAGGCTGCCCAGGTCAGCTAATCCTCAGCCCTCAGGGAATCACATTGCAGAAAATGGACCTCGCTAAGACAGAATATTCGCCAAGGAAAAAAGGACACAATGACATTTGCAGCACCGTAGATGAGTCTAGAGGTAATCACGTGACTTGGAGAAAGTCAGAAAGTGAAAGACACATATCATATCATATCACTTATAGGTGTTACCTATAAATTGATACCAGGGCAGATATTTCCACGGAGAAGGGCAATCACAGATTCATTAAACAAACTTATGGTTCACCAAAGGAAAGGTGTGAGGATTGAATTCATTACGATATTGGTGTTAACAGACATATACAAACACAGTAGACGTATATAATCACCAAAGACCTACGGAGTACCAAGAGAAGACTACTCAACATTCTGTCATAACGTACATGGGAAAAGGATCCCAGGAAGAACAGGCATATGTATATGTGTAAAAGAACCACCTCTTGCACACCTACAACAAGCTAAACGTTGTACTCAAACTTTCTGTAATAAAAAATAAAAAATTAAATTAAAAACACGAACAAGAAGTAGTGAGACAAACTTGAGGGGCTTTCTCCTGGCACATTCCGTTCTACATTCCAATATAGAACGCGACTTCCATTGAGGCTCTGCTGCCCTAGTAACCAGGTTTGGTAAGGGAGAACTGCTGCCACCTTGTGGCCGTTTCATACAACAGCAGCTTTAATCCCAGCGCTAATGGTCAGTGGATATTCCAAATCATTACAGGCCTGAAAATGACACCTGCCCTGAAAACAAATCCTGGGGTCATATATCGACCAAAAAATTCAAAAGACGTCCATATTTCAAAACGACAGTTTCAAGAGGCATATTTCACGCACATTAGTGTTCTGCTTCTTTTGCTTGCTTTCTTTCTTTGTTAAAAAAACGGGAATGGAAAAAGGCAACCCTCAGAATGGGCGAAAACGTTCACAAACGAATCAATGGACAAAGGTTTAATCTCCAATATATATAAACAGCTCATGCAGCTTAATATTAATAAAACAAACAACCCAATACAAAAATGGGCAGAAGATCTAAATAGACGTTTCTTCAAAGAAGACACAGAGATGGCCAAGACGCACATGACAAGGTGCTCAAAATCACTAATTATTAGAGAAATGCAAATCAAAACTACAATGAGGTAAGACCTCACACCTGTTAGAATCGGCATCATCAGATAATCTACAAACAACAAATTCTGGGGAGGGTATGGACAAAAGGAACCCTCTTCCGCTATTGGTGGGAATGTAAATTGATACGGTCACTATGGAGAACAGTATGGAGGTTCCTTTAAAAAACTAAAAAGAGAATTACCATAGGATCCAGCAATCCCACTTCTGGGCATTTACCCAGAGAAAACCATAAATCACAGAGACACATTCACCACAATGTTCATTGCAGCACTATTTACAATAGCCAGGTAATGGAAGCAAACTAAATGGCCACAGACAGACGAATGGATAAAGATGTGGTACATATATAAAATGGAATATTACACAGCCATAAAAAGGAATGAAACTGGGTCATTTGTAGAGAAGTTGATGGATCTAGAGACTGTCATACAGAGTGAAGTAAGTCAGAAAGAGAAAAACAAATATTGTATATTAATGACTATATGTGGAACCTAGAAAAATGGTACAGAAGAACTGGTTTGCAGGGCAGAAATAGAGACACAGAGGTAGAGAACAAACGTATGGACACAAAGTGGGGGAAGCCATGGGGTGGTGGTGGTGGGATGAGTTGGGAGATTGGGATTGACCTGTATACTTGTCTATGCATAAAATAGATAACTAATAATAACCTACTGTATAAAAAAATAAATAAAATTAAATTTCAAAATTTTAAAAAATAAAATGTAAAAATAAAACAGAAAAAAATTTCTTCCATTCACACTGATGTATTTATAAGAATGAATTATTTCCATGCTTATATCCATAAATACATAAAAGGGGAATAAAATCTAACTTGAACCAAAAAAAAAAAAAGCTGAACCTAACAGTTATACAGAGGGAAACACAAACAAGGCACTTGCCACAGTGGTAAACAATTCGGAAATTGGTCAGAGGTGGGGAATCATCCTCCATACAGCCATCAGCCCCGCACGCCCACGCAAGGAGCGTCCTTATTGCAAAGCTGTGGGACCGGGGCGAGGCCTCTGTGAGTAAACGTGAGCAGAGCCCCAGGCCAGATGCTGCTGAACTGTTCCCACCCTTCCCAGGTGAAACACCTGAATATGTACAAGGGCTTGAAAGCCTAGAGGAAGGGCCGTGGAGCCACACCAGCGACAGCACGCCGGCCAACTTGGTGCCTGCATGTCAGCCAGGATGGTCCTGGCCACGGGCGCTCTTCTGGAAGCTTTCCATTGCCCTGCCTGAGATACCCCTCCTGTCCCGGCCCCCACTCCTTTTTTTCCTTCCTCACCTCAGCCCGGAGAGATATTCCAGTGGAATTTATGGGTGACACATCCTCTTCTTTACAGGTGGCAGCCTGGCAACTCCTGCAGAAAGTCCAGCAGAGCCCCACTCACACCGGGCCACCCAGAAAGTCGTGGACCCTCACACCCTCCCACCAGCACAGCCCCGAGACTGCTGACGGGGCAGAGAATATGGAGTCAGGCACAGCTGCAGGGGTTATTGCTGCCTGGAGTGCTATTTATATTGACCTCAACACAGGCACACCTGGGGAGGGCTTGCCGGCAGGGTCAGGCTGCCCAAGTCAGCTAATCCTCAGCCCTCAGGGAATCACATTGCAGAAAATGGGTCTCGCAAAGACAGAATATTCGCCAAGGAAAAAAAGGACACAATGCCATTTGCAGCACCGTAGATGAGTCTAGAGGTAATCACGTGACTTGGAGTAAGTCAGAAAGTGAAAGACACATATCATATCATATCACTTATAGGTGTTACGTATAAATTGATACCAGGGCAGATATTTACACGGAGAAGGGCTATCACAGATTCATTAAACAAACATATGGTTCACCAAAGGAAAGGTGTGAGGATTGAATTCATTACGATATTGGGGTTAACAGACATATACAAACACAGCAGACGTATATAATCACCAAAGACCTACGGAGTACCAAGAGAAGACTACTCAACATTCTGTCATAACGTACATGGGAAAAGGATCCCAGGAAGAACAGACATATGTAGATGTGTAAAAGAAGCACCTCTTGCACAGCTACAACAAGCTAAACTTTGTACTCAAACTTGCTGTAATAAAAAATAAAAAATTAAATTAAAAACACGAACAAGAATAGCTGAGACAAACTTGAGGGGCTTTCTCCTGGCACATTCCGTTCTACATTCCAATCTAGAACGCGACTTCCCTTGAGGCTCTGCTGCCCTAGTAACCAGATTTGGTAAGGGAGAACTGCTGCCACCTTGTGGCCGTTTCACACAACAGCAGCTTTAATCCCAGCGCTAATGGTCAGTGGATATTCCAAATCATTTCAGGCCTGTAAAGGACACCTGCCCTGAAAACAAATCCTGGGGTCATATATCGACCAAAAAATTCAAAAGACGTCCATATTTCAAAACGACAGTTTCAAGAGGCATATTTCACGCCCATTAGTGTTCTGCTTCTTTTGCTTGCTTTCTTTCTTTGTTAAAAAAACGGGAATGGAAAAAGGCAACCCTCAGAATGGGCGAAAACGTTCACAAACGAATCAATGGACAAAGGTTTAATCTCCAATATATATAAACAGCTCATGCAGCTTAATATTAATAAAACAAACAACCCAATACAAAAATGGGCAGAAGATCTAAATAGACGTTTCTTCAAAGAAGACACAGAGATGGCCAAGACGCACATGACAAGCTGCTCAACATCACTAATTATTAGAGAAATGCAAACCAAAACTACAATGAGGTAAGACCTCACACCTGTTAGAATCGGCATCATCAGATAATCTACAAACAACAAATTCTGGGGAGGGTGTGGACAAAAGGAACCCTCTTCCGCTATTGGTGGGAATGTAAATTGATACAGTCACTATGGAGAACAGTATGGAGGTTCCTTTAAAGAACTAAAAAGAGAATTACCATAGGATCCAGCAATCACACTTCTGGGCATTTACCCAGAGAAAACCATAAATCACAGAGACACATTCACCACAATGTTCATTGCAGCACTATTTACAATAGCCAGGTAAAGGAAGCAACCTAAATGCCCACAGACAGACGAATGGATAAAGATGTGGTACATATATAAAATGGAATATTACTCAGCCATAAAAAGGAATGAAACTGGGTCATTTGTAGAGAAGTTGATGGATCTAGAGACTGTCATACAGAGTGAAGTAAGTCAGAAAGAGAAAAACAAATATTGTATATTAATGCCTATATGTGGAACCTAGAAAAATGGTACAGATGAACTGGTTTGCAGGGCAGAAATAGAGACACAGAGGTAGAGAACAAACGTATGGACACAAAGTGGGGGAAGCCATGGGGTGGTGGTGGTGGGATGAGTTGGGAGATTGGGATTGACCTGTATACATGTCTATGCATAAAATAGATAACTAATAATAACCTACTGTATAAAAAAATAAATAAAATTAAATTTCAAAATTTTAAAAAATAAAATGTAAAAATAAAACAGAAAAAAAGTTCTTCCATTCACACTGATGTATTTATAAGAATGAATTATTTCCATGCTTATATCCATAAATACATAAAAGGGGAATAAAATCTAACTTGAACCAAAAAAGAAAAAAGCTGAACCTAACAGTTATACAGAGGGAAACACAAAAAGGCACTTGCCCCAGTGGTAAACAATTCTGAAATTGGTCAGAGGTGGGGAATCATCCCCCATACAGCCAGCAGCCCCGCTCGCCCACGCAAGGAGCGTCCTTATTGCAAAGCTGTGGGACCGTGGCGAGGCCTCTGTGAGTAAACGTGAGCTGAGCCCCAGGCCAGCTGCTGCTGAACTGTTGCCACCCTTCCCAGGTGAAACACCTGTATATGTACAACGGCTTGAAAGCCTAGAGGAAGGGCCGTGGAGCCACACCAGCGACAGCACGCAGGCCAACTTGGTGCCTGCAGGTCAGCCAGGATGGTCCTGTCCACGGGCGCTCTTCTGGAAGCTTTCCATTGCCCTGCCTGAGATACCCCTCCTGTCCCGGCACCCACTCCTTTTTTTCCTTCCTCACCTCAGCCCGGAGAGATATTCCAGTGGAAGTTATGGGTGACACATCCTCTTCTTTACAGGTGGCAGCCTGGCAACTCCTGCAGAAAGTCCAGCAGAGCCCCACTAACAACGGGCCTCCCACAAAGCGTTGGACCCTCACACCCTCCCACCAGCACAGCCCCGAGACTGCTGACGGGGCAGAGAATATGGAGTCAGGCACAGCTGCAGGGGCTATTGCTGCCTGGAGTGCTGTTTATATTGACCTCAACCCAGGCACACCTGGGGAGGGCTTGCCGGCAGGGTCAGGCTGCCCAGGTCAGCTAATCCTCAGCCCTCAGGGAATCACATTGCAGAAAATGGACCTCGCTAAGACAGAATATTCGCCAAGGAAAAAAGGACACAATGACATTTGCAGCACCGTAGATGAGTCTAGAGGTAATCACGTGACTTGGAGAAAGTCAGAAAGTGAAAGACACATATCATATCATATCACTTATAGGTGTTACCTATAAATTGATACCAGGGCAGATATTTCCACGGAGAAGGGCAATCACAGATTCATTAAACAAACTTATGGTTCACCAAAGGAAAGGTGTGAGGATTGAATTCATTACGATATTGGGGTTAACAGACATATACAAACACAGTAGACGTATATAATCACCAAAGACCTACGGAGTACCAAGAGAAGACTACTCAACATTCTGTCATAACGTACATGGGAAAAGGATCCCAGGAAGAACAGGCATATGTATATGTGTAAAAGAACCACCTCTTGCACACCTACAACAAGCTAAACGTTGTACTCAAGCTTTCTGTAATAAAAAATAAAAAATTAAATTAAAAACAAGAACAAGAAGTAGTGAGACAAACTTGAGGGGCTTTCTCCTGGCACATTCCGTTCTACATTCCAATATAGAACGCGACTTCCATTGAGGCTCTGCTGCACTAGTAACCAGGTTTGGTAAGGGAGAACTGCTGCCACCTTGTGGCCGTTTCATACAACAGCAGCTTTAATCCCAGCGCTAATGGTCAGTGGATATTCCAAATCATTACAGGCCTGAAAATGACACCTGCCCTGAAAACAAATCCTGGGGTCATATATCGACCAAAAAATTCAAAAGACGTCCATATTTCAAAACGACAGTTTCAAGAGGCATATTTCACGCACATTAGTGTTCTGCTTCTTTTGCTTGCTTTCTTTCTTTGTTAAAAAAACGGGAATGGAAAAAGGCAACCCTCAGAATGGGCGAAAATGTTCACCAACGAATCAATGGACAAAGGTTTAATCTCCAATATATATAAACAGCTCATGCAGCTTAATATTAGTAAAACAAACAACCCAATAAAAAAATGGGCAGAAGATCTAAATAGACGTTTCTTCAAAGAAGACACAGAGATGGCCAAGACGCACATGACAAGCTGCTCAACATCACTAATTATTAGAGAAATGCAAATCAAAACTACAATGAGGTAAGACCTCACACCTGTTAAAATCGACATCATCAGATAATCTACAAACAACAAATTCTGGGGAGGGTGTGGACAAAAGGAACCCTCTTCCGCTATTGGTGGGAATGTAAATTGATACGATCACTATGGAGAACAGTATGGAGGTTCCTTTAAAAAACTAAAAAGAGAATTACCATAGGATCCAGCAATCCCACTTCTGGGCATTTACCCAGGGAAAACCATAAATCACAGAGACACATTCACCACAATGTTCATTGCAGCACTATTTACAATAGCCAGCTAATGGAAGCAACCTAAATGGCCTCAGACAGACGAATGGATAAAGATGTGGTACATATATAAAATGGAATATTACTCAGCCATAAAAAGGAATGAAACTGCGTCATTTGTAGAGAAGTTGATGAATCTAGACACTGTCATACAGAGTGAAGTAAGTCAGAAAGAGATAAACAAATATTGTATATTAATGCCTAAATGTGAACCTAGAAAAACGGTACAGATGAACTGGTTTGCAGGGCAGAAATAGAGACACAGAGGCAGAGAACAAACGTATGGACACAAAGTGGGGGAAGCCATGGGGTGGTGGTGGTGGGATGAGTTGGGAGATTGGGATTGACCTGTATACATGTCTATGCATAAAATAGATAACTAATAATAACCTACTGTATAAAAAATAAATAAAATTAAATTTCAAAATTTTTTAAAATAAAATGTAATAATAAAACAGAAAAAACGTTCTTCCATTAACACTGATGTATTTATAAGAATGAATTATTTCCATGCTTATATCCATAAATACATAAAAGAGGAATAAAATCTAACTTGAACCAAAAAAGAAAAAAATACTGAACATAACAGTTATACAGAGGGAAACACAAACAAGGCACTTGCTCCAGTGGTAAACAATTCTGAAATTGGTCAGAGGTGGGGAATCATCCCCCATACAGCCAACAGCCCCGCCCGCCCACGCAAGGAGCGTCCTTATTGCAAAGCTGTGTGACCGTGGCGAGGCCTCTGTGAGTAAACGTGAGCTGAGCCCCAGGCCAGCTGCTGCTGAACTGTTGCCACCCTTCCCAGGTGAAACACCTGAATATGTACAAGGGCTTGAAAGCCTAGAGGAAGGGCCGTGGAGCCACACCAGCGACAGCACGCAGGCCACCATGGTGCCTGCAGGTCAGCCAGGATGGTCCTGGCCACGGGCGCTCTTCTGGAAGCTTTCCATTGCCCTGCATGAGATACCGCTCCTGTCCCGGCCCCCACTCCTTTTTTTCCTTCCTCACCTCAGCCCGGAGAGATATTCCAGTGGAAGTTATGGGTGACACATCCTCTTCTTTACAGGTGGCAGCCTGGCAACTCCTGCAGAAAGTCCAGCAGAGCCCCACTCACAACGGGCCGCCCACAAAGCGTTGGACCCTCACACCCTCCCACCAGCACAGCCCCGAGACTGCTGACGGGGCAGAGAATATGGAGTCAGGCACAGCTGCAGGGGCTATTGCTGCCTGGAGTGCTGTTTATATTGACCTCAACCCAGGCACACCTGGGGAGGGCTTGCCGGCAGGGTCAGGCTGCCCAGGTCAGCTAATCCTCAGCCCTCAGGGAATCACATTGCAGAAAATGGACCTCGCTAAGACAGAATATTCGCCAAGGAAAAAAAAGGACACAATGCCATTTGCAGCACCGTAGATGAGTCTAGAGGTAATCACGTGACTTGGAGTAAGTCAGAAAGTGAAAGACACATATCATATCATATCACTTATAGGTGTTACGTATAAATTGATACCAGGGCAGATATTTACACGGAGAAGGGCTATCACAGATTCATTAAACAAACATATGGTTCACCAAAGGAAAGGTGTGAGGATTGAATTCATTACGATATTGGGGTTAACAGACATATACAAACACAGCAGACGTATATAATCACCAAAGACCTACGGAGTACCAAGAGAAGACTACTCAACATTCTGTCATAACGTACATGGGAAAAGGATCCCAGGAAGAACAGACATATGTAGATGTGTAAAAGAAGCACCTCTTGCACAGCTACAACAAGCTAAACTTTGTACTCAAACTTGCTGTAATAAAAAATAAAAAAATAAATCAAAAACACGAACAAGAAGAACTGAGACAAACTTGAGGGGCTTTCTCCTGGCACATTCCGTTCTACATTCCAATCTAGAACGCGACTTCCATTGAGGCTCTGCTGCCCTAGTAACCAGATTTGGTAAGGGAGAACTGCTGCCACCTTGTGGCCGTTTCACACAACAGCAGCTTTAATCCCAGCGCTAATGGTCAGTGGATATTCCAAATCATTTCAGGCCTGTAAAGGACACCTGCCCTGAAAACAAATCCTGGGGTCATATATCGACCAAAAAATTCAAAAGACGTCCATATTTCAAAACGACAGTTTCAAGAGGCATATTTCACGCCCATTAGTGTTCTGCTTCTTTTGCTTGCTTTCTTTCTTTGTTAAAAAAACGGGAATGGAAAAAGGCAACCCTACGAATGGGCGAAAACGTTCACAAACGAATCAATGGACAAAGGTTTAATCTCCAATATATATAAACAGCTCATGCAGCTTAATATTAATAAAACAAACAACCCAATACAAAAATGGGCAGAAGATCTAAATAGACGTTTCTTCAAAGAAGACACAGAGATGGCCAAGACGCACATGACAAGCTGCTCAACATCACTAATTATTAGAGAAATGCAAATCAAAACTACAATGAGGTAAGACCTCACACCTGTTAGAATCGGCATCATCAGATAATCTACAAACAACAAATTCTAGGGAGGGTGTGGACAAAAGGAACCCTCTTCCGCTATTGGTGGGAATGTAAATTGATACAGTCACTATGGAGAACAGTATGGAGGTTCCTTTAAAAAACTAAAAAGAGAATTACCATAGGATACAGCAATCCCACTTCTGGGCATTTACCCAGAGAAAACCATAAATCACAGAGACACATTCACCACAATGTTCATTGCAGCACTATTTACAATAGCCAGGTAAGGGAAGCAACCTAAATGCCCACAGACAGACGAATGGATAAAGATGTGCTACATATATAAAATGGAATATTACTCAGCCATAAAAAGGAATAAAACTGGGTCATTTGTAGAGAAGTTGACGGATCTAGGGACTGTCATACAGAGTGAAGTAAGTCAGAAAGAGAAAAACAAATATTGTATATTAATGCCTATATGTGGAACCTAGAAAAAATGGTACAGATGAACTGGTTTGCAGGGCAGAAATAGAGACACAGAGGCAGAGAACAAACGTATGGACACAAAGTGGGGGAAGCCATGGGGTGGTGGTGGTGGGATGAGTTGGGAGATTGGGATTGACCTGTATACATGTCTATGCATAAAATAGATAACTAATAATAACCTACTGTATAAAAAAATAAATAAAATTAAATTTCAACATTTTTAAAAATAAAATGTAAAAATAAAACAGAAAAAAAGTTCTTCCATTCACACTGATGTATTTATAAGAATGAATTATTTCCATGCTTATATCCATAAATACATAAAAGGGGAATAAAATCTAACTTGAACCAAAAAAGAAAAAAAAAAGCTGAACCTAACAGTTATACAGAGGAAAACACAACCAAGGCACTTGCTCCAGTGGTAAACAATTCTGAAATTGGTCAGAGGTGGGGAATCATCCCCCATACAGCCAGCAGCCCTGCCCGCTCACGCAAGGAGCGTCCTTATTGCAAAGCTGTGGGACCGTGGCGAGGACTCTGTGAGTAAACGTGAGCAGAGCCCCAGGCCAGCTGCTGCTGAACTGTTCCCACCCTTCCCAGGTGAAACACCTGAATATGTACAAGGGCTTGAAAGCCTAGTGGAAGGGCCGTGGAGCCACACCAGCGACAGCACGCAGGCCAACTTGTTGCCTGCAGGTCAGCCAGGATGGTTCTGGCCACGGGCGCTCTTCTGGAAGCTTTCCATTGCCCTGCCTGAGATACCCCTCCTCTCCCGGCCCCCACTCCTTTTTTTCCTTCCTCACCTCAGCCCGGAGAGATATTCCAGTGGAAGTTATGGGTGACACAACCTCTTCTTTACAGGTGGCAGCCTGGCAACTCCTGCAGAAAGTCCAGCAGAGCCCCACTCACACCGGGCCACCCACAAAGCCGTGGACCCTCACACCCTCCCACCAGCACAGCCCCGAGACTGCTGACGGGGCAGAGAATATGGAGTCAGGCACAGCTGCAGGGGCTATTGCTGCCTGGAGTGCTGTTTATATTGACCTCAACCCAGGCACACCTGGGGAGGGCTTGCCGGCAGGGTCAGGCTGCCCAGGTCAGCTAATCCTCAGCCCTCAGGGAATCACATTGCAGAAAATGGGCCTCGCTAAGACAGAATATTCGCCAAGGAAAAAAAGGACACAATGCCATTTGCAGCACCCTAGATGAGTCTAGAGGTAATCACGTGACTTGGAGAAAGTCAGAAAGTGAAAGACACATATCATATCATATCACTTATAGGTGTTACGTATAAATTGATACCAGGGCAGATATTTCCACGGAGAAGGGCAATCACAGATTCATTAAACAAACTTATGGTTCACCAAAGGAAAGGTGTGAGGATTGAATTCATTACGATATTGGGGTTAACAGACATATACAAACACAGTAGACGTATATAATCACCAAAGACCTACGGAGTACCAAGAGAAGACTACTCAACATTCTGTCATAACGTACATGGGAAAAGGATCCCAGGAAGAACAGGCATATGTATATGTGTAAAAGAACCACCTCTTGCACACCTACAACAAGCTAAACGTTGTACTCAAACTTTCTGTAATAAAAAATAAAAAATTAAATTAAAAACACGAACAAGAAGTAGTGAGACAAACTTGAGGGGCTTTCTCCTGGCACATTCCGTTCTACATTCCAATATAGAACGCGACTTCCATTGAGGCTCTGCTGCCCTAGTAACCAGGTTTGGTAAGGGAGAACTGCTGCCACCTTGTGGCCGTTTCATACAACAGCAGCTTTAATCCCAGCGCTAATGGTCAGTGGATATTCCAAATCATTACAGGCCTGAAAATGACACCTGCCCTGAAAACAAATCCTGGGGTCATATATCGACCAAAAAATTCAAAAGACGTCCATATTTCAAAACGACAGTTTCAAGAGGCATATTTCACGCACATTAGTGTTCTGCTTCTTTTGCTTGCTTTCTTTATTTGTTAAAAAAACGGGAATGGAAAAAGGCAACCCTCAGAATGGGCGAAAATTTTCACCAACGAATCAATGGACAAAGGTTTAATCTCCAATATATATAAACAGCTCATGCAGCTTAATATTAGTAAAACAAACAACCCAATACAAAAATGGGCAGAAGATCTAAATAGACGTTTCTTCAAAGAAGACACAGAGATGGCCAAGACGCACATGACAAGCTGCTCAACATCACTAATTATTAGAGAAATGCAAATCAAAACTACAATGAGGTAAGACCTCACACCTGTTAGAATCGACATCATCAGATAATCTACAAACAACAAATTCTGGGGAGGGTGTGGACAAAAGGAACCCTCTTCCGCTATTGGTGGGAATGTAAATTGATACGGTCACTATGGAGAACAGTATGGAGGTTCCTTTAAAAAACTAAAAAGAGAATTACCATAGGATCCAGCAATCCCACTTCTGGGCATTTACCCAGGGAAAACCATAAATCACAGAGACACATTCACCACAATGTTCATTGCAGCACTATTTACAATAGCCAGGTAATGGAAGCAACCTAAATGGCCTCAGACAGACGAATGGATAAAGATGTGGTACATATATAAAATGGAATATTACTCAGCCATAAAAAGGAATGAAACTGCGTCATTTGTAGAGAAGTTGATGAATCTAGACACTGTCATACAGAGTGAAGTAAGTCAGAAAGAGAAAAACAAATATTGTATATTAATGCCTATATGTGGAACCTAGAAAAATGCTACAGATGAACTGGTTTGCAGGGCAGAAATAGAGACACAGAGTTAGAGAACAAACGTATGGACACAAAGTGGGGGAAGCCATGGGGTGGTGGTGGTGGGATGAGTTGGGAGATTGGGATTGACCTGTATACATGTCTATGCATAAAATAGATAACTAATAATAACCTACTGTATAAAAAATAAATAAAATTAAATTTCAAAATTTTTTAAAATAAAATGTAATAATAAAACAGAAAAAACGTTCTTCCATTAACACTGATGTATTTATAAGAATGAATTATTTCCATGCTTATATCCATAAATACATAAAAGAGGAATAAAATCTAACTTGAACCAAAAAAGAAAAAAATACTGAACATAACAGTTATACAGAGGGAAACACAACCAAGGCACTTGCTCCAGTGGTAAACAATTCTGAAATTGGTCAGAGGTGGGGAATCATCCCACATACAGCCAACTGCCCCGCCCGCCCACGCAAGGAGCGTCCTTATTGCAAAGCTGTGGGACCGTGGCGAGGCCTCTGTGAGTAAACGTGAGCTGAGCCCCAGGCCAGCTGCTGCTGAACTGTTGCCACCCTTCCCAGGTGAAACACCTGAATATGTACAAGGGCTTGAAAGCCTAGAGGAAGGGCCTTGGAGCCACACCAGCGACAGCACGCAGGCCACCTTGGTGCCTGCAGGTCAGCCAGGATGGTCCTGGCCACGGGCGCTCTTCTGGAAGTTTTCCATTGCCCTGCCTGAGATACCGCTCCTGTCCCGGCCCCCACTCCTTTTTTTCCTTCCTCACCTCAGCCCGGAGAGATATTCCAGTGGAAGTTATGGGTGACACATCCTCTTCTTTACAGGTGGCAGCCTGGTAACTCCTGCAGAAAGTCCAGCAGAGCCCCACTCACAACGGGCCTCCCACAAAGCGTTGGACCCTCACACCCTCCCACCAGCACAGCCCCGAGACTGCTGACGGGGCAGAGAATATGGAGTCAGGCACAGCTGCAGGGGCTATTGCTGCCTGGAGTGCTGTTTATATTGACCTCAACCCAGGCACACCTGGGGAGGGCTTGCCGGCAGGGTCAGGCTGCCCAGGTCAGCTAATCCTCAGCCCTCAGGGAATCACATTGCAGAAAATGGACCTCGCTAAGACAGAATATTCGCCAAGGAAAAAAAGGACACAATGCCATTTGCAGCACCGTAGATGAGTCTAGAGGTAATCACGTGACTTGGAGTAAGTCAGAAAGTGAAAGACACATATCATATCATATCACTTATAGGTGTTACGTATAAATTGATACCAGGGCAGATATTTACACGGAGAAGGGCAATCACAGATTCATTAAACAAACATATGGTTCACCAAAGGAAAGGTGTGAGGATTGAATTCATTACGATATTGGGGTTAACAGACATATACAAACACAGCAGACGTATATAATCACCAAAGACCTACGGAGTACCAAGAGAAGACTACTCAACATTCTGTCATAATGTACATGGGAAAAGGATCCCACGAAGAACAGACATATGTAGATGTGTAAAAGAAGCACCTCTTGCACAGCTACAAGCTAAACGTTGTACTCAAACTTGCTGTAATAAAAAATAAAAAAATAAATTAAAAACACGAACAAGAAGAACTGAGACAAACTTGAGGGGCTTTCTCCTGACACATTCCGTTCTACATTCCAATCTAGAACGCGACTTCCATTGAGGCTCTGCTGCCCTAGTATCCAGATTTGGTAAGGGAGAACTGCTGCCACCTTGAGGCCGTTTCACATAACAGCAGCTTTAATCCCAGCGCTAATGGTCAGTGGATATTCCAAATCATTACAGGCCTGTAAATGACACCTGCCCTGAAAACAAATCCTGGGGTCAGATATCGACCAAAAAATTCAAAAGACGTCCATATTTCAAAACGACAGTTTCAAGAGGCATATTTCACGCACATTAGTGTTCTGCTTCTTTTGCTTTCTTTCTTTCTTTGTTAAAAAAACGGGAATGGAAAAAGGCAACCCTCAGAATGGGCGAAAATGTTCACCAACCAATCAATGGACAAAGGTTTAATCTCCAATATATATAAACAGCTCATGCAGCTTAATATTAATAAAACAAACAACCCAATAAAAAAATGGACAGAAGATCTAAATAGACGTTTCTTCAAAGAAGACACAGAGATGGCCAAGACGCACATGACAAGCTGCTCAACATCACTAATTATTAGAGAAATGCAAATCAAAACTACAATGAGGTAACACCTCACACCTGTTAGAATCGACATCATCAGATAATCTACAAACAACAAATTCTGGGGAGGGTGTGGACAAAAGGAACCCTCTTCCGCTATTGGTGGGAATGTAAATTGATACAGTCACTATGGAGAACAGTATGGAGGTTCCTTTAAAAAACTAAAAAGAGAATTACCATAGGATCCAGCAATCCCACTTCTGGGCATTTACCCAGGGAAAACCATAAATCACAGAGACACATTCACCACAATGTTCATTGCAGCACTATTTACAATAGCCAGGTAATGGAAGCAACCTAAATGGCCACAGACAGACGAATGGATAAAGAAGTGGTACATATATAAAATGGAATATTACTCAGCCATAAAAAGGAATGAAACTGCGTCATTTGTAGAGAAGTTGATGGATCTAGACACTGTCATACAGAGTGAAGTAAGTCAGAAAGAGAAAAACAAATATTGTATATTAATGCCTATATGTGGAACCTAGAAAAACGGTACAGATGAACTGGTTTGCAGGGCAGAAATAGAGACACAGAGGCAGAGAACAAATGTATGGACACAAAGTGGGGGAAGCCATGGGGTGGTGGTGGTGGGATGAGTTGGGAGATTGGGATTGACCTGTATACATGTCTATGCATAAAATAGATAACTAATAATAACCTACTGTATAAAAAATAAATAAAATTAAATTTCAAAATTTTTTAAAATAAAATGTAAAAATAAAACAGAAAAAAAGTTCTTCCATTCACACTGATGTATTTATAAGAATGAATTATTTCCGTGCTTATATCCATAAATACATAAAAGAGGAATAAAATCTAACTTGAACCAAAAAAGAAAAAAAAACTGAACATAACAGTTATACAGAGGGAAACACAAACAAGGCACTTGCTCCAGTGGTAAACAATTCTGAAATTGGTCAGAGGTGGGGAATCATCCCCCATACAGCCAGCAGCCCCGCTCGCCCACGCAAGGAGCGTCCTTATTGCAAAGCTGTGGGACCGTGGCGAGGCCTCTGTGAGTAAACGAGAGCTGAGCCCCAGGCCAGCTGCTGCTGAACTGTTCCCACCCTTCCCAGGTGAAACACCTGAATATGTACAAGGGCTTGAAAGCCTAGAGGAAGGGCCGTGGAGCCACACCAGCGACAGCACGCAGGCCAACTTGGTGCCTGCAGGTCAGCCAGGATGGTCCTGGCCACGGGCGCTCTTCTGGAAGCTTTCCATTGCCCTGCCTGAGATACCCCTCCTGTCCCGGCCCCCACTCCTTTTTTTCCTTCCTCACCTCAGCCCGGAGAGATATTCCAGTGGAAGTTATGGGTGACACATCCTCTTCTTTACAGGTGGCAGCCTGGCAACTCCTGCAGAAAGTCCAGCAGAGCCCCACTCACAACGGGCCGCCCACAAAGCGTTGGACCCTCACACCCTCCCACCAGCACAGCCCCGAGACTGCTGACGGGGCAGAGAATATGGAGTCAGGCACAGCTGCAGGGGCTATTGCTGCCTGGAGTGCTGTTTATATTGACCTCAACCCAGGCACACCTGGGGAGGGCTTGCCGGCAGGGTCAGGCTGCCCAGGTCAGCTAATCCTCAGCCCTCAGGGAATCACATTGCAGAAAATGGACCTCGCTAAGACAGAATATTCGCCAAGGAAAAAAGGACACAATGACATTTGCAGCACCGTAGATGAGTCTAGAGGTAATCACGTGACTTGGAGAAAGTCAGAAAGTGAAAGACACATATCATATCATATCACTTATAGGTGTTACCTATAAATTGATACCAGGGCAGATATTTCCACGGAGAAGGGCAATCACAGATTCATTAAACAAACTTATGGTTCACCAAAGGAAAGGTGTGAGGATTGAATTCATTACGATATTGGGGTTAACAGACATATACAAACACAGTAGACGTATATAATCACCAAAGACCTACGGAGTACCAAGAGAAGACTACTCAACATTCTGTCATAACGTACATGGGAAAAGGATCCCAGGAAGAACAGGCATATGTATATGTGTAAAAGAACCACCTCTTGCACACCTACAACAAGCTAAACGTTGTACTCAAACTTTCTGTAATAAAAAATAAAAAATTAAATTAAAAACACGAACAAGAAGTAGTGAGACAAACTTGAGGGGCTTTCTCCTGGCACATTCCGTTCTACATTCCAATATAGAACGCGACTTCCATTGAGGCTCTGCTGCCCTAGTAACCAGGTTTGGTAAGGGAGAACTGCTGCCACCTTGTGGCCGTTTCATACAACAGCAGCTTTAATCCCAGCGCTAATGGTCAGTGGATATTCCAAATCATTACAGGCCTGAAAATGACACCTGCCCTGAAAAGAAATCCTGGGGTCATATATCGACCAAAAAATTCAAAAGACGTCCATATTTCAAAACGACAGTTTCAAGAGGCATATTTCACGCACATTAGTGTTCTGCTTCTTTTGCTTGCTTTCTTTCTTTGTTAAAAAAACGGGAATGGAAAAAGGCAACCCTCAGAATGGGCGAAAACGTTCACCAACGAATCAATGGACAAAGGTTTAATCTCCAATATATATAAACAGCTCATGCAGCTTAATATTAATAAAACAAACAACCCAATACAAAAATGGGCAGAAGATCTAAATAGACGTTTCTTCAAAGAAGACACAGAGATGGCCAAGACGCACATGACAAGGTGCTCAAAATCACTAATTATTAGAGAAATGCAAATCAAAACTACAATGAGGTAAGACCTCACACCTGTTAGAATCGGCATCATCAGATAATCTACAAACAACAAATTCTAGGGAGGGTGTGGACAAAAGGAACCCTCTTCCGCTATTGGTGGGAATGTAAATTGATACGGTCACTATGGAGAACAGTATGGAGGTTCCTTTAAAAAACTAAAAAGAGAATTACCATAGGATCCAGCAATCCCACTTCTGGGCATTTACCCAGAGAAAACCAAAAATCACAGAGACACATTCACCACAATGTTCATTGCAGCACTATTTACAATAGCCAGGTAATGGAAGCAAACTAAATGGCCACAGACAGACGAATGGATAAAGATGTGGTACATATATAAAATGGAATATTACACAGCCATAAAAAGGAATGAAACTGGGTCATTTGTAGAGAAGTTGATGGATCTAGAGACTGTCATACAGAGTGAAGTAAGTCAGAAAGAGAAAAACAAATATTGTATATTAATGACTATATGTGGAACCTAGAAAAATGGTACAGAAGAACTGGTTTGCAGGGCAGAAATAGAGACACAGAGGTAGAGAACAAACGTATGGACACAAAGTGGGGGAAGCCATGGGGTGGTGGTTGTGGGATGAGTTGGGAGATTGGGATTGACCTGTATACATGTCTATGCATAAAATAGATAACTAATAATAACCTACTGTATAAAAAAATAAATAAAATTAAATTTCAAAATTTTTAAAAATAAAATGTAAAAATAAAACAGAAAAAAGGTTCTTCCATTCACACTGATGTATATATAAGAATGAATTATTTCCATGCTTATATCCATAAATACATAAAAGGGGAATAAAATCTAACTTGAACCAAAAAAGAAAAAAGAAAGCTGAACCTAACAGTTATACAGAGGGAAACACAACAAAGGCACTTGCTCCAGTGGTAAACAATTCTGAAATTGGTCAGAGGTGGGGAATCATCCCCCATACAGCCAGCAGCCACGCCCGCCCACGCAAGGAGCGTCCTTATTGCTAAGCTGTGGGACCGTGGTGAGGCCTCTGTGAGTAAACGTGAGCTGAGCCCCAGGCCAGCTGCTACTGAACTGTTCCCACCCTTCCCAGGTGAAACACCTGAATATGTACAAGGGCTTGAAAGCCTAGAGGAAGGGCCGTGGAGCCACACCAGCGACAGCACGCAGGCCAACTTGATCCCTGCAGGTCAGCCAGGATGGTCCTGGCCACGGGCGCTCTTCTGGAAGCTTTTCATTGCCCTGCCTGAGATACGCTTCCTGTCCCGGCCCCCACTCCTTTTTTCCTTCCTCACCTCAGCCCGGAGAGATATTCCAGTGGAAGTTATGGGTAACACAACCTCTTCTTTACAGGTGGCAGCCTGGCAACTCCTGCAGAAAGTCCAGCAGAGCCCCACTCACACCGGGCCACCCACAAAGCCGTGGACCCTCACACCCTCCCACCAGCACAGCCCCGAGACTGCTGACGGGGCAGAGAATATGGAGTCAGGCACAGCTGCAGGGGCTATTGCTGCCTGGAGTGCTGTTTATATTGACGTCAACCCAGGCACACCTGGGGAGGGCTTGCCGGCAGGGTCAGGCTGCCCAGGTCAGCTAATCCTCAGCCCTCAGGGAATCACATTGCAGAAAATGGACCTCGCTAAGACAGAATATTCGCCAAGGAAAAAAAGGACACAATGCCATTTGCAGCACCGTAGATGAGTCTAGAGGTAATCACGTGACTTGGAGTAAGTCAGAAAGTGAAAGACACATATCATATCATATCACTTATAGGTGTTACCTATAAATTGATACCAGGGCAGATATTTCCACGGAGAAGGGCAATCACAGATTCATTAAACAAAATTATGGTTCACCAAAGGAAAGGTGTGAGGATTGAATTCATTACGATATTGGGGTTAACAGACATATACAAACACAGTAGACGTATATAATCACCAAAGACCTACGGAGTACCAAGAGAAGACAACTCAACATTCTGTCATAACGTACATGGGAAAAGGATCCCAGGAAGAACAGACATATGTATATGTGTAAAAGAACCACCTCTTGCACACCTACAACAAGCTAAACGTTGTACTCAAACTTGCTGCAATAAAAAATAAAAAATTAAATTAAAAACACGAACAAGAAGTAGTGAGACAAACTAGAGGGTCTTTCTCCTGGCACATTCCTTTCTACATTCCAATCTAGAACGCGACTTCCATTGAGGCTCTGCTGCCCTAGTAACCAGATTTGGTAAGGGAGAACTGCTGCCACCTTGTGGCCGTTTCACACAACAGCAGCTTTAATCCCAGCGCTAATGGTCAGTGGATATTCCAAATCATTACAGGCCTGTAAATGACACCTGGCCTGAAAACAAATCCTGGGGTCATATATCGACCAAAAAATTCAAAAGACGTCCATATTTCAAAACGACAGTTTCAAGAGGCATATTTCACGCACATTAGTGTTCTGCTTCTTTGGCTTGCTTTCTTTCTTTGTTAAAAAAACGGGAATGGAAAAAGGCAACCCTCAGAATGGGCGAAAACGTTCACAAACGAATCAATGGACAAAGGTTTAATCTCCAATATATATAAACAGCTCATGCAGCTTAATATTAATAAAACAAACAACCCAATACAAAAATGGGCAGAAGATCTAAATAGACGTTTCTTCAAAGAAGACACAGAGATGGCCAAGACGCACATGACAAGCTGCTCAACATCACTAATTATTAGAGAAATGCAAATCAAAACTACAATGAGGTAAGACCTCACACCTGTTAGAATCGGCATCATCAGATACTCTACAAACAACAAATTCTGGGGAGGGTGTGGACAAAAGGAACCCTCTTCCGCTATTGGTGGGAATGTAAATTGATACAGTCACTATGGAGAACAGTATGGAGGTTCCTTTAAAAAACTAAAAAGAGAATTACCATAGGATCCAGCAATCCCACTTCTGGGCATTTACCCAGAGAAAACCATAAATCACAGAGACACATTCACCACAATGTTCATTGCAGCACTATTTACAATAGCCAGGTAATGGAAGCAAACTAAATGGCCACAGACAGACGAATGGATAAAGATGTGGTACATATATAAAATGGAATATTACTCAGCCATAAAAAGGAATGAAACTGCGTCATTTGTACAGAAGTTGATGGATCTAGACACTGTCATACAGAGTGAAGTAAGTCAGAAAGAGAAAAACAAATATTGTATATTAATGCCTATATGTGGAACCTAGAAAAACGGTACAGATGAACTGGTTTGCAGGGCAGAAATAGAGACACAGAGGCAGAGAACAAATGTATGGACACAAAGTGGGGGAAGCCATGGGGTGGTGGTGGTGGGATGAGTTGGGAGATTGGGATTGACCTGTATACATGTCTATGCATAAAATAGATAACTAATAATAACCTACTGTATAAAAAATAAATAAATTAAATTTCAAAATTTTTTAAAATAAAATGTAAAAATAAAACAGAAAAAAAGTTCTTCCATTCACACTGATGTATTTATAAGAATGAATTATTTCCGTAATTATATCCATAAATACATAAAAGAGGAATAATATCTAGCTTGAACCAAAAAAGAAAAAAAACTGAACATAACAGTTATACAGAGGGAAACACAAACAAGGCACTTGCTCCAGTGGTAAACAATTCTGAAATTGGTCAGAGGTGGGGAATAATCCCCCATACAGCCAGCAGCCCCGCTCGCCCACGCAAGGAGCGTCCTTATTGCAAAGCTGTGGGACCGTGGCGAGGCCTCTGTGAGTAAACGTGAGCTGAGCCCCAGGCCAGCTGCTGCTGAACTGTTGCAACCCTTCCCAGGTGAAACACCTGAATATGTACAACGGCTTGAAAGCCTAGAGGAAGGGCCGTGGAGCCACACCAGCGACAGCACGCAGGCCAACTTGGTGCCTGCAGGTCAGCCAGGATGGTCCTGGCCACGGGCGCTCTTCTGGAAGCTTTCCATTGCCCTGCCTGAGATACCCCTCCTGTCCCGGCCCCCACTCCTTTTTTTCCTTCCTCACCTCAGCCCGGAGAGATATTCCAGTGGAAGTTATGGGTGACACATCCTCTTCTTTACAGGTGGCAGCCTGGCAACTCCTGCAGAAAGTCCAGCAGAGCCCCAGTCACAACGGGCCGCCCACAAAGCTTTGGACCCTCACACCATCCCACCAGCACAGACCCGAGACTGCTGACGGGGCAGAGAATATGGAGTCAGGCACAGCTGCAGGGGCTATTGCTGCCTGGAGTGCTGTTTATATTGACCTCAACCCAGGCACACCTGGGGAGGGCTTGCCGGCAGGGTCAGGCTGCCCAGGTCAGCTAATCCTCAGCCCTCAGGGAATCACATTGCAGAAAATGGACCTCGCTAAGACAGAATATTCGCCAAGGAAAAAAAGGACACAATGCCATTTGCAGCACCCTAGATGAGTCTAGAGGTAATCACGTGACTTGGAGTAAGTCAGAAAGTGAAAGACACATATCATATCATATCACTTATAGGTGTTACGTATAAATTGATACCAGGGCAGATATTTCCACGGAGAAGGGCAATCACAGATTCATTAAACAAACATATGGTTCACCAAAGGAAAGGTGTGAGGATTGAATTCATTACGATATTGGGGTTAACAGACATATACAAACACAGCAGACGTATATAATCACCAAAGACCTACGGAGTACCAAGAGAAGACTACTCAACATTCTGTCATAACGTACATGGGAAAAGGATCCCAGGAAGAACAGACATATGTAGATGTGTAAAAGAAGCACCTCTTTCACAGCTACAACAAGCTAAACTTTGTACTCAAACTTGCTGTAATAAAAAATAAAAAATTAAATTAAAAACACGAACAAGAAGTAGTGAGACAAACTTGAGGGGCTTTCTCCTGGCACATTCCGTTCTATATTCCAATCTAGAACGCGACTTCCATTGAGGCTCTGCTGATCTAGTAACCAGGTTTGGTAAGGGAGAACTGCTGCCACTTTGTGGCCGTTTCACACAACAGCAGCTTTAATCCCAGCCCTATGGTCAGTGGATATTCCAAATCATTTCAGGCCTGTAAATGACACCTGCCCTGAAAACAAATCCTGGGGTCATATATCGACCAAAACATTCAAAAGACGTCCATATTTCAAAACGACAGTTTCAAGAGGCATATTTCACGCACATTAGTGTTCTGCTTCTTTTGCTTGCTTTCTTTCTTTGTTAAAAAAACGGGAATGGAAAAAGGCAACCCTCAGAATGGGCGAAAACGTTCACAAACGAAACAATGGACAAAGGTTTAATCTCCAATATATATAAACAGCTCATGCAGCTTAATATTAATAAAACAAACAACCCAATACAAAAATGGGCAGAAGATCTAAATAGACGTTTCTTCAAAGAAGACACAGAGATGGCCAAGACGCACATGACAAGCTGCTCAACATCACTAATTATTAGAGAAATGCAAATCAAAACTACAATGAGGTAACACCTCACACCTGTTAGAATCGACATCATCAGATAATCTACAAACAACAAATTCTGGGGAGGGTGTGGACAAAAGGAACCCTCTTCCGCTATTGGTGGGAATGTAAATTGATACAGTCACTATGGAGAACAGTATGGAGGTTCCTTTAAAAAACTAAAAAGAGAATTACCATAGGATCCAGCAATCCCACTTCTGGGCATTTACCCAGGGAAAACCATAAATCACAGAGACACATTCACCACAATGTTCATTGCAGCACTATTTACAATAGCCAGGTAATGGAAGCAACCTAAATGCCCACAGACAGACGAATGGATAAAGATGTGGTACATATATAAAATGGAATATTACTCAGCCATAAAAAGGAATGAAAGTGCGTCATTTGTAGAGAAGTTGATGAATCTAGACACTGTCATACAGAGTGAAGTAAGTCAGAAAGAGAAAAACAAATATTGTATATTAATGCCTATATGTGGAACCTAGAAAAACGGTACAGATGAACTGGTTTGCAGGGCAGAAATAGAGACACAGAGGCAGAGAACAAACGTATGGACACAAAGTGGGGGAAGCCATGGGGTGGTGGTGGTGGGATGAGTTGGGAGATTGGGATTGACCTGTATACATGTCTATGCATAAAATAGATAACTAATAATAACCTACTGTATAATAAATAAATAAAATTAAATTTCAAAATTTTTTAAAATAAAATGTAAAAATAAAACAGAAAAAAAGTTCTTCCATTCACACTGATGTATTTATAAGAATGAATTATTTCCATGCTTATATCCATAAATACATAAAAGAGGAATAAAATCTAACTTGAACCAAAAAAGAAAAAAATACTGAACATAACAGTTATACAGAGGGAAACACAACCAAGGCACTTGCTCCAGTGGTAAACAATTCTGAAATTGGTCAGAGGTGGGGAATCATCCCCCATACAGCCAACAGCCCCGCCCGCCCACGCAAGGAGCGTCCTTATTGCAAAGCTGTGGGACCGTGGCGAGGCCTCTGTGAGTAAACGTGAGCTGAGCCACAGGCCAGCTGCTACTGAACTGTTCCCACCCTTCCCAGGTGAAACAGCTGAATATGTACAAGGGCTTGAAAGCCTAGAGGAAGGGCCGTGGAGCCACACCAGCGACCGCACGCAGGCCAACTTGGTGCCTGCAGGTCAGCCAGGATGGTCCTGGCCACGGGCGCTCTTCTGGAAGCTTTCCATTGCCCTGCCTGATATACGATTCCTGTCCCGGCCCCCACTCCTTTTTTTCCTTCCTCACCTCAGCCCGGAGAGATATTCCAGTGGAAGTTATGGGTGACACATCCTCTTCTTTACAGGTGGCAGCCTGGCAACTCCTGCAGAAAGTCCAGCAGAGCCCCACTCACACCGGGCCACCCACAAAGCCGTGGACCCTCACACCCTCCCACCAGCACAGCCCCGAGACTGCTGACGGGGCAGAGAATATGGAGTCAGGCACAGCTGCAGGGGCTATTGCTGCCTGGAGTGCTGTTTATATTGACCTCAACCCAGGCACACCTGGGGAGGGCTTGCCGGCAGGGTCAGGCTGCCCAGGTCAGCTAATCCTCAGCCCTCAGGGAATCACATTGCAGAAAATGGACCTCGCTAAGACAGAATATTCGCCAAGGAAAAAAAGGACACAATGCCATTTGCAGCACCGTAGATGAGTCTAGAGGTAATCACGTGACTTGGAGTAAGTCAGAAAGTGAAAGACACATATCATATCATATCACTTATAGGTGTTACCTATAAATTGATACCAGGGCAGATATTTCCACGGAGAAGGGCAATCACAGATTCATTAAACAAACTTATGGTTCACCAAAGGAAAGGTGTGAGGATTGAATTCATTACGATATTGGGGTTAACAGACATATACAAACACAGTAGACGTATATAATCACCAAAGACCTACGGAGTACCAAGAGAAGACTACTCAACATTCTGTCATAACGTACATGGGAAAAGGATCTCAGGAAGAACAGACATATGTATATGTGTAAAAGAACCACCTCTTGCACACCTACAACAAGCTAAACGTTGTACTCAAACTTGCTGCAATAAAAAATAAAAAATTAAATTAAAAACACGAACAAGAAGTAGTGAGACAAACTAGAGGGTCTTTCTCCTGGCACATTCCTTTCTACATTCCAATCTAGAACGCAACTTCCATTGAGGCTCTGCTGCCCTAGTAACCAGATTTGGTAAGGGAGAACTGCTGCCACCTTGTGGCCGTTTCACACAACAGCAGCTTTAATCCCAGCGCTAATGGTCAGTGGATATTCCAAATCATTACAGGCCTGTAAATGACACCTGCCCTGAAAACAAATCCTGGGGTCATATATCGACCAAAAAATTCAAAAGACGTCCATATTTCAAAACGACAGTTTCAAGAGGCATATTTCACGCACATTAGTGTTCTGCTTCTTTTGCTTGCTTTCTTTCTTTGTTAAAAAAACGGGAATGGAAAAAGGCAACCCTCAGAATGGGCGAAAACGTTCACAAACGAATCAATGGACAAAGGTTTAATCTCCAATATATATAAACAGCTCATGCAGCTTAATATTAATAAAACAAACAACCCAATACAAAAATGGGCAGAAGATCTAAATAGACGTTTCTTCAAAGAAGACACAGAGATGGCCAAGACGCACATGACAAGCTGCTCAACATCACTAATTATTAGAGAAATGCAAATCAAAACTACAATGAGGTAACACCTCACACCTGTTAGAATCGGCATCATCAGATAATCTACAAACAACAAATTCTGGGGAGGGTGTGGACAAAAGGAACCCTCTTCCGCTATTGGTGGGAATGTAAATTGATACGGTCACTATGGAGAACAGTATGGAGGTTCCTTTAAAAAACTAAAAAGAGAATTACCATAGGATCCAGCAATCCCACTTCTGGGCATTTACCCAGAGAAAACCATAAATCACAGAGACACATTCACCACAATGTTCATTGCAGCACTATTTACAATAGCCAGGTAATGGAAGCAACCTAAATGCCCACAGACAGACGAATGGATAAAGATGTGGTACATATATAAAATGGAATATTACTGAGCCATAAAAAGGAATGAAACTGGGTCATTTGTAGAGAAGTTGATGGATCTAGAGACTGTCATACAGAGTGAAGTAAGTCAGAAAGAGAAAAACAAATATTGTATATTAATGCCTATATGTGGAACCTAGAAATATGGTACAGATGAACTGGTTTGCAGGGCAGAAATAGAGACAAAGAGGTAGAGAACAAACGTATGGACACAAAGTGGGGGAAGCCATGGGGTGGTGGTGGTGGGATGAGTTGGGAGATTGGAATTGACCTGTATACATGTCTATGCATAAAATAGATAACTAATAATAACCTACTGTATACAAAAATAAATAAAATTAAATTTCAAAATTTTTAAAAATAAAATGTAAAAATAAAACAGAAAAAAAGTTCTTCCATTCACACTGATGTATTTATAAGAATGAATTATTTCGATGCTTATATCCATAAATACATAAAAGGGGAATAAAATCTAACTTGAACCAAAAAAGAAAAAAAAAAGCTGAACCTAACAGTTATACAGAGGGAAACACAACCAAGGCACTTGCTCCAGTGGTAAACAATTCTGAAATCGGTCAGAGGTGGGGAATCATCCCCCATACAGCCAGCAGCCCCGCCCGCCCACGCAAGGAGCGTCCTTATTGCAAAGCTGTGGGACCGTGGCGAGGTCTCTGTGAGTAAACGTGAGCTGAGCCCCAGGCCAGCTGCTGCTGAACTGTTCCCACCCTTCCCAGGTGAAACACCTGAATATGTACAAGGGCTTGAAAGCCTAGAGGAAGGGCCGTGGAGCCACAACAGCGACAGCACGCAGGCCAACTTGGTGCCTGCAGGTCAGCCAGGATGGTCCTGGCCACGGGCGCTCTTCTGGAAGCTTTCCATTGCCCTGCCTGAGATACCCCTCCTGTCCCGGCCCCCACTCCTTTTTTTCCTTCCTCACCTCAGCCCGGAGAGATATTCCAGTGGAAGTTATGGGTGACACAACCTCTTCTTTACAGGTGGCAGCCTGGCAACTCCTGCAGAAAGTCCAGCAGAGCCCCACTCACACCGGGCCATCCACAAAGCCGTGGACCCTCACACCCTCCCACCAGCACAGCCCCGAGAGGGCTGACGGGGCAGAGAATATGGAGTCAGGCACAGCTGCAGGGGCTATTGCTGCCTGGAGTGCTGTTTATATTGACTTCAACACAGGCACACCTGGGGAGGGCTTGCCGGCAGGGTCAGGCTGCCCAGGTCAGCTAATCCTCAGCCCTCAGGGAATCACATTGCAGAAAATAGACCTCGCTAAGACAGAATATTCGCCAAGGAATAAAAGGACACAATGCCATTTGCAGCACCGTAGATGAGTCTAGAGGTAATCACGTGACTTGGAGTAAGTCAGAAAGTGAAAGACACATATCATATCATATCACTTATAGGTGTTACCTATAAATTGATACCAGGGCAGATATTTCCACGGAGAAGGGCAATCACAGATTCATTAAACAAACTTATGGTTCACCAAAGGAAAGTTGTGAGGATTGAATTCATTACGATATTGGGGTTAACAGACATATACAAACACAGTAGACGTATATAATCACCAAAGACCTATGGAGTACCAAGAGAAGACTACTCAACATTCTGTCATAACGTACATGGGAAAAGGATCCCAGGAAGAACAGACATATGTATATGTGTAAAAGAACCACCTCTTGCACACCTACAACAAGCTAAACGTTGTACTCAAACTTGCTGTAATAAAAAATAAAAAATTAAATTAAAAACACGAACAAGAAGTAGTGAGACAAACTTGAGGTGCTTTCTCCTGGCACATTCCGTTCTACATTCCAATCTAGAACACGACTTCCATTGAGGCTCTGCTGCCCTAGTAACCAGATTTGGTAAGGGAGAACTGCTGCCACCTTGTGGCCGTTTCACACAACAGCAGCTTTAATCCCAGCGCTAATGGTCAGTGGATATTCCAAATCATTACAGGCCTGTAAATGACACCTGCCGTGAAAACAAATCCTGGGGTCATATATCGACCAAAAAATTCAAAAGACGTCCATATTTCAAAACGACAGTTTCAAGAGGCATATTTCACGCACATTAGTGTTCTGCTTCTTTTGCTTGCTTTCTTTCTTTGTTAAAAATACGGGAATGGAAAAATGCAACCCTCAGAATGGGCGAAAACGTTCACAAACGAATCAATGGACAAAGGTTTAATCTCCAATATATATAAACACCTCATGCAGCTTAATATTAATAAAACAAACAACCCAATACAAAAATGGGCAGAAGATCTAAATAGACGTTTCTTCAAAGAAGACACAGAGATGGCCAAGACGCACATGACAAGGTGCTCAAAATCACTAATTATTAGAGAAATGCAAATCAAAACTACAATGAGGTAAGACCTCACACCTGTTAGAATCGGCATCATCAGATAATCTACAAACAACAAATTCTAGGGAGGGTGTGGACAAAAGGAACCCTCTTCCGCTATTGGTGGGAATGTAAATTGATACATTCACTATGGAGAACAGTATGGAGGTTCCTTTAAAAAACTAAAAAGAGAATTACCATAGGATCATGCAATCCCACTTCTGGGCATTTACCCAGAGAAAACCATAAATCACAGAGACACATTCACCACAATGTTCATTGCAGCACTATTTACAATAGCCAGGTAATGCAAGCAACCTAAATGCCCACAGACAAACGAATGGATAAAGATGTGGTACATATATAAAATGGAATATTACTCAGCCATAAAAAGGAAGGAAACTGGGTCATTTGAAGAGAATTTGACGGATCTAGAGACTGTCATACAGAGCGAAGTACGTCAGAAAGAGAAAAACAAATATTGTATATTAATGCCTATATGTGGAACCTAGAAAAACGGTACAGATGAACTGGTTTGCAGGGCAGAAATAGAGACACAGAGGTAGAGAACAAACGTATGGACACAAAGTGGGGGAAGCCATGGGGTGGTGGTGGTGGGATGAGTTGGGAGATTGGGATTGACCTGTATACATGTATATGCATAAAATAGATAACTAATAATAACCTACTGTATAAAAAATAAATAAAATTAAATTTCAAAATTTTTAAAAATAAAATGTAAAAATAAAACAGAAAAAAATTTCTTCCATTCACACTGATGTATTTATAAGAATGAATTATTTCCATGCTTATATCCATAAATACATAAAAGAGGAATAAAATCTAACTTGAACCAGAAAGAAAAAAAAACAACTGAACCTAACAGTTATACAGAGGAAAACAATACCAAGGCACTTGCTCCAGTGGTTAACAATTCTGAAATTGGTCAGAGGTGGGGAATCATCTCCCATAGAGCCAGCAGCCCCACCCGCCCACGCAAGGAGCGTCCTTATTGCAAAGCAGGGGGACCGTGCCGAGGCCTCTGTGAGTAAACGTGAGCTGAGCCCCAGGCCAGCTGCTGCTGAACTGTTCCCACCCTTCCCAGGTGAAACACCTGAATATGTACAAGGGCTTGAAAGCCTAGAGGAAGGGCCGTGGAGCCACACCAGCGACAGCACGCAGGCCACCTTGGTGCCTGCAGGTCAGCCAGGATGGTCCTGGCCACGGGTACTCTTCTGGAAGCTTTCCATTGCCCTGCCTGAGATACCCCTCCTGTCCAGGCCCCCACTCCTTTTTTTCCTTACTCACCTCAGCCCGGAGAGATACTCCAGTGGAAGTTATGGGTGACACATCCTCTTCTTTACAGGTGGCAGCCTGTTAACTCCTGCAGAAAGTCCAGCAGAGCCCCACTCACACCGGGCCACCCACAAAGCCGTGGACCCTCACACCCTCCCACCAGCACAGCCCCGAGACTGCTGACGGGGCAGAGAATATGGAGTCAGGCACAGCTGCAGGGGCTATTGCTGCCTGGAGTGCTGTTTATATTGACCTCAACCCAGGCACACCTGGGGAGGGCTTGCCGGCAGGGTCAGGCTGCCCAGGTCAGCTAATCCTCAGCCCTCAGGGAGTCACATTGCAGAAAATGGACCTCGCTAAGACAGAATATTAGCCAAGGAAAAAAAGCACACAATGCCATTTGCAGCACCGTAGATGAGTGTAGAGGTAATCACGTGACTTGGAGTAAGTCAGAAAGTGAAAGACACATATCATATCATATCACTTATAGGTGTTACGTATAAATTGATACCAGGGCAGATATTTCCACGGAGAAGGGCAATCACAGATTCATTAAACAAACTTATGGTTCACCAAAGGAAAGGTGTGAGGATTGAATTCATTATGATATTGGGGTTAACAGACATATACAAACACAGTAGACATATATAATCACCAAAGACCTACGGAGTACCAAGAGAAGACTACTCAACATTCTGTCATAACGTACATGGGAAAAGGATCCCAGGAAGAACAGACATATGTATATGTGTAAAAGAACCACCTCTTGCACACCTACAACAAGCTAAACGTTGTACTCAAACTTGCTGTAATAAAAAATAAAAAAACTAAATTAAAAATACGAACAAGAAGTAGTGAGACAAACTTGAGGGTCTTTCTCCTGGCACATTCCGTTCTAAATTCCAATCTAGAATGCGACTTCCATTGAGGCTCTGCTGCCCTAGTAACCAGATTTGGTAAGGGAGAACTGCTGCCACCTTGTGGCCGTTTCACACAACAGCAGCTTTAATCCCAGCGCTAATGGTCAGTGGATATTCCAAATCATTACAGGCCTGTAAATGACACCTGCACTGAAAACAAATCCTGGGGTCATATATCGACCAAAAAATTCAAAAGACGTCCATATTTCAAAACGACAGTTTCAAGAGGCATATTTCACGCACATTAGTGTTCTGCTTCTTTGGCTTGCTTTCTTTCTTTGTTAAAAAAACGGGAATGGAAAAAGGCAACCCTCAGAATGGGCGAAAACGTTCACAAACGAAACAATGGACAAAGGTTTAATCTCCAATATATATAAACAGCTCATGCAGCTTAATATTAATAAAACAAACAACCCAATACAAAAATGGGCAGAAGATCTAAATAGACGTTTCTTCAAAGAAGACACAGAGATGGCCAAGACGCACATGACAAGCTGCTCAACATCACTAATTATTAGAGAAATGCAAATCAAAACTACAATGAGGTAACACCTCACACCTGTTAGAATCGACATCATCAGATAATCTACAAACAACAAATTCTGGGGAGGGTGTGGACAAAAGGAACCCTCTTCCGCTATTGGTGGGAATGTAAATTGATACAGTCACTATGGAGAACAGTATGGAGGTTCCTTTAAAAAACTAAAAAGAGAATTACCATAGGATCCAGCAATCCCACTTCTGGGCATTTACCCAGGGAAAACCATAAATCACAGAGACACATTCACCACAATGTTCATTGCAGCACTATTTACAATAGCCAGGTAATGGAAGCAACCTAAATGCCCACAGACAGACGAATGGATAAAGATGTGGTACATATATAAAATGGAATATTACTCAGCCATAAAAAGGAATGAAAGTGCGTCATTTGTAGAGAAGTTGATGAATCTAGACACTGTCATACAGAGTGAAGTAAGTCAGAAAGAGAAAAACAAATATTGTATATTAATGCCTATATGTGGAACCTAGAAAAACGGTACAGAAGAACTGGTTTGCAGGGCAGAAATAGAGACACAGAGGCAGAGAACAAACGTATGGACACAAAGTGGGGGAAGCCATGGGGTGGTGGTGGTGGGATGAGTTGGGAGATTGGGATTAACCTGTATACATGTCTATGCATAAAATAGATAACTAATAATAACCTACTGTATAAAAAATAAATAAAATTAAATTTCAAAATTTTTTAAAATAAAATGTAAAAATAAAACAGAAAAAAAGTTCTTCCATTCACACTGATGTATTTATAAGAATGAATTATTTCCATGCTTATATCCATAAATACATAAAAGAGGAATAAAATCTAACTTGAACCAAAAAAGAAAAAAATACTGAACATAACAGTTATACAGAGGGAAACACAACCAAGGCACTTGCTCCAGTGGTAAACAATTCTGAAATTGGTCAGAGGTGGGGAATCATCCCCCATACAGCCAACAGCCCCGCCCGCCCACGCAAGGAGCGTCCTTATTGCAAAGCTGTGGGACCGTGGCGAGGCCTCTGTGAGTAAACGTGAGCTGAGCCCCAGGCCAGCTGCTACTGAACTGTTCCCACCCTTCCCAGGTGAAACAGCTGAATATGTACAAGGGCTTGAAAGCCTAGAGGAAGGGCCGTGGAGCCACACCAGCGACCGCACGCAGGCCAACTTGGTGCCTGCAGGTCAGCCAGGATGGTCCTGGCCACGGGCGCTCTTCTGGAAGCTTTCCATTGCCCTGCCTGAGATACGATTCCTGTCCCGGCCCCCACTCCTTTTTTTCCTTCCTCACCTCAGCCCGGAGAGATATTCCAGTGGAAGTTATGGGTGACACATCCTCTTCTTTACAGGTGGCAGCCTGGCAACTCCTGCAGAAAGTCCAGCAGAGCCCCACTCACACCGGGCCACCCACAAAGCCGTGGACCCTCACACCCTCCCACCAGCACAGCCCCGAGACTGCTGACGGGGCAGAGAATATGGAGTCAGGCACAGCTGCAGGGGCTATTGCTGCCTGGAGTGCTGTTTATATTGACCTCAACCCAGGCACACCTGGGGAGGGCTTGCCGGCAGGGTCAGGCTGCCCAGGTCAGCTAATCCTCAGCCCTCAGGGAATCACATTGCAGAAAATGGACCTCGCTAAGACAGAATATTCGCCAAGGAAAAAAAGGACACAATGCCATTTGCAGCACCGTAGATGAGTCTAGAGGTAATCACGTGACTTGGAGTAAGTCAGAAAGTGAAAGACACATATCATATAATATCACTTATAGGTGTTACCTATAAATTGATACCAGGGCAGATATTTCCACGGAGAAGGGCAATCACAGATTCATTAAACAAACTTATGGTTCACCAAAGGAAAGGTGTGAGGATTGAATTCATTACGATATTGGGGTTAACAGACATATACAAACACAGTAGACGTATATAATCACCAAAGACCTACGGAGTACCAAGAGAAGACTACTCAACATTCTGTCATAACGTACATGGGAAAAGGATCTCAGGAAGAACAGACATATGTATATGTGTAAAAGAACCTCCTCTTGCACACCTACAACAAGCTAAACGTTGTACTCAAACTTGCTGCAATAAAAAATAAAAAATTAAATTAAAAACACGAACAAGAAGTAGTGAGACAAACTAGAGGGTCTTTCTCCTGGCACATTCCTTTCTACATTCCAATCTAGAACGCAACTTCCATTGAGGCTCTGCTGCCCTAGTAACCAGATTTGGTAAGGGAGAACTGCTGCCACCTTGTGGCCGTTTCACACAACAGCAGCTTTAATCCCAGCGCTAATGGTCAGTGGATATTCCAAATCATTACAGGCCTGTAAATGACACCTGCCCTGAAAACAAATCCTGGGGTCATATATCGACCAAAAAACTCAAAAGACGTCCATATTTCAAAACGACAGTTTCAAGAGGCATATTTCACGCACATTAGTGTTCTGCTTCTTTTGCTTGCTTTCTTTCTTTGTTAAAAAAACGGGAATGGAAAAAGGCAACCCTCAGAATGGGCGAAAACGTTCACAAACGAATCAATGGACAAAGGTTTAATCTCCAATATATATAAACAGCTCATGCAGCTTAATATTAATAAAACAAACAACCCAATACAAAAATGGGCAGAAGATCTAAATAGACGTTTCTTCAAAGAAGACACAGAGATGGCCAAGACGCACATGACAAGCTGCTCAACATCACTAATTATTAGAGAAATGCAAATCAAAACTACAATGAGGTAACACCTCACACCTGTTAGAATCGGCATCATCAGATAATCTACAAACAACAAATTCTGGGGAGGGTGTGGACAAAAGGAACCCTCTTCCGCTATTGCTGGGAATGTAAATTGATACGGTCACTATGGAGAACAGTATGGAGGTTCCTTTAAAAAACTAAAAAGAGAATTACCATAGGATCCAGCAATCCCACTTCTGGGCATTTACCCAGAGAAAACCATAAATCACAGAGACACATTCACCACAATGTTCATTGCAGCACTATTTACAATAGCCAGGTAATGGAAGCAACCTAAATGCCCACAGACAGACGAATGGATAAAGATGTGGTACATATATAAAATGGAATATTACTGAGCCATAAAAAGGAATGAAACTGGGTCATTTGTAGAGAAGTTGATGGATCTAGAGACTGTCATACAGAGTGAAGTAAGTCAGAAAGAGAAAAACAAATATTGTATATTAATGCCTATATGTGGAACCTAGAAATATGGTACAGATGAACTGGTTTGCAGGGCAGAAATAGAGACAAAGAGGTAGAGAACAAACGTATGGACACAAAGTGGGGGAAGCAATGGGCTGGTGGTGGTGGGATGAGTTGGGAGATTGGAATTGACCTGTATACATGTCTATGCATAAAATAGATAACTAATAATAACCTACTGTATACAAAAATAAATAAAATTAAATTTCAAAATTTTTAAAAATAAAATGTAAAAATAAAACAGAAAAAAAGTTCTTCCATTCACACTGATGTATTTATAAGAATGAATTATTTCCATGCTTATATCCATAAATACATAAAAGGGGAATAAAATCTAACTTGAACCAAAAAAGAAAAAAAAAAGCTGAACCTAACAGTTATACAGAGGGAAACACAACCAAGGCACTTGCTCCAGTGGTAAACAATTCTGAAATCGGTCAGAGGTGGGGAATCATCCCCCATACAGCCAGCAGCCCCGCCCGCCCACGCAAGGAGCGTCCTTATTGCAAAGCTGTGGGACCGTGGCGAGGTCTCTGTGAGTAAAGTGAGCTGAGCCCCAGGCCAGCTGCTGCTGAACTGTTCCCACCCTTCCCAGGTGAAACACCTGAATATGTACAAGGGCTTGAAAGCCTAGAGGAAGGGCCGTGGAGCCACACCAGCGACAGCACGCAGGCCAACTTGGTGCCTGCAGGTCAGCCAGGATGGTCCTGGCCACGGGCGCTCTTCTGGAAGCTTTCCATTGCCCTGCCTGAGATACCCCTCCTGTCCCGGCCCCCACTCCTTTTTTTCCTTCCTCACCTCAGCCCGGAGAGATATTCCAGTGGAAGTTATGGGTGACACAACCTCTTCTTTACAGGTGGCAGCCTGGCAACTCCTGCAGAAAGTCCAGCAGAGCCCCACTCACACCGGGCCATCCACAAAGCCGTGGACCCTCACACCCTCCCACCAGCACAGCCCCGAGATGGCTGACGGGGCAGAGAATATGGAGTCAGGCACAGCTGCAGGGGCTATTGCTGCCTGGAGTGCTGTTTATATTGACCTCAACACAGGCTCACCTGGGGAGGGCTTGCCGGCAGGGTCAGGCTGCCCAGGTCAGCTAATCCTCAGCCCTCAGGGAGTCACATTGCAGAAAATGGACCTTGCTAAGACAGAATATTAGCCAAGGAAAAAAAGCACACAATGCCATTTGCAGCACCGTAGATGAGTGTAGAGGTAATCACGTGACTTGGAGTAAGTCAGAAAGTGAAAGACACATATCATATCATATCACTTATAGGTGTTACGTATAAATTGATACCAGGGCAGATATTTCCACGGAGAAGGGCAATCACAGATTCATTAAACAAACTTATGGTTCACCAAAGGAAAGGTGTGAGGATTGAATTCATTACGATATTGGGGTTAACAGACATATACAAACACAGTAGACATATATAATCACCAAAGACCTACGGAGTACCAAGAGAAGACTACTCAACATTCTGTCATAACGTACATGGGAAAAGGATCCCAGGAAGAACAGACATATGTATATGTGTAAAAGAACCACCTCTTGCACACCTACAACAAGCTAAACGTTGTACTCAAACTTGCTGTAATAAAAAATAAAAAATTAAATTAAAAATACGAACAAGAAGTAGTGAGACAAACTTGAGGGTCTTTCTCCTGGCACATTCCGTTCTAAATTCCAATCTAGAATGCGACTTCCATTGAGGCTCTGCTGCCCTAGTAACCAGATTTGGTAAGGGAGAACTGCTGCCACCTTGTGGCCGTTTCACACAACAGCAGCTTTAATCCCAGCGCTAATGGTCAGTGGATATTCCAAATCATTACAGGCCTGTAAATGACACCTGCCCTGAAAACAAATCCTGGGGTCATATATCGACCAAAAAATTCAAAAGACGTCCATATTTCAAAACGACAGTTTCAAGAGGCATATTTCACGCACATTAGTGTTCTGCTTCTTTTGCTTGCTTTCTTTCTTTGTTAAAAAAACGGGAATGGAAAAAGGCAACCCTCAGAATGGGCGAAAACGTTCACAAACGAAACAATGGACAAAGGTTTAATCTCCAATATATATAAACAGCTCATGCAGCTTAATATTAATAAAACAAACAACCCAATACAAAAATGGGCAGAAGATCTAAATAGACGTTTCTTCAAAGAAGACACAGAGATGGCCAAGACGCACATGACAAGCTGCTCAACATCACTAATTATTAGAGAAATGCAAATCAAAACTACAATGAGGTAACACCTCACACCTGTTAGAATCGACATCATCAGATAATCTACAAACAACAAATTCTGGGGAGGGTGTGGACAAAAGGAACCCTCTTCCGCTATTGGTGGGAATGTAAATTGATACAGTCACTATGGAGAACAGTATGGAGGTTCCTTTAAAAAACTAAAAAGAGAATTACCATAGGATCCAGCAATCCCACTTCTGGGCATTTACCCAGGGAAAACCATAAATCACAGAGACACATTCACCACAATGTTCATTGCAGCACTATTTACAATAGCCAGGTAATGGAAGCAACCTAAATGCCCACAGACAGACGAATGGATAAAGATGTGGTACATATATAAAATGGAATATTACTCAGCCATAAAAAGGAATGAAAGTGCGTCATTTGTAGAGAAGTTGATGAATCTAGACACTGTCATACAGAGTGAAGTAAGTCAGAAAGAGAAAAACAAATATTGTATATTAATGCCTATATGTGGAACCTAGAAAAACGGTACAGATGAACTGGTTTGCAGGGCAGAAATAGAGACACAGAGGCAGAGAACAAACGTATGGACACAAAGTGGGGGAAGCCATGGGGTGGTGGTGGTGGGATGAGTTGGGAGATTGGGATTGACCTGTATACATGTCTATGCATAAAATAGATAACTAATAATAACCTACTGTATAAAAAATAAATAAAATTAAATTTCAAAATTTTTTAAAATAAAATGTAAAAATAAAACAGAAAAAAAGTTCTTCCATTCACACTGATGTATTTATAAGAATGAATTATTTCCATGCTTATATCCATAAATACATAAAAGAGGAATAAAATCTAACTTGAACCAAAAAAGAAAAAAATACTGAACATAACAGTTATACAGAGGGAAACACAACCAAGGCACTTGCTCCAGTGGTAAACAATTCTGAAATTGGTCAGAGGTGGGGAATCATCCCCCATACAGCCAACAGCCCCGCCCGCCCACGCAAGGAGCGTCCTTATTGCAAAGCTGTGGGACCGTGGCGAGGCCTCTGTGAGTAAACGTGAGCTGAGCCCCAGGCCAGCTGCTACTGAACTGTTCCCACCCTTCCCAGGTGAAACAGCTGAATATGTACAAGGGCTTGAAAGCCTAGAGGAAGGGCCGTGGAGCCACACCAGCGACCGCACGCAGGCCAACTTGGTGCCTGCAGGTCAGCCAGGATGGTCCTGGCCACGGGCGCTCTTCTGGAAGCTTTCCATTGCCCTGCCTGAGATACGATTCCTGTCCCGGCCCCCACTCCTTTTTTTCCTTCCTCACCTCAGCCCGGAGAGATATTCCAGTTGAAGTTATGGGTGACACATCCTCTTCTTTACAGGTGGCAGCCTGGCAACTCCTGCAGAAAGTCCAGCAGAGCCCCACTCACACCGGGCCACCCACAAAGCCGTGGACCCTCACACACTCCCACCAGCACAGCCCCGAGACTGCTGACGGGGCAGAGAATATGGAGTCAGGCACAGCTGCAGGGGCTATTGCTGCCTGGAGTGCTGTTTATATTGACCTCAACCCAGGCACACCTGGGGAGGGCTTGCCGGCAGGGTCAGGCTGCCCAGGTCAGCTAATCCTCAGCCCTCAGGGAATCACATTGCAGAAAATGGACCTCGCTAAGACAGAATATTCGCCAAGGAAAAAAAGGACACAATGCCATTTGCAGCACCGTAGATGAGTCTAGAGGTAATCACGTGACTTGGAGTAAGTCAGAAAGTGAAAGACACATATCATATCATATCACTTATAGGTGTTACCTATAAATTGATACCAGGGCAGATATTTCCACGGAGAAGGGCAATCACAGATTCATTAAACAAACTTATGGTTCACCAAAGGAAAGGTGTGAGGATTGAATTCATTACGATATTGGGGTTAACAGACATATACAAACACAGTAGACGTATATAATCACCAAAGACCTACGGAGTACCAAGAGAAGACTACTCAACATTCTGTCATAACGTACATGGGAAAAGGATCTCAGGAAGAACAGACATATGTATATGTGTAAAAGAACCACCTCTTGCACACCTACAACAAGCTAAACGTTGTACTCAAACTTGCTGCAATAAAAAATAAAAAATTAAATTAAAAACACGAACAAGAAATAGTGAGACAAACTAGAGGGTCTTTCTCCTGGCACATTCCTTTCTACATTCCAATCTAGAACGCAACTTCCATTGAGGCTCTGCAGCCCTAGTAACCAGATTTGGTAAGGGAGAACTGCTGCCACCTTGTGGCCGTTTCACACAACAGCAGCTTTAATCCCAGCGCTAATGGTCAGTGGATATTCCAAATCATTACAGGCCTGTAAATGACACCTGCCCTGAAAACAAATCCTGGGGTCATATATCGACCAAAAAATTCAAAAGACGTCCATATTTCAAAACGACAGTTTCAAGAGGCATATTTCACGCACATTAGTGTTCTGCTTCTTTTGCTTGCTTTCTTTCTTTGTTAAAAAAACGGGAATGGAAAAAGGCAACCCTCAGAATGGGCGAAAACGTTCACAAACGAATCAATGGACAAAGGTTTAATCTCCAATATATATAAACAGCTCATGCAGCTTAATATTAATAAAACAAACAACCCAATACAAAAATGGGCAGAAGATCTAAATAGACGTTTCTTCAAAGAAGACACAGAGATGGCCAAGACGCACATGACAAGCTGCTCAACATCACTAATTATTAGAGAAATGCAAATCAAAACTACAATGAGGTAACACCTCACACCTGTTAGAATCGGCATCATCAGATAATCTACAAACAACAAATTCTGGGGAGGGTGTGGACAAAAGGAACCCTATTCCGCTATTGGTGGGAATGTAAATTGATACGGTCACTATGGAGAACAGTATGGAGGTTCCTTTAAAAAACTAAAAAGAGAATTACCATAGGATCCAGCAATCCCACTTCTGGGCATTTACCCAGAGAAAACCATAAATCACAGAGACACATTCACCACAATGTTCATTGCAGCACTATTTACAATAGCCAGGTAATGGAAGCAACCTAAATGCCCACAGACAGACGAATGGATAAAGATGTGGTACATATATAAAATGGAATATTACTGAGCCATAAAAAGGAATGAAACTGGGTCATTTGTAGAGAAGTTGATGGATCTAGAGACTGTCATACAGAGTGAAGTAAGTCAGAAAGAGAAAAACAAATATTGTATATTAATGCCTATATGTGGAACCTAGAAACATGGTACAGATGAACTGGTTTGCAGGGCAGAAATAGAGACAAAGAGGTAGAGAACAAACGTATGGACACAAAGTGGGGGAAGCAATGGGCTGGTGGTGGTGGGATGAGTTGGGAGATTGGAATTGACCTGTATACATGTCTATGCATAAAATAGATAACTAATAATAACCTACTGTATACAAAAATAAATAAAATTAAATTTCAAAATTTTTAAAAATAAAATGTAAAAATAAAACAGAAAAAAAGTTCTTCCATTCACACTGATGTATTTATAAGAATGAATTATTTCCATGCTTATATCCATAAATACATAAAAGGGGAATAAAATCTAACTTGAACCAAAAAAGAAAAAAAAAAGCTGAACCTAACAGTTATACAGAGGGAAACACAACCAAGGCACTTGCTCCAGTGGTAAACAATTCTGAAATCGGTCAGAGGTGGGGAATCATCCCCCATACAGCCAGCAGCCCCGCCCGCCCACGCAAGGAGCGTCCTTATTGCAAAGCTGAGGGACCGTGCCGAGGCCTCTGTGAGTAAACGTGAGCTGAGCCCCAGGCCAGCTGCTGCTGAACTGTTCCCACCCTTCCCAGGTGAAACACCTGAATATGTACAAGGGCTTGAAAGCCTAGAGGAAGGGCCGTGGAGCCACACCAGCGAAAGCACGCAGGGCAACTTGGTGCCTGCAGGTCAGCCAGGATGGTCCTGGCCACGGGCGCTCTTCTGGAAGCTTTCCATTGCCCTGCCTGAGATACCCCTCCTGTCCCGGCCCCCACTCCTTTTTTTCCTTCCTCACCTCAGCCCGGAGAGATACTCCAGTGGAAGTTATGGGTGACACATCCTCTTCTTTACAGGTGGCAGCCTGGCAACTCCTGCAGAAAGTCCAGCAGAGCCCCACTCACACCGGGCCACCCACAAAGCCGTGGACCCTCACACCCTCCCACCAGCACAGCCCCGAGACTGCTGACGGGGCAGAGAATATGGAGTCAGGCACAGCTGCAGGGGCTATTGCTGCCTGGAGTGCTGTTTATATTGACCTCAACCCAGGCACACCTGGGGAGGGCTTGCCGGCAGGGTCAGGCTGCCCAGGTCAGCTAATCCTCAGCCCTCAGGGAATCACATTGCAGAAAATGGACCTCGCTAAGACAGAATATTCGCCAAGGAAAAAAAGCACACTATGCCATTTGCAGCACCGTAGAGGCGTCTAGAGGTAATCACGTGACTTGGAGTAAGTCAGAAAGTGAAAGACACATATCATATCATATCACTTATAGGTGTTACCTATAAATTGATACGAGGGCAGATATTTCCACGGAGAAGGGCAATCAAAGATTCATTAAACAAACTTATGGTTCACCAAAGGAAAGGTGTGAGGATTGAATTCATTATGATATTGGTGTTAACAGACATATACAAACACAGGAGACGTATATAATCACCAAAGACCTACGGAGTACCAAGAGAAGACTACTCAACATTCTGTCATAACGAACATGGGAAAAGGATCCCAGGAAGAACAGACATATGTATATGTGTAAAAGAACCACCTCTTGCACACCTACAACAAGCTAAACGTTGTACTCAAACTTGCTGTAATAAAAAATAAAAAATTAATTAAAAACACGAACAAGAAGTAGTGAGACAAACTTGAGGGGCTTTCTCCTGGCACATTCCGTTCTACATTCCAATCTAGAATGCGACTTCCATTGAGGCTCTGCTGCCCTAGTAACCAGATTTGGTAAGGGAGAACTGCTGCCACTTTGTGGCCGTTTCACACAACAGCAGCTTTAATCCCAGCGCTAATGGTCGGGGGATATTCCAAATCATTACAGGCCTGTAAATGACACCTGCCCTGAAAACAAATCCTGGGGTCATATATCGACCAAAAAATTCAAAAGACGTCCATATTTCAAAACGACAGTTTCAAGAGGCATATTTCACGCACATTAGTGTTCTGATTCTTTTGCTTTCTTTCTTTCTTTGTTAAAAAAACGGGAATGGAAAAAGTAACCCTCAGAAGGGGCGAAAACGTTCACAAACGAATCAATGGACAAAGGTTTAATCGCCAATATATATATACAGCTCATGCAGCTTAATATTAATACAACAAACAACCCAATACAAAAATGGGCAGAGGATCTAAATAGACGTTTCTTCAAAGAAGACACAGAGATGGCCAAGACGCACATGAAAAGCTGCTCAACATCACTAATTATTAGAGAAATGCAAATCAAAACTACAATGAGGTAAGACCTCACACCTGTTAGAATCGGCATCATCAGATAATCTACAAACAACAAATTCTGGGGAGGGTGTGGACAAAAGGAACCCTCTTCCGCTATTGGTGGGAATGTAAATTGATACAGTCACTATGGAGAACAGTATGGAGGTTCCTTTAAAAAACTAAAAAGAGAATTACCATAGGATCCAGCAATCCCACTTCTGGGCATATACCCAGAGAAATCCATAAATCACAGAGACAGATTCACCACAATGTTCATTGCAGCACTATTTACAATAGCCAGGTAATGGAAGCAACCTAAATGCCCACAGACAGACGAATGGATAAAGATGTGGTACATATATAAAATGGAATATTACTCAGCCATAAAAAGGAATGAAACTGAGTCATTTGTAGAAAAGTTGATGGATCTAGAGACTGTCATACAGAGTGAAGTAAGTCAGAAAGAGAAAAACAAATATTGTATATTAATGCCTATATGTGGAACCTAGAAAAATGCTACAGATGAACTGGTTTGCAGGGCAGAAATAGAGACACAGAGGTAGAGAACAAACGTATGGACACAAAGTGGGGGAAGCCATGGGGTGGTGGTGGTGGGATGAGTTGGGAGATTGGGATTGACCTGTATACATGTATATGCATAAAATAGATAACTAATAATAACCTAGTGTATAAAAAAATAAATAAAATTAAATTTCAAAATTTTTAAAAATAAAATGTAAAAATAAAACAGAAAAAAAGTTCTTCCATTCACACTGATGTATTTATAAGAATGAATTATTTCCTTGCTTATATCAATAAATACATAAAAGAGGAATAAAATCTAACTTGAACCAAAAAAGAAAATAAGATACTGAACATAACAGTTATACAGAGGAAAACACTACCAAGGCACTTGCTCCAGTGGTAAACAATTCTGAAATTGGTCAGAGGTGGGGAATCATCTCCCATACAGCCAGCAGCCCCACCCGCCCACGCAAGGAGCGTCCTTATTGCAAAGCTGAGGGACCGTGCCGAGGCCTCTGTGAGTAAACGTGAGCTGAGCCCCAGGCCAGCTGCTGCTGAACTGTTCCCACCCTTCCCAGGTGAAACACCTGAATATGTACAAGGGCTTGAAAGCCTAGAGGAAGGGCCGTGGAGCCACACCAGCGAAAGCACGCAGGGCAACTTGGTGCCTGCAGGTCAGCCAGGATGGTCCTGGCCACGGGCGCTCTTCTGGAAGCTTTCCATTGCCCTGCCTGAGATACCCCTCCTGTCCCGGCCCCCACTCCTTTTTTTCCTTCCTCACCTCAGCCCGGAGAGATACTCCAGTGGAAGTTATGGGTGACACATCCTCTTCTTTACAGGTGGCAGCCTGGCAACTCCTGCAGAAAGTCCAGCAGAGCCCCACTCACACCGGGCCACCCACAAAGCCGTGGACCCTCACACCCTCCCACCAGCACAGCCCCGAGACTGCTGACGGGGCAGAGAATATGGAGTCAGGCACAGCTGCAGGGGCTATTGCTGCCTGGAGTGCTGTTTATATTGACCTCAACCCAGGCACACCTGGGGAGGGCTTGCCGGCAGGGTCAGGCTGCCCAGGTCAGCTAATCCTCAGCCCTCAGGGAATCACATTGCAGAAAATGGACCTCGCTAAGACAGAATATTCGCCAAGGAAAAAAAGCACACTATGCCATTTGCAGCACCGTAGAGGCGTCTAGAGGTAATCACGTGACTTGGAGTAAGTCAGAAAGTGAAAGACACATATCATATCATATCACTTATAGGTGTTACCTATAAATTGATACGAGGGCAGATATTTCCACGGAGAAGGGCAATCAAAGATTCATTAAACAAACTTATGGTTCACCAAAGGAAAGGTGTGAGGATTGAATTCATTATGATATTGGTGTTAACAGACATATACAAACACAGGAGACGTATATAATCACCAAAGACCTACGGAGTACCAAGAGAAGACTACTCAACATTCTGTCATAACGAACATGGGAAAAGGATCCCAGGAAGAACAGACATATGTATATGTGTAAAAGAACCACCTCTTGCACACCTACAACAAGCTAAACGTTGTACTCAAACTTGCTGTAATAAAAAATAAAAAATTAATTAAAAACACGAACAAGAAGTAGTGAGACAAACTTGAGGGGCTTTCTCCTGGCACATTCCGTTCTACATTCCAATCTAGAATGCGACTTCCATTGAGGCTCTGCTGCCCTAGTAACCAGATTTGGTAAGGGAGAACTGCTGCCACTTTGTGGCCGTTTCACACAACAGCAGCTTTAATCCCAGCGCTAATGGTCGGGGGATATTCCAAATCATTACAGGCCTGTAAATGACACCTGCCCTGAAAACAAATCCTGGGGTCATATATCGACCAAAAAATTCAAAAGACGTCCATATTTCAAAACGACAGTTTCAAGAGGCATATTTCACGCACATTAGTGTTCTGATTCTTTTGCTTTCTTTCTTTCTTTGTTAAAAAAACGGGAATGGAAAAAGGTAACCCTCAGAAGGGGCGAAAACGTTCACAAACGAATCAATGGACAAAGGTTTAATCGCCAATATATATATACAGCTCATGCAGCTTAATATTAATACAACAAACAACCCAATACAAAAATGGGCAGAGGATCTAAATAGACGTTTCTTCAAAGAAGACACAGAGATGGCCAAGACGCACATGAAAAGCTGCTCAACATCACTAATTATTAGAGAAATGCAAATCAAAACTACAATGAGGTAAGACCTCACACCTGTTAGAATCGGCAACATCAGATAATCTACAAACAACAAATTCTGGGGAGGGTGTGGACAAAAGGAACCCTCTTCCGCTATTGGTGGGAATGTAAATTGATACAGTCACTATGGAGAACAGTATGGAGGTTCCTTTAAAAAACTAAAAAGAGAATTACCATAGGATCCAGCAATCCCACTTCTGGGCATATACCCAGAGAAATCCATAAATCACAGAGACACATTCACCACAATGTTCATTGCAGCACTATTTACAATAGCCAGGTAATGGAAGCAACCTAAATGCCCACAGACAGACGAATGGATAAAGATGTGGTACATATATAAAATGGAATATTACTCAGCCATAAAAAGGAATGAAACTGAGTCATTTGTAGAAAAGTTGATGGATCTAGAGACTGTCATACAGAGTGAAGTAAGTCAGAAAGAGAAAAACAAATATTGTATATTAATGCCTATATGTGGAACCTAGAAAAATGCTACAGATGAACTGGTTTGCAGGGCAGAAATAGAGACACAGAGGTAGAGAACAAACGTATGGACACAAAGTGGGGGAAGCCATGGGGTGGTGGTGGTGGGATGAGTTGGGAGATTGGGATTGACCTGTATACATGTATATGCATAAAATAGATAACTAATAGTAACCTAGTGTATAAAACAATAAATAAAATTAAATTTCAAAAATTTTAAAAATAAAATGTAAAAATAAAACAGAAAAAAATTTCTTCCATTCACACTGATGTATTTATAAGAATGAATTATTTCCATGCTTATATCTATAAATACATAAAAGAGGAATAAAATCTAACTTGAAACAAAAAAGAAAAAAAAAACTGAACCTAATAGTTATACAGAGGAAAACACTACCAAGGCACTTGCTCCAGTGGTAAACAATTCTGAAATTGGTCAGAGGTGGGGAATCATCTCCCATACAGCCAGCAGCCCCACCCGCCCACACAAGGAGCGTCCTATTTGCAAAGCTGGGGGACCGTGCCGAGGCCTCTGTGAGTAAACGTGAGCTGAGCCCCAGGCCAGCTGCTGCTGAACTGTTCCCACCCTTCCCAGGTGAAACACCTGAATATGTACAAGGGCTTGAAAGCCTAGAGGAAGGGCCGTGGAGCCACACCAGCGAAAGCACGCAGGCCAACTTGGTGCCTGCAGGTCAGCCAGGATGGTCCTGGCCACGGGCGCTCTTCTGGAAGCTTTCCATTGCCCTGCCTGAGATACCCCTCCTGTCCCGGCCCCCACTCCTTTTTTTCCTTACTCACCTCAGCCCGGAGAGATACTCCAGTGGAAGTTATGGGTGACACATCCTCTTCTTTACAGGTGGCAGCCTGGCAACTCCTGCAGAAAGTCCAGCAGAGCCCCACTCACACCGGGCCACCCACAAAGCCGTGGACCCTCACACCCTCCCACCAGCACAGCCCCGAGACTGCTGACGGGGCAGAGAATATGGAGTCAGGCACAGCTGCAGGGGCTTTTGCTGCCTGGAGTGCTGTTTCTATTGACCTCAAACCAGGCACACCTGGGGAGGGCTTGCCGGCAGGGTCAGGCTGCCCAGGTCAGCTAATCCTCAGCCCTCAGGGAATCACATTGCAGAAAATGGACCTCGCTAAGACAGAATATTCGCCAAGGAAAAGAAGCACACAATGCCATTTGCAGCACCGTTGATGAGTCTAGAGGTAATCACGTGACTTGGAGTAAGTCAGAAAGTGAAAGACACATATCATATCATATCACTTATAGGTGTTACCTATAAATTGATACGAGGGCAGATATTTCCACGGAGAAGGGCAATCACAGATTCATTAAACAAACTTATGGTTCACCAAAGGAAAGGTGTGAGGATTGAATTCATTACGATATTGGGGTTAACAGACATATACAAACACAGTAGACGTATATAATCACCAAAGACCTACGGAGTACCAAGAGAAGACTACTCAACATTCTGTCATAACGAACATGGGAAAAGGATCCCAGGAAGAACAGACATATGTATATGTGTAAAAGAACCACCTCTTGCACACCTACAACAAGCTAAACGTTGTACTCAAACTTGCTGTAATAAAAAATTAAAAATTAAATTAAAAACACGAACAAGAAGTAGAGAGACAAACTTGAGGGGCTTTCTCCTGGCAAATTCCGTTCTACATTCCAATCTAGAACGCGACTTCCATTGAGGCTCTGCTGCCCTAGTAACCAGATTCGGTAAGGGAGAACTGCTGCCACCTTGTGGCCGTTTCACACAACTGCAGCTTTAATCCCAGCGCTAATGGTCAGTGGATATTCCAAATCATTACAGGCCTGTAAATGACACCTGCCCTGAAAACAAATCCTGGGGTCATATATCGACCAAAAAATTCAAAAGACGTCCATATTTCAAAAAAACAGTTTCAAAAGGCATATTTCACGCACATTAGTGTTCTGATTCTTTTGCTTTCTTTCTTTCTTTGTTAAAAATACGGGAATGGAAAAAGGTAACCCTCAGAAGGGGCGAAAACGTTCACAAACGAATCAATGGACAAAGGTTTAATCGCCAATATATATATACAGCTCATGCAGCTTAATATTAATACAACAAACAACCAATACAAAAATGGGCAGAGGATCTAAATAGACGTTTCTTCAAAGAAGACACAGAGATGGCCAAGACGCACATGAAAATCTGCTCAACATCACTAATTATTAGAGAAATGCAAATCTAAACTACAATGAGGTAAGACCTCACACCTGTTAGAATCGGCATCATCAGATAATCTACAAACAACAAATTCTGGGGAGGGTGTGGACAAAAGGAACCCTCTTCCGCTATTGGTGGGAATGTAAATTGATACAGTCACTATGGAGAACAGTATGGAGGTTCCTTTAAAAAACTAAAAAGAGAATTACCATAGGATCCAGCAATCCCACTTCTGGGCATATACCGAGAGAAATCCATAAATCACAGAGACACATTCACCACAATGTTCATTGAAGCACTATTTACAATAGCCAGGTAATGGAAGCAACCTAAATGCCCACAGACAGACGAATGGATAAAGATGTGGTACATATATAAAATGGAATATTACTCAGCCATAAAAAGGAATGAAACTGAGTCATTTGTAGAGAAGTTGATGGATCTAGAGACTGTCATACAGAGTGAAGTAAGTCAGAAAGAGAAAAACAAATATTGTATATTAATGCCTATATGTGGAACCTAGAAAAATGCTACAGATGAATTGGTTTGCAGGGCAGAAATAGAGACACAGAGGTAGAGAACAAACGTATGGACACAAAGTGGGGGAAGCCATGGGGTGGTGGTGGTGGGATGAGTTGGGAGATTGGGATTGACCTGTATACATGTATATGCATAAAATAGATAACTAATAGTAACCTAGTGTATAAAAAAATAAATAAAATTAAATTTCAAAAATTTTAAAAATAAAATGTAAAAATAAAACAGAAAAAAAGTTCTTCCATTCACACTGATGTATTTATAAGAATGAATTATTTCCATGCTTATATCCATAAATACATAAAAGGGGAATAAAATCTAACTTGAACCAAAAAAGAAAAAAAAAGCTGAACCTAACAGTTATACAGAGGGAAACACAACCAAGGCACTTGCTCCAGTGGTAAACAATTCTGAAATCGGTCAGAGGTGGGGAATCATCCCCCATACAGCCAGCAGCCCCGCCCGCCCACGCAAGGAGCGTCCCTATTGCTAAGCTGGGGGACCGTGGCGAGGCCTCTGTGAGTAAACGTGAGCTGAGCCCCAGGCCAGCTGCTGCTGAACTGTTCCCACCCTTCCCAGGTGAAACACCTGAATATGTACAAGGGCTTGAAAGCCTAGAGGAAGGGCCGTGGAGCCACACCAGCGACAGCACGCAGGCCAACTTGGTGCCTGCAGGTCAGCCAGGATGGTCCTGGCCACGGGCGCTCTTCTGGAAGCTTTCCATTGCCCTGCCTGAGATACCCCTCCTGTCCCGGCCCCCACTCCTTTTTTTCCTTCCTCACCTCAGCCCGGAGAGATATTCCAGTGGAAGTTATGGGTGACACATCCTCTTCTTTACAGGTGGCAGCCTGGCAACTCCTGCAGAAAGTCCAGCAGAGCCCCACTCACACCGGGCCACCCACAAAGCCGTGGACCCTCACACCCTCCCACCAGCACAGCCCCGAGACTGCTGACGGGGCAGAGAATATGGAGTCAGGCACAGCTGCAGGGGCTATTGCTGCCTGGAGTGCTGTTTATATTGACCTCAACCCAGGCACACCTGGGGAGGGCTTGCCGGCAGGGTCAGGCTGCCCAGGTCAGCTAATCCTCAGCCCTCAGGGAATCACATTGCAGAAAATGGACCTCGCTAAGACAGAATATTCGCCAAGGAAAAAAAGGACACAATGCCATTTGCAGCACCGTAGATGAGTCTAGAGGTAATCACGTGACTTGGAGTAAGTCAGAAAGTGAAAGACACATATCATATCATATCACTTATAGGTGTTACCTATAAATTGATACCAGGGCAGATATTTCCACGGAGAAGGGCAATCACAGATTCATTAAACAAACTTATGGTTCACCAAAGGAAAGGTGTGAGGATTGAATTCATTACGATATAGGGGTTAACAGACATATACAAACACAGTAGACGTATATAATCACCAAAGACCTACGGAGTACCAAGAGAAGACTACTCAACATTCTGTCATAACGTACATGGGAAAAGGATCCCAGGAAGAACAGACATATGTATATGTGTAAAAGAACCACCTCTTGCACACCTACAACAAGCTAAACGTTGTACTCAAACTTGCTGCAATAAAAAATAAAAAATTAAATTAAAAACACGAACAAGAAGTAGTGAGACAAACTAGAGGGTCTTTCTCCTGTCACATTCCTTTCTACATTCCAATCTAGAAGGCGACTTCCATTGAGGCTCTGCTGCCCTAGTAACCAGATTTGGTAAGGGAGAACTGCTGCCACCTTGTGGCCTTTTCATACAACAGCAGGTTTAATCCCAGCGCTAATGGTCAGTGGATATTCCAAATCATTACAGGCCTGTAAATGACACCTGCCCTGAAAACAAATCCTGGGGTCATATATCGACCAAAAAATTCCAAAGACGTCCATATTTCAAAACGACAGTTTCAAGAGGCATATTTCACGCACATTAGTGTTCTGCTTCTTTTGCTTGCTTTCTTTCTTTGTTAAAAAAACGGGAATGGAAAAAGGCAACCCTCAGAATGGGCGAAAACATTCACAAACGAATCAATGGACAAAGGTTTAATCTCCAATATATATAAACAGCTCATGCAGCTTAATATTAATAAAACAAACAACCCAATACAAAAATGGGCAGAAGATCTAAAGAGACGTTTCTTCAAAGAAGACACAGAGATGGCCAAGACGCACATGACAAGCTGCTCAACATCACTAATTATTAGAGAAATGCAAACCAAAACTACAATGAGGTAAGACCTCACACCTGTTACAATCGGCATCATCAGATAATCTACAAACAACAAATTCTGGGGAGGGTGTGGACAAAAGGAACCCTCTTCCGCTATTGGTGGGAATGTAAATTGATACAGTCACTATGGAGAACAGTATGGAGGTTCCTTTAAAAAACTAAAAAGAGAATTACCATAGGATCCAGCAATCCCACTTCTGGTCATTTAGCCAGAGAAAACCACAAATCACAGAGACACATTCACCACAATGTTCATTGCAGCACTATTTACAATAGCCAGGTAATGGAAGCAACCTAAATGCCCACAGACAGACGAATGGATAAAGATGTGGTACATATATAAAATGGAATATTACTCAGCCATAAAAAGGAATGAAACTGGGTCATTTGTAGAGAAGTTGATGGATCTAGAGACTGTCATACAGAGTGATGTAAGTCAGAAAGAGAAAAACAAATATTGTATATTAATGCCTATATGTGGAACCTAGAAAAATGGTACAGATGAACTGGTTTACAGGGCAGAAATAGAGACACAGAGGTAGAGAACAAACGTATGGACACAAAGTGGGGGAAGCCATGGGGTGGTGGTGGTGGGATGAGTTGGGAGATTGGGATTGACCTGTATACATGTCTATGCATAAAATAGATAACTAATAATAACCTACTGTATAAAAAAATAAATAAAATTAAATTTCAAAATTTTTAAAAATAAAATGTAAAAATAAAACAGAAAAAAAGTTCTTCCATTCACACTGATGTATTTATAAGAATGAATTATTTCCATGCTTATATCCATAAATACATAAAAGGGGAATAAAATCTAACTTGAACCAAAAAAGAAAAAAAAAAGCTGAACCTAACAGTTATACAGAGGGAAACACAACCAAGGCACTTGCTCCAGTGGTAAACAATTCTGAAATTGGTCAGAGGTTGGGAATCATCCCCCATACAGCCAGCAGCCCCGCCCGCCCACGCAAGGAGCGTCCTTATTGCAAAGCTGTGGGACCGTGGCGAGGCCTCTGTGAGTAAACGTGAGCTGAGCCCCAGGCCAGCTGCTGCTGAAGTGTTCCCACCCTTCCCAGGTGAAACACCTGAATATGTACAAGGGCTTGAAAGCCTAGAGGAAGGGCCGTGGAGCCACACCAGCGACAGCACGCAGGCCAACTTGGTGCCTGCAGGTCGGCCAGGATGGTCCTGGCCACGGGCGCTATTCTGGAAGCTTTCCATTGCCCTGCCTGTGATACCCCTCCTGTCCCGGCCCCCACTCCATTTTTTCCTTACTCACCTCAGCCCGGAGAGATATTCCAGTGGAAGTTATGGGTGACACATCCTCTTCTTTACAGGTGGCAGCCTGGCAACTCCTGCCGAAAGTCCAGCAGAGCCCCACTCACACCGGGCCACCCACAAAGCCGTGGACCCTCACACCCTCCCACCAGCACAGCCCCGAGACTGCTGACGGGGCAGAGAATATGGAGTCAGGCACAGCTGCAGGGGCTATTGCTGCCTGGAGTGCTGTTTATATTGACCTCAACCCAGGCACACCTGGGGAGGGCTTGCCGGCAGGGTCAGGCTGCCCAGGTCAGCTAATCCTCAGCCCTCAGGGAATCACATTGCAGAAAATGGACCTCGCTAAGACAGAATATTCGCCAAGGAAAAGAAGCACACAATGCCATTTGCAGCACCGTTGATGAGTCTAGAGGTAATCACGTGACTTTGAGTAAGTCATAAAGTGAAAGACACATATCATATCATATCACTTATAGGTGTTACCTATAAATTGATACCAGGGCAGATATTTCCACGGAGAAGGGCAATCACAGATTCATTAAACAAACTTATGGTTCACCAAAGGAAAGGTGTGAGGATTGAATTCATTACGATATAGGGGTTAACAGACATATACAAACACAGTAGACGTATATAATCACCAAAGACCTACGGAGTACCAAGAGAAGACTACTCAACATTCTGTCATAACGTACATGGGAAAAGGATCTCAGGAAGAACAGACATATGTATATGTGTAAAAGAACCACCTCTTGCACACCTACAACAAGCTAAACGTTGTACTCAAACTTGCTGCAATAAAAAATAAAAAATTAAATTAAAAACACGAAAAAGAAGTAGTGAGACAAACTTGAGGGGCTTTCTCCTGGCACATTCCGTTCTACATTCCAAACTAGAACGCGAGTTCCATTGAGGCTCTGCTGCCCTAGTAACCAGATTTGGTAAGGGAGAACTGCTGCCACCTTGTGGCCGTTTCACACAACAGCAGCTTTAATCCCAGAGCTAATGGTCAGTGGATATTCCAAATCACTACAGGCCTGTAAATGACAACTGCCCTGAAAACAAATCCTGGGGTCCTATATCGACCAAAAAATTCAAAAGACGTCCATATTTCAAAACGACAGTTTCAAGAGGCATATTTCACGCACATTAGTGTTCTGCTTCTTTTGCTTTCTTTCTTTGTTTGTTATAAAAACGGGAATGGAAAAAGGTAAACCTCAGAAGGGGCGAAAACGTTCACAAACGAATCAATGGACATAGGTTTAATGTCCAATATATATAAACAGCTCATGCAGCTTAATATTAATACAACAAACAACCCAATACAAAAATGGGCAGAAGATCTAAATAGACGTTTCTTCAAAGAAGACACAGAGATGGCCAAGACGCACATGACAAGCTGCTCAACATCACTAATTATTAGAGAAATGCAAATCAAATCTACAATGAGGTAAGACCTCACACCTGTTAGAATCGGCATCATCAGATAATCTACAAACAACAAATTCTGGGGAGGGTGTGGACAAAAGGAACCCTCTTCCGCTATTGGTGGGAATGTAAATTGATACAGTCACTATGGAGAACAGTATGGAGGTTCCTTTAAAAAACTAAAAAGAGAATTACCATAGGATCCAGCAATCCCACTTCTGGGCATTTACCCAGAGAAAACCATAAATCACAGAGACACATTCACCACAATGTTCATTGCAGCACTATTTACAATAGCCAGGTAATGGAAGCAACATAAATGCCCACAGACAGACGAATGGATAAAGATGTGGTACATATATAAAATGGAATATTACTCAGCCATAAAAAGGAATGAAACTGGGTCATTTGTAGAGAAGTTGATGGATCTAGACACTGTCATACAGAGTGAAGTAAGTCAGAAAGAGAAAAACAAATATTGTGTATTAATGCCTATATGTGGAACCTAGAAAAATGGTACAGATGAACTGGTTTGCAGGGCAGAAATAGAGACACAGAGGTAGAGAACAAACGTATGGACACAAAGAGGGGGAAGCCATGGGGTGGTGGTGGTGGGATGAGTTGGGAGATTGGGACTGAACTGTATACATGACTATGCATAAAATAGATAACTAATAATAACCTACTGTATAAAAAAATAAATAAAATTAAATTTCAAAATTTTTAAAAATAAAATGTAAAAATAAAACAGAAAAAAAGTTCTTCCATTCACACTGATGTATTTATAAGAATGAATTATTTCCATGCTTATATCCATAAATACATAAAAGGGGAATAAAATCTAACTTGAACCAAAAAAGAAAAAAAAAAGCTGAACCTAACAGTTATACAGAGGGAAACACAACCAAGGCACTTGCTCCAGTGGTAAACAATTCTGAAATTGGTCAGAGGTGGGGAATCATCCCCCATACAGCCAGCAGCCCCGCCCGCCCACGCAAGGAGCGCCCTTATTGCTAAGCTCTGGGACCGTGGCGAGGCCTCTGTGAGTAAACGTGAGCTGAGCCCCAGGCCAGCTGCTGCTGAACTGTTCCCACCCTTCCCAGGTGAAACACCTGAATATGTACAAGGGCTTGAAAGCCTAGAGGAACGGCCGTGGAGCCACACCAGCGACAGCACGCAGGCCAACTTGGTGCCTGCAGGTCAGCCAGGATGGTCCTGGCCACGGGCGCTCTTCTGGAAGCTTTCCATTGCCCTGCCTGAGATACCCCTCCTGTCCCGGCCCCCACTCCTTTTTTTCCTTCCTCACCTCAGCCCGGAGAGATATTCCAGTGGAAGTTATGGGTGACACAACCTCTTCTTTACAGGTGGCAGCCTGGCAACTCCTGCAGAAAGTCCAGCAGAGCCCCACTCACACCGGGCCACCCACAAAGCCGTCGACCCTCACACCCTCCCACCAGCACAGCCCCGAGACTGCTGACGGGGCAGAGAATATGGAGTCAGGCACAGCTGCAGGGGCTATTGCTGCCTGGAGTGCTGTTTATATTGACCTCAACCCAGGCACACCTGGGGAGGGCTTGCCGGCAGGGTCAGGCTGCCCAGGTCAGCTAATCCTCAGCCCTCAGGGAATCACATTGCAGAAAATGGACCTCGCTAAGACAGAATATTCGCCAAGGAAAAAAAGGACACAATGCCATTTGCAGCACCGTAGATGAGTCTAGAGGTAATCACATGACTTGGAGTAAGTCAGAAAGTGAAAGACACATATCATATCATATCACTTATAGGTGTTACCTATAAATTGATACCAGGGCAGATATTTCCACGGAGAAGGGCAATCACAGATTCATTAAACAAACTTATGGTTCACCAAAGGAAAGGTGTGAGGATTTAATTCATTACGATATTGGGGTTAACAGACATATACAAACACAGTAGACGTATATAATCACCAAAGACCTACGGAGTACCAAGAGAAGACTACTCAACATTCTGTCATAACGTACATGGGAAAAGGATCCCAGGAAGAACAGACATATGTATATGTGTAAAAGAACCACCTCTTGCACACCTACAACAAGCTAAACGGTGTACTCAAACTTGCTGCAATAAAAAATAAAAAATTAAATTAAAAACACGAACAAGAAGTAGTGAGACAAACTTGAGGGTCTTTCTCCTGGCACATTCCTTTCTACATTCCAATCTAGAAGGCGACTTCCATTGAGGCTCTGCTGCCCTAGTAACCAGATTTGGTAAGGGAGAACTGCTGCCACCTTGTGGCCTTTTCATACAACAGCAGGTTTAATCCCAGCGCTAATGGTCAGTGGATATTCCAAATCATTACAGGCCTGTAAATGACACCTGCCCTGAAAACAAATCCTGGGGTCATATATCGACCAAAAAATTCCAAAGACGTCCATATTTCAAAACGACAGTTTCAAGAGGCATATTTCACGCACATTAGTGTTCTGCTTCTTTTGCTTGCTTTCTTTCTTTGTTAAAAAAACGGGAATGGAAAAAGGCAACCCTCAGAATGGGCGAAAACATTCACAAACGAATCAATGGACAAAGGTTTAATCTCCAATATATATAAACAGCTCATGCAGCTTAATATTAATAAAACAAACAACCCAATACAAAAATGGGCAGAAGATCTAAATAGACGTTTCTTCAAAGAAGACACAGAGATGGCCAAGACGCACATGACAAGCTGCTCAACATCACTAATTATTAGAGAAATGCAAACCAAAACTACAATGAGGTAAGACCTCACACCTGTTACAATCGGCATCATCAGATAATCTACAAACAACAAATTCTGGGGAGGGTGTGGACAAAAGGAACCCTCTTCCGCTATTGGTGGGAATGTAAATTGATAGTCACTACGGAGAACAGTATGGAGGTTCCTTTAAAAAACTAAAAAGCGAATTACCATAGGATCCAGAAATCCCACTTCTGGGCATATACCCAGAGAAAACCATAAATCACAGAGACACATTCACCACAATGTTCATTGCAGCACTATTTACAATAGCCAGGTAATGGAAGCAACCTAAATGCCCACAGACAGAGGAATGGATAAAGATGTGGTACATATATAAAATGGAATATTACTCAGCCATAAAAAGGAATGAAACTGAGTCATTTGTAGAGAAGTTGATGGATCTAGAGACTGTCATACAGAGTGAAGTAAGTCAGAAAGAGAAAAACAAATATTGTATATTAATGCCTATATGTGGAACCTAGAAAAATGGTACAGATGAACTGGTTTGCAGGGCAGAAATAGAGACACAGAGGTAGAGAACAAACGTATGGACACAAAGTGGGGGAAGCCATGGGGTGGTGGTGGTGGGATGAGTTGGGAGATTGGGATTGACCTGTATACATGTCTATGCATAAAATAGATAACTAATAATAACCTACTGTATAAAAAAATAAATAAAATTAAATTTCAAAATTTTTAAAAATAAAATGTAAAAATAAAACAGAAAAAAAGTTCTTCCATTCACACTGATGTATTTATAAGAATGAATTATTTCCATGCTTATATCCATAAATACATAAAAGGGGAATAAAATCTAACTTGAACCAAAAAAGAAAAAACCTGAACCCACCAGTTATACAGAGGAAAACCCTATCAGGGCACTTGCTCCAGCGGTAAACAATTCTGAAATTGGTCAGAGGTGGGGAATCTTCTCCCATACAGCCAGCAACCCACACCCCACGCAAGGAGCGTCCTCATTGCAAAGTTGGGGGATCGTGCAGAGGCATCTCTGAATAAAGGTGAGCTGAGCCCCAGGCCAGCTGCTGCTGAACTGTTCCCACCTTTCCCAGGTAAAACACCAGAATATGTACAAGGGCTTGAAAGACTAGAGGAAGGGCCGTGGAGCCACACCAGCAACAGCACACTGGCCAACTTGGTGCCTGCAGGCCAGCCAGGGTGGTCCTGCCCCCGGGCGCTCTTCCGGAAGCTTTCCATTGTCCTGCCTGAGATACCCCACCTGTCCCGGCCCCCACTGCTTTTTTCCTTCCTCACCTCTGTCCGGAGAGAAATTCCAACGGAAGGTATGGGTGACACATCCTCTTCTTTACAGGTGGCAGCCTGGCAACTCCTGCAGAAAGGCCAGCAGAACCCCACTCACACCGGGCCAGCAACAAAGATGTGGCCCCTATTCCCTCCCACCAGCACAGCCCCGAAACTGCTGACGGGGCAGAGAATATGGAGTCAGGCACGGCTTCAGGGGCTATTGCTGCCTGGAGCACTGTTTATATTGACCTCAACCAGGCACACCTGGGGAGGGCCGGGCGGCAGGGTAAGGCTCCCCAGGTCAGCTAATCCACAACACTCAGGGAATCACATTGTTGTAAATGGACCTCGCTAAGGCAGAAGAGAAGCCAAGGACAAAGAGAACACAATGCCATTTGCACCACCGTAGATGAGTCTAGAGGTAATCACGTGACTTGTAGTAAGTCAGAAAGTGAAAGACACATATCATATCATATCACTTATAGGTGTTACCTAAAAATGGATTCCAGGGCAGATATTTCCACCGAGAAGGGCAATCAGAGATTCATTAAACAAACTCATGCTTCACCAATGGAAAGGTGTGAGGATTGGTTTCATTACGATATCGGGGTTAACAGACTTATACAAACACAGGTGACATATATAATCACAAAAGACCTACGGAATACCAAAAGACTACTCAACATTCTGTCATAACGTACATGGGAAAAGGATCCCAGGAAAAACGACATGTGTATATGTGTAAAAGAACCACATCTTCCACACCTCCACCAAGCCAAACATTGTAATCAAACTTGCTGTAATAAAAAATAAAAAATTAAATTAAAAACACGAACAAGAAGTAGTGAGACAAACTTGAGGGGCTTTCTCCTGGCACATTCCATTCTAAATTCCAATCTAGAACACGACTTCCATTGAGGCTCTGTTGCACTAATAACCAGATTTGAAAGAGAGAACTGCTGCCACCTTGTGGCCGTTTCACACAACAGCAGCTTTAATCCCAGCACTAAATTTCAGCTGATACTCAAAATCATTGCAGGCCTGTAAATGACACCTGCCCTGAAAACAAATCCTGGGGTCACATATCGACCAAAAAATTCAAAGGACGTCCATATTTCAAAACGACCGTTTCAAAAGCCATATTTTACGCACATTAGTGTTCTGCTTCTTCGTCTTTCTTTCTTTTTTGGTTAAAAAAACGGGAATGGAAAAAGGCATCCCTCAGAAAGGGCGAAAATCGTTGCAAACGAATCAATGGACAAAGGTTTACTCTCCAATATATAAAAACAGCTCATGCGGCTTAATATTAAAAAAGCAAACAACCCAATACAAAAATGGGCAGAAGATCTAAAGAGACGTTTCTTCAAAGAAGACACAGAGATGGCCAAGACGCACATGAAAAGCTGCTCTAGAGCACTAATTATTAGAGAAATGCAAATCAAAACTACAATGAGGTATCACCTCACACCTGTTAGAATCGGCATCATCAGAAAATCTACAAACAACAAATTCTGGGGAGGGTGGGGACAAAAGGATCCCTCTTCCACTATTGGTGGGAATGTAACTTGATACATTCACTATGGAGAACACTATGGAGTTTCCTTAAAAAAACTAGAAATAGAATTTCCATCTGATCCATCAATCCCACTTCTGGGCATATACCCAGAGAAAACCATAAATCAAAAAGGCACATTCACCACAATGTTCATTGCAGCACTATTTACAATAGCCAGGTAATGGAAGCAACCTAAATGCCCACAGACAGATGAATGGATAAAGATGTGGTACATGTATAAAATGGAATATTACTCAGCCATTAAACGGAATGAAACTGGGTCATTTGTAGAGACATCGATGGATCTAGAGACTGTCATACACAATGAAGTAAGTCAGAAAGAGGACAAATATTGTATATTAATGCATATATGTGGAACCTAAAAACTGGTACAGATGAACTGGTTTGCAGGAAAGAAATAGAGACAGAGGTAGAGAACAAACGTATGGACACCAAGTGTGGGAAGCCATGGTGTGGTGGTGGTGGGATGAGTTGGGAGATTGGGATTGACCTGCATACATGTATATGCATAAAATACATAACTGATAATAACCTGCTGTATAAAGAAGTAAATAAAATTAAATTTCAAAATTTTAAAAAAGAAAATTTAAAAATAATACAGAAAATGTTCTTCCCTTCACACAGATGTATTTATAGGAATGAATTATTTCCATGCTTATATCTATAAATACATAAAAGAGGAATAAAATCTAACTTGAACCATAAAAGAAAAAAAAAAACCTGAACCCACCAGTTATACAGAGGAAAACCCTATCAGGGCACTTGCTCCAGCGGTAAACAATTGTGAAATTGGTCAGAGGTGGGGAATCATCCCCCATACAGCCAGCAACACACACCCCACGCAAGGAGCGTCCTCATTGCAAAGCTGGGGGATCGTGCAGAGGCATCTCTGAATAAAGGTGAGCTGAGCCCCAGCTCAGCTGCTGCTGAACTCTTCCCACCTTTCCCAGGTAAAACACCTGAATATGTATAAGGGCTTGAAAGACTAAATGAAGGGCCGTGGAGCCACACCAGCGACAGCACGCAGGCCAACTTGGTGCCTGCAGGCCAGCCAGGGTGGTCCTGCCCCCGGGCGCTCTTCCGGAAGCTTTCCATTGTCCTGCCTGAGATACCCCACCTGTCCCGGCCCCCACTGCTTTTTTCCTTCCTCACCTCTGTCCGGAGAGAAATTCCAACGGAAGGTATGGGTGACACATCCTCTTCTTTACAGGTGGCAGCCTGGCAACTCCTGCAGAAAGGCCAGCAGAACCCCACTCACACCGGGCCAGCAACAAAGATGTGGCCCCTATTCCCTCCCACCAGCACAGCCCCGAAACTGCTGACGGGGCAGAGAATATGGAGTCAGGCACGGCTTCAGGGGCTATTGCTGCCTGGAGCGCTGTTTATATTGACCTCAACCAGGCACACCTGGGGAGGGCCGGGCGGCAGGGTAAGGCTCCCCAGGTCAGCTAATCCACAACACTCAGGGAATCACATTGTTGTAAATGGACCTCGCTAAGGCAGAAGAGAAGCCAAGGACAAAGAGAACACAATGCCATTTGCACCACCGTAGATGAGTCTAGAGGTAATCACGTGACTTGTAGTAAGTCAGAAAGTGAAAGACACATATCATATCATATCACTTATAGGTGTTACCTAAAAATGGATTCCAGGGCAGATATTTCCACCGAGAAGGGCAATCAGAGATTCATTAAACAAACTCATGCTTCACCAATGGAAAGGTGTGAGGATTGGTTTCATTACGATATCGGGGTTAACAGACTTATACAAACACAGGTGACATATATAATCACAAAAGACCTACGGAATACCAAAAGACTACTCAACATTCTGTCATAACGTACATGGGAAAAGGATCCCAGGAAAAACGACATGTGTATATGTGTAAAAGAACCACATCTTCCACACCTCCACCAAGCCAAACATTGTAATCAAACTTGCTGTAATAAAAAATAAAAAATTAAATTAAAAACACGAACAAGAAGTAGTGAGACAAACTTGAGGGGCTTTCTCCTGGCACATTCCATTCTAAATTCCAATCTAGAACACGACTTCCATTGAGGCTCTGTTGCACTAATAACCAGATTTGAAAGAGAGAACTGCTGCCACCTTGTGGCCGTTTCACACAACAGCAGCTTTAATCCCAGCACTAAATTTCAGCTGATACTCAAAATCATTGCAGGCCTGTAAATGACACCTGCCCTGAAAACAAATCCTGGGGTCACATATCGACCAAAAAATTCAAAGGACGTCCATATTTCAAAACGACCGTTTCAAAAGCCATATTTTACGCACATTAGTGTTCTGCTTCTTCGTCTTTCTTTCTTTTTTGGTTAAAAAAACGGGAATGGAAAAAGGCATCCCTCAGAAAGGGCGAAAATCGTTGCAAACGAATCAATGGACAAAGGTTTACTCTCCAATATATAAAAACAGCTCATGCGGCTTAATATTAAAAAAGCAAACAACCCAATACAAAAATGGGCAGAAGATCTAAAGAGACGTTTCTTCAAAGAAGACACAGAGATGGCCAAGACGCACATGAAAAGCTGCTCTAGAGCACTAATTATTAGAGAAATGCAAATCAAAACTACAATGAGGTATCACCTCACACCTGTTAGAATCGGCATCATCAGAAAATCTACAAACAACAAATTCTGGGGAGGGTGGGGACAAAAGGATCCCTCTTCCACTATTGGTGGGAATGTAACTTGATACATTCACTATGGAGAACACTATGGAGTTTCCTTAAAAAAACTAGAAATAGAATTTCCATCTGATCCATCAATCCCACTTCTGGGCATATACCCAGAGAAAACCATAAATCAAAAAGGCACATTCACCACAATGTTCATTGCAGCACTATTTACAATAGCCAGGTAATGGAAGCAACCTAAATGCCCACAGACAGATGAATGGATAAAGATGTGGTACATGTATAAAATGGAATATTACTCAGCCATTAAACGGAATGAAACTGGGTCATTTGTAGAGACATCGATGGATCTAGAGACTGTCATACACAATGAAGTAAGTCAGAAAGAGGACAAATATTGTATATTAATGCATATATGTGGAACCTAAAAACTGGTACAGATGAACTGGTTTGCAGGAAAGAAATAGAGACAGAGGTAGAGAACAAACGTATGGACACCAAGTGTGGGAAGCCATGGTGTGGTGGTGGTGGGATGAGTTGGGAGATTGGGATTGACCTGCATACATGTATATGCATAAAATACATAACTGATAATAACCTGCTGTATAAAGAAGTAAATAAAATTAAATTTCAAAATTTTAAAAAAGAAAATTTAAAAATAATACAGAAAATGTTCTTCCCTTCACACAGATGTATTTATAGGAATGAATTACTTCCATGCTTATATCTATAAATACATAAAAGAGGAATAAAATCTAACTTGAACCATAAAAGAAAAAAAAAAACCTGAACCCACCAGTTATACAGAGGAAAACCCTATCAGGGCACTTGCTCCAGCGGTAAACAATTGTGAAATTGGTCAGAGGTGGGGAATCATCCCCCATACAGCCAGCAACACACACCCCACGCAAGGAGCGTCCCCATTGCAAAGCTGGGGGATCGTGCAGAGGCATCTCTGAATAAAGGTGAGCTGAGCCCCAGCTCAGCTGCTGCTGAACTCTTCCCACCTTTCCCAGGTAAAACACCTGAATATGTATAAGGGCTTGAAAGACTAAATGAAGGGCCGTGGAGCCACACCAGCGACAGCACGCAGGCCAACTTGGTGCCTGCAGGCCAGCCAGGGTGGTCCTGCCCCCGGGCGCTCTTCCGGAAGCTTTCCATTGTCCTGCCTGAGATACCCCACCTGTCCCGGCCCCCACTGCTTTTTTCCTTCCTCACCTCTGTCCGGAGAGAAATTCCCGCGGATGGTTTGGGTGACACATCATCTTCTTTACAGGTGGCAGCCTGGCAACTCCTGCAGAAAGGCCAGCAGAACCCCACTCACACCGGGCCACCAACAAAGCTTTGGCCCCTCATTCCCTCCCACCAGCACAGCCCCGAGACTGCTGACGGGGCAGAGAATATGGAGTCAGGCACAGCTTCAGGGGCTATTGCTGCCTGGAGCGCTGTTTATATTGACCTCAACCAGGCACACCTGGTGAGGGCCGGGTGGCAGGGTAAGGCTGCCCAGGTCAGCTAATCCACAACACTCAGGGAATCACATTGTTGAAAATGGACCTCGCTAAGGCAGAAGAGAAGCCAAGGAAAAAAAGAACACAATGCCATTTGCACCACCGTAGATGAGTCGAGAGGTAATCACGTGACTTGTAGTAAGTCAGAAAGTGAAAGACACATATCATATGATATCACTTATAGGTGTTACCTAAAAATGGATACCAGGGCAGATATTTCCACCGAGAAGGGCAATCAGAGATTCATTAAACAAACTTATGGTTCACCAAAGGAAAGGTGTGAGGATTGGTTTCATTACGATATTGGGGTTAACAGACTTATACAAACACAGGTGACATATATAATCACCAAAGACCTAAGGAATACCAAAAGACTACTCAACATTCTGTCATAACGTACATGGGAAAAGGATCCCAGGAAAAACAGACATGTGTATATGTGTAAAAGAACCAACCACATCTTCCACACCTCTAACAAGCCAAACATTGTAATCAAACTTGCTGTAATAAAAAATAAAAATTAAATTAAAAACACGAACAAGAAGTAGGGAGACAAACTTGAGGGGCTTTCTCCTGGCACATTCCATTCTAAATTCCAATCTAGAACACGACTTCCATTGAGGCTCTCTTGCCCTAGTAACCAGAATTGGTAAGGGAGAACTGCTGCCACCTTGTGGCCGTTTCACACAACAGCAGCTTTAATCCCAGCGCTAATGGTCAGTTGATATTCAAAATCATTGCAGGCCCGTAAATGACACCTGCCCTGAAAACAAATCCTGGGGTCACATATCGACCAAAAAATTCAAAGGACGTCCATATTTCAAAACGACCATTTCAAAAGGCATATTTTACGCACATTAGTGTTCTGCTTCTTTGTCTTTCTTTCTTTTTTGGTTAAAAAAACGGGAATGGAAAAAGGCATCCCTCAGAAAGTGCGAAAATCGTTGCAAACGAATCAATGGACAAAGGTTTACTCTCCAATATATAAAAACAGCTCATGCGGCTTAATATTAAAAAAAACAAACAACCCAATACAAAAATGGGCAGAAGATCTAAAGAGACGTTTCTTCAAAGAAGACACAGAGATGGCCAAGACGCACATGAAAAGCTGCTCTAGAGCACTAATTATTAGAGAAATGCAAATCAAAACTACAATGAGGTATCACCTCACACCTGTTAGAATCGGCATCATCAGAAAATCTACAAACAACAAATTCTGGGGAGGGTGGGGACAAAAGGATCCCTCTTCCACTATTGGTGGGAATGTAAATTGATACATTCACTATGGAGAACACTATGGAGTTTCCTTAAAAAAACTAGAAATAGAATTTCCATCTGATCCAGCAATCCCACTTCTGGGCATATACCCAGAGAAAACCATAAATCAAAAAGGCACATTCACCACAATGTTCATTGCAGCACTATTTACAATAGCCAGGTAATGGAAGCAACCTAAATGCCCACAGACAGATGAATGGATAAAGATGTGGTACATATATAAAATGGAATATTACTCAGCCATAAAAAGGAATGAACCTGGGTCATTTGTAGAGAAGTCTATGGATCTACAGACTGTCATACAGTGTGAAGTAAGTCAGAAAGAGAAAAACAAATATTGTATATTAATGCCTATATGTGGAACCTAGAAAAATGCTACAGATGAACTGGTTTGCCGGGCAGAAATAGAGACACAGAGGTAGAGAACAAACGTATGGACACAAAGTGGCGGAAGCCATGGGGTGGTGGTGGTGGGATGAGTTGGGAGATTGGGATTGACCTGTATACATGTCTATGCATAAAATAGATAACTAATAATAACCTACTGTATAAAAATAAATAAATAAAATTAAATTTCAAAAATTTTAAAAATAAAATGTAAAAATGAAACAGAAAAAATGTTCTTCCATTCACACTGATGTATTTGTAAGAGTGAATTACTTCCATGCTTATATCCATAAATACATAAAAGAGGAATAAAATCTAACTTGAACCAAAAAAGAAAAAAAAAAATGAACCTAACAGTTATACAGAGGAAAACACTACCAAGGCACTTGCTCCAGTGGTAAACAATTCTGAAATTGGTCAGAGGTGGGGAATCATCTCCCATAGAGCCAGCAGCCCCGCCCGCCCACGCAAGGAGCATCCTTATTGCAAAGCTGGGGGACCGTGCCGAGGCCTCTGTGAGTAAACATGAGCTGAGCCCCAGGCCAGCTGCTGCTGAAGTGTTCCCACCCTTCCCAGGTGAAACACCTGAATATGTACAAGGGCTTGAAAGCCTAGAGGAAGGGCCGTGGACCCACACCAGCGACAGCACGCAGGCCACCTTGGTGCCTGCAGGTCAGCCAGGATGGTCCTGGCCACGGGCGCTCTTCTGGAAACTTTCCATTGCCCTGCCTGAGATACCCCTCCTGTCCCGGCCCCCACTCCTTTTTTTCCTTCCTCACCTCAGCCCGGAGAGATATTCCAGTGGAAGTTATGGGTGACACATCCTCTTCTTTACAGGTGGCAGCCTGGCAACTCCTGCAGAAAGTCCAGCAGAGCCCCGCTCACACCGGGCCACCCACAAAGCCGTGGACCCTCACAACCTCCCAGCAGCACAGCCCCGAGACTGCTGACGGGGCAGAGAATATGGAGTCAGGCACAGCGGCAGGGGCTATTGCTGCCTGGAGTGCTGTTTATATTGACATCAACCCAGGCACACTTGGGGAGGGCTTGCCGGCAGGGTCAGGCTGCCCAGGTCAGCTAATCCTCAGCCCTCAGGGAATCACATTGCAGAAAATGGACCTCGCTAAGACAGAATATTAGCCAAGGAAAAAAAGCACACAATGCCATTTGCAGCACCGTAGATGAGTCTAGAGGTAATCACGTGACTTGGAGTAAGTCAGAAAGTGAAAGGCACATATCATATCATATCAATTATAGGTGTTACCTATAAATTGATACCAGGGCAGATATTTCCACGGAGAAGGGCAATCAAAGATTCATTAAACAAACTTATGGTTCACTAAAGGAAAGGTGTGAGGATTGAATTCATTATGATATTGGGGTTAACAGACATATACAAACACAGTAGACGTATATAATCACCAAAGACCTACGGAGTACCAAGAGAAGACTACTCAACATTCTGTCATAACGAACATGGGAAAAGGATCCCAGGAAGAACAGACATATGTATATGTGTAAAAGAACCACCTCTTGCACACCTACAACAAGCTAAACGTTGTACTCCAACTTGCTGTAATAAAAAATAAAAAATTAAATTAAAAACACGAACAAGAATTTGTGAGAAAAACTTGAGGGGCTTTCTCCTGGTACATTCCGTTCTACATTCCAATCTAGAAGGCGACTTCCATTGAGGCTCTGCTGCCCTAGTAACCAGATTTGGTAAGTGAGAACTGCTGCCACCTTGTGGCCGTTTCACACAACAGCAGCTTTAATCCCAGCGCTAATGGTCAGTGGATATTCCAAATCATTACAGGCCTGTAAATGACACCTGCCCTGAAAACAAATCCTGGGGTCATATATCGACCAAAAAATTCAAAAGACGTCCATATTTCAAAACGACAGTTTCAAGAGGCATATTTCACGCACATTAGTGTTCTGCTTCTTTTGATTTCTTTCTTTCTTTGTTAAAAAAACGGGAATGGAAAAAGTTAACCCTCAGAAGGGGCGAAAACGTTCACAAACGAATCAATGGACAAAGGTTTAATCTCCAATATATATATACAGCTCATGCAGCTTAATATTTATACAACAAACAACCCAATACAAAAATGGGCAGAAGATCTAAATAGACGTTTCTTCAAAGACACAGAGATGGCCAAGACGCACATGAAAAGCTGCTCAACATCACTAATTATTAGAGAAATGCAAATCAAAACTACAATGAGGTAAGACCTCACACCTGTTAGAATCAGCATCATCAGATAATCTACAAACAACAAATTCTGGGGAGGGTGTGGACAAAAGGAACCCTCTTCCGCTATTGGGGGGAATGTAAATTGATACAGTCACTATGGAGAACAGTATGGAGGTTCCTTTAAAAAACTAAAAAGCGAATTACCATAGGATCCAGAAATCCCACTTCTGGGCATATACCCAGAGAAAACCATAAATCACAGAGACACATTCACCACAATGTTCATTGCAGCACTATTTACAATAGCCAGGTAATGGAAGCAACCTAAATGCCCACAGACAGAGGAATGGATAAAGATGTGGTACATATATAAAATGGAATATTACTCAGCCATAAAAAGGAATGAAACTGAGTCATTTGTAGAGAAGTTGATGGATCTAGAGACTGTCATACAGAGTGAAGTAAGTCAGAAAGAGAAAAACAAATATTGTATATTAATGCCTATATGTGGAACCTAGAAAAATGGTACAGATGAACTGGTTTGCAGGGCAGAAATAGAGACACAGAGGTAGAGAACAAACGTATGGACACAAAGTGGGGGAAGCCATGGGGTGGTGGTGGTGGGATGAGTTGGGAGATTGGGATTGACCTGTATACATGTCTATGCATAAAATAGATAACTAATAATAACCTACTGTATAAAAAAATAAATAAAATTAAATTTCAAAATTTTTAAAAATAAAATGTAAAAATAAAACAGAAAAAAAGTTCTTCCATTCACACTGATGTATTTATAAGAATGAATTATTTCCATGCTTATATCCATAAATACATAAAAGGGGAATAAAATCTAACTTGAACCAAAAAAGAAAAAACGTGAACCCACCAGTTATACAGAGGAAAACCCTATCAGGGCACTTGCTCCAGCGGTAAACAATTCTGAAATTGGTCAGAGGTGGGGAATCTTCTCCCATACAGCCAGCAACCCACACCCCACGCAAGGAGCGTCCTCATTGCAAAGTTGGGGGATCGTGCAGAGGCATCTCTGAATAAAGGTGAGCTGAGCCCCAGGCCAGCTGCTGCTGAACTGTTCCCACCTTTCCCAGGTAAAACACCAGAATATGTACAAGGGCTTGAAAGACTAGAGGAAGGGCCGTGGAGCCACACCAGCAACAGCACACTGGCCAACTTGGTGCCTGCAGGCCAGCCAGGGTGGTCCTGGCCCCGGGCGCTCTTCCGGAAGCTTTCCATTGTCCTGCCTGAGATACCCCACCTGTCCCGGCCCCCACTGCTTTTTTCCTTCCTCACCTCTGTCCGGAGAGAAATTCCAACGGAAGGTATGGGTGACACATCCTCTTCTTTACAGGTGGCAGCCTGGCAACTCCTGCAGAAAGGCCAGCAGAACCCCACTCACACCGGGCCAGCAACAAAGATGTGGCCCCTATTCCCTCCCACCAGCACAGCCCCGAAACTGCTGACGGGGCAGAGAATATGGAGTCAGGCACGGCTTCAGGGGCTATTGCTGCCTGGAGCACTGTTTATATTGACCTCAACCAGGCACACCTGGGGAGGGCCGGGCGGCAGGGTAAGGCTCCCCAGGTCAGCTAATCCACAACACTCAGGGAATCACATTGTTGTAAATGGACCTCGCTAAGGCAGAAGAGAAGCCAAGGACAAAGAGAACACAATGCCATTTGCACCACCGTAGATGAGTCTAGAGGTAATCACGTGACTTGTAGTAAGTCAGAAAGTGAAAGACACATATCATATCATATCACTTATAGGTGTTACCTAAAAATGGATTCCAGGGCAGATATTTCCACCGAGAAGGGCAATCAGAGATTCATTAAACAAACTCATGCTTCACCAATGGAAAGGTGTGAGGATTGGTTTCATTACGATATCGGGGTTAACAGACTTATACAAACACAGGTGACATATATAATCACAAAAGACCTACGGAATACCAAAAGACTACTCAACATTCTGTCATAACGTACATGGGAAAAGGATCCCAGGAAAAACGACATGTGTATATGTGTAAAAGAACCACATCTTCCACACCTCCACCAAGCCAAACATTGTAATCAAACTTGCTGTAATAAAAAATAAAAAATTAAATTAAAAACACGAACAAGAAGTAGTGAGACAAACTTGAGGGGCTTTCTCCTGGCACATTCCATTCTAAATTCCAATCTAGAACACGACTTCCATTGAGGCTCTGTTGCACTAATAACCAGATTTGAAAGAGAGAACTGCTGCCACCTTGTGGCCGTTTCACACAACAGCAGCTTTAATCCCAGCACTAAATTTCAGCTGATACTCAAAATCATTGCAGGCCTGTAAATGACACCTGCCCTGAAAACAAATCCTGGGGTCACATATCGACCAAAAAATTCAAAGGACGTCCATATTTCAAAACGACCGTTTCAAAAGCCATATTTTACGCACATTAGTGTTCTGCTTCTTCGTCTTTCTTTCTTTTTTGGTTAAAAAAACGGGAATGGAAAAAGGCATCCCTCAGAAAGGGCGAAAATCGTTGCAAACGAATCAATGGACAAAGGTTTACTCTCCAATATATAAAAACAGCTCATGCGGCTTAATATTAAAAAAGCAAACAACCCAATACAAAAATGGGCAGAAGATCTAAAGAGACGTTTCTTCAAAGAAGACACAGAGATGGCCAAGACGCACATGAAAAGCTGCTCTAGAGCACTAATTATTAGAGAAATGCAAATCAAAACTACAATGAGGTATCACCTCACACCTGTTAGAATCGGCATCATCAGAAAATCTACAAACAACAAATTCTGGGGAGGGTGGGGACAAAAGGATCCCTCTTCCACTATTGGTGGGAATGTAACTTGATACATTCACTATGGAGAACACTATGGAGTTTCCTTAAAAAAACTAGAAATAGAATTTCCATCTGATCCATCAATCCCACTTCTGGGCATATACCCAGAGAAAACCATAAATCAAAAAGGCACATTCACCACAATGTTCATTGCAGCACTATTTACAATAGCCAGGTAATGGAAGCAACCTAAATGCCCACAGACAGATGAATGGATAAAGATGTGGTACATGTATAAAATGGAATATTACTCAGCCATTAAACGGAATGAAACTGGGTCATTTGTAGAGACATCGATGGATCTAGAGACTGTCATACACAATGAAGTAAGTCAGAAAGAGGACAAATATTGTATATTAATGCATATATGTGGAACCTAAAAACTGGTACAGATGAACTGGTTTGCAGGAAAGAAATAGAGACAGAGGTAGAGAACAAACGTATGGACACCAAGTGTGGGAAGCCATGGTGTGGTGGTGGTGGGATGAGTTGGGAGATTGGGATTGACCTGCATACATGTATATGCATAAAATACATAACTGATAATAACCTGCTGTATAAAGAAGTAAATAAAATTAAATTTCAAAATTTTAAAAAAGAAAATTTAAAAATAATACAGAAAATGTTCTTCCCTTCACACAGATGTATTTATAGGAATGAATTATTTCCATGCTTATATCTATAAATACATAAAAGAGGAATAAAATCTAACTTGAACCATAAAAGAAAAAAAAAAACCTGAACCCACCAGTTATACAGAGGAAAACCCTATCAGGGCACTTGCTCCAGCGGTAAACAATTGTGAAATTGGTCAGAGGTGGGGAATCATCCCCCATACAGCCAGCAACACACACCCCACGCAAGGAGCGTCCTCATTGCAAAGCTGGGGGATCGTGCAGAGGCATCTCTGAATAAAGGTGAGCTGAGCCCCAGCTCAGCTGCTGCTGAACTCTTCCCACCTTTCCCAGGTAAAACACCTGAATATGTATAAGGGCTTGAAAGACTAAATGAAGGGCCGTGGAGCCACACCAGCGACAGCACGCAGGCCAACTTGGTGCCTGCAGGCCAGCCAGGGTGGTCCTGCCCCCGGGCGCTCTTCCGGAAGCTTTCCATTGTCCTGCCTGAGATACCCCACCTGTCCCGGCCCCCACTGCTTTTTTCCTTCCTCACCTCTGTCCGGAGAGAAATTCCCGCGGATGGTTTGGGTGACACATCATCTTCTTTACAGGTGGCAGCCTGGCAACTCCTGCAGAAAGGCCAGCAGAACCCCACTCACACCGGGCCACCAACAAAGCTTTGGCCCCTCATTCCCTCCCACCAGCACAGCCCCGAGACTGCTGACGGGGCAGAGAATATGGAGTCAGGCACAGCTTCAGGGGCTATTGCTGCCTGGAGCGCTGTTTATATTGACCTCAACCAGGCACACCTGGTGAGGGCCGGGTGGCAGGGTAAGGCTGCCCAGGTCAGCTAATCCACAACACTCAGGGAATCACATTGTTGAAAATGGACCTCGCTAAGGCAGAAGAGAAGCCAAGGAAAAAAAGAACACAATGCCATTTGCACCACCGTAGATGAGTCGAGAGGTAATCACGTGACTTGTAGTAAGTCAGAAAGTGAAAGACACATATCATATGATATCACTTATAGGTGTTACCTAAAAATGGATACCAGGGCAGATATTTCCACCGAGAAGGGCAATCAGAGATTCATTAAACAAACTTATGGTTCACCAAAGGAAAGGTGTGAGGATTGGTTTCATTACGATATTGGGGTTAACAGACTTATACAAACACAGGTGACATATATAATCACCAAAGACCTAAGGAATACCAAAAGACTACTCAACATTCTGTCATAACGTACATGGGAAAAGGATCCCAGGAAAAACAGACATGTGTATATGTGTAAAAGAACCAACCACATCTTCCACACCTCCAACAAGCCAAACATTGTAATCAAACTTGCTGTAATAAAAAATAAAAATTAAATTAAAAACACGAACAAGAAGTAGGGAGACAAACTTGAGGGGCTTTCTCCTGGCACATTCCATTCTAAATTCCAATCTAGAACACGACTTCCATTGAGGCTCTCTTGCCCTAGTAACCAGAATTGGTAAGGGAGAACTGCTGCCACCTTGTGGCCGTTTCACACAACAGCAGCTTTAATCCCAGCGCTAATGGTCAGTTGATATTCAAAATCATTGCAGGCCCGTAAATGACACCTGCCCTGAAAACAAATCCTGGGGTCACATATCGACCAAAAAATTCAAAGGACGTCCATATTTCAAAACGACCATTTCAAAAGGCATATTTTACGCACATTAGTGTTCTGCTTCTTTGTCTTTCTTTCTTTTTTGGTTAAAAAAACGGGAATGGAAAAAGGCATCCCTCAGAAAGTGCGAAAATCGTTGCAAACGAATCAATGGACAAAGGTTTACTCTCCAATATATAAAAACAGCTCATGCGGCTTAATATTAAAAAAAACAAACAACCCAATACAAAAATGGGCAGAAGATCTAAAGAGACGTTTCTTCAAAGAAGACACAGAGATGGCCAAGACGCACATGAAAAGCTGCTCTAGAGCACTAATTATTAGAGAAATGCAAATCAAAACTACAATGAGGTATCACCTCACACCTGTTAGAATCGGCATCATCAGAAAATCTACAAACAACAAATTCTGGGGAGGGTGGGGACAAAAGGATCCCTCTTCCACTATTGGTGGGAATGTAAATTGATACATTCACTATGGAGAACACTATGGAGTTTCCTTAAAAAAACTAGAAATAGAATTTCCATCTGATCCAGCAATCCCACTTCTGGGCATATACACAGAGAAAACCATAAATCAAAAAGGCACATTCACCACAATGTTCATTGCAGCACTATTTACAATAGCCAGGTAATGGAAGCAACCTAAATGCCCACAGACAGATGAATGGATAAAGATGTGGTACATATATAAAATGGAATATTACTCAGCCATAAAAAGGAATGAACCTGGGTCATTTGTAGAGAAGTCTATGGATCTACAGACTGTCATACAGTGTGAAGTAAGTCAGAAAGAGAAAAACAAATATTGTATATTAATGCCTATATGTGGAACCTAGAAAAATGCTACAGATGAACTGGTTTGCCGGGCAGAAATAGAGACACAGAGGTAGAGAACAAACGTATGGACACAAAGTGGCGGAAGCCATGGGGTGGTGGTGGTGGGATGAGTTGGGAGATTGGGATTGACCTGTATACATGTCTATGCATAAAATAGATAACTAATAATAACCTACTGTATAAAAATAAATAAATAAAATTAAATTTCAAAAATTTTAAAAATAAAATGTAAAAATGAAACAGAAAAAATGTTCTTCCATTCACACTGATGTATTTGTAAGAGTGAATTATTTCCATGCTTATATCCATAAATACATAAAAGAGGAATAAAATCTAACTTGAACCAAAAAAGAAAAAAAAAATGAACCTAACAGTTATACAGAGGAAAACACTACCAAGGCACTTGCTCCAGTGGTAAACAATTCTGAAATTGGTCAGAGGTGGGGAATCATCTCCCATAGAGCCAGCAGCCCCGCCCGCCCACGCAAGGAGCATCCTTATTGCAAAGCTGGGGGACCGTGCCGAGGCCTCTGTGAGTAAACATGAGCTGAGCCCCAGGCCAGCTGCTGCTGAAGTGTTCCCACCCTTCCCAGGTGAAACACCTGAATATGTACAAGGGCTTGAAAGCCTAGAGGAAGGGCCGTGGACCCACACCAGCGACAGCACGCAGGCCACCTTGGTGCCTGCAGGTCAGCCAGGATGGTCCTGGCCACGGGCGCTCTTCTGGAAACTTTCCATTGCCCTGCCTGAGATACCCCTCCTGTCCCGGCCCCCACTCCTTTTTTTCCTTCCTCACCTCAGCCCGGAGAGATATTCCAGTGGAAGTTATGGGTGACACATCCTCTTCTTTACAGGTGGCAGCCTGGCAACTCCTGCAGAAAGTCCAGCAGAGCCCCGCTCACACCGGGCCACCCACAAAGCCGTGGACCCTCACAACCTCCCAGCAGCACAGCCCCGAGACTGCTGACGGGGCAGAGAATATGGAGTCAGGCACAGCGGCAGGGGCTATTGCTGCCTGGAGTGCTGTTTATATTGACATCAACCCAGGCACACTTGGGGAGGGCTTGCCGGCAGGGTCAGGCTGCCCAGGTCAGCTAATCCTCAGCCCTCAGGGAATCACATTGCAGAAAATGGACCTCGCTAAGACAGAATATTAGCCAAGGAAAAAAAGCACACAATGCCATTTGCAGCACCGTAGATGAGTCTAGAGGTAATCACGTGACTTGGAGTAAGTCAGAAAGTGAAAGGCACATATCATATCATATCAATTATAGGTGTTACCTATAAATTGATACCAGGGCAGATATTTCCACGGAGAAGGGCAATCAAAGATTCATTAAACAAACTTATGGTTCACTAAAGGAAAGGTGTGAGGATTGAATTCATTATGATATTGGGGTTAACAGACATATACAAACACAGTAGACGTATATAATCACCAAAGACCTACGGAGTACCAAGAGAAGACTACTCAACATTCTGTCATAACGAACATGGGAAAAGGATCCCAGGAAGAACAGACATATGTATATGTGTAAAAGAACCACCTCTTGCACACCTACAACAAGCTAAACGTTGTACTCCAACTTGCTGTAATAAAAAATAAAAAATTAAATTAAAAACACGAACAAGAATTTGTGAGAAAAACTTGAGGGGCTTTCTCCTGGTACATTCCGTTCTACATTCCAATCTAGAAGGCGACTTCCATTGAGGCTCTGCTGCCCTAGTAACCAGATTTGGTAAGTGAGAACTGCTGCCACCTTGTGGCCGTTTCACACAACAGCAGCTTTAATCCCAGCGCTAATGGTCAGTGGATATTCCAAATCATTACAGGCCTGTAAATGACACCTGCCCTGAAAACAAATCCTGGGGTCATATATCGACCAAAAAATTCAAAAGACGTCCATATTTCAAAACGACAGTTTCAAGAGGCATATTTCACGCACATTAGTGTTCTGCTTCTTTTGATTTCTTTCTTTCTTTGTTAAAAAAACGGGAATGGAAAAAGTTAACCCTCAGAAGGGGCGAAAACGTTCACAAACGAATCAATGGACAAAGGTTTAATCTCCAATATATATATACAGCTCATGCAGCTTAATATTTATACAACAAACAACCCAATACAAAAATGGGCAGAAGATCTAAATAGACGTTTCTTCAAAGACACAGAGATGGCCAAGACGCACATGAAAAGCTGCTCAACATCACTAATTATTAGAGAAATGCAAATCAAAACTACAATGAGGTAAGACCTCACACCTGTTAGAATCAGCATCATCAGATAATCTACAAACAACAAATTCTGGGGAGGGTGTGGACAAAAGGAACCCTCTTCCGCTATTGGGGGGAATGTAAATTGATACAGTCACTATGGAGAACAGTATGGAGGTTCCTTTAAAAAACTAAAAAGCGAATTACCATAGGATCCAGAAATCCCACTTCTGGGCATATACCCAGAGAAAACCATAAATCACAGAGACACATTCACCACAATGTTCATTGCAGCACTATTTACAATAGCCAGGTAATGGAAGCAACCTAAATGCCCACAGACAGAGGAATGGATAAAGATGTGGTACATATATAAAATGGAATATTACTCAGCCATAAAAAGGAATGAAACTGAGTCATTTGTAGAGAAGTTGATGGATCTAGAGACTGTCATACAGAGTGAAGTAAGTCAGAAAGAGGAAAACAAATATTGTATATTAATGCCTATATGTGGAACCTAGAAAAATGCTATAGATGAACTGGTTTGCAGGGCAGAAATAGAGACACAGAGGTAGAGAACAAACGTATGGACACAAAGTGGGGGAAGCCATGGGGTGGTGGTGGTGGGATGAGTTGGGAGATTGGGATTGACCTGTATACATGTATATGCATAAAATAGATAACTAATAATAACCTAGTGTATAAAAAAATAAATAAAATTAAATTTAAAAATTTTTAAAAATAAAATGTAAAAATAAAACAGAAAAAAAGTTCTTCCATTCACACTGATGTATTTATAAGAATGAATTATTTCCATGCTTATATCTATAAATACATAAAAGAGGAATAAAATCTAACTTGAACCAAAAAAGAAAAAAAAAACTGATCCTAACAGTTATACAGAGGAAAACACTACCAAGGCACTTGCTCCAGTGGTAAACAATTCTGAAATTGGTCAGAGGTGGGGAATCATCTCCCATAGAGCCAGCAGCCCCGCCCGCCCACGCAAGGAGCGTCCTTATTGCAAAGCTGGGGGACCGTGCCGAGGCCTCTGTGAGTAAACGTGAGCTGAGCCCCAGGCCAGCTGCTGCTGAACTGTTCCCACCCTTTCCAGGTGAAACACCTGAATATGTACAAGGGCTTGAAAGCCTAGAGGAAGGGCCGTGGAGCCATACCAGCGACAGCACGCAGGCCACCTTGGTGCCTGCAGGTCAGCCAGGATGGTCCTGGTCACGGGCGCTCTTCTGGAAGCTTTCCATTGCCCTGCCTGAGATACCCCTCCTGTCCCGGCCCCCACTCCTTTTTTTCCTTCCTCACCTCAGCCCGGAGAGATATTCCAGTGGAAGTTATGGGTGACACATCCTCTTCTTTACAGGTGGCAGCCTGGCAACTCCTGCAGAAAGTCCAGCAGAGCCCCACTCACACCGGGCCACCCACAAAGCCGTGGACCCTCACACCCTCCCACCAGCACAGCCCCCAGACTGCTGACGGGCAGAGAATATGGAGTCAGGCACAGCGGCAGGGGCTATTGCTGCCTGGAGTGCTGTTTATATTGACCTCAGCCCAGGCACCCCTGGGGAGGGCTTGCCGGCAGGGTCAGGCTGCCAAGGTCAGCTAATCCTCAGCCCTCAGGGAATCACATTGCAGAAAATGGACCTCGCTAAGACAGAATATTAGCCAAGGAAAAAAAGCACACAATGCCATTTGCAGCACCGTAGATGAGTCTAGAGGTAATCACGTGACTTGGAGTAAGTCAGAAAGTGAAAGGCACATATCATATCATATCACTTATAGGTGTTACCTATAAATTGATACCAGGGCAGATATTTCAACAGAGAAGGGCAATCAAAGATTCATTAAACAAACTAATGGTTCACCAAAGGAAAGGTGTGAGGACTGAATTCATTATGATATTGGGGTTAACAGACATATACAAACACAGTAGACGTATATAATCACCAAAGACCTACGGAGTACCAAGAGAAGACTACTCAACATTCTGTCATAACGAACATGGGAAAAGGATCCCAGGAAGAACAGACATAGGTATATGTGTAAAAGAACCACCTCTTGCACACCTACAACAAGCTAAACGTTGTACTCAAACTTGCTGTAATAAAAAATAAAAAATTAAATAAAAAACACGAACAAGAATTAGTGAGAAAAATTTGAGGGGCTTTCTCCTGGTACATTCCGTTCTACATTCCAATCTAGAACGCGACTTCCATTGAGGCTCTGCTGCCCTAGTAACCAGATTTGGTAAGTGAGAACTGCTGCCACCTTGTGGCCGTTTCACACAACAGCAGCTTTAATCCCAGCGCTAATGGTCAGTGGATATTCCAAATCATTACAGGCCTGTAAAGGACACCTGCCCTGAAAACAAATCCTGGGGTCATATATCGACCAAAAAATTCAAAAGACGTCCATATTTCAAAACGACAGTTTCAAGAGGCATATTTCACGCACATTAGTGTTCTGCTTCTTTTGATTTCTTTCTTTCTTTGTTAAAAAAACGGGAATGGAAAAAGGCAACCCTCAGAATGGGCGAAAACTTTCACAAACGAATCAATGGACAAAGGTTTAATCTCCAATATATATAAACAGCTCATGCAGCTTAATATTAATAAAACAAACAACCCAATACAAAAATGGGCAGAAGATCTAAATAGACGTTTCTTCAAAGAAGACACAGAGATGGCCAAGACGCACATGAAAAGCTGCTCAACATCACTAATTATTAGAGAAATGCAAATCAAAACTACAATGAGGTAAGACCTCACACCTGTTAGAATCGGCATCATCAGATAATCTACAAACAACAAATTCTGGGGAGGGTGTGGACAAAAGGAACCCTCTTCCACTATTGGTGGGAATGTAAATTGATACAGTCACTATGGAGAACAGTATGGAGGTTCCTTTAAAAAACTAAAAAGAGAATTACCATAGGATCCAGCAATCCCACTTCTGGGCATATACCCAGAGAAAACCATAAATCACAAAGACACATTCACCACAATGTTCATTGCAGCACTATTTACAATAGCCAGGTAATGGAAGCAACCTAAATGCCCACAGACAGACGAATGGATAAAGATGTGGTACATATATAAAATGGAATATTACTCAGCCATAAAAAGGAATGAACCTGGGTCATTTGTAGAGAAGTTGATGGATCTAGAGACTGTCATACAGAGTGAAGTAAGTCAGAAAGAGAAAAACAAATATTGTATATTAATGCCTATATGTGGAACCTCGAAAAATGCTACAGATGAACTGGTTTGCAGGGCAGAAATAGAGACACAGAGGTAGAGAACAAACGTATGGACACAAAGTGGGGGAAGCCATGGGGTGGTGGTGGTGGGATGAGTTGGGAGATTGGGATTGACCTGTATACATGTCTATGCATAAAATAGATAACTAATAATAACCTACTGTATAAAAAAAGATAAATAAAATTAAATTTCAAAAATTTTAAAAATAAAATGTAAAAATAAAACAGAAAAAATGTTCTTCCATTCACACTGATGTATTTATAAGAATGAATTATTTCCATGCTTATATCCATAAATACATAAAAGAGGAATAAAATCTAACTTGAACCAAAAAAGAAAAAACAAAACTGAACCTAACAGTTATACAGAGGAAAACACTACCAAGGCACTTGCTCCAGTGGTAAACAATTCTGAAATTGGTCAGAGGTGGGGAATCATCTCCCATAGAGCCAGCAGCCCCGCCCGCACACGCAAGGAGCGTCCTTATTGCAAAGCTGGGGTACCGTGCCGAGGCCTCTGTGAGTAAACGTGAGCTGAGCCCCAGGCCAGATGCTGCTGAAGTGTTCCCACCCTTCCCAGGTGAAACACCTGAATATGTACAAGGGCTTGAAAGCCTAGAGGAAGGGCCGTGGAGCCACACCAGCGACAGCACGCAGGCCACCTAGGTGCCTGCAAGTCAGCCAGGATGGTCCTGGCCACGGGCGCTCTTCTGGAAGCTTTCCATTGCCCTGCCTGAGATACCCCTCCTGTCCCGGCCCCCACTCCTTTTTTTCCTTCCTCACCTCAGCCCGGAGAGATATTCCAGTGGAAGTTATGGGTGACACATCCTCTTCTTTACAGGTGGCAGCCTGGCAACTCCTGCAGAAAGTCCAGCAGAGCCCCACTCACACCGGGCCACCCACAAAGCCGTGGACCCTCACACCCTCCCACCAGCACAGCCCCGAGACTGCTGACGGGGCAGAGAATATGGAGTCAGGCACAGCTGCAGGGGCTATTGCTGCCTGGAGTGCTGTTTATATTGACCTCAACCCAGGCACACCTGGGGAGGGCTTGCCAGCAGGGTCAGGCTGCCCAGGTCAGCTAATACTCAGCCCTCAGGGAATCACATTGCAGAAAATGGACCTCGTTAATACCGAATATTCGCCAAGGAAAAAAAGGACACAGTGCCATTTGCAGCACCGTAGATGAGTCTAGAGGTAATCACGTGACTTGTAGTAAGTCAGAAAGTGAAAGACACATATCATATCATATCACTTATAGGTGTTACCTATAAATGGATACCAGGGCAGATATTTCCACGGAGAAGGGCAATCACAGATTCATTAAACAAACTTATGGATCACCAAAGGAAAGTTGTGAGGATTGAATTCATTACGATATTGTGGTTAACAGACATATACAAACACAGTAGACGTATATAATCACCAAAGACCTACGGAGTAGCAAGAGAAGACTACTCAACATTCTGTCATAACGTACATGGGAAAAGGATCCCAGGAAGAACAGACATATGTATATGTGTAAAAGAACCACCTCTTGCACACCTACAACAAGCTAAACGTTGTACTCTAACTTTCTGTAATAAAAAATAAAAAATTAAATGAGAAACACGAACAAGAAGTAGTGACACAAACTTGAGGGGCTTTCTCCTGGCACATTCCGTTCTACATTCCAATCTAGAACACAACTTCCATTGAGGCTCTTCTGCCCTAGTAACCAGATTTGGTAAGGGAGAACTGCTGCCACCTTGTGGCCGTTTCACACAACAGCAGCTTTAATCCCAGCGCTAATGGTCAGAGGATATTCCAAATCATTACAGGCCTGTAAATGACACCTGCCCTGAAAACAAATCCTGGGCTCATATATCGACCAAAAAATTCAAAAGACGTCCATATTTCAAAACGGCAGTTTCAAGAGGCATATTTCACGCACATTAGTGTTCTGCTTCTTTTCGTTTCTTTCTTTCTTTGTTAAAAATACGGGAATGGAAAAAGGCAACCCTCAGAATGGGCGAAAACTTTCACAAACGAATCAATGGACAAAGGTTTAATCTGCAATATATATAAACAGCTAATGCAGCTTAATATTAATAAAACAAACAACCCAATACAAAAATGGGCAGAAGATCTAAATAGACGTTTCTTCAAAGAAGACACAAAGATGGCCAAGACGCACATGAAAAGCTGCTCAACATCACTAATTATTAGAGAAATGCAAATCAAAACTACAATGAGGTAAGACCTCACACCTGTTAGAATCGGAATCATCAGATAATCTACAAACAACAAATTCTGGGGAGGGTGTGGACAAAAGGAACCCTCTTCCGCTATTGGTGGGAATGTAAATTGATACAGTCACTATGGAGAACAGTATGGAGGTTCCTTTAAAAAACTAAAAAGAGAATTACCATAGGATCCAGCAATCCCACTTCTGGGCATATACCCAGAGAAAACCATATATCACAAAGACACATTCACACAATGTTCATTGCAGCACTATTTACAATAGCCAGGTAATGGAAGCAACCTAAATGGCCACAGACAGACGAATGGATAAAGATGTGGTACATATATAAAATGGAATATTACCCAGCCATAAAAAGGAATGAAACTGGGTCATTTGTAGAGAAGTTGATGGATCTAGAGACTGTCATACAGAGTGAAGTAAGTCAGAAAGAGAAAAACAAATATTGTATATTAATGCCTATATGTGGAACCTAGAAAAATGGTACAGATGAACTGGTTTGCAGGGCAGAAATAGAGACACAGAGGTAGAGAACAAACGTATGGACCCAAAGTGGGGGAAGCCATGGGGTGGTGGTGGTGGGATGAGTTGGGAGATTGGGATTGAGCTGTATACATGTTTATGCATATAATAGATAACTAATAATAACCTACTGTATAAAAAAATAAATAAAATTAAATTTCAAAATTTTAAAAAATAAAATGTAAAAATAAAACAGAAAAAAATTTCTTCCATTCACACTGATGTATTTATAAGAATGAATTATTTCCATGCTTATATCTATAAATACATAAAAGAGGAATAAAATCTAACTTAAACCAAAAAAGAAAAAAAACCCTGAACCTAACAGTTATACAGAGGAAAACACTACCAATTCAATTGCTCCAGTGGTAAACAATTCTAAAATTGGTCAGAGGTGGGGAATCATCTCCCATACAGCCAGCAGCCCCGCCCGCCCACGCAAGGGGCGTCCTTATTGCAAAGCTGGGGGACCGTGCCGAGGCCTCTGTGAGTAAACGTGAGCTGAGCCCCAGGCCAGCTGCTGCTGAACTGTTCCCACCCTTCCCAGGTGAAACACCTGAATATGTACAAGGGCTTGAAAGCCTAGAGGAAGGGCCGTGGAGCCACACCAGCGACAGCACGCAGGCCAACTTGGTGCCTGCAGGTCAGCCAGGATGGTCCTGGCCACGGGCGCTCTTCTGGAAGCTTTCCATTGCCCTGCCTGAGATACCCCTCCTGTCCCGGCCCCCACTTCTTTTTTTCCTTACTCACCTCAGCCCGGAGAGATATTCCAGTGGAAGTTATGGGTGACACATCGTCTTCTTTACAGGTGGCAGCCTGGCTACTCCTGCAGAAAGTCCAGCAGAGCCCCACTCACACCGGGCCACCCACAAAGCCGTGGACCCTCACACCCTCCCACCAGCACAGCCCCGAGACTGCTGACGGGGCAGAGAATATGGAGTCAGGCACAGCTGCAGGGGCTATTGCTGCCTGGAGTGCTGTTTATATTGACCTCAACCCAGGCACACCTGGGGAGGGCTTGCCGGCAGGGTCAGGCTGCCAAGGTCAGCTAATCCTCAGCCCTCAGGGAATCACATTGCAGAAAATGGACCTCGCTGAGACCGAATATTCGCCAAGGAAAAAAAGGACACAGTGCCATTTGCAGCACCGTAGATGAGTCTAGAGGTAATCACGTGACTTGGAGTAAGTCAGAAAGTGAAAGACACATATCATATCATATCACTTATAGGTGTTACCTATAAATTGATACCAGGGCAGATATTTCCACGGAGAAGGGCAATCACAGATTCATTAAACAAACTTATGGATCACCAAAGGAAAGGTGTGAGGATTGAATTCATTACGATATTGGGGTTAACAGACATATACAAACACAGTAGACGTATATAATCACCAAAGACCTACGGAGTACCAAGAGAAGACTACTCAACATTCTGTCATAACGTACATGGGAAAAGGATCCCAGGAAGAACAGACATATGTATATGTGTAAAAGAACCACCTCTTGCACACCTACAACAAGCTAAACGTTGTACTCAAACTTGCTGTAATAAAAAATAAAAAATTCAATGAGAAACACGAACAAGAAGTAGTGACACAAACTTGAGGGGCTTTCTCCTGGCACATTCCGTTCTACATTCCAATCTAGAACGCGACTTCCATTGAGGCTCTGCTGCCCTAGTAACCAGATTTGGTAAGGGAGAACTGCTGCCACCTTGTGGCCGTTTGACACAACAGCAGCTTTAATCCCAGCGCTAATGGTCAGTGGATATTCCAAATCATTACAGGCCTGTAAATGACACCTGCCCTGAAAACAAATCCTGGGGTCATATATCGACCAAAAAATTCAAAAGACGTCCATATTTCAAAACGGCAGTTTCAAGAGGCATATTTCACGCACATTAGTGTTCTGCTCATTTTCGTTTCTTTCTTTATTTGTTAAAAATACGGGAATGGAAAAAGGCAACCCTCACAATGGGCGAAAACTTTCACAAACGAATCAATGGACAAAGGTTTAATCTCCAATATATATAAACAGCTCATGCAGCTTAATATTAATAAAACAAACAACCCAATACAAAAATGGGCAGAAGATCTAAATAGACGTTTCTTCAAAGAAGACACAGAGATGGCCAAGACGCACATGAAAAGCTGCTCAACATCACTAATTATTAGAGAAATGCAAATCAAAACTACAATGAGGTAAGACCTCACACCTGTTAGAATCGGCATCATCAGATAATCTACAAACAACAAATTCTGGGGAGGGTGTGGACAAAAAGAACCCTCTTCCGCTATTGGTGGGAATGTAAATTGATACAGTCACTATGGAGAACAGTATGGAGGTTCCTTTAAAAAACTAAAAAGAGAATTACCATAGGATCCAGCAATCCCACTTCTGGGCATATACCCAGAGAAAACCATGTATCACAAAGACACATTCACACAATGTTCATTGCATCACTATTTACAATAGCCAGGTAATGGAAGCAACCTAAATGGCCACAGACAGACGAATGGATAAAGATGTGGTACATATATAAAATGGAATATTACTCAGCCATAAAAAGGAATGAAACTGGGTCATTTGTAGAGAAGTTGATGGATCTAGAGACTGTCATACAGAGTGAAGTAAGTCAGAAAGAGAAAAACAAATATTGTATATTAATGCCTATATGTGGAACCTAGAAAAATGGTACAGATGAACTGGTTTGCAGGGCAGAAATAGAGACACAGAGGTAGAGAACAAACGTATGGACCCAAAGTGGGGGAAGCCATGGGGTGGTGGTGGTGGGATGAGTTGGGAGATTGGGATTGACCTGTATACATGTTTATGCATATAATAGATAACTAATAATAACCTACTGTATAAAAAAATAAATAAAATTAAATTTCAAAATTTTTAAAAATAAAATGTAAAAATAAAACAGAAAAAAATTTCTTCCATTCACACTGATGTATTTATAAGAATGAATTATTTCCATGCTTATATCTATAAATACATAAAAGAGGAATAAAATCTAACTTAAACCAAAAAAGAAAAAAAACCCTGAACCTAACAGTTATACAGAGGAAAACACTACCAAGGCAATTGCTCCAGTGGTAAACAATTCTAAAATTGGTCAGAGGTGGGGAATCATCTCCCATACAGCCAGCAGCCCCGCCCGCCCACGCAAGGGGCGTCCTTATTGCAAAGCTGGGGGACCGTGCCGAGGCCTCTGTGAGTAAACGTGAGCTGAGCCCCAGGCCAGCTGCTGCTGAACTGTTCCCACCCTTCCCAGGTGAAACACCTGAATATGTACAAGGGCTTGAAAGCCTAGAGGAAGGGCCGTGGAGCCACACCAGCGACAGCACGCAGGCCAACTTGGTGCCTGCAGGTCAGCCAGGATGGTCCTGGCCACGGGCGCTCTTCTGGAAGCTTTCCATTGCCCTGCCTGAGATACCCCTCCTGTCACGGCCCCCACTCCTTTTTTTCCTTACTCACCTCTGCCCGGAGAGATATTCCAGTGGAAGTTATGGGTGACACATCGTCTTCTTTACAGGTGGCAGCCTGGCAACTCCTGCAGAAAGTCCAGCAGAGCCCCACTCACACCGGGCCACCCACAAAGCCGTGGACCCTCACACACTCCCACCAGCACAGCCCCGAGACTGCTGACCGGGCAGAGAATATGGAGTCAGGCACAGCTGCAGGGGCTATTGCTGCCTGGAGTGCTGTTTATATTGACCTCAACCCAGGCACACCTGGGGAGGGCTTGCCGGCAGGGTCAGGCTGCCCATGTCAGCTAATCCTCAGCCCTCAGGGAATCACATTGCAGAAAATGGACCTCGCTGAGACCGAATATTCGCCAAGGAAAAAAAGGACACAGTGCCATTTGCAGCACCGTAGATGAGTCTAGAGGTAATCACGTGACTTGGAGTAAGTCAGAAAGTGAAAGACACATATCATATCATATCACTTATAGGTGTTACCTATAAATTGATAACAGGGCAGATATTTCCACGGAGAAGGGCAATCACAGATTCATTAAACAAACTTATGGATCACCAAAGGAAAGGTGTGAGGATTGAATTCATTACGATATTGGGGTTAACAGACATATACAAACACAGTAGACGTATATAATCACCAAAGACCTACGGAGTACCAAGAGAAGACTACTCAACATTCTGTCATAACGTACATGGGAAAAGGATCCCAGGAAGAACAGACATATGTATATGTGTAAAAGAACCACCTCTTGCACACCTACAACAAGCTAAACGTTGTACTCAAACTTGCTGTAATAAAAAATAAAAAATTAAATGAGAAACACGAACAAGAAGTAGTGACACAAACTTGAGGGGCTTTCTCCTGGCACATTCCGTTCTACATTCCAATCTAGAACGCGACTTCCATTGAGGCTCTGCTGCCCTAGTAACCAGATTTGGTAAGGGAGAACTGCTGCCACCTTGTGGCCGTTTCACACAACAGCAGCTTTAATCCCAGCGCTAATGGTCAGTGGATATTCCAAATCATTACAGGCCTGTAAATGACACCTGCCCTGAAAACAAATCCTGGGCTCATATATCGACCAAAAAATTCAAAAGACGTCCATATTTCAAAACGGCAGTTTCAAGAGGCATATTTCACGCACATTAGTGTTCTGCTCCTTTTCGTTTCTTTCTTTCTTTGTTAAAAAAACGGGAATGGAAAAAGGCAACCCTCAGAATGGGCGAAAACGTTCACAAACGAATCAATGGACAAAGGTTTAATCTCCAATATATATAAACAGCTCATGCAGCTTAATATTAATAAAACAAACAACCCAATACAAAAATGGGCAGAAGATCTAAATAGACGTTTCTTCAAAGAAGACACAGAGATGGCCAAGACGCACATGAAAAGCTGCTCAACATCACTAATTATTAGAGAAATGCAAATCAAAACTACAATGAGGTAGACCTCACACCTGTTAGAATCGGCATCATCAGATAATCTACAAACAACAAATTCTGGGGAGGGTGTGGACAAAAAGAACCCTCTTCCGCTATTGGTGGGAATGTAAATTGATACAGTCACTATGGAGAACAGTATGGAGGTTCCTTTAAAAAACTAAAAAGAGAATTACCATAGGATCCAGCAATCCCACTTCTGGGCATATACCCAGAGAAAACCATGTATCACAAAGACACATTCACACAATGTTCATTGCAGCACTATTTACAATAGCCAGGTAATGGAAGCAACCTAAATGCCCACAGACAGACGAATGGATAAAGATGTGGTACATATATAAAATGGAATATTACTCAGCCATAAAAAGGAATGAAACTGGGTCATTTGTAGAGAAGTTGATGGATCTAGAGACTGTCATACAGAGTGAAGTAAGTCAGAAAGAGAAAAACAAATATTGTATATTAATGCCTATATGTGGAACCTAGAAAAATGGTACAGATGAACTGGTTTGCAGGGCAGAAATAGAGACACAGAGGTAGAGAACAAACGTATGGACCCAAAGTGGGGGAAGCCATGGGGTGGTGGTGGTGGGATGAGTTGGGAGATTGGGATTGACCTGTATACATGTTTATGCATATAATAGATAACTAATAATAACCTACTGTATAAAAAATAAATAAAATTAAATTTCAAAATTTTTGAAAATAAAATGTAAAAATAAAACAGAAAAAAATTTCTTCCATTCACACTGATGTATTTATAAGAATGAATTATTTCCATGCTTATATCTATAAATACATAAAAGAGGAATAAAATCTAAGTTAAACCAAAAAAGAAAAAAAACCCTGAACCTAACAGTTATACAGAGGAAAACACTACCAAGGCAATTGCTCCAGTGGTAAACAATTCTAAAATTGGTCAGAGGTGGGGAATCATCTCCCATACAGCCAGCAGCCCCGCCCACCCACGCAAGGAGCGTCCTTATTGCAAAGCTGGGGGACCGTGCCGAGGCCTCTGTGAGTAAACGTGAGCTGAGCCCCAGGCCAGCTGCTGCTGAACTGTTCCCACCCTTCCCAGGTGAAACACCTGAATATGTACAAGGGCTTGAAAGCCTAGAGGAAGGGCCGTGGAGCCACACCAGCGACAGCACGCAGGCCAACTTGGTGCCTGCAGGTCAGCCAGGATGGTCCTGGCCACGGGCGCTCTTCTGGAAGCTTTCCATTGCCTGCCTGAGATACCCCTCCTGTCCCGGCCCCCACTCCTTTTTTTCCTTACTCACCTCAGCCCGGAGAGATATTCCAGTGGAAGTTATGGGTGACACATCATCTTCTTTACAGGTGGCAGCCTGGCAACTCCTGCAGAAAGTCCAGCAGAGCCCCACTCACACCGGGCCACCCACAAAGCCGTGGACCCTCACACCCTCCCACCAGCACAGCCCCGAGACTGCTGACGGGGCAGAGAATATGGAGTCAGGCACAGCGGCAGGGGCTATTGCTGCCTGGAGTGCTGTTTATATTGACCTCAAGCCAGGCACACCTGGGGAGGGCTTGCCGGCAGGATCAGGCTGCCCAGGTCAGCTAATCCTCAGCCCTCAGGGAATCACATTGCAGAAAATGGACATCGCTAAGATAGAATATTCGCCAAGGAAAAGAAGCACACAATGCCATTTGCAGCACTGTAGATGAGTCTAGAGGTAATCACGTGACTTGGAGTAAGTCAGAAAGTGAAGGACACATATCATATCATATCACTTATAGGTGTTACCTATAAATTGATACCAGGGCAGATATTTCAACGGAGAAGGGCAATCACAGATTCATTAAACAAACTTATGGTTCACCAAAGGAAAGGTGTGAATATTGAATTCATTACGATATTGGGGTTAACAGACATATACAAACACAGTAGACGTATATAATCACCAAAGACCTATGGAGTACCAAGAGAAGACTACTCAACATTCTGTCATAACGTACATGGGAAAAGGATCCCAGGAAGAACAGACATATGTATATGTGTAAAAGAACCACCTCTTGCACACCTACAACAAGCTAAACGATGTACTCAAACTTGCTGTAATAAAAAATAAAAAATTAAATTAAAAACACGAACAAGAAGTAGTGAGACAAACTTGAGGGGCTTTCTCCTGGCACATTCCGTTCTACATTCCAATCTAGAACGCGACTTCCATTGAGGCTCTGCTGCCCTAGTAACCAGATTTGGTAAGGGAGAACTGCTGCCACCTTGTGGCCGTTTCACACAACAGCAGCTTTAATCCCAGCGCTAATGGTCAGGGGATATTCCAAATCATTACAGGCCTGTAAATGACACCTGCCCTGAAAACAAATCCTGGGGTCATATATCGACCAAAAAATTCAAAAGACGTCCATATTTCAAAACGACAGTTTCAAGAGACATATTTCACGCACATTAGTGTTCTGCTTCTTTTTCTTGCTTTCTTTCTTTGTTAAAAAAACGGGAATGGAAAAAGGCAACCCTCAGAATGGGCGAAAACGTTCACAAACGGATCAATGGACAAAGGTTTAATCTCCAATATATATAAACAGCTCATGCAGCTTAATATTAATAAAACAAACAACCCAATACATAAATGGCAGAAGATCTAAATAGTCGTTTCTTCAAAGAAGACACAGAGATGGCCAAGACGCACATGACAAGCTGCTCAACATCACTAATTATTAGAGAAATGCAAATCAAAACTACAATGAGGTAAGACCTCACACCTGTTAGAATCGGCATCATCAGATAATCTACAAACAACAAATTCTGGGGAGGGTGTGGACAAAAGGAACCCTCTTCCGCTATTGGCGGGAAAGTAAATTGATACAGTCACTATGGAGAACAGTATGGAGGTTCCTTTAAAAAACTAAAAAGAGAATTACCATAGGATCCAGCAATACCACTTCTGGGCATATACCCAGAGAAAACCATAAATCACAGAGACACATTCACCACTATGTTCTTTGCAGCACTATTTACAATAGCCAGGTAATGGAAGCAACCTAAATGCCCACAGACAGACGAATGGATAAAGATGTGGTACATATATAAACTGGAATATTACTCAGCCATAAAAAGGAATGAAACTGGGTCATTTGTAGAGAAGTTGATGGATCTAGAGACTGTCATACAGAGTGAAGTAAGTCAGAAAGTGAAAAACAAATATTGTATATTAATGCCTAAATGTGGAACCTAGAAAAAATTGTACAGATGAACTGGTTTGCAGCGCAGAAATAGAGACACTTAGGTAGAGAACAAACGTATGGACACAAAGTGGGGGAAGCCATGGGTTGGTGGCGGTGGGATGAGTTGGGAGATTGGGATTGACCTGTATACATGTCTATGCATAAAATAGATAACTAATAATAACCTACAGTATAAAAAAATACATAAAATTAAATTACAAAATTTTTAAAAATAAAATGTAAAAATAAAACAGAAAAAAAGTTCTTCCATTGACACTGATGTATTTATAAGAATGGATTATTTCCATGCTTATATCCATAAATACATAAAAGAGGAATAAAATCTAACTTGAACCAAAAAAGAAAAAAAAAAAGCTGAACCTAACAGTTATACAGAAGGAAACACAACCAAGGCACTTGCTCCAGTGGTAAACAATTCTGAAATTGGTCAGAGGTGGGGAATCATCCCCCATACAGCCAGCAGCCCCGCCCGCCCACGCAAGGAGCGTCCTTATTGCAAAGCTGTGGGACCGTGCCGAGGCCTCTGTGAGTAAACGTGAGCTGAGCCCCAGGCCAGCTGCTGCTGAACTGTTCCCACCCTTCCCAGGTGAAACACCTGAATATGTACAAGGGCTTGAAAGCCTAGAGGAAGGGCCGTGGAGCCACACCAGCGACAGCACGCAGGCCAACTTGGTGCCTGCAGGTCAGCCAGGATGGTTCTGGCCACGGGTGCTCTTCTGGAAGCTTTCCATTGCCCTGCCTGAGATACCCCTCCTGTCCCGGCCCCCACTCCTTTTTTTCCTTCCTCACCTCAGCCCGGAGAGATATTCCAGTGGAAGTTATGGGTGACACATCCTCTTCTTTACAGGTGGCAGCCTGGCAACTCCTGCAGAAAGTCCAGCAGAGCCCCACTCACACCGGGCCACCCACAAAGCCGTGGACCCTCACACCCTCCCACCAGCACAGCGCCGAGACTGCTGACGGGGCAGAGAATATGGAGTCAGGCACAGCTGCAGGGGCTATTGCTGCCTGGAGTGCTGTTTATATTGACCTCAACCCAGGCACACCTGGGGAGGGCTTGCCGGCAGGGTCAGGCTGCCCAGGTCAGCTAATCCTCAGCCCTCAGGGAATCACATTGCAGAAAATGGACCTCGCTAAGACAGAATATTCGCCAAGGAAATAAAGGACACAATGCCATTTGCAGCACCGTAGATGAGTCTAGAGGTAATCACGTGACTTGGAGAAAGTCAGAAAGTGAAAGACACATATCATATCATATCACTTATAGGTGTTACGTATAAATTGATACCAGGGCAGATATTTCCACGGAGAAGGGCAATCACAGATTCATTAAACAAACTTATGGTTCACCAAAGGAAAGGTGTGAGGATTGAATTCATTACGATATTGGGGTTAACAGACATATACAAACACAGTAGACGTATATAATCACCAAAGACCTACGGAGTACCAAGAGAAGACTACTCAACATTCTGTCATAACGTACATGGGAAAAGGATCCCAGGAAGAACAGGCATATGTATATGTGTAAAAGAACCACCTCTTGCACACCTACAACAAGCTAAACGTTGTACTCAAACTTGCTGTAATAAAAAATAAAAAATTAAATTAAAAACACGAACAAGAAGTAGTGAGACAAACTTGAGGGGCTTTCTCCTGGCACATTCCGTTCTACATTCCAATCTAGAACGCGACTTCCATTGAGGCTCTGCTGCCCTAGTAACCAGATTTGGTAAGGGAGAACTGCTGCCACCTTGTGGCCGTTTCATACAACAGCAGCTTTAATCCCAGCGCTAATGGTCAGTGGATATTCCAAATCATTACAGGTCTGAAAATGACACCTGCCCTGAAAACAAATCCTGGGGTCATATATCGACCAAAAAATTCAAAAGACGTCCATATTTCAAAACGACAGTTTCAAGAGGCATATTTCACGCCCATTAGTGTTCTGCTTCTTTTGCTTGCTTTCTTTCTTTGTTAAAAAAACGGGAATGGAAAAAGGCAACCCTCAGAATGGGCGAAAACGTTCACAAACGAATCAATGGACAAAGGTTTAATCTCCAATATATATAAACAGCTCATGCAGCTTAATATTAATAAAACAAACAACCCAATACAAAAATGGGCAGAAGATCTAAATAGACGTTTCTTCAAAGAAGACACAGAGATGGCCAAGACGCACATGACAAGCTGCTCAACATCACTAATTATTAGAGAAATGCAAACCAAAACTACAATGAGGTAAGACCTCACACCTGTTAGAATCGGCATCATCAGATAATCTACAAACAACAAATTCTGGGGAGGGTGTGGACAAAAGGAACCCTCTTCCGCTATTGGTGGGAATGTAAATTGATACAGTCACTATGGAGAACAGTATGGAGGTTCCTTTAAAAAACTAAAAAGAGAATTACCATAGGATCCAGCAATCCCACTTCTGGGCATTTACCCAGAGAAAACCATAAATCACAGAGACACATTCACCACAATGTTCATTGCAGCACTATTTACAATAGCCAGGTAAAGGAAGCAACCTAAATGCCCACAGACAGACGAATGGATAAAGATGTGGTACATATATAAAATGGAATATTACTCAGCCATAAAAAGGAAAGAAACTGGGTCATTTGTAGAGAAGTTGATGGATCTAGAGACTGTCATACAGAGTGAAGTAAGTCAGAAAGAGGAAAACAAATATTGTATATTAATGCCTATATGTGGAACCTAGAAAAATGGTACAGATGAACTGGTTTGCAGGGCAGAAATAGAGACACAGAGGTAGAGAACAAACGTATGGACACAAAGTGGGGGAAGCCATGGGGTGGTTGTGGTGGGATGAGTTGGGAGATTGGGATTGACCTGTATACATGTCTATGCATAAAATAGATAACTAATAATAACCTACTGTATAAAAAAATAAATAAAATTAAATTTCAAAATTTTTAAAAATAAAATGTAAAAATAAAACAGAAAAAAAGTTCTTCCATTCACACTGATGTATTTATAAGAATGAATTATTTCCATGCTTATATCCATAAATACATAAAAGGGGAATAAAATCTAACTTGAACCAAAAAAGAAAAAACCTGAACCCACCAGTTATACAGAGGAAAACCCTATCAGGGCACTTGCTCCAGCGGTAAACAATTCTGAAATTGGTCAGAGGTGGGGAATCTTCTCCCATACAGCCAGCAACCCACACCCCACGCAAGGAGCGTCCTCATTGCAAAGTTGGGGGATCGTGCAGAGGCATCTCTGAATAAAGGTGAGCTGAGCCCCAGGCCAGCTGCTGCTGAACTGTTCCCACCTTTCCCAGGTAAAACACCAGAATATGTACAAGGGCTTGAAAGACTAGAGGAAGGGCCGTGGAGCCACACCAGCAACAGCACACTGGCCAACTTGGTGCCTGCAGGCCAGCCAGGGTGGTCCTGCCCCCGGGCGCTCTTCCGGAAGCTTTCCATTGTCCTGCCTGAGATACCCCACCTGTCCCGGCCCCCACTGCTTTTTTCCTTCCTCACCTCTGTCCGGAGAGAAATTCCAACGGAAGGTATGGGTGACACATCCTCTTCTTTACAGGTGGCAGCCTGGCAACTCCTGCAGAAAGGCCAGCAGAACCCCACTCACACCGGGCCACCAACAAAGATGTGGCCCCTATTCCCTCCCACCAGCACAGCCCCGAAACTGCTGACGGGGCAGAGAATATGGAGTCAGGCACGGCTTCAGGGGCTATTGCTGCCTGGAGCACTGTTTATATTGACCTCAACCAGGCACACCTGGGGAGGGCCGGGCGGCAGGGTAAGGCTCCCCAGGTCAGCTAATCCACAACACTCAGGGAATCACATTGTTGTAAATGGACCTCGCTAAGGCAGAAGAGAAGCCAAGGACAAAGAGAACACAATGCCATTTGCACCACCGTAGATGAGTCTAGAGGTAATCACGTGACTTGTAGTAAGTCAGAAAGTGAAAGACACATATCATATCATATCACTTATAGGTGTTACCTAAAAATGGATTCCAGGGCAGATATTTCCACCGAGAAGGGCAATCAGAGATTCATTAAACAAACTCATGCTTCACCAATGGAAAGGTGTGAGGATTGGTTTCATTACGATATCGGGGTTAACAGACTTATACAAACACAGGTGACATATATAATCACAAAAGACCTACGGAATACCAAAAGACTACTCAACATTCTGTCATAACGTACATGGGAAAAGGATCCCAGGAAAAACGACATGTGTATATGTGTAAAAGAACCACATCTTCCACACCTCCACCAAGCCAAACATTGTAATCAAACTTGCTGTAATAAAAAATAAAAAATTAAATTAAAAACACGAACAAGAAGTAGTGAGACAAACTTGAGGGGCTTTCTCCTGGCACATTCCATTCTAAATTCCAATCTAGAACACGACTTCCATTGAGGCTCTGTTGCACTAATAACCAGATTTGAAAGAGAGAACTGCTGCCACCTTGTGGCCGTTTCACACAACAGCAGCTTTAATCCCAGCACTAAATTTCAGCTGATACTCAAAATCATTGCAGGCCTGTAAATGACACCTGCCCTGAAAACAAATCCTGGGGTCACATATCGACCAAAAAATTCAAAGGACGTCCATATTTCAAAACGACCGTTTCAAAAGCCATATTTTACGCACATTAGTGTTCTGCTTCTTCGTCTTTCTTTCTTTTTTGGTTAAAAAAACGGGAATGGAAAAAGGCATCCCTCAGAAAGGGCGAAAATCGTTGCAAACGAATCAATGGACAAAGGTTTACTCTCCAATATATAAAAACAGCTCATGCGGCTTAATATTAAAAAAGCAAACAACCCAATACAAAAATGGGCAGAAGATCTAAAGAGACGTTTCTTCAAAGAAGACACAGAGATGGCCAAGACGCACATGAAAAGCTGCTCTAGAGCACTAATTATTAGAGAAATGCAAATCAAAACTACAATGAGGTATCACCTCACACCTGTTAGAATCGGCATCATCAGAAAATCTACAAACAACAAATTCTGGGGAGGGTGGGGACAAAAGGATCCCTCTTCCACTATTGGTGGGAATGTAACTTGATACATTCACTATGGAGAACACTATGGAGTTTCCTTAAAAAAACTAGAAATAGAATTTCCATCTGATCCATCAATCCCACTTCTGGGCATATACCCAGAGAAAACCATAAATCAAAAAGGCACATTCACCACAATGTTCATTGCAGCACTATTTACAATAGCCAGGTAATGGAAGCAACCTAAATGCCCACAGACAGATGAATGGATAAAGATGTGGTACATGTATAAAATGGAATATTACTCAGCCATTAAACGGAATGAAACTGGGTCATTTGTAGAGACATCGATGGATCTAGAGACTGTCATACACAATGAAGTAAGTCAGAAAGAGGACAAATATTGTATATTAATGCATATATGTGGAACCTAAAAACTGGTACAGATGAACTGGTTTGCAGGAAAGAAATAGAGACAGAGGTAGAGAACAAACGTATGGACACCAAGTGTGGGAAGCCATGGTGTGGTGGTGGTGGGATGAGTTGGGAGATTGGGATTGACCTGCATACATGTATATGCATAAAATACATAACTGATAATAACCTGCTGTATAAAGAAGTAAATAAAATTAAATTTCAAAATTTTAAAAAAGAAAATTTAAAAATAATACAGAAAATGTTCTTCCCTTCACACAGATGTATTTATAGGAATGAATTATTTCCATGCTTATATCTATAAATACATAAAAGAGGAATAAAATCTAACTTGAACCATAAAAGAAAAAAAAAAACCTGAACCCACCAGTTATACAGAGGAAAACCCTATCAGGGCACTTGCTCCAGCGGTAAACAATTGTGAAATTGGTCAGAGGTGGGGAATCATCCCCCATACAGCCAGCAACACACACCCCACGCAAGGAGCGTCCTCATTGCAAAGCTGGGGGATCGTGCAGAGGCATCTCTGAATAAAGGTGAGCTGAGCCCCAGCTCAGCTGCTGCTGAACTCTTCCCACCTTTCCCAGGTAAAACACCTGAATATGTATAAGGGCTTGAAAGACTAAATGAAGGGCCGTGGAGCCACACCAGCGACAGCACGCAGGCCAACTTGGTGCCTGCAGGCCAGCCAGGGTGGTCCTGCCCCCGGGCGCTCTTCCGGAAGCTTTCCATTGTCCTGCCTGAGATACCCCACCTGTCCCGGCCCCCACTGCTTTTTTCCTTCCTCACCTCTGTCCGGAGAGAAATTCCAACGGAAGGTATGGGTGACACATCCTCTTCTTTACAGGTGGCAGCCTGGCAACTCCTGCAGAAAGGCCAGCAGAACCCCACTCACACCGGGCCAGCAACAAAGATGTGGCCCCTATTCCCTCCCACCAGCACAGCCCCGAAACTGCTGACGGGGCAGAGAATATGGAGTCAGGCACGGCTTCAGGGGCTATTGCTGCCTGGAGCGCTGTTTATATTGACCTCAACCAGGCACACCTGGGGAGGGCCGGGCGGCAGGGTAAGGCTCCCCAGGTCAGCTAATCCACAACACTCAGGGAATCACATTGTTGTAAATGGACCTCGCTAAGGCAGAAGAGAAGCCAAGGACAAAGAGAACACAATGCCATTTGCACCACCGTAGATGAGTCTAGAGGTAATCACGTGACTTGTAGTAAGTCAGAAAGTGAAAGACACATATCATATCATATCACTTATAGGTGTTACCTAAAAATGGATTCCAGGGCAGATATTTCCACCGAGAAGGGCAATCAGAGATTCATTAAACAAACTCATGCTTCACCAATGGAAAGGTGTGAGGATTGGTTTCATTACGATATCGGGGTTAACAGACTTATACAAACACAGGTGACATATATAATCACAAAAGACCTACGGAATACCAAAAGACTACTCAACATTCTGTCATAACGTACATGGGAAAAGGATCCCAGGAAAAACGACATGTGTATATGTGTAAAAGAACCACATCTTCCACACCTCCACCAAGCCAAACATTGTAATCAAACTTGCTGTAATAAAAAATAAAAAATTAAATTAAAAACACGAACAAGAAGTAGTGAGACAAACTTGAGGGGCTTTCTCCTGGCACATTCCATTCTAAATTCCAATCTAGAACACGACTTCCATTGAGGCTCTGTTGCACTAATAACCAGATTTGAAAGAGAGAACTGCTGCCACCTTGTGGCCGTTTCACACAACAGCAGCTTTAATCCCAGCACTAAATTTCAGCTGATACTCAAAATCATTGCAGGCCTGTAAATGACACCTGCCCTGAAAACAAATCCTGGGGTCACATATCGACCAAAAAATTCAAAGGACGTCCATATTTCAAAACGACCGTTTCAAAAGCCATATTTTACGCACATTAGTGTTCTGCTTCTTCGTCTTTCTTTCTTTTTTGGTTAAAAAAACGGGAATGGAAAAAGGCATCCCTCAGAAAGGGCGAAAATCGTTGCAAACGAATCAATGGACAAAGGTTTACTCTCCAATATATAAAAACAGCTCATGCGGCTTAATATTAAAAAAGCAAACAACCCAATACAAAAATGGGCAGAAGATCTAAAGAGACGTTTCTTCAAAGAAGACACAGAGATGGCCAAGACACACATGAAAAGCTGCTCTAGAGCACTAATTATTAGAGAAATGCAAATCAAAACTACAATGAGGTATCACCTCACACCTGTTAGAATCGGCATCATCAGAAAATCTACAAACAACAAATTCTGGGGAGGGTGGGGACAAAAGGATCCCTCTTCCACTATTGGTGGGAATGTAACTTGATACATTCACTATGGAGAACACTATGGAGTTTCCTTAAAAAAACTAGAAATAGAATTTCCATCTGATCCATCAATCCCACTTCTGGGCATATACCCAGAGAAAACCATAAATCAAAAAGGCACATTCACCACAATGTTCATTGCAGCACTATTTACAATAGCCAGGTAATGGAAGCAACCTAAATGCCCACAGACAGATGAATGGATAAAGATGTGGTACATGTATAAAATGGAATATTACTCAGCCATTAAACGGAATGAAACTGGGTCATTTGTAGAGACATCGATGGATCTAGAGACTGTCATACACAATGAAGTAAGTCAGAAAGAGGACAAATATTGTATATTAATGCATATATGTGGAACCTAAAAACTGGTACAGATGAACTGGTTTGCAGGAAAGAAATAGAGACAGAGGTAGAGAACAAACGTATGGACACCAAGTGTGGGAAGCCATGGTGTGGTGGTGGTGGGATGAGTTGGGAGATTGGGATTGACCTGCATACATGTATATGCATAAAATACATAACTGATAATAACCTGCTGTATAAAGAAGTAAATAAAATTAAATTTCAAAATTTTAAAAAAGAAAATTTAAAAATAATACAGAAAATGTTCTTCCCTTCACACAGATGTATTTATAGGAATGAATTATTTCCATGCTTATATCTATAAATACATAAAAGAGGAATAAAATCTAACTTGAACCATAAAAGAAAAAAAAAAACCTGAACCCACCAGTTATACAGAGGAAAACCCTATCAGGGCACTTGCTCCAGCGGTAAACAATTGTGAAATTGGTCAGAGGTGGGGAATCATCCCCCATACAGCCAGCAACACACACCCCACGCAAGGAGCGTCCCCATTGCAAAGCTGGGGGATCGTGCAGAGGCATCTCTGAATAAAGGTGAGCTGAGCCCCAGCTCAGCTGCTGCTGAACTCTTCCCACCTTTCCCAGGTAAAACACCTGAATATGTATAAGGGCTTGAAAGACTAAATGAAGGGCCGTGGAGCCACACCAGCGACAGCACGCAGGCCAACTTGGTGCCTGCAGGCCAGCCAGGGTGGTCCTGCCCCCGGGCGCTCTTCCGGAAGCTTTCCATTGTCCTGCCTGAGATACCCCACCTGTCCCGGCCCCCACTGCTTTTTTCCTTCCTCACCTCTGTCCGGAGAGAAATTCCCGCGGATGGTTTGGGTGACACATCATCTTCTTTACAGGTGGCAGCCTGGCAACTCCTGCAGAAAGGCCAGCAGAACCCCACTCACACCGGGCCACCAACAAAGCTTTGGCCCCTCATTCCCTCCCACCAGCACAGCCCCGAGACTGCTGACGGGGCAGAGAATATGGAGTCAGGCACAGCTTCAGGGGCTATTGCTGCCTGGAGCGCTGTTTATATTGACCTCAACCAGGCACACCTGGTGAGGGCCGGGTGGCAGGGTAAGGCTGCCCAGGTCAGCTAATCCACAACACTCAGGGAATCACATTGTTGAAAATGGACCTCGCTAAGGCAGAAGAGAAGCCAAGGAAAAAAAGAACACAATGCCATTTGCACCACCGTAGATGAGTCGAGAGGTAATCACGTGACTTGTAGTAAGTCAGAAAGTGAAAGACACATATCATATGATATCACTTATAGGTGTTACCTAAAAATGGATACCAGGGCAGATATTTCCACCGAGAAGGGCAATCAGAGATTCATTAAACAAACTTATGGTTCACCAAAGGAAAGGTGTGAGGATTGGTTTCATTACGATATTGGGGTTAACAGACTTATACAAACACAGGTGACATATATAATCACCAAAGACCTAAGGAATACCAAAAGACTACTCAACATTCTGTCATAACGTACATGGGAAAAGGATCCCAGGAAAAACAGACATGTGTATATGTGTAAAAGAACCAACCACATCTTCCACACCTCCAACAAGCCAAACATTGTAATCAAACTTGCTGTAATAAAAAATAAAAATTAAATTAAAAACACGAACAAGAAGTAGGGAGACAAACTTGAGGGGCTTTCTCCTGGCACATTCCATTCTAAATTCCAATCTAGAACACGACTTCCATTGAGGCTCTCTTGCCCTAGTAACCAGAATTGGTAAGGGAGAACTGCTGCCACCTTGTGGCCGTTTCACACAACAGCAGCTTTAATCCCAGCGCTAATGGTCAGTTGATATTCAAAATCATTGCAGGCCCGTAAATGACACCTGCCCTGAAAACAAATCCTGGGGTCACATATCGACCAAAAAATTCAAAGGACGTCCATATTTCAAAACGACCATTTCAAAAGGCATATTTTACGCACATTAGTGTTCTGCTTCTTTGTCTTTCTTTCTTTTTTGGTTAAAAAAACGGGAATGGAAAAAGGCATCCCTCAGAAAGTGCGAAAATCGTTGCAAACGAATCAATGGACAAAGGTTTACTCTCCAATATATAAAAACAGCTCATGCGGCTTAATATTAAAAAAAACAAACAACCCAATACAAAAATGGGCAGAAGATCTAAAGAGACGTTTCTTCAAAGAAGACACAGAGATGGCCAAGACGCACATGAAAAGCTGCTCTAGAGCACTAATTATTAGAGAAATGCAAATCAAAACTACAATGAGGTATCACCTCACACCTGTTAGAATCGGCATCATCAGAAAATCTACAAACAACAAATTCTGGGGAGGGTGGGGACAAAAGGATCCCTCTTCCACTATTGGTGGGAATGTAAATTGATACATTCACTATGGAGAACACTATGGAGTTTCCTTAAAAAAACTAGAAATAGAATTTCCATCTGATCCATCAATCCCACTTCTGGGCATATACCCAGAGAAAACCATAAATCAAAAAGGCACATTCACCACAATGTTCATTGCAGCACTATTTACAATAGCCAGGTAATGGAAGCAACCTAAATGCCCACAGACAGATGAATGGATAAAGATGTGGTACATATATAAAATGGAATATTACTCAGCCATAAAAAGGAATGAACCTGGGTCATTTGTAGAGAAGTCTATGGATCTACAGACTGTCATACAGTGTGAAGTAAGTCAGAAAGAGAAAAACAAATATTGTATATTAATGCCTATATGTGGAACCTAGAAAAATGCTACAGATGAACTGGTTTGCCGGGCAGAAATAGAGACACAGAGGTAGAGAACAAACGTATGGACACAAAGTGGCGGAAGCCATGGGGTGGTGGTGGTGGGATGAGTTGGGAGATTGGGATTGACCTGTATACATGTCTATGCATAAAATAGATAACTAATAATAACCTACTGTATAAAAATAAATAAATAAAATTAAATTTCAAAAATTTTAAAAATAAAATGTAAAAATGAAACAGAAAAAATGTTCTTCCATTCACACTGATGTATTTGTAAGAGTGAATTATTTCCATGCTTATATCCATAAATACATAAAAGAGGAATAAAATCTAACTTGAACCAAAAAAGAAAAAAAAAATGAACCTAACAGTTATACAGAGGAAAACACTACCAAGGCACTTGCTCCAGTGGTAAACAATTCTGAAATTGGTCAGAGGTGGGGAATCATCTCCCATAGAGCCAGCAGCCCCGCCCGCCCACGCAAGGAGCATCCTTATTGCAAAGCTGGGGGACCGTGCCGAGGCCTCTGTGAGTAAACATGAGCTGAGCCCCAGGCCAGCTGCTGCTGAAGTGTTCCCACCCTTCCCAGGTGAAACACCTGAATATGTACAAGGGCTTGAAAGCCTAGAGGAAGGGCCGTGGACCCACACCAGCGACAGCACGCAGGCCACCTTGGTGCCTGCAGGTCAGCCAGGATGGTCCTGGCCACGGGCGCTCTTCTGGAAACTTTCCATTGCCCTGCCTGAGATACCCCTCCTGTCCCGGCCCCCACTCCTTTTTTTCCTTCCTCACCTCAGCCCGGAGAGATATTCCAGTGGAAGTTATGGGTGACACATCCTCTTCTTTACAGGTGGCAGCCTGGCAACTCCTGCAGAAAGTCCAGCAGAGCCCCGCTCACACCGGGCCACCCACAAAGCCGTGGACCCTCACAACCTCCCAGCAGCACAGCCCCGAGACTGCTGACGGGGCAGAGAATATGGAGTCAGGCACAGCGGCAGGGGCTATTGCTGCCTGGAGTGCTGTTTATATTGACCTCAACCCAGGCACACTTGGGGAGGGCTTGCCGGCAGGGTCAGGCTGCCCAGGTCAGCTAATCCTCAGCCCTCAGGGAATCACATTGCAGAAAATGGACCTCGCTAAGACAGAATATTAGCCAAGGAAAAAAAGCACACAATGCCATTTGCAGCACCGTAGATGAGTCTAGAGGTAATCACGTGACTTGGAGTAAGTCAGAAAGTGAAAGGCACATATCATATCATATCAATTATAGGTGTTACCTATAAATTGATACCAGGGCAGATATTTCCACGGAGAAGGGCAATCAAAGATTCATTAAACAAACTTATGGTTCACTAAAGGAAAGGTGTGAGGATTGAATTCATTATGATATTGGGGTTAACAGACATATACAAACACAGTAGACGTATATAATCACCAAAGACCTACGGAGTACCAAGAGAAGACTACTCAACATTCTGTCATAACGAACATGGGAAAAGGATCCCAGGAAGAACAGACATATGTATATGTGTAAAAGAACCACCTCTTGCACACCTACAACAAGCTAAACGTTGTACTCCAACTTGCTGTAATAAAAAATAAAAAATTAAATTAAAAACACGAACAAGAATTTGTGAGAAAAACATGAGGGGCTTTCTCCTGGTACATTCCGTTCTACATTCCAATCTAGAAGGCGACTTCCATTGAGGCTCTGCTGCCCTAGTAACCAGATTTGGTAAGTGAGAACTGCTGCCACCTTGTGGCCGTTTCACACAACAGCAGCTTTAATCCCAGCGCTAATGGTCAGTGGATATTCCAAATCATTACAGGCCTGTAAATGACACCTGCCCTGAAAACAAATCCTGGGGTCATATATCGACCAAAAAATTCAAAAGACGTCCATATTTCAAAACGACAGTTTCAAGAGGCATATTTCACGCACATTAGTGTTCTGCTTCTTTTGATTTCTTTCTTTCTTTGTTAAAAAAACGGGAATGGAAAAAGTTAACCCTCAGAAGGGGCGAAAACGTTCACAAACGAATCAATGGACAAAGGTTTAATCTCCAATATATATATACAGCTCATGCAGCTTAATATTTATACAACAAACAACCCAATACAAAAATGGGCAGAAGATCTAAATAGACGTTTCTTCAAAGAAGACACAGAGATGGCCAAGACGCACATGAAAAGCTGCTCAACATCACTAATTATTAGAGAAATGCAAATCAAAACTACAATGAGGTAAGACCTCACACCTGTTAGAATCAGCATCATCAGATAATCTACAAACAACAAATTCTGGGGAGGGTGTGGACAAAAGGAACCCTCTTCCGCTATTGGGGGGAATGTAAATTGATACAGTCACTATGGAGAACAGTATGGAGGTTCCTTTAAAAAACTAAAAAGCGAATTACCATAGGATCCAGAAATCCCACTTCTGGGCATATACCCAGAGAAAACCATAAATCACAGAGACACATTCACCACAATGTTCATTGCAGCACTATTTACAATAGCCAGGTAATGGAAGCAACCTAAATGCCCACAGACAGAGGAATGGATAAAGATGTGGTACATATATAAAATGGAATATTACTCAGCCATAAAAAGGAATGAAACTGAGTCATTTGTAGAGAAGTTGATGGATCTAGAGACTGTCATACAGAGTGAAGTAAGTCAGAAAGAGGAAAACAAATATTGTATATTAATGCCTATATGTGGAACCTAGAAAAATGCTATAGATGAACTGGTTTGCAGGGCAGAAATAGAGACACAGAGGTAGAGAACAAACGTATGGACACAAAGTGGGGGAAGCCATGGGGTGGTGGTGGTGGGATGAGTTGGGAGATTGGGATTGACCTGTATACATGTATATGCATAAAATAGATAACTAATAATAACCTAGTGTATAAAAAAATAAATAAAATTAAATTTAAAAATTTTTAAAAATAAAATGTAAAAATAAAACAGAAAAAAAGTTCTTCCATTCACACTGATGTATTTATAAGAATGAATTATTTCCATGCTTATATCTATAAATACATAAAAGAGGAATAAAATCTAACTTGAACCAAAAAAGAAAAAAAAAACTGATCCTAACAGTTATACAGAGGAAAACACTACCAAGGCACTTGCTCCAGTGGTAAACAATTCTGAAATTGGTCAGAGGTGGGGAATCATCTCCCATAGAGCCAGCAGCCCCGCCCGCCCACGCAAGGAGCGTCCTTATTGCAAAGCTGGGGGACCGTGCCGAGGCCTCTGTGAGTAAACGTGAGCTGAGCCCCAGGCCAGCTGCTGCTGAACTGTTCCCACCCTTTCCAGGTGAAACACCTGAATATGTACAAGGGCTTGAAAGCCTAGAGGAAGGGCCGTGGAGCCATACCAGCGACAGCACGCAGGCCACCTTGGTGCCTGCAGGTCAGCCAGGATGGTCCTGGCCACGGGCGCTCTTCTGGAAGCTTTCCATTGCCCTGCCTGAGATACCCCTCCTGTCCCGGCCCCCACTCCTTTTTTTCCTTCCTCACCTCAGCCCGGAGAGATATTCCAGTGGAAGTTATGGGTGACACATCCTCTTCTTTACAGGTGGCAGCCTGGCAACTCCTGCAGAAAGTCCAGCAGAGCCCCACTCACACCGGGCCACCCACAAAGCCGTGGACCCTCACACCCTCCCACCAGCACAGCCCCCAGACTGCTGACGGGCAGAGAATATGGAGTCAGGCACAGCGGCAGGGGCTATTGCTGCCTGGAGTGCTGTTTATATTGACCTCAGCCCAGGCACCCCTGGGGAGGGCTTGCCGGCAGGGTCAGGCTGCCAAGGTCAGCTAATCCTCAGCCCTCAGGGAATCACATTGCAGAAAATGGACCTCGCTAAGACAGAATATTAGCCAAGGAAAAAAAGCACACAATGCCATTTGCAGCACCGTAGATGAGTCTAGAGGTAATCACGTGACTTGGAGTAAGTCAGAAAGTGAAAGGCACATATCATATCATATCACTTATAGGTGTTACCTATAAATTGATACCAGGGCAGATATTTCAACAGAGAAGGGCAATCAAAGATTCATTAAACAAACTAATGGTTCACCAAAGGAAAGGTGTGAGGACTGAATTCATTATGATATTGGGGTTAACAGACATATACAAACACAGTAGACGTATATAATCACCAAAGACCTACGGAGTACCAAGAGAAGACTACTCAACATTCTGTCATAACGAACATGGGAAAAGGATCCCAGGAAGAACAGACATAGGTATATGTGTAAAAGAACCACCTCTTGCACACCTACAACAAGCTAAACGTTGTACTCAAACTTGCTGTAATAAAAAATAAAAAATTAAATAAAAAACACGAACAAGAATTAGTGAGAAAAACTTGAGGGGCTTTCTCCTGGTACATTCCGTTCTACATTCCAATCTAGAACGCGACTTCCATTGAGGCTCTGCTGCCCTAGTAACCAGATTTGGTAAGGGAGAACTGCTGCCACCTTGTGGCCGTTTCACACAACAGCAGCTTTAATCCCAGCGCTAATGGTCAGTGGATATTCCAAATCATTACAGGCCTGTAAAGGACACCTGCCCTGAAAACAAATCCTGGGGTCATATATCGACCAAAAAATTCAAAAGACGTCCATATTTCAAAACGACAGTTACAAGAGGCATATTTCACGCACATTAGTGTTCTGCTTCTTTTGATTTCTTTCTTTCTTTGTTAAAAAAACGGGAATGGAAAAAGGCAACCCTCAGAATGGGCGAAAACTTTCACAAACGAATCAATGGACAAAGGTTTAATCTCCAATATATATAAACAGCTCATGCAGCTTAATATTAATAAAACAAACAACCCAATACAAAAATGGGCAGAAGATCTAAATAGACGTTTCTTCAAAGAAGACACAGAGATGGCCAAGACGCACATGAAAAGCTGCTCAACATCACTAATTATTAGAGAAATGCAAATCAAAACTACAATGAGGTAAGACCTCACACCTGTTAGAATCGGCATCATCAGATAATCTACAAACAACAAATTCTGGGGAGGGTGTGGACAAAAGGAACCCTCTTCCACTATTGGTGGGAATGTAAATTGATACAGTCACTATGGAGAACAGTATGGAGGTTCCTTTAAAAAACTAAAAAGAGAATTACCATAGGATCCAGCAATCCCACTTCTGGGCATATACCCAGAGAAAACCATAAATCACAAAGACACATTCACCACAATGTTCATTGCAGCACTATTTACAATAGCCAGGTAATGGAAGCAACCTAAATGCCCACAGACAGACGAATGGATAAAGATGTGGTACATATATAAAATGGAATATTACTCAGCCATAAAAAGGAATGAACCTGGGTCATTTGTAGAGAAGTTGATGGATCTACAGACTGTCATACAGAGTGAAGTAAGTCAGAAAGAGAAAAACAAATATTGTATATTAATGCCTATATGTGGAACCTCGAAAAATGCTACAGATGAACTGGTTTGCAGGGCAGAAATAGAGACACAGAGGTAGAGAACAAACGTATGGACACAAAGTGGGGGAAGCCATGGGGTGGTGGTGGTGGGATGAGTTGGGAGATTGGGATTGACCTGTATACATGTCTATGCATAAAATAGATAACTAATAATAACCTACTGTATAAAAAAAGATAAATAAAATTAAATTTCAAAAATTTTAAAAATAAAATGTAAAAATAAAACAGAAAAAATGCTCTTCCATTCACACTGATGTATTTATAAGAATGAATTATTTCCATGCTTATATCCATAAATACATAAAAGAGGAATAAAATCTAACTTGAACCAAAAAAGAAAAAACAAAACTGAACCTAACAGTTATACAGAGGAAAACACTACCAAGGCACTTGCTCCAGTGGTAAACAATTCTGAAATTGGTCAGAGGTGGGGAATCATCTCCCATAGAGCCAGCAGCCCCGCCCGCCCACGCAAGGAGCGTCCTTATTGCAAAGCTGGGGTACCGTGCCGAGGCCTCTGTGAGTAAACGTGAGCTGAGCCCCAGGCCAGATGCTGCTGAAGTGTTCCCACCCTTCCCAGGTGAAACACCTGAATATGTACAAGGGCTTGAAAGCCTAGAGGAAGGGCCGTGGAGCCACACCAGCGACAGCACGCAGGCCACCTAGGTGCCTGCAAGTCAGCCAGGATGGTCCTGGCCACGGGCGCTCTTCTGGAAGCTTTCCATTGCCCTGCCTGAGATACCCCTCCTGTCCCGGCCCCCACTCCTTTTTTTCCTTCCTCACCTCAGCCCGGAGAGATATTCCAGTGGAAGTTATGGGTGACACATCCTCTTCTTTACAGGTGGCAGCCTGGCAACTCCTGCAGAAAGTCCAGCAGAGCCCCACTCACACCGGGCCACCCACAAAGCCGTGGACCCTCACACCCTCCCAGCAGCACAGCCCCGAGTCTGCTGACCGGGCAGAGAATATGGAGTCAGGCACAGCTGCAGGGGCTATTGCTGCCTGGAGTGCTGTTTATATTGACCTCAACCCAGGCACACCTGGGGAGGGCTTACCGGCAGGGTCTGGCTGCCCAGGTCAGCTAATCCTCAGCCCTCAGGGAATCACATTGCAGAAAATGGACCTCGCTAAGACAGAATATTCGCCAAGGAAAAGAAGCACACAATGCCATTTGCAGCACCGTAGATGAGTCTAGAGGTAATCACGTGACTTGGAGTAAGTCAGAAAGTGAAAGACACATATCATATCATATCACTTATAGGTGTTACCTATAAATTGATACCAGGGCAGATATTTCCATGGAGAAGGGCAATCACAGATTCATTAAACAAACTTATGGTTCACCAAAGGAAAGGTGTGAGGATTGAATTCATTACGATATTGGGGTTAACAGACATATACAAAAACAGTAGACATATATAATCACCAAAGACCTACGGAGTACCAAGAGAAGACTACTCAACATTCTGTCATAACGTACATGGGAAAAGGATCCCAGGAAGAACAGACATATGTATATGTGTAAAAGAACCACCTCTTGCACACCTACAACAAGCTAAACGTTGTACACAAACTTGCTGTAATAAAAATAAAAAATTAAATTAAAAACACGAACAAGAAGTAGTGAGACAAACTTGAGGGGCTTTCTCCTGGCACATTCCGTTCTACATTCCAATCTAGAACGCGACATCCATTGAGGCTCTGCTGCCCTAGTAACCAGATTTGGTAAGGGAGAACTGCTGCCACCTTGTGGCCGTTTCACACAACAGCAGCTTTAATCCCAGCGCTAATGGTCAGTGGATATTCCAAATCATTACAGGCCTGTAAATGACACCTGTCCTGAAAACAAATCCTGGGGTCATATATCGACCAAAAAATTCAAAAGACGTCCATATTTCAAAACGACAGTTTCAAGAGGCATATTTCACGCACATTAGTGTTCTGATTCTTTTGCTTTCTTTCTTTCTTTGTTAAAAAAACGGGAATGGAAAATGGTAACCCTAAGAAGGGGCGAAAACGTTCACAAACGAATCAATGGACAAAGGTTTAATCTCCAATATATATATACAGCTCATGCAGCTTAATATTAATACAACAAACAACCCAATACAAAAATGGGCAGAAGATCTAAATAGACGTTCCTTCAAAGAAGACACAGAGATGGCCAAGACGCACATGAAAAGCTGCTCAACATCACTAATTATTAGAGAAATGCAAATCAAAACTACAATGAGGTAAGACCTCACACCTATTAGAATCGGCATCATCAGATAATCTACAAACAACAAATTCTGGGGAGGGTGTGGACAAAAGGAACCCTCTTCCGCTATTGGTGGGAATGTAAATTGATACAGTCACTATGGAGAACAGTATGGAGGTTCATTTAAAAAACTAAAAAGAGAATTACCATAGGATCCAGCAATCCCACTTCTGGGCATATACCCAGAGAAAACCATAAATCACAGAGACACATTCACCACAATGTTCATTGCAGCAGTATTTACAATAGCCAGGTAATGGAAGCAACCTAAATGCCCACAGACAGACGAATGGATAAAGATGTGGTTCATATATAAAATGGAATATTACTCAGCCATAAAAAGGAATGAAACTGAGTCATTTGTAGAGAAGTTGATGGATCTAGAGACTGTCATACAGAGTGAAGTAAGTCAGAAAGAGAAAAAACAAATATTGTATATTAATGCCTATATGTGGAAACTAGAAAAATTCTACAGATGAACTGGTTTGCAGGGCAGAAATAGAGACACAGAGGTAGAGAACAAACGTATCGACACAAAGAGGGGGAAGCCATGGGGTGGTGGTGGTGGGATGAGTTGGGAGATTGGGATTGACCTGTATACATGTATATGCATAAAATAGATAACTAATAATAACCTAGTGTATAAAAAAATAAATAAAATTAAATTTCAAAATTTTTAAAAATAAAATGTAAAAATAAAACAGAAAAAAATTTCTTCCATTCTCACTGATGTATTTATAAGAATGAATTATTTCCATGCTTATATCTATAAATACATAAAACAGGAATAAAATCTATCATGAACCAAAAAAGAAAAAAAAACTGAACCTAAGAGTTATACAGAGGAAAACACTACCAAGGCACTTGCTCTAGTGGTAAACAATTCTGAAATTGGTCAGAGGTGGGGAATCATCTCCCATAGAGCCAGCAGCCCAACCCGCCCACGCAAGGAGCGTCCTTATTGCAAAGCTGGGGGACCGTGCCGAAGCCTCTGTGAGTAAACGTGAGCTGAGCCCCAGGCCAGATGCTGCTGAACTGTTCCCACCCTTCCCAGGTGAAACACCTGAATATGTACAAGGGCTTGAAAGCCTAGAGGAAGGGCCGTGGAGCCACACAAGCGAAAGCACGCAGGCCAACTTGGTGCCTGCAGGTCAGCCAGGATGGTCCTGGCCACGGGCGCTCTTCTGGAAGCTTTCCATTGCCCTGCCTGAGATACCCCTCCTGTCCCGGCCCCTACTCCTTTTTTTCCTTACTCACCTCAGCCCGGAGAGATACTCCAGTGGAAGTTATGGGTGACACATCCTCTTCTTTACAGGTGGCAGCCTGGCAACTCCTGCAGAAAGTCCAGCAGAGCCCCACTCACAACGGGCCACCCACAAAGCCGTGGACCCTCACACCCTCCCACCAGCACAGCCCCGAGACTGCTGACGGGGCAGAGAATATGGAGTCAGGCACAGCTGCAGGGGCTATTGCTGCCTGGAGTGCTGTTTCTATTGACCTCAACCCAGGCACACCTGGGGAGGGCTTGCCGGCAGGGTCAGGCTGCCCAGGTCAGCTAATCCTCAGCCCTCAGGGAATCACATTGCAGAAAATGGACCTCGCTAAGACAGAATATTAGCCAAGGAAAAAAAGCACACAATGCCATTTGCAGCACCGTAGATGAGTCTAGAGGTAATCACGTGACTTGGAGTAAGTCAGAAAGTGAAAGACACATATCATATCATATCACTTATAGGTGTTACGTATAAATTGATACCAGGGCAGATATTTACACGGAGAAGGGCAATCACAGATTCATTAAACAAACTTATGGTTCACCAAAGGAAAGGTGTGAGGATTGAATTCATTACGATATTGGGGTTAACAGACATATACAAACACAGTAGACATATATAATCACCAAAGACCTACGGAGTACCAAGAGAAGACTACTCAACATTCTGTCATAACGTACATGGGAAAAGGATCCCAGGAAGAACAGACATATGTATATGTGTAAAAGAACCACCTCTTGCACACCTACAACAAGCTAAACGTTGTACTCAAACTTGCTGTAATAAAAAATAAAAAATTAAATTAAAAATACGAACAAGAAGTAGTGAGACAAACTTGGGGGGCTTTCTCCTGGCACATTCCGTTCTAAATTCCAATCTAGAATGCGACTTCCATTGAGGCTCTGCTGCCCTAGTAACCAGATTTGGTAAGGGAGAACTGCTGCCACCTTGTGGCCGTTTCACACAACAGCAGCTTTAATCCCAGCGCTAATGGTCAGTGGATATTCCAAATCATTACAGGCCTGTAAATGAAACCTGCCCTGAAAATAAATCCTGGGGTCATATATCAACCAAAAAATTCAAAAGGCGTCCATATTTCAAAACGACAGTTTCAAGAGGCATATTTCACGCACATTAGTGTTCTGATTCTTTTGCTTTCTTTCTTTGTTAAAAAAACGGGAATGGAAAAAGGTAACCCACAGAAGGGGCGAAAACATTCACAAACGAATCAATGGACAAAGGTTTAATCTCCAATATATATATACAGCTCATGCAGCTTAATATTAATACAACAAACAACCCAATACAAAAATGGGCAGAAGATCTAAATAGACGTTTCTTCAAAGAAGACACATAGATGGCCAACACGCACATGAAAAGCTGCTCAACATCACTAATTATTAGAGAAATGCAAATCAAAACTACAATGAGGTAAGACCTCACACCTGTTAGAATCGGCACCATCCGATAATCTACAAACAACAAATTCTGGGGAGGGTGTGGACAAAAGGAACCCTCTTCCGCTATTGGTGGGAATGTAAATTGATACAGTCACTATGGAGAACAGTATGGAGGTTCCTTTAAAAAACTAAAAACAGAATTACCATAGGATCCAGCAATCCCACTTCTGGGCATATACCCAGAGAAAACCATAAATCACAGAGACACATTCACCACAATGTTCATTGCAGCACTATTTACAATAGCCAGGTAATGGAAGCAACCTAAATGCCCACAGACAGATGAATGGATAAAGATGTGGTACATGTATAAAATGGAATATTACTCAGCCATAAAAAGGAATGAAACTGAGTCATTTGTAGAGAAGTTGATGGATCTAGAGACTGTCATACAGCGTGAAGTAAGTCAGAAAGAGAAAAACAAATTTTGTATATTAATGACTATATGTGGAACCTAGAAAAATGGTACAGATGAACTGGTTTGCAGGGCAGAAATAGAGACACAGAGGTAGAGAACAAACGTATGGACACAAAGTGGGGGAAGCCATGGGGTGGTGGTGGTGGGATGAGTTGGGAGATTGGGATTGACCTGTATAAATGTCTATGCATAAAATAGATAACTAATAATAACCTAGTGTATAAAAAAATAAATAAAATTAAATTTCAAAATTTTTAAAAATAAAATGTAAAAATAAAACAGAAAAAAAGTTCTTCCATTCACACTGATGTATTTATAAGAATGAATTATTTCCATGCTTATATCTATAAATACATAAAAGAGGAATAAAATCTAACTTGAACCAAAAAACAAAACAAAAAAAAACTGAACATAACAGTTATACAGAGGAAAACACTACCAAGGCACTTGCTCCAGTGGTAAACAATTCTGAAATTGGTCAGAGGTGGGGAATCATCTCCCATACAGCCAGCAGCCCCACCCGCCCACGCAAGGAGCGTCCTTATGGCAAAGCTGGGGTACCGTGCCGAGGCTTCTGTGAGTAAACGTGAGCTGAGCCCCAGGTCAGCTGCTGCTGAACTGTTCCCACCCTTCCCAGGTGAAACACCTGAATATGTACAAGGGCTTGAAAGCCTAGAGGAAGGCCCGTGGAGCCACACCAGCGACAGCACACAGGCCACCTTGGTGCCTGCAGGTCAGCCAGGATGGTCCTGGCCACGGGCGCTCTTCTGGAAGATTTCCATTGCCCTGCCTGAGATACCCCTCCTGTCCCGGCCCCCACTCCTTTTTTTCCTTCCTCACCTCAGCCCGGAGAGATATTCCAGTGGAAGTTATGGGTGACACATCCTCTTCTTTACAGGTGGCAGCCTGGCAACTCCTGCAGAAAGTCCAGCAGAGCCCCACTCACACCGGGCCACCCACAAAGCCGTGGACCCTCACACCCTCCCACCAGCACAGCCCCGAGACTGCTGACGGGGCAGAGAATATGGAGTCAGGCACAGCTGCAGGGGCTATTGCTGCCTGGAGTGCTGTTTATATTGACCTCAACCCAGGCACACCTGGGGAGGGCTTGCCGGCAGGGTCAGGCTGCCCAGGTCAGCTAATCCTCAGCCCTCAGGGAATCACATTGCAGAAAATGGACCTCGCTAAGACAGAATATTCGCCAAGGAAAAGAAGCACACAATGCCATTTGCAGCACCGTAGATGAGTCTAGAGGTAATCACGTGACTTGGAGTAAGTCAGAAAGTGAAAGACACATATCATATCATATCACTTATAGGTGTTACCTATAAATTGATACCAGGGCAGATATTTCCACGGAGAAGGGCAATCACAGATTCATTAAACAAACTTATGGTTCACCAAAGGAAAGGTGTGAGGATTGAATTCATTACGATATTGAGGTTAACAGACATATACAAACACAGTAGACATATATAATCACCAAAGACCTACGGAGTACCAAGAGAAGACTACTCAACATTCTGTCATAACGAACATGGGAAAAGGATCCCAGGAAGAACAGACATATGTATATGTGTAAAAGAACCACCTCTTGCACACCTACAACAAGCTAAACGTTGTACTCAAACTTGCTGTAATAAAAAATAAAAAATTAATTAAAAACACGAACAAGAAGTAGTGAGACAAACTTGAGGGGCTTTCTCCTGGCACATTCCGTTCTACATTCCAATCTAGAACGCGACTTCCATTGAGGCTCTGCTGCCCTAGTAACCAGATTTGGTAAGAGAGAACTGCTGCCACCTTGTGGCCGTTTCACACAACAGCAGCTTTAATCCCAGCGCTAATGGTCGGGGGATATTCCAAATCATTACAGGCCTGTAAATGACACCTGCCCTGAAAACAAATCCTGGGGTCATATATCGACCAAAAAATTCAAAAGACGTCCATATTTCAAAACGACAGTTTCAAGAGGCATATTTCACGCACATTAGTGTTCTGATTCTTTTGCTTTCTTTCTTTCTTTGTTAAAAAAACGGGAATGGAAAAAGGTAACCCTCAGAAGGGGCGAAAACGTTCACAAACGAATCAATGGACAAAGGTTTAATCGCCAATATATATATACAGCTCATGCAGCTTAATATTAATACAACAAACAACCCAATACAAAAATGGGCAGAGGATCTAAATAGACGTTTCTTCAAAGAAGACACAGAGATGGCCAAGACGCACATGAAAAGCTGCTCAACATCACTAATTATTAGAGAAATGCAAATCAAAACTACAATGAGGTAAGACCTCACACCTGTTAGAATCGGCATCTCAGATAATCTACAAACAACAAATTCTGGGGAGGGTGTGGACAAAAGGAACCCTCATCCGCTATTGGTGGGAATGTAAATTGATACAGTCACTATGGAGAACAGTATGGAGGTTCCTTTAAAAAACTAAAAAGCGAATTACCATAGGATCCAGCAATCCCACTTCTGGGCATATACCCAGAGAAATCCATAAATCACAGAGACACATTCACCACAATGTTCATTGCAGCACTATTTACAATAGCCAGGTAATGGAAGCAACCTAAATGCCCACAGACAGACGAATGGATAAAGATGTGGTACATATATAAAATGGAATATTACTCAGCCATAAAAAGGAATGAAACTGAGTCATTTGTAGAAAAGTTGATGGATCTAGAGACTGTCATACAGAGTGAAGTAAGTCAGAAAGAGAAAAACAAATATTGTATATTAATGCCTATATGTGGAACCTAGAAAAATGCTACAGATGAACTGGTTTGCAGGGCAGAAATAGAGACACAGAGGTAGAGAACAAACGTATGGACACAAAGTGGGGGAAGCCATGGGGTGGTGGTGGTGGGATGAGTTGGGAGATTGGGATTGACCTGTATACATGTATATGCATAAAATAGATAACTAATAGTAACCTAGTGTATAAAAAAATAAATAAAATTAAATTTCAAAAATTTTAAAAATAAAATGTAAAAGTAAAACAGAAAAAAATTTCTTCCATTCACACTGATGTATTTATAAGAATGAATTATTTCCATGCTTATATCTATAAATACATAAAAGAGGAATAAAATCTAACTTGAACCAAAAAAGAAAAAAAAAACTGAACCTAATAGTTATACAGAGGAAAACACTACCAAGGCACTTGCTCCAGTGGTAAACAATTCTGAAATTGGTCAGAGGTGGGGAATCATCTCCCATACAGCCAGCAGCCCCACCCGCCCACACAAGGAGCGTCCTTATTGCAAAGCTGGGGGACCGTGCCGAGGCCTCTGTGAGTAAACGTGAGCTGAGCCCCAGGCCAGCTGCTGCTGAACTGTTCCCACCCTTCCCAGGTGAAACACCTGAATATGTACAAGGGCTTGAAAGCCTAGAGGAAGGGCCTTGGAGCCACACCAGCGAAAGCACGCAGGCCAACTTGGTGCCTGCAGGTCAGCCAGGATGGTCCTGGCCACGGGCGCTCTTCTGGAAGCTTTCCATTGCCCTGCCTGAGATACCCCTCCTGTCCCGGCCACCACTCCTTTTTTCCTTCCTCACCTCAGCCCGGAGAGATATTCCTGTAGAAGTTATGGGTGACACATCCTCTTCTTTACAAGTGGCAGCCTGGCAACTCCTGCAGAAAGTCCAGCAGAGCCCCACTCACACCGGGCCACCCACAAAGCCGTGGACCCTCACACCCTCCCACTAGCACAGCCCCGAGACTGCTGACGAGGCAGAGAATATGGAGTCAGGCACAGCTGCAGGGGCTATTGCTGCCTGGAGTGCTGTTTATATTGACCTCAACCCAGGCACACCTGGGGAGGGCTTGCCGGCAGGGTCAGGCTGCCCAGGTCAGCTAATCCTCAGCCCTCAGGGAATCACATTGCAGAAAATGGACCTCGCTAAGACAGAATATTCGCCAAGGAAAAGAAGCACACAATGCCATTTGCAGCACCGTAGATGAGTCTAGAGGTAATCACGTGACTTGGAGTAAGTCAGAAAGTGAAAGACACATATCATATCATATCACTTATAGGTGTTACGTATAAATTGATACCAGGGCAGATATTTCCACGGAGAAGGGCAATCACAGATTCATTAAACAAACTTATGGTTCACCAAAGGAAAGGTGTGAGGATTGAATTCATTATGATATTGGAGTTAACAGACATATACAAACACAGTAGACGTATATAATCACCAAAGACCTACGGAGTACCAAGAGAAGACTACTCAACATTCTGTCATAACGAACATGGGAAAAGGATCCCAGGAAGAACAGACATATGTATATGTGTAAAAGAACCACCTCTTGCACACCTACAACAAGCTAAACGTTGTACTCAAACTTGCTGTAATAAAAAATTAAAAATTAAATTAAAAACACGAACAAGAAGTAGTGAGACAAACTTGAGGGGCTTTCTGCTGGCACATTCCGTTCTACATTCCAATCTAGAACGCGACTTCCATTGAGGCTCTGCTGCCCTAGTAACCAGATTTGGTAAGGGAGAACTGCTGCCACCTTGTGGCCGTTTCACACAACAGCAGCTTTAATCCCAGCGCTAATGGTCAGTGGATATTCCAAATCATTACAGGCCTGTAAATGACACCTGCCCTGAAAACAAATCCTGGGGTCATATATCGACCAAAAAATTCAAAAGACGTCCATATTTCAAAACGACAGTTTCAAGTGGCATATTTCACGCACATTAGTGTTCTGATTCTTTTGCTTTCTTTCTTTCTTTGTTAAAAAAACGGGAATGGAAAAAGGTAACCCTCAGAAGGGGCGAAAACGTTCACAAACGAATCAATGGACAAAGGTTTAATCTCCAATATATATATACAGCTCATGCAGCTTCATATTAATACAACAAACAACCCAATACAAAAATGGGCAGAAGATCTAAATAGACGTTTCTTCAAAGAAGACACAGAGATGGCCAAGACGCACATGAAAAGCTGCTCAACATCACTAATTATTAGAGAAATGCAAATCAAAACTACAATGAGGTAAGACCTCACACCTGTTAGAATCGGCATCATCAGATAATCTACAAACTACAAATTCTGGGGAGAGTGTGGACAAAAGGAACCCTCTTCCACTATTGGTGGGAATGTAAATTGATACAGTCACTATGGAGAACAGTATGGAGGTTCCTTTAAAAAACTAAAAACAGAATTCCCATAGGATCCAGCAATCCCACTTCTGGGCATATACCCAGAGAAAACCATAAATCACAGAGACACATTCACCACAATGTTCATTGCAGCACTATTTACAATAGCCAGGTAATGGAAGCAACCTAAATGCCCACAGACAGACGAATGGATAAAGATGTGGTACATATATAAAATGGAATATTACTCAGCCATAAAAAGGAATGAAACTGAGTCATTTGTAGAGAAGTTGATGGATCTAGAGACTGTCATACAGAGTGAAGTAAGTCAGAAAGAGAAAAACAAATATTGTATATTAATGCCTATATGTGGAACCTAGAAAAATGCTACAGATGAACTGGTTTGCAGGGCAGAAATAGAGACACAGAGGTAGAGAACAAACGTATGGACACAAAGTGGGGGAAGCCATGGGGTGGTGGTGGTGGGATGAGTTGGGAGATTGGGATTGACCTGTATACATGTCTATGCATGAAATAGATATCTAATAATAACCTACTGTATAAAAAAATAAATAAAATTAAATTTCAAAAATTTTAAAAATAAAATGTAAAAATAAAACAGAAAAAATCTTCTTCCATTCACACTGATGTATTTATAAGAATGAATTATTTCCATGCTTATATCCATAAATACATAAAAGAGGAATAAAATCTAACTTGAACCAAAAAAGAAAAAAAAAACTGAACCTAACAGTTATACAGAGGAAAACACTACCAAGGCACTTGCTCCAGTGGTAAACAATTCTGAAATTGGTCAGAGGTGGGGAATCATCTCCCATACAGCCAGCAGCCACACCCGCCCACGCAAGGAGCGTCCTTATTGCAAAGCTGGGGGACCGTGCCGAGGCCTCTGTGAGTAAACGTGAGCTGAGCCCCAGGCCAGCTGCTGCTGAACTGTTCCCACCCTTCCCAGGTGAAACACCTGAATATGTACAAGGGCTTGAAAGCCTAGAGGAAGGGCCGTGGAGCCACACCAGCGAAAGCACGCAGGCCACCTTGATCCCTGCAGGTCAGCGAGGATGGTTCTAGCCACGGGCGCTCTTCTGGAAGTTTTCCATTGCCCTGCCTGAGATACCCCTCCTGTCCCGGCCCCCACTCCTTTTTTTCCTTACTCACCTCAGCCCGGAGAGATACTCCAGTGGAAGTTATGGGTGACACATCCTCTTCTTTACAGGTGGCAGCCTGGCAACTCCTGCAGAAAGTCCAGCAGAGCCCCACTCACACCGGGCCACCCACAAAGCCGTGGACCCTCACACCCTCCCACCAGCACAGCCCCGAGACTGTTGACGGGGCAGAGAATATGGAGTCAGGCACAGCTGCAGGGGCTATTGCTGCCTGGAGTGCTGTTTATATTGACCTCAACCCAGGCACACCTGGGGAGGGCTTGCCGGCAGGGTCAGGCTGCCCAGGTCAGCTAATCCTCAGCCCTCAGGGAATCACATTGCAGAAAATGGACCTCGCTAAGACAGAATATTCGCCAAGGAAAAGAAGCACACAATGCCATTTGCAGCACCGTTGATGAGTCTAGAGGTAATCACGTGACTTGGAGTAAGTCATAAAGTGAAAGACACATATCATATCATATCACTTATAGGTGTTACCTATAAATTGATACCAGGGCAGATATTTCCACGGAGAAGGGCAATCACAGATTCATTAAACAAACTTATGGTTCACCAAAGGAAAGGTGTGAGGATTGAATTCATTACGATATTGGGGTTAACAGACATATACAAACACAGTAGACATATATAATCACCAAAGACCTACGGAGTACCAAGAGAAGACTACTCAACATTCTGTCATAACGAACATGGGAAAAGGATCCCAGGAAGAACAGACATATGTATATGTGTAAAAGAACCACCTCTTGCACACCTACAACAAGCTAAACGTTGTACTCAAACTTGCTGTAATAAAAAATAAAAAATTAATTAAAAACACGAACAAGAAGTAGTGAGACAAACTTGAGTGGCTTTCTCCTGGCACATTCCGTTCTACATTCCAATCTAGAACGCGACTTCCATTGAGGCTCTGCTGCCCTAGTAACCAGATTTGGTAAGGGAGAAGTGCTGCCACCTTGTGGCCGTTTCACACAACAGCAGCTTTAATCCCAGCGCTATTGGTCAGTGGATATTCCAAATCATTACAGGCCTGTAAATGACACCTGCCCTGAAAACAAATCCTGGGGTCATATATCGACCAAAAAATTCAAAAGACGTCCATATTTCAAAACGACAGTTTCAAGAGGCATATTTCACACACATTAGTGTTCTGATTCTTTTGCTTTCTTTCTTTCTTTGTTAAAAAAACGGGAATGGAAAAAGGTAACCCTCAGAAGGGGCGAAAACGTTCACAAACGAATCAATGGACAAAGGTTTAATCGCCAATATATATATACAGCTCATGCAGCTTAATATTAATACAACAAACAACCCAATACAAAAATGGGCAGAGGATCTAAATAGACGTTTCTTCAAAGAAGACACAGAGATGGCCAAGACGCACATGAAAAGCTGCTCAACATCACTAATTATTAGCGAAATGCAAATCAAAACTACAATGAGGTAAGACCTCACACCTGTTAGAATCGGCATCATCAGATAATCTACAAACAACAAATTCTGGGGTGGGTGTGGACAAAAGGAACCCTCTTCCGCTATTGGTGGCAATGTAATTTGATACAGTCACTATGGAGAACAGTATGGAGGTTCCTTTAAAAAACTAAAAAGAGAATTACCATAGGATCCAGCAATCCCACTTCTGGGCATATACCCAGAGAAAACCATAAATCACAGAGACACATTCACCACAATGTTCATTGCAGCACTATTTACAATAGCCAGGTAATGGAAGCAACCTAAATGTCCACAGACAGACGAATGGATAAAGATGTGGTACATATATAAAATGGAATATTACTCAGCCATAAAAAGGAATGAAACTGAGTCATTTGTAGAAAAGTTGATGGATCTAGAGACTGTCATACAGAGTGAAGTAAGTCAGAAAGAGAAAAACAAATATTGTATATTAATGCCTATATGTGGAACCTAGAAAAATGCTACAGATGAACTGGTTTGCATGGCAGAAATAGAGACACAGAGGTAGAGAACAAACGTATGGACACAAAGTGGGGGAAGCCATGGGGTGGTGGTGGTGGGATGAGTTGGGAGATTGGGATTGACCTGTATACATGTCTATGCATAAAATAGATAACTAATAATAACCTAGTGTATAAAAAAATAAATAAAATTAAATTTCAAAAATTTTAAAAATAAAATGTAAAAATAAAACAGAAAAACATTTCTTCCATTCACACTGATGTATTTATAAGAATGAATTATATCCATGCTTATATCTATAAATACATAAAATAGGAATAAAATCTAACTTGAACCAAAAAAGAAAAAAAAAAACTGAACCTTATAGTTATACAGAGGAAAACACTACCAAGGCACTTGCTCCAGTGGTAAACAATTCTGAAATTGGTCAGAGGTGGGGAATCATCTCCCATACATCCAGCAGCCCCACCCGCCCATGCAAGGAGCGTCCTTATTGCAAAGCTGGGGGACAGTGCCGAGGCCTCTGTGAGTAAACGTGAGCGGAGCCCCAGGCCAGCTGCTGCTGAACTGTTCCCACCCTTCCCAGGTGAAACACCTGAATATGTACAAGGGCTTGAAAGCCAGGAGGAAGGGCCGTGGAGCCACACCAGCGAAAGCACGCAGGCCAACTTGGTGTCTGCAGGTCAGCCAGGATGGTCCTGGCCACGGGCGCTCTTCTGGAAGCTTTCCATTGCCGTGCCTGAGATACCCCTCCTGTCCCCGCCCCCACTCCTTTTTTTCCTTACTCACCTCAGCCCGGAGAGATATTCCAGTGGAAGTTATGGGTGACACATCCTCTTCTTTACAGGTGGCTGCCTGGCAACTCCTGCAGAAAGTCCAGCAGAGCCCCACTCACACCGGGCCACCCACAAAGCCGTGGACCCTCACACCCTCCCACCAGCACAGCCCCGAGACTGCTGACGGGACAGAGAATATGGAGTCAGGCACAGCTGCAGGGGCTATTGCTGCCTGGAGTGCTGTTTATATTGACCTCAACCCAGGGACACCTGGGGAGGGCTTGCCGGCAGGGTCAGGCTGCCCAGGTCAGCTAACCCTCAGCACTCAGGGAATCACATTGAAGAAAATGGACCTCGCTAAGACAGAATATTCGCCAAGGAAAAAAAGCACACAATGCCATTTGCAGCACCATAGATGAGTCTAGAGGTAATCACGTGACTTGGAGTAAGTCAGAAAGTGAAAGACACATATCATATCATATCAATTATAGGTGTTACCTATAAATTGGTACCAGGGCAGATATTTCCACGGAGAAGGGCAATCACAGATTCATTAAACAAACTTATGGTTCACCAAAGGAAAGGTGTGAGGATTGAATTCATTATGATATTGGGGTTAACAGACATATACAAACACAGTAGACGTATATAATCACCAAACACCTACGGAGTACCAAGAGAAGACTACTCAACATTCTGTCATAACGAACATGGGAAAAGGATCCCAGGAAGAACAGACATATGTATATGTGTAAAAGAACCACGTCTTGCACACCTACAACAAGCTAAACGTTGTACTCAAACTTGCTGTAATAAAAAATAAAAAATTAAATTAAAAACACGAACAAGAAGTAGTGAGACAAACTTGAGGGGCTTTCTCCTGGCACATTCCGTTCTACATTCCAATCTAGAACGCGACTTCCATTGAGGCTCTGCTGCCCTAGTAACCAGATTTGGTAAGGGAGAACTGCTGCCACCTTGTGGCTGTTTCACACAACAGCAGCTTTAATCCCAGCGCTAATGGTCAGTGGATATTCCAAATCATTACAGGCCTGTAAATGACACCTGCCCTGAAAACAAATCCTGGGGTCATATATCGACCAAAAAATTCAAAAGACGTCCATATTTCAAAACGACAGTTTCAAGAGGCATATTTCACGCACATTAGTGTTCTGATTCTTTTGCTTTCTTTCTTTCTTTGTTAAAAAAACGGGAATGGAAAAAGGTAACCCTCAGAAGGGGCAAAAACGTTCACAAACGAATCAATGGACAAAGGTTTAATCGCCAATATATATATATACAGCTCATGCAGCTTAATATTAATACAACAAACAACCCAATACAAAAATGGGCAGAAGATCTAAATAGACGTTTCTTCAAAGAAGACACAGAGATGGCCAAGACGCACATGAAAAGCTGCTCAACATCACTAATTATTAGAGAAATGCAAATCAAAACTACAATGAGGTAAGACCTCACACCTGTTAGAATCGGCATCATCAGATAATCTACAAACAACAAATTCTGGGGAGGGTGTGGACAAAAGGAACCCTCTTCCGCTATTGGTGGGAATGTAAATTGATACAGTCACTATGGAGAACAGTATGGAGGTTCCTTTAAAAAACTAAAAAGTGAATTACCATAGGATCCAGCAATCCCACTTCTGGGCATATACCCAGAGAAAACCATAAATCACAGAGACACATTCACCACAATGTTCATTGCAGCACTATTTACAATAGCCAGGTAATGGAAGCAACCTAAATGCCCACAGACAGACGAATGGATAAAGATGTGGTACATATATAAAATGGAATATTACTAAGCCATATAAAGGAATGAAACTGAGTCATTTGTAGAGAAGTTGATGGATCTAGAGACTGTCATACAGAGTGAAGTAAGTCAGAAAGAGAAAACAAATATTGTATATTAATACCTATATGTGGAACCTAGAAAAATGCTACAGATGAACTGGTTTGCAGGGCAGAAATAGAGACACAGATGTAGAGAACAAACGTATGGACACAAAGTGGGGGAAGCCATGGGGTGGTGGTGGTGGGATGAGTTGGGAGATTGGGATTGACCTGTATACATGTCTATGCATAAAATAGATAACTAATAATAACCTAGTGTATAAAAAAATAAATAAAATTAAATTTCAAAAATTTTAAAAATAAAATGTAAAAATAAAACAGAAAAAATGTTCTTCCATTCACACTGATGTATTTATAAGAATGAATTATTTCCATGCTTATATCCATAAATACATAAAAGAGGAATAAAATCTAACTTGAACCAAAAAAGAAAAAAAAAAACTGAACCTAACAGTTATACAGAGGAAAACACTACCAAGGCACTTGCTCCACTGGTAAACAATTCTGAAATTGGTCAGAGGTGGGGAATCATCTCCCATAGAGCCAGCAGCCCCGCCCGCCCACGCAAGGAGCGTCCTTATTGCAAAGCTGGGGGACCGTGCCAAGGCCTCTGTGAGTAAACGTGAGCTGAGCCCCAGGCCAGCTGCTGCTGAACTGTTCCCACCTATCCCAGGTGAAACACCTGAATATGTACAAGGGCTTGAAAGCCTAGAGTAAGGGCCGTGGAGCCACACCAGCGAAAGCACGCAGGCCAACTTGGTGCCTGCAGGTCAGCCAGGATGGTCCTGGCCACGGGCGCTCTTCTGGAAGCTTTCCATTGCCCTGCCTGAGATACCCCTCCTGTCCCGGCCCCCACTCCTTTTTTTCCTTCCTCACCTCAGCCCGGAGAGATACTCCAGTGGAAGTTATGGGTGACACATCCTCTTCTTTACAGGTGGCAGCCTGGCAACTCCTGCAGAAAGTCCAGCAGAGCACCACTCACACCGGGCCACCCACAAAGCCGTGGACCCTCACACCCTCCCACCAGCACAGCCCCGAGACTGCTGACGGGGCAGAGAATATGGAGTCAGGCACAGCAGCAGGGGCTATTGCTGCCTGGAGTGCTGTTTATATTGACCTCAACCCAGGCACACATGGGGAGGGCTTGCCGGCAGGGTCAGGCTGCCCAGGTCAGCTAATCCTCAGCCCTCAGGGAATCACATTGCAGAAAATGGACCTCGCTAAGACAGAATATTCGCCAAGGAAAAGAAGCACACAATGCCATTTGCAGCACCGTAGATGAGTCTAGAGGTAATCACGTGACTTGCAGTAAGTCAGAAAGTGAAAGACACATATCATATCATATCACTTATAGGTGTTACCTATAAATTGATACCAGGGCAGATATTTCCACGGAGAAGGGCCTTCACAGATTCATTAAACAAACGTATGGTTCACCAAAGGAAAAGTGTGAGGATTGAATTCATTATGATATTGGGGTTAACAGACGTATACAAACACAGTAGACATATATAATCACCAAAGACCTACGGAGTACCAAGAGAAGACTACTCAACATTCTGTCATAACGTACATGGGAAAAGGATCCTAGGAAGAACAGACATATGTATATGTGTAAAAGAACCACTTCTTGCACACCTACAACAAGCTAAACGTTGTACTCAAACTTGCTGTAATAAAAAATAAAAAAATAAATTAAAAACACGAACAAGAAGTAGTGAGACAAACTTGAGGGGCTTTCTCCTGGCACATTCCGTTCTACATTCCAATCTAGAACGCGACTTCCATTGAGGCTCTGCTGCCCTATTAACCAGATTTGGTAAGGGAGAACTGCTGCCACCTTGTGGCCGTTTCACACAACAGCAGCTTTAATCCCAGCGCTAATGGTCAGTGGATATTCCAAATCATTACAGGCCTGTAAATGACACCTGCCCTGAAAACAAATCCTGGGGTCATATATCGACCAAAAAATTCAAAAGACGTCCATATTTCAAAACGACAGTTTCAAGAGGCATATTTCACGCACATTAGTGTTCTGATTCTTTTGCTTTCTTTCCTTCTTTGTTAAAAAAACGGGAATGGAAAAAGGTAACCCTCAGAAGGGGCGAAAACTTTCACAAACGAATCAATGGACAAAGGTTTAATCTCCAATACATATATACAGCTCATGCAGCTTAATATTAATACAACAAACAACCCAATACAAAAATGGGCAGAAGCTCTAAATAGACGTTTCTTCAAAGAAGACACAGAGATGGCCAAGACGCACATGAAAAGCTGCTCAACATCACTAATTATTAGAGAAATGCAAATCAAAACTACAATGAGGTAAGACCTCACACCTGTTAGAATCGGCATCATCAGATAATCTACAAACAACAAATTCTGGGGAGGGTGTGGACAAAAGGAACCCTCTTCCGCTATTTGTGGGAATGTAAATTGATACAGTCACTATGGAGAACAGTATGGAGGTTCCTTTAAAAAACTAAAAAGAGAAATACCATAGGATCCAGCAATCCCACTTCTGGGCATATACCCAGAGAAAACCATAAATCACAAAGACACATTCACCACAATGTTCATTGCCGCACTATTTACAATAGCCAGGTAATGGAAGCAACCTAAATGCCCACAGACAGACGAATGGATAAAGATGTGGTACATATATAAAATGGAATATTACTCAGCCATAAAAAGGAATGAAACTGAGTCATTTGTAGAGAAGTTGATGGATCTAGAGACTGTCATACAGAGTGAAGTAAGTCAGAAAGAGAAAAACAAATATTGTATATTAATGCCTATATGGGGAACCTAGAAATATGCTACAGATGAACTGGATTGCAGGACAGAAATAGAGACACAGAGGTAGAGAACAAACGTAAGGACACAAAGTGGGGGAAGCCATGGGGTGGAGGTGGTGGGATGAGTTGGGAGATTGGGATTGACCTTGATACATGTCTATGCATAAAATAGATAACTAATAATAACCTACAGTATAAAAAAATACATAAAATTAAATTACAAAATTTTTAAAAATAAAATGTAAAAATAAAACAGAAAAAAAGTTCTTCCATTCACACTGATGTATTTATAAGAATGAATTATTTCCATGCTTATATCTATAAATACATAAAAGAGGAATAAAATCTAAGTTGAACCAAAAAAGAAAAAAAAAAACTGAACCTAACAGTTATACAGAGGAAAACACTACCAAGGCACTTGCTCCAGTGGTAAACAATTCTGAAATTGGTCAGAGGTGGGGAATCATCTCCCATACAGCCAGCAGCCCCACCCGCCCACGCAAGGAGCGTCCTTATTGCAAAGCTGGGGGACCGTGCCGAGGCCTCTGTGAGTAAACGTGAGCTGAGCCCCAGGCCAGCTGCTGCTGAACTGTTCCCACCCTTCCCAGGTGAAACTCCTGAATATGTACAAGGGCTTGAAAGCCTAGGGGAAGGGCCGTGGAGCCACACCAGTGAAAGCACGCAGGCCAACTTGGTGCCTGCAGGTCAGCCAGGATGGTCCTGGCCACGGGCGCTCTTCTGGAAGCTTTCCATTGCCCTGCCTGAGATACCCCTCCTGTCCCGGCCCCCACTCCTTTTTTTCCTTACTCACCTCAGCCCGGAGAGATACTCCAGTGGAAGTTATGGGTGACACACCCTCTTCTTAACAGGTGGCAGCCTGGCAACTCCTGCAGAAAGTCCAGCAGAGCCCCACTCACACCGGGCCACCCACAAAGCCGTGGACCCTCACACCCTCCCACCAGCACAGCCCCGAGACTGCTGACGGGGCAGAGAATATGGAGTCAGGTACAGCTGCAGGGGCTATTGCTGCCTGGAGTGCTGTTTATATTGACCTCAACCAAGGCACACCTGGGGAGGGCTTGCCGGCAGGGTCAGGCTGCCCAGGTCAGCTAATCCTCAGCCCTCAGGGAATCACATTGCAGAAAATGGACCTCGCTAAGACAGAATATTCGCCAAGGAAAAGAAGCACACAATGCCATTTGCAGCACCGTAGATGAGTCTAGAGGTAATCACGTGACTTGATGTAAGTCAGAAAGTGAAAGACACATATCATATCATATCACTTATAGGTGTTACCTATAAATTGATACCAGGGCAGATATTTCCACGGAGAAGGGCAATCAAAGATTCATTAAACAAACTTATGGTTCACCAAAGGAAAGGTGTGAGGATTGAATTCATTATGATATTGGGGTTAACAGACATATACAAACACAGTAGAAGTATATAATCACAAAAGACCTACGGAGTACCAAGAGAAGACTACTCAACATTCTGTCATAACGAACATGAGAAAAGGATCCCAGGAAGAACAGGCATATGTAGATGTGTAAAAGAACCACCTCTTGCACACCTACAACAAGCTAAACGTTGTACTCAAACTTGCTGTAATAAAAAATAAAAAATTAAATTAAAAACACGAACAAGAATTAGTGACAAAAACTTGAGGGGCTTTCTCCTGGTACATTCCGTTCTACATTCCAATCTAGAACGCGACTTCCATTGAGGCTCTGCTGCCCTAGTAACCAGATTTGGTAAGGGAGAACTGCTGCCACCTTGTGGCCGTTTCACACAACAGCAGCTTTAATCCCAGCGCTAATGGTCAGTGGATATTCCAAATCATTAAAGGCCTGTAAATGACACCTGCCCTGAAAACAAATCCTGGGGTCATATATCGACCAAAAAATTCAAAAGACGTCCATATTTCAAAACGACAGTTTCAAGAGGCATATTTCACGCACATTAGTGTTCTGCTTCTTTTGATTTCTTTCTTTCTTTGTTAAAAAAACGGGAATGGAAAAAGGCAACGCTCAGGATGGGCGAAAACTTTCACAAACGAATCAATGGACAAAGGTTTAATCTCCAATATATATAAACAGCTCATGCCGCTTAATATTAATAAAACAAACAACCCAATACAAAAATGGGCAGAAGATCTAAATAGACGTTTCTTCAAAGAAGACACAGAGATGGCCAAGACGCACATGAAAAGCTGCTCAACATCACTAATTATTAGAGAAATGCAAATCAAAACTACAATGAGGTAAGACCTCACACCTTTTAGAATCGGCATCATCAGATAATCTACAAACAACAAATTCTGGGGAGGGTGTGGACAAAAGGAACCCTCTTCCGCTATTGGTGGGAATGTAAATTGATACAGTCACTATGGAGAACAGTATGGAGGTTCCTTTAAAAAACTAAAAAGAGAATTACCATAGGATCCAGCAATCCCACTTCTGGGCATAAACGCAGAGAAAACCATAAATCACAAAGACACATTCACCACACTGTTGATTGCAGCACTATTTACAATAGCCAGGTAATGGAAGCAACCTAAATGCCCACAGACAGACGAATGGATAAAGATGTGGTACATATATAAAATGGAATATTACTCAGCCATAAAAAGGAATGAAACTGGGTCATTTGTAGAGAAGTTGATGGCTCTAGAGACTGTCATACAGAGTGAAGTAAGTCAGAAAGAGAAAAACAAATATTGTATATTAATGCCTATATGTGGAACCTAGAAAAATGCTACAGATGAACTAGTTTGCAGGGCAGAAATAGAGACACAGAGGTAGAGAACAAACGTATGGACACAAAGTGGGGGAAGCCATGGGGTGGTGGTGGTGGGATGAGTTGGGAGATTGGGATTGACCTTTATGCATGTCTATGCATAAAATAGATAACTAATAATAACCTACTGTATAAAAAAAATAAATAAAATTAAATTTCAAAAATTTTAAAATCAAAATGTAAAAATAAAACAGAAAAAATGTTCTTCCATTCACACTGATGTATTTATAAGAATGAATTATTTCCATGCTTATATCCATAAATACATAAAAGAGGAATAAAATCTAACTTGAACCAAAAAAGAAAAAAAAAAAAAAACTGAACCTAACAGTTATACAGAGGAAAACACTACCAAGGCACTTGCTCCAGTGGTAAACAATTCTGAAATTGGTCAGAGGTGGGGAATCATCTCCCATAGAGCCAGCAGCCCCGCCCGCCCACGCAAGGAGCGTCCTTATTGCAAAGCTGGGGGACTGTGCCGAGGCCTCTGTGAGTAAACATGAGCTGAGCCCCAGGCCAGCTGCTGCTGAACTGTTCCCACCCTTCCCAGGTGAAACACCTGAATATGTACAAGGGCTTGAAAGCCTAGAAGAAGGGCCGTGGAGCCACACCAGCGAAAGCACGCAGGCCAACTTGGTGCCTGCAGGTCAGCCAGGATGGTCCTGGCCACGGGCGCTCTTCTGGAAGCTTTCCATTGCCCTGCCTGAGATACCCCTCCTGTCCCGGCCCCCACTCCTTTTTTTCCTTACTCACCTCAGCCCGGAGAGATACTCCAGTGGAAGTTATGGGTGACACATCCTCTTCTTTACAGGTGGCAGCCTGGCAACTCCTGCAGAAAGTCCAGCAGAGCCCCACTCACACCGGGCCACCCACAAAGCCGTGGACCCTCACACCCTCCCACCAGCACGGCCCCGAGACTGCTGACGGGGCAGAGAATATGGAGTCAGGCACAGCTGCAGGGGCTATTGCTGCCTGGAGTGCTGTTTATATTGACCTCAACCCAGGCACACCTGGGGAGGGCTTGCCGGCAGTGTCAGGCTGCCCAGGTCAGCTAATCCTCAGCCCTCAGGGAATCACATTGCAGAAAATGGACCTCGCTAAGACAGAATATTCGCCAAGGAAAAGAAGCACACAGTGCCATTTGCAGCAACGTAGATGAGTCTAGAGGTAATCACGTGACTTGGAGTAAGTCAGAAAGTGAAAGACACATATCATATTACTTATAGGTGTTACCTATAAATGGATACCAGGGCAGATATTTCCACGGAGAAGGGCAATCACAGATTCATTAAACAAACTTATGGATCACCAAAGGAAAGTTGTGAGGATTGAATTCATTACGATATTGGGGTCAACAGACATATACAAACACAGTAGACGTATATAATCACCAAAGACCTACGGAGTACCAAGAGAAGACTACTCAACATTCTGTCATAACGTACATGGGAAAAGGATCCCAGGAAAAACAGACAAATGTATATGTGTAAAAGAACCACCTCTTGCACACCTACAACAAGCTAAACGTTGTACTCAAACTTTCTGTAATAAAAAATAAAAAATTAAATGAGAAACACGAACAAGAAGTAGTGACACAAACTTGAGGGGTTTTCTCCTGGCTCATTCCGTTCTACATTCCAATCTAGAACACGACTTCCATTGAGGCTCTGCTGCCCTAGTAACCAGATTTGGTAAGGGAGAACTGCTGCCACCTTGTGGCCGTTTCACACAACAGCAGCTTTAATCCCAGCACTAACGGTCAGTGGATATTCCAAATCATTACAGGCCTGTAAATGACACCTGCCCTGAAAACAAATCCTGGGGTCATATATCGACCAAAAAATTCAAAAGACGTCCATATTTCAAAACGGCAGTTTCAAGAGGCATATTTCACGCACATTAGTGTTCTGCTTCTTTTCGTTTCTTTCTTTCTTTGTTAAAAATACGGGAATGGAAAAAGGTAACACTCAGAAGGGGCGAAATCGTTCACAAACGAATCAATGGACAAAGGTTTAATCTCCAATATATATATACAGCTCATGCAGCTTAATATTAATACAACAAACAACCCAATACAAAAATGGGCAGAAGCTCTAAATAGACGTTTCTTCAAAGAAGACACAGAGATGGCCAAGACGCACATGAAAAGCTGCTCAACATCACTAATTATTAGAGAAATGCAAATCAAAACTACAATGAGGTAAGACCTCACACCTGTTAGAATCGGCATCATCAGATAATCTACAAACAACAAATTCTGGGGAGGGTGTGGACAAAAGGAACCCTCTTCCGCTATTTGTGGGAATGTAAATTGATACAGTCACTATGGAGAACAGTATGGAGGTTCCTTTAAAAAACTAAAAAGAGAATTACCATAGGATCCAGCAATCCCACTTCTGGGCATATACCCAGTGAAAACCATAAATCACAAAGACACATTCACACAATGTTCATTGCAGCACTATTTACAATAGCCAGGTAATGGAAGCAACCTATATGGCCACAGACAGACGAATGGATAAAGATGTGGTACATATATAAAAATGGAATATTACTCAGCCATAAAAAGGAATGAAACTGGGTCATTTGTAGAGAAGTTGATGGATCTAGAGACTGTCATACAGAGTGAAGTAAGTCAGAAAGAGAAAAACAAATATTGTATATTAATGCCTATATGTGGAACCTAGAAAAATGGGACAGATGAACTGGTTTGCAGGGGAGAAATAGAGACACAGAGGTAGAGAACAAACGTATGGACACAAAGTGGGGGAAGCCATCGGGTGGTGGTGGTGGGATGAGTTGGGAGATTGGGATTGAGCTGTATAAATGTTTATGCATATAATAGATAACTAATAATAACCTACTGTATAAAAAAATAAATAAAATGAAATTTCAAAATTTTTTAAAAAAAAATGTAAAAATAAAACAGAAAAAAATTTCTTCCATTCACACTGATGTATTTATAAGAATGAATTATTTCCATGCTTATATCTATAAATACATAAAAGACGAATAAATCTAACTTGAACCAAAAAAGAAAAAAAACCCTGAACCTAACAGTTATACAGAGGAAAACACTACCAAGGCACTTGCTCCAGTGGTAAACAATTCTGAAATTGGTCAGAGGTGGGGAATCATCTCCCATACAGCCAGCAGCCCTGCCCGCCCATGCAAGGAGCGTCCTTATTGCAAAGCTGGGGGACCGTGCCGAGGCCTCTGTGAGTAAACGTGACCTGAGCCTCAGGCCAGCTGCTGCTGAACTGTTCCCACCCTTCCCAGGTGAAACACCTGAATATGTACAAGGGATTGAAAGCCTATAGGAAGGGCCGTGGAGCCACACCAGCGACAGCACGCAGGCCAACTTGGTGCCTGCAGGTCAGCCAGGATGTTCCTGGCCACGGGCGCTCTTCTGGAAGTTTTCCATTGCCCTGCCTGAGATACCCCTCCTGTGCCGGCCCCCACTCCTTTTTTTCCTTACTCAACTCAGCCCGGAGAGATATTCCAGTGGAAGTTATGGGTGACACATCGTCTTCTTTACAGGTGGCAGCCTGGCAACTCCTGCAGAAAGTCCAGCAGAGCCCCACTCACACCGGGCCACCCACAAAGCCGTGGACCCTCACACCCTCCCACCAGCACAGCCCCGAGACTGCTGACGGGGCAGAGAATATGGAGTCAGGCACAGCTGCAGGGGCTATTGCTGCCTGGAGTGCTGTTTATATTGACCTCAACCCAGGCACACCTGGGGAGGGCTTGCCGGCAGGGTCAGGCTGCCCAGGTCAGCTAATCCTCAGCCCTCAGGGAATCACATTGCAGAAAATGGACCTCGCTAAGACAGAATATTCGCCAAGGAAAAGAAGCACACAATGCCATTTGCAGCACCGTAGATGAGTCTAGAGGTAATCACGTGACTTGGAGTAAGTCAGAAAGTGAAAGACACATATCATATCATATCACTTATAGGTGTTACCTATAAATAGATACCAGGGCAGATATTTCCACGGAGAAGGGCAATCAAAGATTCATGAAACAAACTTATGGTTCACCAAAGGAAAGTTGTGAGGATTGAATTCATTATGATATTGGGGTTAACAGACATATACAAACACAGTAGACGTATATAATCACCAAAGACCTACGGAGTACCAAGAGAAGACTACTCAACATTCTGTCATAAGGAACATGGGAAAAGGATCCCAGGAAGAACAGACATATGTATATGTGTAAAAGAACCACCTCTTGCACACCTACAACAAGCTAAACGTTGTACTCAAACTTGCTGTAATAAAAAATAAAAAATTAAATGAGAAACACGAACAAGAAGTAGTGACACAAACTTGAGGGGCTTTCTCCTGGCACATTCCGTTCTACATTCCAATCTAGAACGCGACTTCCATTGAGGCTCTGCTGCCCTAGTAACCAGATTTGGTAAGGGAGAACTGCTGCCACCTTGTGGCCGTTTCACACAACAGCAGCTTTAATCCCAGCGCTAATGGTCAGTGGATATTCCAAATCATTACAGGCCTGTAAATGACACCTGCCCTGAAAACAAATCCTGGGGTCATATATCGACCAAAAAATTCAAAAGACGTCCATATTTCAAATCGACAGTTTCAAGAGGCATATTTCACGCACATTAGTGTTCTGCTTCTTTTCGTTTCTTTCTTTCTTTGTTAAAAATACGGGAATGGAAAAAGGTAACACTCAGAAGGGGCGAAATCGTTCACAAACGAATCAATGGACAAAGGTTTAATCTCCAATATATATATACAGCTCATGCAGCTTAATATTAATACAACAAACAACCCAATACAAAAATGGGCAGAAGCTCTAAATAGACGTTTCTTCAAAGAAGACACAGAGATGGCCAAGACGCACATGAAAAGCTGCTCAACATCACTAATTATTAGAGAAATGCAAATCAAAACTACAATGAGGTAAGACCTCACACCTGTTAGAATCGGCATCATCAGATAATCTACAAACAACAAATTCTGGGGAGGGTGTGGACAAAAGGAACCCTCTTCCGCTATTTGTGGGAATGTAAATTGATACAGTCACTATGGAGAACAGTATGGAGGTTCCTTTAAAAAACTAAAAAGAGAATTACCATAGGATCCAGCAATCCCACTTCTGGGCATATACCCAGTGAAAACCATAAATCACAAAGACACATTCACACAATGTTCATTGCAGCACTATTTACAATAGCCAGGTAATGGAAGCAACCTATATGGCCACAGACAGACGAATGGATAAAGATGTGGTACATATATAAAAATGGAATATTACTCAGCCATAAAAAGGAATGAAACTGGGTCATTTGTAGAGAAGTTGATGGATCTAGAGACTGTCATACAGAGTGAAGTAAGTCAGAAAGAGAAAAACAAATATTGTATATTAATGCCTATATGTGGAACCTAGAAAAATGGGACAGATGAACTGGTTTGCAGGGGAGAAATAGAGACACAGAGGTAGAGAACAAACGTATGGACACAAAGTGGGGGAAGCCATCGGGTGGTGGTGGTGGGATGAGTTGGGAGATTGGGATTGAGCTGTATAAATGTTTATGCATATAATAGATAACTAATAATAACCTACTGTATAAAAAAATAAATAAAATGAAATTTCAAAATTTTTTAAAAAAAAATGTAAAAATAAAACAGAAAAAAATTTCTTCCATTCACACTGATGTATTTATAAGAATGAATTATTTCCATGCTTATATCTATAAATACATAAAAGACGAATAAATCTAACTTGAACCAAAAAAGAAAAAAAACCCTGAACCTAACAGTTATACAGAGGAAAACACTACCAAGGCACTTGCTCCAGTGGTAAACAATTCTGAAATTGGTCAGAGGTGGGGAATCATCTCCCATACAGCCAGCAGCCCTGCCCGCCCATGCAAGGAGCGTCCTTATTGCAAAGCTGGGGGACCGTGCCGAGGCCTCTGTGAGTAAACGTGACCTGAGCCTCAGGCCAGCTGCTGCTGAACTGTTCCCACCCTTCCCAGGTGAAACACCTGAATATGTACAAGGGATTGAAAGCCTATAGGAAGGGCCGTGGAGCCACACCAGCGACAGCACGCAGGCCAACTTGGTGCCTGCAGGTCAGCCAGGATGTTCCTGGCCACGGGCGCTCTTCTGGAAGTTTTCCATTGCCCTGCCTGAGATACCCCTCCTGTGCCGGCCCCCACTCCTTTTTTTCCTTACTCAACTCAGCCCGGAGAGATATTCCAGTGGAAGTTATGGGTGACACATCGTCTTCTTTACAGGTGGCAGCCTGGCAACTCCTGCAGAAAGTCCAGCAGAGCCCCACTCACACCGGGCCACCCACAAAGCCGTGGACCCTCACACCCTCCCACCAGCACAGCCCCGAGACTGCTGACGGGGCAGAGAATATGGAGTCAGGCACAGCTGCAGGGGCTATTGCTGCCTGGAGTGCTGTTTATATTGACCTCAACCCAGGCACACCTGGGGAGGGCTTGCCGGCAGGGTCAGGCTGCCCAGGTCAGCTAATCCTCAGCCCTCAGGGAATCACATTGCAGAAAATGGACCTCGCTAAGACAGAATATTCGCCAAGGAAAAGAAGCACACAATGCCATTTGCAGCACCGTAGATGAGTCTAGAGGTAATCACGTGACTTGGAGTAAGTCAGAAAGTGAAAGACACATATCATATCATATCACTTATAGGTGTTACCTATAAATAGATACCAGGGCAGATATTTCCACGGAGAAGGGCAATCAAAGATTCATGAAACAAACTTATGGTTCACCAAAGGAAAGTTGTGAGGATTGAATTCATTATGATATTGGGGTTAACAGACATATACAAACACAGTAGACGTATATAATCACCAAAGACCTACGGAGTACCAAGAGAAGACTACTCAACATTCTGTCATAACGAACATGGGAAAAGGATCCCAGGAAGAACAGACATATGTATATGTGTAAAAGAACCACCTCTTGCACACCTACAACAAGCTAAACGTTGTACTCAAACTTGCTGTAATAAAAAATAAAAAATTAAATGAGAAACACGAACAAGAAGTAGTGACACAAACTTGAGGGGCTTTCTCCTGGCACATTCCGTTCTACATTCCAATCTAGAACGCGACTTCCATTGAGGCTCTGCTGCCCTAGTAACCAGATTTGGTAAGGGAGAACTGCTGCCACCTTGTGGCCGTTTCACACAACAGCAGCTTTAATCCCAGCGCTAATGGTCAGTGGATATTCCAAATCATTACAGGCCTGTAAATGACACCTGCCCTGAAAACAAATCCTGGGGTCATATATCGACCAAAAAATTCAAAAGACGTCCATATTTCAAATCGACAGTTTCAAGAGGCATATTTCACGCACATTAGTGTTCTGCTTCTTTTGCTTTCTTTCTTTCTTTGTTAAAAAAACGGGAATGGAAAAAGGCAACCCTCAGAATGGGCGAAAACGTTCACAAACGAATCAATGGACAAAGGTTTAATCTCCAATATATATAAACAGCTCATGCAGCTTAATATTAATAAAACAAACAACCCAATAAAAAAATGGGCAGAAGATCTAAAGAGACGTTTCTTCAAAGAAGACACAGAGATGGCCAAGACGCACATGAAAAGCTGCTCAACATCACTAATTATTAGAGAAATGCAAAACAAAACTACAATGGGGTAAGGCCTCACACATGTTAGAATGGGCATCATCAGATAATCTACAAACAACAAATTCTGGGGAGGGTGTGGACAAAAGGAACCCTCTTCCGCTATTGGTGGGAATGTAAATTGATACAGTCACTATGGAGAACAGTATGGAGGTTCATTTAAAAAACTAAAAAGAGAATTACCATAGGATCCAGCAATCCCACTTCTGGGCATATACCCAGAGAAAACCATAAATCACAAAGACACATTCACCACAATGTTCATTGCAGCACTATTTACAATAGCCAGGTAATGGAAGCAACCTAAACGGCCACAGACAGACGAATGGATAAAGATGTGGTACATATATAAAATGGAATATTACTCAGCCATAAAAAGGAATGAAACTGGGTCATTTGTAGAGAAGTTGATGGATCTAGAGACTGTCATACAGAGTGAAGTAAGTCAGAAAGAGAAAAACAAATTTTGTATATTAATGCCTATATGTGGAACCTAGAAAAATGCTACAGATGAACTGGTTTGCAGGGCAGAAATAGAGACACAGAGGTAGAGAACAAACGTATGGACACAAAGTGGGGGTAGCCATGGGGTGGTGGTGGTGGGATGAGTTGGGAGATTGGGATTGACCTGTATACATGTCTATGCATAAAATATATAACTAATAATAACCTACTGTATAAAAAAATAAATAAAATTAAATTTCAAAATTTTTAAAAATAAAATGTAAAAATAAAACAGAAAAAAATTTCTTCCATTCACACTGTTGTATTTATAAGAATGAATTATTTCCATGCTTATATCTATAAATACATAAAAGAGGAATAAAATCTAACTTAAACCAAAAAAAGAAAAAAACCCTGAACCTAACAGTTATACAGAGGAAAACACTACCAAGGCAATTGCTCCAGTGGTAAACAATTCTAAAATTGGTCAGAGGTGGGGAATCATCTCCCATACAGCCAGCAGCCCCGCCCGCCCATGCAAGGAGCGTCCTTATTGCAAAGCTGGGGGACCGTGCCGAGGCCTCTGTGAGTAAACGTGAGCTGAGCCCCAGGCCAGCTGCTGCTGAACAGTTCCCACCCTTCCCAGGTGAAACACCTGAATATGTACAAGGGCTTGAAAGCCTAGAGGAAGGGCCGTGGAGCCACACCAGCGACAGCACGCAGGCCAACTTGGTGCCTGCAGGTCAGCCAGGATGGTCCTGGCCACGGGCGCTCTTCTGGAAGCTTTCCATTGCCCTGCCTGAGATACCCCTCCTGTCCCGGCCCCCACTCCTGTTTTTCCTTACTCACCTCAGCCCGGAGAGATATTCCAGTGGAAGTTATGGGTGACACATCGTCTTCTTTACAGGTGGCAGCCTGGCAACTCCTGCAGAAAGTCCAGCAGAGCCCCACTCACACCGGGCCACCCACAAAGCCGTGGACCCTCACACCCTCCCACCAGCACAGCCCCGAGACTGCTGACGGGGCCGAGAATATGGAGTCAGGCACAGCTGCAGGGGCTATTGCTGCCTGGAGTGCTGTTTATATTGACCTCAACCCAGGCACACCTGGGGAGGGCTTGCCGGCAGGGTCAGGCTGCCAAGGTCAGCTAATCCTCAGCCCTCAGGGAATCACATTGCAGAAAATGGACCTCGCTGAGACCGAATATTCGCCAAGGAAAAAAAGGACACAGTGCCATTTGCAGCACCGTAGATGAGTCTAGAGGTAATCACGTGACTTGGAGTAAGTCAGAAAGTGAAAGACACATATCATATCATATCACTTATAGGTGTTACCTATAAATGGATACCAGGGCAGATATTTCCACGGAGAAGGGCAATCACAGATTCATTAAACAAACTTATGGATCACCAAAGGAAAGTTGTGAGGATTGAATTCATTACGATTTGTGGTTAACAGACATATACAAACACAGTAGACGTATATAATCACCAAAGACCTACGGAGTACCAAGAGAAGACTACTCAATATTCTGTCATAACGTACATGGGAAAAGGATCCCAGGAAGAACAGACATATGTATATGTGTAAAAGAACCACCTCTTGCACACCTACAACAAGCTAAACGTTGTACTCAAACTTTCTGTAATAAAAAATAAAAAATTAAATGAGAAACACGAACAAGAAGTAGTGACACAAACTTGAGGGGCTTTCTCCTGGCACATTCCGTTCTACATTCCAATCTAGAACACGACTTCCATTGAGGCTCTGCTGCCCTAGTAACCAGATTTGGTAAGGGAGAACTGCTGCCACCTTGTGGCCGTTTCACACAACAGCAGCTTTAATCCCAGCGCTAATGGTCAGTGGATATTCCAAATCATTACAGGCCTGTAAATGACACCTGCCCTGAAAACAAATCCTGGGCTCATATATCGACCAAAAAATTCAAAAGACGTCCATATTTCAAAACGGCAGTTTCAAGAGGCATATTTCACGCACATTAGTGTTCTGCTTCTTTTCGTTTCTTTCTTTCTTTGTTAAAAATACGGGAATGGAAAAAGGCAACCCTCAGAATGGGCGAAAACTTTCACAAACGAATCAATGGACAAAGGTTTAATCTCCAATATATATAAACAGCTAATGCAGCTTAATATTAATAAAACAAACAACCCAATACAAAAATGGGCAGAAGATCTAAATAGACGTTTCTTCAAAGAAGACACAGAGATGGCCAAGACGCACATGAAAAGCTGCTCAACATCACTAATTATTAGAGAAATGCAAATCAAAACTACAATGAGGTAAGACCTCACACCTGTTAGAATCGGCATCATCAGATATTCTACAAACAACAAATTCTGGGGAGGGTGTGGACAAAAGGAACCCTCTTCCGCTATTGGTGGGAATGTAAATTGATACAGTCACTATGGAGAACAGTATGGAGGTTCCTTTAAAAAACTAAAAAGAGAATTACCATAGGATCCAGCAATCCCACTTCTGGGCATATACCCAGAGAAAACCATATATCACAAAGACACATTCACACAATGTTCATTGCAGCACTATTTACAATAGCCAGGTAATGGAAGCAACCTAAATGGCCACAGACAGACGAATGGATAAAGATGTGGTACATATATAAAATGGAATATTACCCAGCCATAAAAAGGAATGAAACTGGGTCATTTGTAGAGAAGTTGATGGATCTAGAGACTGTCATACAGAGTGAAGTAAGTCAGAAAGAGAATAACAAATATTGTATATTAATGCCTATATGTGGAACCTAGAAAAATGGTACAGATGAACTGGTTTGCAGGGCAGAAATAGAGACACAGAGGTAGAGAACAAACGTATGGACCCAAAGTGGGGGAAGCCATGGGGTGGTGGTGGTGGGATGAGTTGGGAGATTGGGATTGACCTGTATACATGTTTATGCATATAATAGATAACTAATAATAACCTACTGTATAAAAAAATAAATAAAATTAAATTTCAAAATTTTTAAAAATAAAATGTAAAAATAAAACAGAAAAAAATTTCTTCCATTCACACTGTTGTATTTATAAGAATGAATTATTTCCATGCTTATATCTATAAATACATAAAAGAGGAATAAAATCTAACTTAAACCAAAAAAGAAAAAAAACCCTGAACCTAACAGTTATACAGAGGAAAACACTACCAAGGCAATTGCTCCAGTGGTAAACAATTCTAAAATTGGTCAGAGATGGGGAATCATCTCCCATACAGCCAGAAGCCCCGCCCGCCCACGCATGGAGCGTCCTTATTGCAAAGCTGGGGGACCGTGCCGAGGCCTCTGTGAGTAAACGTGAGCTGAGCCCCAGGCCAGCTGCTGCTGAACTGTTCCCACCCTTCCCAGGTGAAACACCTGAATATGTACAAGGGCTTGAAAGCCTAGAGGAAGGGCCGTGGAGCCACACCAGCGACAGCACGCAGGCCAACTTGGTGCCTGCAGGTCAGCCAGGATGGTCCTGGCCACGGGCGCTCTTCTGGAAGCTTTCCATTGCCCTGCCTGTGATACCCCTCCTGTCCCGGCCCCCACTCCTGTTTTTCCTTACTCACCTCAGCCCGGAGAGATATTCCAGTGGAAGTTATGGGTGACACATCGTCTTCTTTACAGGTGGCAGCCTGGCAACTCCTGCAGAAAGTCCAGCAGAGCCCCACTCACACCGGGCCACCCACAAAGCCGTGGACCCTCACACCCTCCCACCAGCACAGCCCCGAGACTGCTGACGGGGCAGATAATATGGAGTCAGGTACAGCGGCAGGGGCTATTGCTGCCTGGAGTGCTGTTTATATTGACCTCAACCCAGGCACACCTGGGGAGGGCTTGCCAGCAGGGTCAGGCTGCCCAGGTCAGCTAATCCTCAGCCCTCAGGGAATCACATTGCAGAAAATGGAACTCGCTGAGACCGAATATTCGCCAAGGAAAAAAAGGACACAGTGCCATTTGCAGCACCGTAGATGAGTCTAGAGGTAATCACGTGACTTGGAGTAAGTCAGAAAGTGAAAGACACATATCATATCATATCACTTATAGGTGTTACCTATAAATTGATACCAGGGCAGATATTTCCACGGAGAAGGGCAATCACAGATTCATTAAACAAACTTATGGATCACCAAAGGAAAGGTGTGAGGATTGAATTCATAAGGATATTGGGGTTAACAGACATATACAAACACAGTAGACGTATATAATCACCAAAGACCTATGGAGTACCAAGAGAAGACTACTCAACATTCTGTCATAACGTACATGGGAAAAGGATCCCAGGAAGAACAGACATATGTATATGTGTAAAAGAACCACCTCTTGCACACCTACAACAAGCTAAACGTTGTACTCAAACTTTCTGTAATAAAAAATAAAAAATTAAATGAGAAACACGAACAAGAAGTAGTGACACAAACTTGAGGGGCTTTCTCCTGGCACATTCCGTTGTACATTCCAATCTAGAACGCGACTTCCATTGAGGCTCTGCTGCCCTAGTAACCAGATTTGGTAAGGGAGAACTGCTGCCACCTTGTGGCCGTTTCACACAACAGCAGCTTTAATCCCAGCGCTAATGGTCAGTGGATATTCCAAATCATTACAGGCCTGTAAATGACACCTGCCCTGAAAACAAATCCTGGGGTCATATATCGACCAAAAAATTCAAAAGACGTCCATATTTCAAAACGGCAGTTTCAAGAGGCATATTTCACGCACATTAGTGTTCTGCTCCTTTTCGTTTCTTTCTTTCTTTGTTAAAAAAACGGGAATGGAAAAAGGCAACCCTCACAATGGGCGAAAACTTTCACAAACGAATCAATGGACAAAGGTTTAATCTCCAATATATATAAACAGCTCATGCAGCCTAATATTAATAAAACAAACAACCCAATACAAAAATGGGCAGAAGATCTAAATAGACGTTTCTTCAAAGAAGACACAGAGATGGCCAAGACGCACATGAAAAGCTGCTCAACATCACTAATTATTAGAGAAATGCAAATCAAAACTACAATGAGGTAGACCTCACACCTGTTAGAATCGGCATCATCAGATAATCTACAAACAACAAATTCTGGGGAGGGTGTGGACAAAAAGAACCCTCTTCCGCTATTGGTGGGAATGTAAATTGATACAGTCACTATGGAGAACAGTATGGAGGTTCCTTTAAAAAACTAAAAAGAGAATTACCATAGGATCCAGCAATCCCACTTCTGGGCATATACCCAGAGAAAACCATATATCACAAAGACACATTCACACAATGTTCATTGCAGCACTATTTACAATAGCCAGGCAATGGAAGCAACCTAAATGGCCACAGACAGACGAATGGATAAAGATGTGGTACATATATAAAATGGAATATTACTCAGCCATAAAAAGGAATGAAACTGGGTCATTTGTAGAGAAGTTGATGGATCTAGTGACTGTCATACAGAGTGAAGTAAGTCAGAAAGAGAAAAACAAATATTGTATATTAATGACTATATGTGGAACCTAGAAAAATGGTACAGAAGAACTGGTTTGCAGGGCAGAAATAGAGACACAGAGGTAGAGAACAAACGTATGGACACAAAGTGGGGGAAACCATGGGGTGGTGGTGGTGGGATGAGTTGGGAGATTGGGATTGACCTGTATACATGTTTATGCATATAATAGATAACTAATAATAACCTACTGTATAAAAAAATAAATAAAATTAAATTTGAAAATTTTTAAAAATAAAAAGTAAAAATAAAACAGAAAAAAATTTCTTCCATTCACACTGATGTATTTATAAGAATGAATTATTTCCATGCTTATATCTATAAATACATAAAAGAGGAATAAAATCTAACTTAAACCAAAAAAGAAAAAAAACCTGAACCTAACAGTTATACAGAGGAAAACACTACCAAGGCAATTGCTCCAGTGGTAAACAATTCTAAAATTGGTCAGAGGTGGGGAATCATCTCCCATACAGCCAGCAGCCCCGCCCGCCCACGCAAGGGGCGTCCTTATTGCAAAGCTGGGGGACCGTGCCGAGGCCTCTGTGAGTAAACGTGAGCTGAGCCCCAGGCCAGCTGCTGCTGAACTGTTCCCACCCTTCCCAGGTGAAACACCTGAATATGTACAAGGGCTTGAAAGCCTAGAGGAAGGGCCGTGGAGCCACACCAGCGACAGCACGCAGGCCAACTTGGTGCCTGCAGGTCAGCCAGGATGGTCCTGGCCACGGGCGCTCTTCTGGAAGCTTTCCATTGCCCTGCCTGAGATACCCCTCCTGTCCCGGCCCCCACTCCTTTTTTTCCTTCCTCACCTCAGCCCGGAGAGATATTCCAGTGGAAGTTATGGGTGACACATCGTCTTCTTTACAGGTGGCAGCCTGGCAACTCCTGCAGAAAGTCCAGCAGAGCCCCACTCACACCGGGCCACCCACAAAGCCGTGGACCCTCACACCCTCCCACCAGCACAGCCCCGAGACTGCTGACCGGGCAGAGAATATGGAGTCAGGCACAGCTGCAGGGGCTATTGCTGCCTGGAGTGCTGTTTATATTGACCTCAACCCAGGCACACCTGGGGAGGGCTTGACAGCAGGGTCAGGCTGCCAAGGTCAGCTAATCCTCAGCCCTCAGGGAATCACATTGCAGAAAATGGACCTCGCTGAGACCGAATATTCGCCAAGGAAAAAAAGGACACAGTGCCATTTGCAGCACCGTAGATGAGTCTAGAGGTAATCACGTGACTTGGAGTAAGTCAGAAAGTGAAAGACACATATCATATCATATCACTTATAGGTGTTACCTATAAATTGATACCAGGGCAGATATTTCCACGGAGAAGGGCAATCACAGATTCATTAAACAAACTTATGGATCACCAAAGGAAAGGTGTGAGGATTGAATTCATTACGATATTGGGGTTAACAGACATATACAAACACAGTAGACGTATATAATCACCAAAGACCTAGGGAGTACCAAGAGAAGACTACTCAACATTCTGTCATAACGTACATTGGAAAAGGATCCCAGGAAGAACAGACATATGTATATGTGTAAAAGAACCACCTCTTGCACACCTACAACAAGCTAAACGTTGTACTCAAACTTGCTGTAATAAAAAATAAAAAATTAAATGAGAAACACGAACAAGAAGTAGTGACACAAACTTGAGGGGCTTTCTCCTGGCACATTCCGTTCTACATTCCAATCTAGAACGCGACTTCCATTGAGGCTCTGCTGCCCTAGTAACCAGATTTGGTAAGGGAGAACTGCTGCCACCTTGTGGCCGTTTCACACAACAGCAGCTTTAATCCCAGCGCTAATGGTCAGTGGATATTCCAAATCATTACAGGCCTGTAAATGACACCTGCCCTGAGAACAAATCCTGGGGTCATATATCGACCAAAAAATTCAAAAGACGTCCATATTTCAAAACGGCAGTTTCAAGAGGCATATTTCACGCACATTAGTGTTCTGCTCCTTTTCGTTTCTTTATTTCTTTGTTAAAAAAACGGGAATGGAAAAAGGCAACCCTCACAATGGGCGAAAACTTTCACAAACGAATCAATGGACAAAGGTTTAATCTCCAATATATATAAACAGCTCATGCAGCTTAATATTAATAAAACAAACAACCCAATACAAAAATGGGCAGAAGATCTAAATAGACGTTTCTTCAAAGAAGACACAGAAATGGCCAAGACGCACATGAAAAGCTGCTCAACATCACTAATTATTAGAGAAATGCAAATCAAAACTACAATGAGGTAGACCTCACACCTGTTAGAATCGGCATCATCAGATAATCTACAAACAACAAATTCTGGGGAGGGTGTGGACAAAAAGAACCCTCTTCCGCTATTGGTGGGAATGTAAATTGATACAGTCACTATGGAGAACAGTATGGAGGTTCCTTTAAAAAACTAAAAAGAGAATTACCATAGGATCCAGCAATCCCACTTCTGCGCATATACCCAGAGAAAACCATATATCACAAAGACACATTCACACAATGTTCATTGCAGCACTATTTACAATAGCCAGGTAATGGAAGCAACCTAAATGGCCACAGACAGACGAATGGATAAAGATGTGGTACATATATAAAATGGAATATTACTCAGCCATAAAAAGGAATGAAACTGGGTCATTTGTAGAGAAGTTGATGGATCTAGAGACTGTCATACAGAGTGAAGTAAGTCAGAAAGAGAAAAACAAATATTGTATATTAATGCCTATATGTGGAACCTAGAAAAATGGTACAGATGAACTGGTTTGCAGGGCAGAAATAGAGACACAGAGGTAGAGAACAAACGTATGGACCCAAAGTCGGGGAAGCCATGGGGTGGTGGTGGTGGGATGAGTTGGGAGATTGGGATTGAGCTGTATACATGTTTATGCATATAATAGATAACTAATAATAACCTACTGTATAAAAAAATATATAAAATTAAATTTCAAAATTTTTAAAAATAAAATGTAAAAATAAAACAGAAAAAAATTTCTTCCATTCACACTGATGTATTTATAAGAATGAATTATTTCCATGCTTATATCTATAAATACATAAAAGAGGAATAAAATCTAACTTAAACCAAAAAAGAAAAAAAACCCTGAACCTAACAGTTATACAGAGGAAAACACTACCAAGGCAATTGCTCCAGTGGTAAACAATTCTGAAATTGGTCAGAGGTGGGGAATCATCTCCCATACAGCCAGGAGCCCTGCCCGCCCACGCAAGGAGCGTCCTTATTGCAAAGCTGGGGGACCGTGCCGAGGCCTCTGTGAGTAAACGTGAGCTGAGCCCCAGGCCAGCTGCTGCTGAACTGTTCCCACCCTTCCCAGGTGAAACACCTGAATATGTACAAGGGCTTGAAAGCCTAGAGGAAGGGCCGTGGAGCCACACCAGCGACAGCACGCAGGCCACCTTGGTGCCTGCAGGTCAGCCAGGATGGTCCTGGCCACGGGCGCTCTTCTGGAAGCTTTCCATTGCCCTGCCTGAGATACCCCTCCTGTCCCGGCCCCCACTCCTTTTTTTCCTTACTCACCTCAGCCCGGAGAGATATTCCAGTGGAAGTTATGGGTGACACATCGTCTTCTTTACAGGTGGCAGCCTGGCAACTCCTGCAGAAAGTCCAGCAGAGCCCCACTCACACCGGGCCACCCACAAAGCCGTGGACCCTCACACCCTCCCACCAGCACAGCCCCGAGACTGCTGACGGGGCAGAGAATATGGAGTCAGGCACAGCTGCAGGGGCTATTGCTGCCTGGAGTGCTGTTTATATTGACCTCAAACCAGGCACACATGGGGAGGGCTTGCCAGCAGGGTCAGGCTGCCCAGGTCAGCTAATCCTCAGCCCTCACGGAATCACATTGCAGAAAATGGACCTCGCTAAGACCGAATATTCGCCAAGGAAAAAAAGGACACAGTGCCATTTGCAGCACCGTAGATGAGTCTAGAGGTAATCACGTGACTTGTAGTAAGTCAGAAAGTGAAAGACACATATCATATCATATCACTTATAGGTGTTACCTATAAATGGATACCAGGGCAGATATTTCCACGGAGAAGGGCAATCACAGATTCATTAAACAAACTTATGGATCACCAAAGGAAAGTTGTGAGGATTGAATTCATTACGATATTGGGGTTAACAGACATATACAAACACAGTAGACGTATATAATCACCAAAGACCTACGGAGTACCAAGAGAAGACTACTCAACATTCTGTCATAACGTACATGGGAAAAGGATCCCAGGAAGAACAGACATATGTATATGTGTAAAAGAACCTCCTCTTGCACACCTACAACAAGCTAAACGTTGTACTCAAACTTTCTGTAATAAAAAATAAAAAATTAAATGAGAAACACGAAAAAGAAGTAGTGACACAAACTTGAGGGGCTTTCTACTGGCACATTCCGTTCTACATTCCAATCTAGAACACGACTTCCATTGAGGCTCTGCTGCCCTAGTAACCAGATTTGGTAAGGGAGAACTGCTGCCACCTTGTGGCCGTTTCACACAACAGCAGCTTTAATCCCAGCGCTAATGGTCAGTGGATATTCCAAATCATTACAGGCCTGTAAATGACACCTGCCCTGAAAACAAATCCTGGGGTCATATATCGACCAAAAAATTCAAAAGACGTCCATATTTCAAAACGACAGTTTCAAGAGGTATATTTCACGCACATTAGTGTTCTGATTCTTTTGCTTTCTTTCTTTCTTTGTTAAAAAAACGGGAATGGAAAAAGGTAACCCTCAGAAGGGGCGAAAACGTTCACAAACGAATCAATGGACAAAGGTTTAATCTCCAATATATATATACAGCTCATGCAGCTTAATATTAATACAACAAACAACCCAATACAAAAATGGGCAGAAGATCTAAATAGACGTTTCTTCAAAGAAGACACAGAGATGGCCAAGACGCACATGAAAAGCTGCTCAACATCACTAATTATTAGAGAAATGCAAATCAAAACTACAATGAGGTAAGACCTCACACCTGTTAGAATCGGCATCATCAGATAATCTACAAACAACAAATTCTGGGGAGGGTGTGGACAAAAGGAACCCTCTTCCGCTATTGGTGGGAATGTAAATTGATACAGTCACTATGGAGAACAGTATGGAGGTTCCTTTAAAAAACTAACAACAGAATTACAATAGGATCCAGCAATCCCACTTCTGGGCATATACCCAGAGAAAACCATAAATCACAAAGACACAATCACCACAATGTTCATTGCAGCACTATTTACAATAGCCAGGTAATGGAAGCAACCTAAATGCCGACAGACAGACGAATGGATAAAGATGTGGTACATATATAAAATGGAATATTACTCAGCCATAAAAAGGAATGAACCTGGGTCATTTGTAGAGAAGTCTATGGATCTACAGACTGTCATACAGTGTGAAGTAAGTCAGAAAGAGAAAAACAAATATTGTATATTAATGCCTATATGTGGAACCTAGAAAAATGCTACAGATGAACTGGTTTGCAGGGCAGAAATAGAGACACAGAGGTAGAAAACAAACGTATGGACACAAAGTGGGGGAAGCCATGGTGTGGTGGTGGTGGGATGAGTTGGGAGATTGGGATTGACCTGTATACATGTCTATGCATAAAATACATAACTAATAATAACCTACTGTATAAAAATAAATAAATAAAATTAAATTTCAAAAATTTTAAAAATAAAATGTAAAAATGAAACAGAAAAAATGTTCTTCCATTCACACTGATGTATTTATAAGAATGAATTATTTCCATAATTATATCCATAAATACATAAAAGAGGAATAAAATCTAACTTGAACCAAAAAAGAAAAAAAAAAACTGAACCTAACAGTTATACAGAGGAAAACACTACCAAGGCACTTGCTCCAGTGGTAAACAATTCTGAAATTGGTCAGAGGTGGGGAATCATCTCCCATAGAGCCAGCAGCCCCGCCCGCCCACGCAAGGAGCGTCCTTATTGCAAAGCTGGGGGACCGTGCCGAGGCCTCTGTGAGTAAACATGAGCTGAGCCCCAGGCCAGCTGCTGCTGAACTGTTCCCACCCTTCCCAGGTGAAACACCTGAATATGTACAAGGGCTTGAAAGCCTAGAGGAAGGGCCGTGGAGCCACACCAGCGACAGCACGCAGGCCACCTTGGTGCCTGCAGGTCAGCCAGGATGGTCCTGGCCACGGGCGCTCTTCTGGAAGCTTTCCATTGCCCTGCCTGAGATACCCCTCCTGTCCCGGCCCCCACTCCTTTTTTTCCTTACTCACCTCAGCCCGGAGAGATATTCCAGTGGAAGTTATGGGTGACACATCGTCTTCTTTACAGGTGGCAGCCTGGCAACTCCTGCAGAAAGTCCAGCAGAGCCCCACTCACACCGGGCCACCCACAAAGCCGTGGACCCTCACACCCTCCCACCAGCACAGCCCCGAGACTGCTGACGGGGCAGAGAATATGGAGTCAGGCACAGCTGCAGGGGCTATTGCTGCCTGGAGTGCTGTTTATATTGACCTCAAACCAGGCACACATGGGGAGGGCTTGCCAGCAGGGTCAGGCTGCCCAGGTCAGCTAATCCTCAGCCCTCACGGAATCACATTGCAGAAAATGGACCTCGCTAAGACCGAATATTCGCCAAGGAAAAAAAGGACACAGTGCCATTTGCAGCACCGTAGATGAGTCTAGAGGTAATCACGTGACTTGTAGTAAGTCAGAAAGTGAAAGACACATATCATATCATATCACTTATAGGTGTTACCTATAAATGGATACCAGGGCAGATATTTCCACGGAGAAGGGCAATCACAGATTCATTAAACAAACTTATGGATCACCAAAGGAAAGTTGTGAGGATTGAATTCATTACGATATTGGGGTTAACAGACATATACAAACACAGTAGACGTATATAATCACCAAAGACCTACAGAGTACCAAGAGAAGACTACTCAACATTCTGTCATAACGTACATGGGAAAAGGATCCCAGGAAGAACAGACATATGTATATGTGTAAAAGAACCTCCTCTTGCACACCTACAACAAGCTAAACGTTGTACTCAAACTTTCTGTAATAAAAAATAAAAAATTAAATGAGAAACACGAAAAAGAAGTAGTGACACAAACTTGAGGGGCTTTCTACTGGCACATTCCGTTCTACATTCCAATCTAGAACACGACTTCCATTGAGGCTCTGCTGCCCTAGTAACCAGATTTGGTAAGGGAGAACTGCTGCCACCTTGTGGCCGTTTCACACAACAGCAGCTTTAATCCCAGCGCTAATGGTCAGTGGATATTCCAAATCATTACAGGCCTGTAAATGACACCTGCCCTGAAAACAAATCCTGGGGTCATATATCGACCAAAAAATTCAAAAGACGTCCATATTTCAAAACGACAGTTTCAAGAGGTATATTTCACGCACATTAGTGTTCTGATTCTTTTGCTTTCTTTCTTTCTTTGTTAAAAAAACGGGAATGGAAAAAGGTAACCCTCAGAAGGGGCGAAAACGTTCACAAACGAATCAATGGACAAAGGTTTAATCTCCAATATATATATACAGCTCATGCAGCTTAATATTAATACAACAAACAACCCAATACAAAAATGGGCAGAAGATCTAAATAGACGTTTCTTCAAAGAAGACACAGAGATGGCCAAGACGCACATGAAAAGCTGCTCAACATCACTAATTATTAGAGAAATGCAAATCAAAACTACAATGAGGTAAGACCTCACACCTGTTAGAATCGGCATCATCAGATAATCTACAAACAACAAATTCTGGGGAGGGTGTGGACAAAAGGAACCCTCTTCCGCTATTGGTGGGAATGTAAATTGATACAGTCACTATGGAGAACAGTATGGAGGTTCCTTTAAAAAACTAACAACAGAATTACAATAGGATCCAGCAATCCCACTTCTGGGCATATACCCAGAGAAAACCATAAATCACAAAGACACAATCACCACAATGTTCATTGCAGCACTATTTACAATAGCCAGGTAATGGAAGCAACCTAAATGCCGACAGACAGACGAATGGATAAAGATGTGGTACATATATAAAATGGAATATTACTCAGCCATAAAAAGGAATGAACCTGGGTCATTTGTAGAGAAGTCTATGGATCTACAGACTGTCATACAGTGTGAAGTAAGTCAGAAAGAGAAAAACAAATATTGTATATTAATGCCTATATGTGGAACCTAGAAAAATGCTACAGATGAACTGGTTTGCAGGGCAGAAATAGAGACACAGAGGTAGAAAACAAACGTATGGACACAAAGTGGGGGAAGCCATGGTGTGGTGGTGGTGGGATGAGTTGGGAGATTGGGATTGACCTGTATACATGTCTATGCATAAAATACATAACTAATAATAACCTACTGTATAAAAATAAATAAATAAAATTAAATTTCAAAAATTTTAAAAATAAAATGTAAAAATGAAACAGAAAAAATGTTCTTCCATTCACACTGATGTATTTATAAGAATGAATTATTTCCATAATTATATCCATAAATACATAAAAGAGGAATAAAATCTAACTTGAACCAAAAAAGAAAAAAAAAAACTGAACCTAACAGTTATACAGAGGAAAACACTACCAAGGCACTTGCTCCAGTGGTAAACAATTCTGAAATTGGTCAGAGGTGGGGAATCATCTCCCATAGAGCCAGCAGCCCCGCCCGCCCACGCAAGGAGCGTCCTTATTGCAAAGCTGGGGGACCGTGCCGAGGCCTCTGTGAGTAAACATGAGCTGAGCCCCAGGCCAGCTGCTGCTGAACTGTTCCCACCCTTCCCAGGTGAAACACCTGAATATGTACAAGGGCTTGAAAGCCTAGAGGAAGGGCCGTGGACCCACACCAGCGACAGCACGCAGGCCACCTTGGTGCCTGCAGGTCAGCCAGGATGGTCCTGGCCACGGGCGCTCTTCTGGAAGCTTTCCATTGCCCTGCCTGAGATACCCCTCCTGTCCCGGCCCCCACTCCTTTTTTTCCTTCCTCACCTCAGCCCGGAGAGATATTCCAGTGGAAGTTATGGGTGACACATCCTCTTCTTTACAGGTGGCAGCCTGGCAACTCCTGCAGAAAGTCCAGCAGAGCCCCACTCACACCAGGCCACCCACAAAGCCGTGGACCCTCACACCCTCCCACCAGCACAGCCCCGAGACTGCCGACGGGGCAGAGAATATGGAGTCAGTCACAGCTGCAGGAGCTATTGCTGCCTGGAGTGCTGTTTATATTGACCTCAACCCAGGCACACCTGGGGAGGGCTTGCCAGCAGGGTCAGGCGGCCCAGGTCAGCTAATCCTCAGCCCTCAAGGAATCACATTGCAGAAAATGGACCTCGTTAATACCGAATATTCGCCAAGGAAAAAAAGGACACAGTGCCATTTGCAGCACCGTAGATGAGTCTAGAGGTAATCACGTGACTTGTAGTAAGTCAGAAAGTGAAAAACACATATCATATCATATCACTTATAGGTGTTACCTATAAATTGATACCAGGGCAGATATTTCCACGGAGAAGGGCAATCACAGATTCATTAAACAAACTTATGGTTCACCAAAGGAAAGGTGTGAGGATTGAATTCATTACGATATTGTGGTTAACAGACATATACAAACACAGTAGACGTATATAATCACCAAAGACCTACGGAGTACCAAGAGAAGACTACTCAACATTCTGTCATAACGTACATGGGAAAAGGATCCCAGGAAGAACAGACATATGTATATGTGTAAAAGAACCACCTCTTGCACACCTACAACAAGCTAAACGTTGTACTCAAACTTGCTGTAATAAAAAATAAAAAATTAAATGAGAAACACGAACAAGAAGTAGTGACACAAACTTGAGGGGCTTTCTCCTGGCACATTCCGTTCTACATTCCAATCTAGAACACGACTTCCATTGAGGCTCTGCTGCCCTAGTAACCAGATTTGGTAAGGGAGAACTGCTGCCACATTGTGGCCGTTTCACACAACAGCAGCTTTAATCCCAGCGCTAATGGTCAGTGGATATTCCAAATCATTACAGGCCTGTAAATGACACCTGCCCAGAAAACAAATCCTGGGGTCATATATTTACCAAAAAATTCAAAAGACGTCCATATTTCAAAACGGCGGTTTCAAGAGGCATATTTCACGCACATTAGTGTTCTGCTTCTTTTCGTTTCTTTCTTTCTTTGTTAAAAATACGGGAATGGAAAAAGGCAACCCTCACAATGGGCGAAAACTTTCACAAACGAATCAATGGACAAAGGTTTAATCTCCAATATATATAAACAGCTCATGCAGCTTAATATTAATAAAACAAACAACCCAATACAAAAATGGGCAGAAGATCTAAATAGACGTTTCTTCAAAGAAGACACAGAGATGGACAAGACGCACATGAAAAGCTGCTCAACATCACTAATTATTAGAGAAATGCAAATCAAAACTACAATGAGGTAGACCTCACACCTGTTAGAATCGGCATCATCAGATAATCTACAAACAACAAATTCTGGGGAGGGTGTGGACAAAAAGAACCCTCTTCCGCTATTGTTGGGAATGTAAATTGATACAGTCACTATGGAGAACAGTATGGAGGTTCCTTTAAAAAACTAAAAAGAGAATTACCATAGGATCCAGCAATCCCACTTCTGGGCATATACCCAGAGAAAACCATATATCACAAAGACACATTCACACAATGTTCATTGCAGCACTATTTACAATAGCCAGGTAATGGAAGCAACCTAAATGGCCACAGACAGACGAATGGATAAAGATGTGGTACATATATAAAATGGAATATTACTCAGCCATAAAAAGAAATGAAACTGGGTCATTTGTAGAGAAGTTGATGGATCTAGAGACTGTCATACAGAGTGAAGTAAGTCAGAAAGAGAAAAACAAATATTGTATATTAATGCCTATATGTGGAACCTAGAAAAATGGTACAGATGAACTGGTTTGCAGGGCAGAAATAGAGACACAGAGGTAGAGAACAAACGTATGGACCCAAAGTGGGGGAAGCCATGGGGTGGTGGTGGTGGGATGAGTTGGGAGATTGGGATTGACCTGTATACATGTTTATGCATATAATAGATAACTAATAATAACCTACTGTATAAAAAAATAAATAAAATTAAATTTCAAAATTTTAAAAAATAAAATGTAAAAATAAAACAGAAAAAAATTTCTTCCATTCACACTGATGTATTTATAAGAATGAATTATTTCCATGCTTATATCTATAAATACATAAAAGAGGAATAAAATCTAACTTAAACCAAAAAAGAAAAAAAACCCTGAACCTAACAGTTATACAGAGGAAAACACTACCAAGGCAATTGCTCCAGTGGTAAACAATTCTAAAATTGGTCAGAGGTGGGGAATCATCTCCCATACAGCCAGAAGCCCCGCCCGCCCACGCAAGGAGCGTCCTTATTGCAAAGCTGGGGGACCGTGCCGAGGCCTCTGTGAGTAAACGTGAGCTGAGCCCCAGGCCAGCTGCTGCTGAACTGTTCCCACCCTTCCCAGGTGAAACACCTGAATATGTACAAGGGCTTGAAAGCCTAGAGGAAGGGCCGTGGAGCCACACCAGCGACAGCACGCAGGCCAACTTGGTGCCTGCAGGTCAGCCAGGATGGTCCTGGCCACGGGCGCTCTTCTGGAAGCTTTCCATTGCCCTGCCTGAGATACCCCTCCTGTCCCGGCCCCCACTCCTTTTTTTCCTTACTCACCTCAGCCCGGAGAGATATTCCAGTGGAAGTTAAGGGTGACACATCGTCTTCTTTACAGGTGGCAGCCTGGCAACTCCTGCAGAATGTCCAGCAGAGCCCCACTCACACCGGGCCACCCACAAAGCCGTGGACCCTCACACCCTCCCACCAGCACAGCCCCGAGACTGCTGACGGGGCAGAGAATATGGAGTCAGGCACAGCTGCAGGGGCTATTGCTGCCTGGAGTGCTGTTTATATTGACCTCAACCAGGCACACCTGGGGAGGGCTTGCCGGCAGGGTCAGGCTGCCCAGGTCAGCTAATCCTCAGCCCTCAGGGAATCACATTGCAGAAAATGGACCTCGCTGAGACCGAATATTCGCCAAGGAAAAAAAGGACACACTGCCATTTGCAGCACCTTAGATGAGTCTAGAGGTAATCACGTGACTTGGAGTAAGTCAGAAAGTGAAAGACACATATCATATCATATCACTTATAGGTGTTACCTATAAATTGATAACAGGGCAGATATTTCCACGGAGAAGGGCAATCACAGATTCATTAAACAAACTTATGGATCACCAAAGGAAAGTTGTGAGGATTGAATTCATTACGATATTGGGGTTAACAGACATATACAAACACAGTAGACGTATATAATCACCAAAGACCTACGGAGTACCAAGAGAAGACTACTCAACATTCTGTCATAACGTACATGGGAAAAGGATCCCAGGAAGAACAGACATATGTATATGTGTAAAAGAACCTCCTCTTGCACACCTACAACAAGCTAAACGTTGTACTCAAACTTTCTGTAATAAAAAATAAAAAATTAAATGAGAAACACGAAAAAGAAGTAGTGACACAAACTTGAGGGGCTTTCTACTGGCACATTCCGTTCTACATTCCAATCTAGAACACGACTTCCATTGAGGCTCTGCTGCCCTAGTAACCAGATTTGGTAAGGGAGAACTGCTGCCACCTTGTGGCCGTTTCACACAACAGCAGCTTTAATCCCAGCGCTAATGGTCAGTGGATATTCCAAATCATTACAGGCCTGTAAATGACACCTGCCCTGAAAACAAATCCTGGGGTCATATATCGACCAAAAAATTCAAAAGACGTCCATATTTCAAAACGACAGTTTCAAGAGGTATATTTCACGCACATTAGTGTTCTGATTCTTTTGCTTTCTTTCTTTCTTTGTTAAAAAAACGGGAATGGAAAAAGGTAACCCTCAGAAGGGGCGAAAACGTTCACAAACGAATCAATGGACAAAGGTTTAATCTCCAATATATATATACAGCTCATGCAGCTTAATATTAATACAACAAACAACCCAATACAAAAATGGGCAGAAGATCTAAATAGACGTTTCTTCAAAGAAGACACAGAGATGGCCAAGACGCACATGAAAAGCTGCTCAACATCACTAATTATTAGAGAAATGCAAATCAAAACTACAATGAGGTAAGACCTCACACCTGTTAGAATCGGCATCATCAGATAATCTACAAACAACAAATTCTGGGGAGGGTGTGGACAAAAGGAACCCTCTTCCGCTATTGGTGGGAATGTAAATTGATACAGTCACTATGGAGAACAGTATGGAGGTTCCTTTAAAAAACTAACAACAGAATTACAATAGGATCCAGCAATCCCACTTCTGGGCATATACCCAGAGAAAACCATAAATCACAAAGACACAATCACCACAATGTTCATTGCAGCACTATTTACAATAGCCAGGTAATGGAAGCAACCTAAATGCCGACAGACAGACGAATGGATAAAGATGTGGTACATATATAAAATGGAATATTACTCAGCCATAAAAAGGAATGAACCTGGGTCATTTGTAGAGAAGTCTATGGATCTACAGACTGTCATACAGTGTGAAGTAAGTCAGAAAGAGAAAAACAAATATTGTATATTAATGCCTATATGTGGAACCTAGAAAAATGCTACAGATGAACTGGTTTGCAGGGCAGAAATAGAGACACAGAGGTAGAAAACAAACGTATGGACACAAAGTGGGGGAAGCCATGGTGTGGTGGTGGTGGGATGAGTTGGGAGATTGGGATTGACCTGTATACATGTCTATGCATAAAATACATAACTAATAATAACCTACTGTATAAAAATAAATAAATAAAATTAAATTTCAAAAATTTTAAAAATAAAATGTAAAAATGAAACAGAAAAAATGTTCTTCCATTCACACTGATGTATTTATAAGAATGAATTATTTCCATAATTATATCCATAAATACATAAAAGAGGAATAAAATCTAACTTGAACCAAAAAAGAAAAAAAAAAACTGAACCTAACAGTTATACAGAGGAAAACACTACCAAGGCACTTGCTCCAGTGGTAAACAATTCTGAAATTGGTCAGAGGTGGGGAATCATCTCCCATAGAGCCAGCAGCCCCGCCCGCCCACGCAAGGAGCGTCCTTATTGCAAAGCTGGGGGACCGTGCCGAGGCCTCTGTGAGTAAACATGAGCTGAGCCCCAGGCCAGCTGCTGCTGAACTGTTCCCACCCTTCCCAGGTGAAACACCTGAATATGTACAAGGGCTTGAAAGCCTAGAGGAAGGGCCGTGGACCCACACCAGCGACAGCACGCAGGCCACCTTGGTGCCTGCAGGTCAGCCAGGATGGTCCTGGCCACGGGCGCTCTTCTGGAAGCTTTCCATTGCCCTGCCTGAGATACCCCTCCTGTCCCGGCCCCCACTCCTTTTTTTCCTTCCTCACCTCAGCCCGGAGAGATATTCCAGTGGAAGTTATGGGTGACACATCCTCTTCTTTACAGGTGGCAGCCTGGCAACTCCTGCAGAAAGTCCAGCAGAGCCCCACTCACACCAGGCCACCCACAAAGCCGTGGACCCTCACACCCTCCCACCAGCACAGCCCCGAGACTGCCGACGGGGCAGAGAATATGGAGTCAGTCACAGCTGCAGGAGCTATTGCTGCCTGGAGTGCTGTTTATATTGACCTCAACCCAGGCACACCTGGGGAGGGCTTGCCAGCAGGGTCAGGCGGCCCAGGTCAGCTAATCCTCAGCCCTCAAGGAATCACATTGCAGAAAATGGACCTCGTTAATACCGAATATTCGCCAAGGAAAAAAAGGACACAGTGCCATTTGCAGCACCGTAGATGAGTCTAGAGGTAATCACGTGACTTGTAGTAAGTCAGAAAGTGAAAAACACATATCATATCATATCACTTATAGGTGTTACCTATAAATTGATACCAGGGCAGATATTTCCACGGAGAAGGGCAATCACAGATTCATTAAACAAACTTATGGTTCACCAAAGGAAAGGTGTGAGGATTGAATTCATTACGATATTGTGGTTAACAGACATATACAAACACAGTAGACGTATATAATCACCAAAGACCTACGGAGTACCAAGAGAAGACTACTCAACATTCTGTCATAACGTACATGGGAAAAGGATCCCAGGAAGAACAGACATATGTATATGTGTAAAAGAACCACCTCTTGCACACCTACAACAAGCTAAACGTTGTACTCAAACTTGCTGTAATAAAAAATAAAAAATTAAATGAGAAACACGAACAAGAAGTAGTGACACAAACTTGAGGGGCTTTCTCCTGGCACATTCCGTTCTACATTCCAATCTAGAACACGACTTCCATTGAGGCTCTGCTGCCCTAGTAACCAGATTTGGTAAGGGAGAACTGCTGCCACATTGTGGCCGTTTCACACAACAGCAGCTTTAATCCCAGCGCTAATGGTCAGTGGATATTCCAAATCATTACAGGCCTGTAAATGACACCTGCCCAGAAAACAAATCCTGGGGTCATATATTTACCAAAAAATTCAAAAGACGTCCATATTTCAAAACGGCGGTTTCAAGAGGCATATTTCACGCACATTAGTGTTCTGCTTCTTTTCGTTTCTTTCTTTCTTTGTTAAAAATACGGGAATGGAAAAAGGCAACCCTCACAATGGGCGAAAACTTTCACAAACGAATCAATGGACAAAGGTTTAATCTCCAATATATATAAACAGCTCATGCAGCTTAATATTAATAAAACAAACAACCCAATACAAAAATGGGCAGAAGATCTAAATAGACGTTTCTTCAAAGAAGACACAGAGATGGCCAAGACGCACATGAAAAGCTGCTCAACATCACTAATTATTAGAGAAATGCAAATCAAAACTACAATGAGGTAGACCTCACACCTGTTAGAATCGGCATCATCAGATAATCTACAAACAACAAATTCTGGGGAGGGTGTGGACAAAAAGAACCCTCTTCCGCTATTGTTGGGAATGTAAATTGATACAGTCACTATGGAGAACAGTATGGAGGTTCCTTTAAAAAACTAAAAAGAGAATTACCATAGGATCCAGCAATCCCACTTCTGGGCATATACCCAGAGAAAACCATATATCACAAAGACACATTCACACAATGTTCATTGCAGCACTATTTACAATAGCCAGGTAATGGAAGCAACCTAAATGGCCACAGACAGACGAATGGATAAAGATGTGGTACATATATAAAATGGAATATTACTCAGCCATAAAAAGAAATGAAACTGGGTCATTTGTAGAGAAGTTGATGGATCTAGAGACTGTCATACAGAGTGAAGTAAGTCAGAAAGAGAAAAACAAATATTGTATATTAATGCCTATATGTGGAACCTAGAAAAATGGTACAGATGAACTGGTTTGCAGGGCAGAAATAGAGACACAGAGGTAGAGAACAAACGTATGGACCCAAAGTGGGGGAAGCCATGGGGTGGTGGTGGTGGGATGAGTTGGGAGATTGGGATTGACCTGTATACATGTTTATGCATATAATAGATAACTAATAATAACCTACTGTATAAAAAAATAAATAAAATTAAATTTCAAAATTTTAAAAAATAAAATGTAAAAATAAAACAGAAAAAAATTTCTTCCATTCACACTGATGTATTTATAAGAATGAATTATTTCCATGCTTATATCTATAAATACATAAAAGAGGAATAAAATCTAACTTAAACCAAAAAAGAAAAAAAACCCTGAACCTAACAGTTATACAGAGGAAAACACTACCAAGGCAATTGCTCCAGTGGTAAACAATTCTAAAATTGGTCAGAGGTGGGGAATCATCTCCCATACAGCCAGAAGCCCCGCCCGCCCACGCAAGGAGCGTCCTTATTGCAAAGCTGGGGGACCGTGCCGAGGCCTCTGTGAGTAAACGTGAGCTGAGCCCCAGGCCAGCTGCTGCTGAACTGTTCCCACCCTTCCCAGGTGAAACACCTGAATATGTACAAGGGCTTGAAAGCCTAGAGGAAGGGCCGTGGAGCCACACCAGCGACAGCACGCAGGCCAACTTGGTGCCTGCAGGTCAGCCAGGATGGTCCTGGCCACGGGCGCTCTTCTGGAAGCTTTCCATTGCCCTGCCTGAGATACCCCTCCTGTCCCGGCCCCCACTCCTTTTTTTCCTTACTCACCTCAGCCCGGAGAGATATTCCAGTGGAAGTTAAGGGTGACACATCGTCTTCTTTACAGGTGGCAGCCTGGCAACTCCTGCAGAATGTCCAGCAGAGCCCCACTCACACCGGGCCACCCACAAAGCCGTGGACCCTCACACCCTCCCACCAGCACAGCCCCGAGACTGCTGACGGGGCAGAGAATATGGAGTCAGGCACAGCTGCAGGGGCTATTGCTGCCTGGAGTGCTGTTTATATTGACCTCAACCAGGCACACCTGGGGAGGGCTTGCCGGCAGGGTCAGGCTGCCCAGGTCAGCTAATCCTCAGCCCTCAGGGAATCACATTGCAGAAAATGGACCTCGCTGAGACCGAATATTCGCCAAGGAAAAAAAGGACACACTGCCATTTGCAGCACCTTAGATGAGTCTAGAGGTAATCACGTGACTTGGAGTAAGTCAGAAAGTGAAAGACACATATCATATCATATCACTTATAGGTGTTACCTATAAATTGATAACAGGGCAGATATTTCCACGGAGAAGGGCAATCACAGATTCATTAAACAAACTTATGGATCACCAAAGGAAAGTTGTGAGGATTGAATTCATTACGATATTGGGGTTAACAGACATATACAAACACAGTAGACGTATATAATCACCAAAGACCTACGGAGTACCAAGAGAAGACTACTCAACATTCTGTCATAACGTACATGGGAAAAGGATCCCAGGAAGAACAGACATATGTATATGTGTAAAAGAACCTCCTCTTGCACACCTACAACAAGCTAAACGTTGTACTCAAACTTTCTGTAATAAAAAATAAAAAATTAAATGAGAAACACGAAAAAGAAGTAGTGACACAAACTTGAGGGGCTTTCTACTGGCACATTCCGTTCTACATTCCAATCTAGAACACGACTTCCATTGAGGCTCTGCTGCCCTAGTAACCAGATTTGGTAAGGGAGAACTGCTGCCACCTTGTGGCCGTTTCACACAACAGCAGCTTTAATCCCAGCGCTAATGGTCAGTGGATATTCCAAATCATTACAGGCCTGTAAATGACACCTGCCCTGAAAACAAATCCTGGGGTCATATATCGACCAAAAAATTCAAAAGACGTCCATATTTCAAAACGACAGTTTCAAGAGGTATATTTCACGCACATTAGTGTTCTGATTCTTTTGCTTTCTTTCTTTCTTTGTTAAAAAAACGGGAATGGAAAAAGGTAACCCTCAGAAGGGGCGAAAACGTTCACAAACGAATCAATGGACAAAGGTTTAATCTCCAATATATATATACAGCTCATGCAGCTTAATATTAATACAACAAACAACCCAATACAAAAATGGGCAGAAGATCTAAATAGACGTTTCTTCAAAGAAGACACAGAGATGGCCAAGACGCACATGAAAAGCTGCTCAACATCACTAATTATTAGAGAAATGCAAATCAAAACTACAATGAGGTAAGACCTCACACCTGTTAGAATCGGCATCATCAGATAATCTACAAACAACAAATTCTGGGGAGGGTGTGGACAAAAGGAACCCTCTTCCGCTATTGGTGGGAATGTAAATTGATACAGTCACTATGGAGAACAGTATGGAGGTTCCTTTAAAAAACTAACAACAGAATTACAATAGGATCCAGCAATCCCACTTCTGGGCATATACCCAGAGAAAACCATAAATCACAAAGACACAATCACCACAATGTTCATTGCAGCACTATTTACAATAGCCAGGTAATGGAAGCAACCTAAATGCCGACAGACAGACGAATGGATAAAGATGTGGTACATATATAAAATGGAATATTACTCAGCCATAAAAAGGAATGAACCTGGGTCATTTGTAGAGAAGTCTATGGATCTACAGACTGTCATACAGTGTGAAGTAAGTCAGAAAGAGAAAAACAAATATTGTATATTAATGCCTATATGTGGAACCTAGAAAAATGCTACAGATGAACTGGTTTGCAGGGCAGAAATAGAGACACAGAGGTAGAAAACAAACGTATGGACACAAAGTGGGGGAAGCCATGGTGTGGTGGTGGTGGGATGAGTTGGGAGATTGGGATTGACCTGTATACATGTCTATGCATAAAATACATAACTAATAATAACCTACTGTATAAAAATAAATAAATAAAATTAAATTTCAAAAATTTTAAAAATAAAATGTAAAAATGAAACAGAAAAAATGTTCTTCCATTCACACTGATGTATTTATAAGAATGAATTATTTCCATAATTATATCCATAAATACATAAAAGAGGAATAAAATCTAACTTGAACCAAAAAAGAAAAAAAAAAACTGAACCTAACAGTTATACAGAGGAAAACACTACCAAGGCACTTGCTCCAGTGGTAAACAATTCTGAAATTGGTCAGAGGTGGGGAATCATCTCCCATAGAGCCAGCAGCCCCGCCCGCCCACGCAAGGAGCGTCCTTATTGCAAAGCTGGGGGACCGTGCCGAGGCCTCTGTGAGTAAACATGAGCTGAGCCCCAGGCCAGCTGCTGCTGAACTGTTCCCACCCTTCCCAGGTGAAACACCTGAATATGTACAAGGGCTTGAAAGCCTAGAGGAAGGGCCGTGGACCCACACCAGCGACAGCACGCAGGCCACCTTGGTGCCTGCAGGTCAGCCAGGATGGTCCTGGCCACGGGCGCTCTTCTGGAAGCTTTCCATTGCCCTGCCTGAGATACCCCTCCTGTCCCGGCCCCCACTCCTTTTTTTCCTTCCTCACCTCAGCCCGGAGAGATATTCCAGTGGAAGTTATGGGTGACACATCCTCTTCTTTACAGGTGGCAGCCTGGCAACTCCTGCAGAAAGTCCAGCAGAGCCCCACTCACACCAGGCCACCCACAAAGCCGTGGACCCTCACACCCTCCCACCAGCACAGCCCCGAGACTGCCGACGGGGCAGAGAATATGGAGTCAGTCACAGCTGCAGGAGCTATTGCTGCCTGGAGTGCTGTTTATATTGACCTCAACCCAGGCACACCTGGGGAGGGCTTGCCAGCAGGGTCAGGCGGCCCAGGTCAGCTAATCCTCAGCCCTCAAGGAATCACATTGCAGAAAATGGACCTCGTTAATACCGAATATTCGCCAAGGAAAAAAAGGACACAGTGCCATTTGCAGCACCGTAGATGAGTCTAGAGGTAATCACGTGACTTGTAGTAAGTCAGAAAGTGAAAAACACATATCATATCATATCACTTATAGGTGTTACCTATAAATTGATACCAGGGCAGATATTTCCACGGAGAAGGGCAATCACAGATTCATTAAACAAACTTATGGTTCACCAAAGGAAAGGTGTGAGGATTGAATTCATTACGATATTGTGGTTAACAGACATATACAAACACAGTAGACGTATATAATCACCAAAGACCTACGGAGTACCAAGAGAAGACTACTCAACATTCTGTCATAACGTACATGGGAAAAGGATCCCAGGAAGAACAGACATATGTATATGTGTAAAAGAACCACCTCTTGCACACCTACAACAAGCTAAACGTTGTACTCAAACTTGCTGTAATAAAAAATAAAAAATTAAATGAGAAACACGAACAAGAAGTAGTGACACAAACTTGAGGGGCTTTCTCCTGGCACATTCCGTTCTACATTCCAATCTAGAACACGACTTCCATTGAGGCTCTGCTGCCCTAGTAACCAGATTTGGTAAGGGAGAACTGCTGCCACATTGTGGCCGTTTCACACAACAGCAGCTTTAATCCCAGCGCTAATGGTCAGTGGATATTCCAAATCATTACAGGCCTGTAAATGACACCTGCCCAGAAAACAAATCCTGGGGTCATATATTTACCAAAAAATTCAAAAGACGTCCATATTTCAAAACGGCGGTTTCAAGAGGCATATTTCACGCACATTAGTGTTCTGCTTCTTTTCGTTTCTTTCTTTCTTTGTTAAAAATACGGGAATGGAAAAAGGCAACCCTCACAATGGGCGAAAACTTTCACAAACGAATCAATGGACAAAGGTTTAATCTCCAATATATATAAACAGCTCATGCAGCTTAATATTAATAAAACAAACAACCCAATACAAAAATGGGCAGAAGATCTAAATAGACGTTTCTTCAAAGAAGACACAGAGATGGCCAAGACGCACATGAAAAGCTGCTCAACATCACTAATTATTAGAGAAATGCAAATCAAAACTACAATGAGGTAGACCTCACACCTGTTAGAATCGGCATCATCAGATAATCTACAAACAACAAATTCTGGGGAGGGTGTGGACAAAAAGAACCCTCTTCCGCTATTGTTGGGAATGTAAATTGATACAGTCACTATGGAGAACAGTATGGAGGTTCCTTTAAAAAACTAAAAAGAGAATTACCATAGGATCCAGCAATCCCACTTCTGGGCATATACCCAGAGAAAACCATATATCACAAAGACACATTCACACAATGTTCATTGCAGCACTATTTACAATAGCCAGGTAATGGAAGCAACCTAAATGGCCACAGACAGACGAATGGATAAAGATGTGGTACATATATAAAATGGAATATTACTCAGCCATAAAAAGAAATGAAACTGGGTCATTTGTAGAGAAGTTGATGGATCTAGAGACTGTCATACAGAGTGAAGTAAGTCAGAAAGAGAAAAACAAATATTGTATATTAATGCCTATATGTGGAACCTAGAAAAATGGTACAGATGAACTGGTTTGCAGGGCAGAAATAGAGACACAGAGGTAGAGAACAAACGTATGGACCCAAAGTGGGGGAAGCCATGGGGTGGTGGTGGTGGGATGAGTTGGGAGATTGGGATTGACCTGTATACATGTTTATGCATATAATAGATAACTAATAATAACCTACTGTATAAAAAAATAAATAAAATTAAATTTCAAAATTTTTAAAAATAAAATGTAAAAATAAAACAGAAAAAAATTTCTTCCATTCACACTGATGTATTTATAAGAATGAATTATTTCCATGCTTATATCTATAAATACATAAAAGAGGAATAAAATCTAACTTAAACCAAAAAAGAAAAAAAACCCTGAACCTAACAGTTATACAGAGGAAAACACTACCAAGGCAATTGCTCCAGTGGTAAACAATTCTAAAATTGGTCAGAGGTGGGGAATCATCTCCCATACAGCCAGAAGCCCCGCCCGCCCACGCAAGGAGCGTCCTTATTGCAAAGCTGGGGGACCGTGCCGAGGCCTCTGTGAGTAAACGTGAGCTGAGCCCCAGGCCAGCTGCTGCTGAACTGTTCCCACCCTTCCCAGGTGAAACACCTGAATATGTACAAGGGCTTGAAAGCCTAGAGGAAGGGCCGTGGAGCCACACCAGCGACAGCACGCAGGCCAACTTGGTGCCTGCAGGTCAGCCAGGATGGTCCTGGCCACGGGCGCTCTTCTGGAAGCTTTCCATTGCCCTGCCTGAGATACCCCTCCTGTCCCGGCCCCCACTCCTTTTTTTCCTTACTCACCTCAGCCCGGAGAGATATTCCAGTGGAAGTTAAGGGTGACACATCGTCTTCTTTACAGGTGGCAGCCTGGCAACTCCTGCAGAATGTCCAGCAGAGCCCCACTCACACCGGGCCACCCACAAAGCCGTGGACCCTCACACCCTCCCACCAGCACAGCCCCGAGACTGCTGACGGGGCAGAGAATATGGAGTCAGGCACAGCTGCAGGGGCTATTGCTGCCTGGAGTGCTGTTTATATTGACCTCAACCAGGCACACCTGGGGAGGGCTTGCCGGCAGGGTCAGGCTGCCCAGGTCAGCTAATCCTCAGCCCTCAGGGAATCACATTGCAGAAAATGGACCTCGCTGAGACCGAATATTCGCCAAGGAAAAAAAGGACACACTGCCATTTGCAGCACCTTAGATGAGTCTAGAGGTAATCACGTGACTTGGAGTAAGTCAGAAAGTGAAAGACACATATCATATCATATCACTTATAGGTGTTACCTATAAATTGATAACAGGGCAGATATTTCCACGGAGAAGGGCAATCACAGATTCATTAAACAAACTTATGGATCACCAAAGGAAAGGTGTGAGGATTGAATTCATTACGATATTGGGGTTAACAGACATATACAAACAGAGTAGACGTATATAATCACCAAAGACCTACGGAGTACCAAGAGAAGACTACTCAACATTCTGTCATAACGTACATGGGAAAAGGATCCCAGGAAGAACAGACATATGTATATGTGTAAAAGAACCACCTCTTGCACACCTACAACAAGCTAAACGTTGTACTCAAACTTGCTGTAATAAAAAATAAAAAATTAAATGAGAAACACGAACAAGAAGTAGTGACACAAACTTGAGGGGCTTTCTCCTGGCACATTCCGTTCTACATTCCAATCTAGAACGCGACTTCCATTGAGGCTCTGCTGCCCTAGTAACCAGATTTGGTAAGGGAGAACTGCTGCCACCTTGTGGCCGTTTCACACAACAGCAGCTTTAATCCCAGCACTAATGGTCAGTGGATATTCCAAATCATTACAGGCCTGTAAATGACACCTGCCCTGAAAACAAATCCTGGGGTCATATATCGACCAAAAAATTCAAAAGACGTCCATATTTCAAAACGGCTGTTTCAAGAGGCATATTTCACGCACATTAGTGTTCTGCTTCTTTTCGTTTCTTTCTTTCTTTGTTAAAAAAACGGGAATGGAAAAAGGTAACCCTCAGAATGGGCGAAAACGTTCACAAACGAATCAATGGACAAAGGTTTAATCTCCAATATATATATACAGCTCATGCAGCTTAAAATTAATACAACAAACAACCCAATACAAAAATGGGCAGAAGATCTAAATAGACGTTTCTTCAAAGAAGACACAGAGATGGCCAAGACGCACATGAAAAGCTGCTCAACATCACTAATTATTAGAGAAATGCAAATCAAAACTACAATGAGGTAAGACCTCACACCTGTTAGAATCGGCATCATCAGATAATCTACAAACAACAAATTCTAGGGAGGGTGTGGACAAAAGGAACCCTCTTCCGCTATTGGTGGGAATGTAAATTGATACAGTCACTATGGAGAACAGTATGGAGGTTCCTTTAAAAAAATAAAAACAGAATTACAATAGGATCCAGCAATCCCACTTCTGGGCATATACCCAGAGAAAACCATAAATCACAAAGACACACTCACCACAATGTTCATTGCAGCACTATTTACAATAGCCAGGTAATGGAAGCAACCTAAATGCCGACAGACAGACGAATGGATAAAGATGTGGTACATATATAAAAAGGAATATTACTCAGCCATAAAAAGGAATGAACCTGGGTCATTTGTAGAGAAGTCTATGGATCTACAGACTGTCATACAGTGTGAAGTAAGTCAGAAAGAGAAAAACAAATATTGTATATTAATGCCTATATGTGGAACCTAGAAAAATGCTACAGATGAACTGGTTTGCAGGGCAGAAATAGAGACACAGAGGTAGAGAACAAACGTATGGACACAAAGTGGGGGAAGCCATGGGGTGGTGGTGGTGGGATGAGTTGGGAGATTGGGATTGACCTGTATACATGTCTATGCATAAAATACATAACTAATAATAACCTACTGTATAAAAATAAATAAATAAAATTAAATTTCAAAAATTTTAAAAATAAAATGTAAAAATGAAACAGAAAAAATTTCTTCCATTCACACTGATGTATTTATAAGAATGAATTATTTCCATGCTTATATCCATAAATACATAAAAGAGGAATAAAATCTAACTTGAACCAAAAAAGAAAAAAAAAACTGAACCTAACAGTTATACAGAGGAAAACACTACCAAGGCACTTGCTCCAGTGGTAAACAATTCTGAAATTGGTCAGAGGTGGGGAATCATCTCCCATAGATCCAGCAGCCCCGCCCGCCCACGCAAGGAGCGTCCTTATTGCAAAGCTGGGGGACCGTGCCGAGGCCTCTGTGAGTAAACATGAGCTGAGCCCCAGGCCAGCTGCTGCTGAACTGTTCCCACCCTTCCCAGGTGAAACACCTGAATATGTACAAGGGCTTGAAAGCCTAGAGGAAGGGCCGTGGAGCCACACCAGCGACAGCACGCAGGCCACCTTGGTGCCTGCAGGTCAGCCAGGATGGTCCTGGCCACGGGCGCTCTTCTGGAAGCTTTCCATTGCCCTGCCTGAGATACCCCTCCTGTCCCGGCCCCCACTCCTTTTTTTCCTTCCTCACCTCAGCCCGGAGAGATATTCCAGTGGAAGTTATGGGTGACACATCCTCTTCTTTACAGGTGGCAGCCTGGCAACTCCTGCAGAAAGTCCAGCAGAGCCCCACTCACACCGGGCCACCCACAAAGCCGTGGACCCTCACACCCTCCCACCAGCACAGCCCCGAGACTGCTGACGGGGCAGAGAATATGGAGTCAGGCACAGCTGCAGGGGCTATTGCTGCCTGGAGTGCTGTTTATATTGACCTCAACCCAGGCACACCTGGGGAGGGCTTGCCGGCAGGGTCAGGCTGCCCAGGTCAGCTAATCCTCAGCCCTCAGGGAATCACATTGCAGAAAATGGACCTCGCTAAGACAGAATATTCGCCAAGGAAAAGAAGCACACAATGCCATTTGCAGCACTGTAGATGAGTCTAGAGGTAATCACGTGACTTGGAGTAAGTCAGAAAGTGAAAGACACATATCATATCATATCACTTATAGGTGTTACCTATAAATTGATACCAGGGCAGATATTTCAACGGAGAAGGGCAATCACAGATTCATTAAACAAACTTATGGTTCACCCAAGGAAAGGTGTGAGGATTGAATTCATTACGATATTGGGGTTAACAGACATATACAAACACAGTAGACATATATAATCACCAAAGACCTACGGAGTACCATGAGAAGACTACTCAACATTCTGTCATAACGTACATGGGAAAAGGATCCCAGGAAGAACAGACATATGTATATGTGTAAAAGAACCACCTCTTGCACACCTACAACAAGCTAAACGTTGTACTCAAACTTGCTGTAATAAAAAATAAAAAATTAAATTAAAAACACGAACAAGAAGTAGTGAGACAAACTTGAGGGGCTTTCTCCTGGCACATTCCGTTCTACATTCCAATCTAGAACGCGACTTCCATTGAGGCTCTGCTGCCCTAGTAACCAGATTTGGTAAGGGAGAACTGCTGCCACCTTGTGGCCGTTTCACACAACAGCAGCTTTAATCCCAGCGCTAATGGTCAGTGGATATTCCAAATCATTACAGGCCTGTAAATGACACCTGCCCTGAAAACAAATCCTGCGGTCATATATGGACCAAAAAATTCAAAAGACGTCCATATTTCAAAACGACAGTTTCAAGAGGTATATTTCACGCACATTAGTGTTCTGATTCTTTTGCTTTCTTTCTTTCTTTGTTAAAAAAACGGGAATGGAAAAAGGTAACCCTAAGAAGGGGCGAAAACGTTCACAAACGAATCAATGGACAAAGGTTTAATCTCCAATATATATATACAGCTCATGCAGCTTAATATTAATACAACAAACAACCCAATACAAAAATGGGCAGAAGATCTAAATAGACGTTTCTTCAAAGAAGACACAGAGATGGCCAAGACGCACATGAAAAGCTGCTCAACATCACTAATTATTAGAGAAATGCAAATCAAAACTACAATGAGGTAAGACCTCACACCTGTTAGAATCGGCATCATCAGATAATCTACAAACAACAAATTCTGGGGAGGGTGTGGACAAAAGGAACCCTCTTCCGCTTTTGGTGGGAATGGAAATTGATACAGTCACTATGGAGAACAGTATGGAGGTTCCTTTAAAAAACTAAAAACAGAATTACAATAGGATCCAGCAATCCCACTTCTGGGCATATACCCAGAGAAAACCATAAAGCACAAAGACACAATCACCACAATGTTCATTGCAGCACTATTTACAATAGCCAGGTAATGGAAGCAACCTAAATGCCGACAGACAGACGAATGGATAAAGATGTGGTACATATATAAAATGGAATATTACTCAGCCATAAAAAGGAATGAACCTGGGTCATTTGTAGAGAAGTCTATGGATCTACAGACTGTCATACAGTGTGAAGTAAGTCAGAAAGAGAAAAACAAATATTGTATATTAATGCCTATATGTGGAACCTAGAAAAATGCTACAGATGAACTGGTTTGCAGGGCAGAATTAGAGACACAGAGGTAGAAAACAAACGTATGGACACAAAGTGGGGGAAGCCATGGGGTGGTGGTGGTGGGATGAGTTGGGAGATTGGGATTGACCTGTATACATGTCTATGCATAAAATACATAACTAATAATAACCTACTGTATAAAAATAAATAAATAAAATTAAATTTCAAAAATTTTAAAAATAAAATGTAAAAATGAAACAGAAATAATGTTCTTCCATTCACACTGATGTATTTATAAGAATGAATTATTTCCATAATTATATCCATAAATACATAAAAGAGGAATAAAATCTAACTTGAACCAAAAAAGAAAAAAAAAAACTGAACCTAACAGTTATACAGAGGAAAACACTACCAAGGCACTTGCTCCAGTGGTAAACAATTCTGAAATTGGTCAGAGGTGGGGAATCATCTCCCATAGAGCCAGCAGCCCCGCCCGCCCACGCAAGGAGCGTCCTTATTGCAAAGCTGGGGGACCGTGCCGAGGCCTCTGTGAGTAAACATGAGCTGAGCCCCAGGCCAGCTGCTGCTGAACTGTTCCCACCCTTCCCAGGTGAAACACCTGAATATGTACAAGGGCTTGAAAGCCTAGAGGAAGGGCCGTGGACCCACACCAGCGACAGCACGCAGGCCACCTTGGTGCCTGCAGGTCAGCCAGGATGGTCCTGGCCACGGGTGCTCTTCTGGAAGCTTTCCATTGCCCTGCCTGAGATACCCCTCCTGTCCCGGCCCCCAGTCCTTTTTTTCCTTCCTCACCTCAGCCCGGAGAGATATTCCAGTGGAAGTTATGGGTGACACATCCTCTTCTTTACAGGTGGCAGCCTGGCAACTCCTGCAGAAAGTCCAGCAGAGCCCCACTCACACCGGGCCACCCACAAAGCCATGGACCCTCACACCCTCCCAGCAGCACAGCCCCGAGACTGCTGACGGGGCAGAGAATATGGAGTCAGGCACAGCGGCAGGGGCTATTGCTGCCTGGAGTGCTGTTTATATTGACCTCAACCCAGGCACACCTGGGGAGGGCTTGCCGGCAGGGTAAGGCTGCTCAGGTCAGCTAATCCTCAGCCCTCAGGGAATCACTTTGCAGAAAATGGACCTCGCTAAGACAGAATATTCGCCAAGGAAAAGAAGCACACAATGCCATTTGCAGCACCGTAGATGAGTCTAGAGGTAATCACGTGACTTGGAGTAAGTCAGAAAGTGAAAGACACATATCATATCATATCACTTATAGGTGTTACCTATAAATTGATACCAGGGCAGATATTTCCACGGAGAAGGGCAATCACAGATTCATTAAACAAACTTATGGTTCACCAAAGGAAAGGTGTGAGGATTGAATTCATAAGGATATTGAGGTTAACAGACATATACAAACACAGTAGACGTATATAATCACCAAAGACCTACGGAGTACCAAGAGAAGACTACTCAACATTCTGTCATAACGAACATGGGAAAAGGATCCCAGGAAGAACAGACATATGTATATGTGTAAAAGAACCACCTCTTGCACACCTACAACAAGCTAAACGTTGTACTCAAACTTGCTGTAATAAAAAATAAAAAATTAAATTAAAAACACGAACAAGAATTAGTGAGAAAAACTTGAGGGGCTTTCTCCTGGTACATTCCGTTCTACATTCCAATCTAGAACGCGACTTCCATTGAGGCTCTGCTGCCCTAGTAACCAGATTTGGTAAGGGAGAACTGCTGCCACCTTGTGGCCGTTTCACACAACAGCAGCTTTAATCCCAGCGCTAATGGTCAGTGGATATTCCAAATCATTACAGGCCTGTAAATGACACCTGCCCTGAAAACAAATCCTGGGGTCATATATCGACCAAAAAATTCAAAAGACGTCGATATTTCAAAACGACAGTTTCAAGAGGCATATTTCACGCACATTAGTGTTCTGCTTCTTTTGATTTCTTTCTTTCTTTGTTAAAAAAACGGGAATGGAAAAAGGCAACCCTCAGAATGGGCGAAAACGTTCACAAACGAATCAATGGACAAAGGTTTAATCTCCAATATATATAAACAGCTCATGCAGCTTAATATTAATAAAACAAACAACCCAATACAAAAATGGGCAGAAGATCTAAATAGACGTTTCTTCAAAGAAGACACAGAGATGGCCAAGACGCACATGAAAAGCTGCTCAACATCACTAATTATTAGAGAAATGCAAATCAAAACTACAATGAGGTAAGACCTCACACCTGTTAGAATTGGCATCATCAGATAATCAACAAACAACAAATTCTGGGGAGGGTGTGGACAAAAGGAACCCTCTTCTGCTATTGGGGGGAATGTAAATTGATACAGTCACTATGGAGAACAGTATGGAGGTTCCTTTAAAAAACTAAAAAGAGAATTACCATAGGATCCAGCAATCCCACTTCTGGGCATATACCCAGAGAAAACCATAAATCACAAAGACACATTCACCACAATGTTCATTGCAGCACTATTTACAATAGCCAGGTAATGGAAGCAACCTAAATGCCCACAGACAGACGAATGGATAAAGATGTGGTACATATATAAAATGGAATATTACTCAGCCATAAAAAGGAATGAAACTGAGTCATTTGTAGAGAAGTTGATGGATCTAGAGACTGTCATACAGAGTGAAGTCAGAAAGAGAAAAACAAATATTGTATATTAATGCCTATATGTGGAACCTAGAAAAATGCTACAGATGAACTGGTTTGCAGGGCAGAAATAGAGACACAGAGGTAGAGAACAAACGTATGGACACAAAGTGGGGGAAGCCATGGGGTGGTGGTGGTGGGATGAGTTGGGAGATTGGGATTGACCTGTATACATGTCTATGCATAAAATAGATAACTAATAATAATCTAGTGTATAAAAAAATAAATAAAATTAAATTTCAAAATTTTTAAAAATAAAATGTAAAAATAAAACAGAAAAAAATTTCTTCCATTCACACTGATGTATTTATAAGAATGAATTATTTCCATGCTTATATCCATAAATACATAAAAGAGGAATAAAATCTAACTTGAACCAAAAAAGAAAAAAAAAAAAACTGAACCTAACAGTTATACAGAGGAAAACACTACCAAGGCACTTGCTCCAGTGGTAAACAATTCTGAAATTGGTCAGAGGTGGGGAATCATCTCCCATACAGCCAGCAGACCCGCCCTCCCACGCAAGGAGCGTCCTTATTGCAAAGCTGGGGGACCGTGCCGAGGCCTCTGTGAGTAAACGTGAGCTGAGCCCCAGGCCAGCTGCTGCTGAAGTGTTCCCACCCTTCCCAGGTGAAACACCTGAATATGTACAAGGGCTTGAAAGCCTAGAGGAACGGCCGTGGAGCCACACCAGCGACAGCACGCCGGCCACCTTGGTGCCTGCAGGTCAGCCAAGATGGTCCTGGCCACGGGCGCTCTTCTGGAAGCTTTCCATTGCCCTGCCTGAGATACCCCTCCTGTCCCGGCCCCCACTCCTTTTTTTCCTTCCTCACCTCAGCCCTGAGAGATATTCCAGTGAAAGTTATGGGTGACACATCCTCTTATTTACAGGTGGCAGCCTGGCAACTCCTGCAGAAAGTCCAGCAGAGCCCCACTCACACCGGGCCACCCACAAAGCCGTGGACGCTCACACCCTCCCACCAGCACAGCCCCGAGACTGCTGCCGGGGCAGAGAATATGGAGTCAGGCACAGCTGCAGGGGCTATTGCTGCCTGGAGTGCTGTTTATATTGACCTCAACCCAGGCACACCTGGGGAGGGCTTGCCGGCAGGGTCAGGCTGCCCATGTCAGCTAATCCTCAGCCCTCAGGGAATCACATTGCAGAAAATGGACCTCGCTAAGACAGAATATTCGCCAAGGAAAAGAAGCACACAATGCCATTTGCAGCACTGTAGATGAGTCTAGAGGTAATCACGTGACTTGGAGTAAGTCAGAAAGTGAAAGACACATATCATATCATATCACTTATAGGTGTTACCTATAAATTGATACCAGGGCAGATATTTCCACGGAGAAGGGCAATCACAGATTCATTAAACAAACTTATGGTTCACCAAAGGAAAGGTGTGAGGATTGAATTCATTACGATATTGGGGTTAACAGACATATACAAACACAGTAGACATATATAATTACCAAAGACCTACGGAGTACCAAGAGAAGACTACTCAACATTCTGTCATAACGTACATGGGAAAAGGATCCAGGAAGAACAGACATATGTATATGTGTAAAAGAACCACCTCTTGCACACCTACAACAAGCTAAACGTTGTACTCAAACTTGCTGTAATAAAAAATAAAAAATTAAATTAAAAACACGAACAAGAAGTAGTGAGACAAACTTGAGGGGCTTTCTCCTGGCACATTCCGTTCTACATTCCTATCTAGAACGCGACTTCCTTTGAGGCTCTGCTGCCCTAGTAACCAGATTTGGTAAGGGAGAACTGCTGCCACCTTGTGGCCGTTTCACACAACAGCAGGTTTAATCCCAGCGCTAATGGTCAGTGGATATTCCAAATCATTACAAACCTGTAAATGACACCTGCCGTGAAAACAAATCCTGGGGTCATATATCGACCAAAAAATTCAAAAGACGTCCATATTTCAAAACGACAGTTTCAAGAGGCATATTTCACACACATTAGTGTTCTGCTTCTTTTGCTTGCTTTCTTTCTTTGTTAAAAAAACGGGAATGGAAAAAGGCAACCCTCAGAATGGGCGAAAACGTTCACAAACGAATCAATGGACAAAGGTTTAATCTCCAATATATATAAACAGCTCATGCAGCTTAATATTAATAAAACAAACAACCCAATACAAAAATGGGCAGAAGATCTAAATAGACGTTTCTTCAAAGAAGACAGAGATGGCCAAGACGCACATGACAAGCTGCTCAACATCACTAATTATTAGAGAAATGCAAACCAAAACTACAATGAGGTAAGACCTCACACCTGTTAGAATCGGCATCATCAGATAATCTACAAACAACAAATTCTGGGGAGGGTGTGGACAAAAGGAACCCTCTTCCGCTATTGGTGGGAATGTAAATTGATACAGTCACTATGGAGAACAGTATGGAGGTTCCTTTAAAAAACTAAAAAGAGAATTACCATAGGATCCAGCAATCCCACTTCTGGGCATATACCCAGAGAAAACCATAAATCACAGAGACACATTCACCACAATGTTCATTGCAGCACTATTTACAATAGCCAGGTAATGGAAGCAACCTAAATGCCCACAGACAGACGAATGGATAAAGATGTGGTACATATATAAAATGGAATATTACTCAGCCATAAAAAGGAATGAACCTGGGTCATTTGTAGAGAAGTTGATGGATCTAGAGACTGTCATACAGAGTGAAGTATGTCAGAAAGAGAAAAACAAATATTGTATATTAATGCCTATATGTGGAACCTAGAAAAATGGTACAGATGAACTGGTTTGCAGGGCAGAAATAGAGACACAGAGGTAGAGAACAAACGTATGGACACAAAGTGGGGGAAGCCATGGGGTGGTGGTGGTGGGATGAGTTGGGAGATTGGGATTGACCTGTATACATGTCTATGCATAAAATAGAAAACTAATAATAACCTACTGTATAAAAATATAAATAAAATTAAATTTCAAAATTTTTAAAAATTAAATGTTAAAATAAAACAAAAAAAAAGTTCTTCCATTCACACTGATGTATTTATAAGAATGAATTATTTCCATGCTTATATCTATAAATACATAAAAGAGGAATAAAATCTAACTTGAAACAAAAAAGAAAAAAAAACTGAACCTAACAGTTATACAGAGGAAAACACTACCAAGGCACTTGCTCCAGTGGTAAACAATTCTGAAATTGGTCAGAGGTGGGGAATCATCTCCCATACAGCCAGCAGCCCCGCCCACCCACGCAAGGAGCGTCCTTATTGCAAAGCTGGGGGACCGTGCCTAGGCCTCTGTGAGTAAACGTGAGCTGAGCCCCAGGCCAGCTGCTGCTGAACTGTTCCCACCCTTCCCAGGTGAAACACCTGAATATGTACAAGGGCTTGAAAGCGTAGAGGAAGGGCCGTGGAGCCACTCCAGCAACACCACGGAGGCCAACTTGGTGCCTGCAGGTCAGCCAGGATGGTCCTGGCCACGGGCGCTCTTCTGGAAGCTTTCCATTGCCCTGCCTGAGATACCGATCCTGTCCCGGCCACCACTCCATTTTTCCTTACTCGCCTCAGCCCGGAGAGATATTCCAGTGGAAATTATGGTTGACACATCCACTTCTTTACAGGTCGCAGCCTGGCAACTCCTGCAGAAAGACCAGCAGAGCCCCCCTCACACCGGGCCACCCACAAAGCCCTGGACCCTCACACCCTCCCACCAGCACAGCCCCGAGACTGCTGACGGGGCAGAGAATATGGAGTCAGGCACAGCTGTAGGGGCTATTGCTGCCTGGAGTGCTGTTTATATTGACCTCAACCCAGGCACACCTGGGGAGGGCTTGCCGGCAGGGTCAGGCTGCCCAGGTCAGCTAATCCTCAGCCCTCAGGGAATCACACTGCAGAAAATGGACCTCGCTAAGACAGAATATTAGCCAAGGAAAAAAAGCACACAATGCCATTTGCAGCACCGTAGATGAGTCTAGAGGTAATCACGTGACTTGGAGTAAGTCAGAAAGTGAAAGACACATATCATATCATATCACTTATAGGTGTTACCTATAAATTGATACCAGGGCAGATATTTCCACGGAGAAGGGCAATCACAGATTCATTAAACAAACTTATGGTTCACCAAAGGAAAGGTGTGAGGATTGAATTCATAAGGATATTGGGGTTAACAGACATATACAAACACAGTAGACGTATATAATCACCAAAGACCTACGGAGTACCAAGAGAAGACTACTCAATATTCTGTCATAACGAACATGGGAAAAGGATCCCAGGAAGAACAGACATATGTATATGTGTAAAAGAACCACCTCTTGCACACCTACAACAAGCTAAACGTTGTACTCAAACTTGCTGTAATAAAAAATAAAAAATTAAATTAAAAACACGAACAAGAAGTAGTGAGACAAACTTGAGGGGCTTTCTCCTGGTACATTCCGTTCTACATTCCAATCTAGAACGCGACTTCCATTGAGGCTCTGCTGCCCTAGTAACCAGATTTGGTAAGGGAGAACTGCTGCCACCTTGTGGCCGTTTCACACAACAGCAGCTTTAATCCCAGCGCTAATGGTCAGTGGATATTCCAAATCATTACAGGCCTGTAAATGACACCTGCCCTGAAAACAAATCCTGGAGTCATATATTGACCAAAAAATTCAAAAGACGTCCATATTTCAAAACGACAGTTTCAAGAGGCATATTTCACACACATTAGTGTTCTGCTTCTTTTGATTTCTTTCTTTCTTTGTTAAAAAAACGGGAATGGAAAAAGGCAACCCTCAGAATGGGCGAAAACGTTCACAAACGAATCAATGGACAAAGGTTTAATCTCCAATATATATAAACAGCTCATGCAGCTTAATATTAATAAAACAAACAACCCAATACAAAAATGGGCCGAAGATCTAAATAGACGTTTCTTCAAAGAAGACACAGAGATGGCCAAGACGCACATGAAAAGCTGCTCAACATCACTAATTATTAGAGAAATGCAAATCAAAACTACAATGAGGTAAGACCTCACACCTGTTAGAATCGGCATCATCAGATAATCAACAAACAACAAATTCTGGGGAGGGTGTGGACAAAAGGAACCCTCTTCTGCTATTGGGGGGAATGTAAATTGATACAGTCACTATGGAGAACAGTATGGAGGTTCCTTTAAAAAACTAAAAAGAGAAATACCATAGGATCCAGCAATCCCACTTCTGGGCATATACCCAGAGAAAACCATAAATCACAAAGACACATTCACCACAATGTTCATTGCAGCACTATTTACAATAGCCAGGTAATGGAAGCAACCTAAATGCCCACAGACAGACGAATGGATAAAGATGTGGTACCTATATAAAATGGAATATTACTCAGCCATAAAAAGGAATGAACCTGGGTCATTTGTAGAGAAGTTGATGGATCTAGAGACTGTCATACAGAGTGAAGTAAGTCAGAAAGAGAAAAACAAATATTGTATATTAATGCCTATATGTGGAACCTAGAAAAATGCTACAGATGAACTGGTTTGCAGGGCAGAAATAGAGACACAGAGGTAGAGAACAAACGTATGGACACAAAGTGGGGGAAGCCATGGGGTGGTGGTGGTGGGATGAGTAGGGAGATTGGGATTGACCTGTATACATGTCTATGCATAAAATAGATAACTAATAATAACCTACTGTATAAAAAAGATAAATAAAATTAAATTTCAAAAATTTTAAAAATAAAATGTAAAAATAAAACAGAAAAAATGTTCTTCCATTCACACTGATGTATTTATAAGAATGAATTATTTCCATGCTTATATCCATAAATACATAAAAGAGGAATAAAATCTAACTTGAACCAAAAAAGAAAAAAAAAAGCTGAACCTAACAGTTATACAGAGGGAAACACAACCAAGGCACTTGCTCCAGTAGTAAACAATTCTTAAATTGGAGAGGTGGGGAATCATCCCCCATACAGCCAGCAGCCCCACCAGCCCATGCAAGGAGCGTCCTTATTGCAAAGCTGTGGGACCGTGCCGAGGCCTCTGTGAGTAAACGTGAGCTGAGCCCCAGGCCAGCTGCTGCTGAACTGTTCCCACCCGTCCCACGTGAAACACCTGAATATGTACAAGGGCTTGAAAGCCTAGAGGAAGGGCCGTGGAGCCACACCAGCGACAGCACGCAGGCCAACTTGGTGCCTGCCCGTCAGCCAGGATGGTCCTGGCCACGGGCGCTCTTCTGGAAGCTTTCCATTGCACTGCCTGAGATACCCCTCCTGTCCCGGCCCCCACTCCTTTTTTTCCTTCCTCACCTCAGCCCGGAGAGATATTCCAGTGGATGTTATGGATGACACATCCTCTTCTTTACAGGTGGCAGCCTGGCAACTCCTTCAGAAAGTCCAGCAGAGCCCCACTCACACCGGGCCAACCACAAAGCCGTGGACCCTCACACCCTCCCACCAGCATAGCCCCGAGACTGCTGACGGGGCAGAGAATATGGAGTCAGGCACAGCTGCAGGGGCTATTGCTGCCTGGAGTGCTGTTTATATTGACCTCAACCCAGGCACACCTGGGGAGGGCTTGCCGGCAGGGTCAGGCTGCCCAGGTCAGCTAATCCTCAGCCCTCAGGGAATCACATTGCAGAAAATGGACCTCGCTAAGACAGAATATTCGCCTAGGGAAAAAAGGACACAATGCCATTTGCAGCACTGTAGATGAGTCTAGAGGTAATCACGTGACTTGGAGTAAGTCAGAAAGTGAAAGACACATATCATATCATATCACTTATAGGTGTTACGTATATATTGATACCAGGGCAGATATTTCCATGGAGAAGGGCAATCACAGATTCATTAAACAAACTTATGGTTCACCAAAGGAAAGGTGTGAGCATTGAATTCATTACGATATTGGGGTTAACAGACATATACAAACACAGTAGACGTATATAATCACCAAAGACCTACGGAGTACCAAGAGAAGACTACTCAACATTCTGTCATAACGTTCATGGGAAAAGGATCCCAGGAAGAACAGACATATGTATATGTGTAAAAGAACCACCTCTTGCACACCTACAACAAGCTAAACGTTGTACTCAAACTTGCTGTAATAAAAAATAAAAAATTAAATTAAAAACACGAACAAGAAGTAGTGAGACAAACTTGAGGTGCTTTCTCCTGGCACATTCCGTTCTACATTCCAATCTAGAACGCGACTTCCATTGAGGCTCTGCTGCCCTAGTAACCAGATTTGGTAAGGGAGAACTGCTGCCACCTTGTGGCCGTTTCACACAACAGCAGCTTTAATCCCAGCGCTAATGGTCAGTGGATATTCCAAATCATTACAGGCCTGTAAATGACACCTGCCCTGAAAAGAAATCCTGGGGTCATATATCGACCAAAAAATTCAAAAGACGTCCATATTTCAAAACGACAGTTTCAAGAGGCATATTTCACGCACATTAGTGTTCTGCTTCTTTTGCTTGCTTTTTCTTTGTTAAAAAAACGGAAATGGAAAAAGGCAACCCTCAGAATGGGCGAAAAGGTTCACAAACGAATCAATGGACAAAGGTTTAATCTCCAATATATATAAACAGCTCATGCAGCTTAATATTAATAAATCAAACAACCCAATACAAAAATGGGCAGAAGATCTAAATAGACGTTTCTTCAAAGAAGACACAGAGATGGCCAAGACGCACATGAAAAGATGCTCAACATCACTAATTATTAGAGAAATGCAAATCAAAACTACAATGAGGTAAGACCTCACACCTGTTAGAATCGGCATCAAAAGATAATCTACAAACAACAAATTCTGGGGAGGGTGTGGACAAAAGGAACCCTCTTCCGCTATTGGTGGGAATGTAAATTGATACAGTCACTATGGCGAACAGTATGGAGGTTCCTTTAAAAAACTAAAAAGAGAATTACCATAGGATCCAGCAATCCCACTTCTGGGCATTTACCCAGGGAAAACCATAAATCACAGAGACACATTCACCACAATGTTCATTGCAGCACTATTTACAATAGCCAGGTAATGGAAGCAACCTAAATGGCCACAGAGAGATGAATGGATAAAGATGTGGTACATATATAAAATGGAATATTCCTCAGCCATAAAAAGGAATGAAACTGGGTCATTTGTAGAGAAGTTGACGGTTCTAGAGACTGTCATACAGAGGGAAGTATGTCAGAAAGTGAAAAACAAATATTGTATATTAATGCCTATATGTGGAACCTAGAAAAAAAGGTACAAATGAACTGTTTTGCAGGGCAGAAATAGAGACACAGAGGTAGAGAACAAGCGTATGGACACAAAGTGGGGGAAGCCATGGGGTGGTTGTGGTGGGATGAGTTGGGAGATTGGGATTGACCTGTATACATGTCTATGCATAAAATAGATAACTAATAATAACCTACTGTATAAAAAAATAAATAAAATTAAATTTCAAAATTTTTAAAAATGAAATGTAAAAATAAAACAGAAAAAAAGTTCTTCCATTCACACTGATGTATTTATAAAAATGAATTATTTCCATGCTTATATCTATAAATACATAAAAGAGGAATAAAATCTAACTTGAACCAAAAAAGAAAAAAAAAACTGATCCTAACAGTTATACAGAGGAAAAGACTACCAAGGCACTTGCTCCAGTGGTAAACAATTCTAAAATTGGTCACAGGTGGGGAATCATCTCCCATACAGCCAGCAGCCCCGCCCGCCCACGCAAGGAGCGTCCTTATTGCAAAGCTGGGGGACCGTGCCGAGGCCTCTGTGAGTAAACGTGAGCTGAGCCCCAGGCCAACTGCTGCTGAAGTGTTCCCACCCTTCCCAGGTGAAACACCTGAATATGTACAAGGGCTTGAAAGCCTAGAGGAAGGGCCGTGGAGCCATACCAGCGACAGCACGCAGGCCACCTTGGTGCCTGCAGGTCAGCCAGGATGGTCCTGGCCACGGGCGCTCTTCTGGAAGCTTTCCATTGCCCTGCCTGAGATACCGATCCTGTCCCGGCCACCACTCCATTTTTCCTTACTCGCCTCAGCCCGGAGAGATATTCCAGTGGAAATTATGGGTGACACATCCACTTCTTTACAGGTCGCAGCCTGGCAACTCCTGCAGAAAGTCCAGCAGAGCCCCCCTCACACCGGGCCACCCACAAAGCCCTGGACCCTCACACCCTCCCACCAGCACAGCCCCGAGACTGCTGCCGGGGCAGAGAATATGGAGTCAGGCACAGCTGCAGGGGCTATTGCTGCCTGGAGTGCTGTTTATATTGACCTCAACCGAGTCAAACCTGGGGAGGGCTTGCCGGCAGGGTCAGGCTGCCCATGTCAGCTAATCCTCAGCCCTCAGGTAATCACATTGCAGAAAATGGACCTCGCTAAGACAGAATATTCGCCAAGGAAAAGAAGCACACAATGCCATTTGCAGCACTGTAGATGAGTCTAGAGGTAATCACGTGACTTGGAGTAAGTCAGAAAGTGAAAGACACATATCATATCATATCACTTATAGGTGTTACCTATAAATTGATACCAGGGCAGATATTTCCACGGAGAAGGGCAATCACAGATTCATTAAACAAACTTATGGTTCACCAAAGGAAAGGTGTGAGGATTGAATTCATTACGATATTGGGGTTAACAGACATATACAAACACAGTAGACATATATAATTACCAAAGACCTACGGAGTACCAAGAGAAGACTACTCAACATTCTGTCATAACGTACATGGGAAAAGGATCCAGGAAGAACAGACATATGTATATGTGTAAAAGAACCACCTCTTGCACACCTACAACAAGCTAAACGTTGTACTCAAACTTGCTGTAATAAAAAATAAAAAATTAAATTAAAAACACGAACAAGAAGTAGTGAGACAAACTTGAGGGGCTTTCTCCTGGCACATTCCGTTCTACATTCCTATCTAGAACGCGACTTCCTTTGAGGCTCTGCTGCCCTAGTAACCAGATTTGGTAAGGGAGAACTGCTGCCACCTTGTGGCCGTTTCACACAACAGCAGGTTTAATCCCAGCGCTAATGGTCAGTGGATATTCCAAATCATTACAGGCCTGTAAATGACACCTGCCGTGAAAACAAATCCTGGGATCATATATCGACCAAAAAATTCAAAAGACGTCCATATTTCAAAACGACAGTTTCAAGAGGCATATTTCACGCACATTAGTGTTCTGCTTCTTTTGCTTGCTTTCTTTCTTTGTTAAAAAAACGGGAATGGAAAAAGGCAACCCTCAGAATGGGCGAAAACGTTCACAAACGAATCAATGGACAAAGGTTTAATCTCCAATATATATAAACAGCTCATGCAGCTTAATATTAATAAAACAAACAACCCAATACAAAAATGGGCAGAAGATCTAAATAGACGTTTCTTCAAAGAAGACAGAGATGGCCAAGACGCACATGACAAGCTGCTCAACATCACTAATTATTAGAGAAATGCAAACCAAAACTACAATGAGGTAAGACCTCACACCTGTTAGAATCGGCATCATCAGATAATCTACAAACAACAAATTCTGGGGAGGGTGTGGACAAAAGGAACCCTCTTCCGCTATTGGTGGGAATGTAAATTGATACAGTCACTATGGAGAACAGTATGGAGGTTCCTTTAAAAAACTAAAAAGAGAATTACCATAGGATCCAGCAATCCCACTTCTGGGCATATACCCAGAGAAAACCATAAATCACAGAGACACATTCACCACAATGTTCATTGCAGCACTATTTACAATAGCCAGGTAATGGAAGCAACCTAAATGCCCACAGACAGACGAATGGATAAAGATGTGGTACATATATAAAATGGAATATTACTCAGCCATAAAAAGGAATGAACCTGGGTCATTTGTAGAGAAGTTGATGGATCTAGAGACTGTCATACAGAGTGAAGTAAGTCAGAAAGAGAAAAACAAATATTGTATATTAATGCCTATATGTGGAACCTAGAAAAATGGTACAGATGAACTGGTTTGCAGGGCAGAAATAGAGACACAGAGGTAGAGAACAAACGTATGGACACAAAGTGGGGGAAGCCATGGGGTGGTGGTGGTGGGATGAGTTGGGAGATTGGGATTGACCTGTATACATGTCTATGCATAAAATAGAAAACTAATAATAACCTACTGTATAAAAATATAAATAAAATTAAATTTCAAAATTTTTAAAAATTAAATGTTAAAATAAAACAAAAAAAAAGTTCTTCCATTCACACTGATGTATTTATAAGAATGAATTATTTCCATGCTTATATCTATAAATACATAAAAGAGGAATAAAATCTAACTTGAAACAAAAAAGAAAAAAAAACTGAACCTAACAGTTATACAGAGGAAAACACTACCAAGGCACTTGCTCCAGTGGTACACAATTCTGAAATTGGTCAGAGGTGGGGAATCATCTCCCATACAGCCAGCAGCCCCGCCCACCCACGCAAGGAGCGTCCTTATTGCAAAGCTGGGGGACCGTGCCTAGGCCTCTGTGAGTAAACGTGAGCTGAGCCCCAGGCCAGCTGCTGCTGAACTGTTCCCACCCTTCCCAGGTGAAACACCTGAATATGTACAAGGGCTTGAAAGAGTAGAGGAAGGGCCGTGGAGCCACTCCAGCAACACCACGGAGGCCAACTTGGTGCCTGCAGGTCAGCCAGGATGGTCCTGGCCACGGGCGCTCTTCTGGAAGCTTTCCATTGCCCTGCCTGAGATACCGATCCTGTCCCGGCCACCACTCCATTTTTCCTTACTCGCCTCAGCCCGGAGAGATATTCCAGTGGAAATTATGGGTGACACATCCACTTCTTTACAGGTCGCAGCCTGGCAACTCCTGCAGAAAGACCAGCAGAGCCCCCCTCACACCGGGCCACCCACAAAGCCCTGGACCCTCACACCCTCCCACTAGCACAGCCCCGAGACTGCTGCCGGGGCAGAGAATATGGAGTCAGGCACAGCTGCAGGGGCTATTGCTGCCTGGAGTGCTGTTTATATTGACCTCAACCCAGGCACACCTGGGGAGGGCTTGCCGGCAGGGTCAGGCTGCCCAGGTCAGCTAATCCTCAGCCCTCAGGGAATCACATTGCAGAAAATGGACCTCGCTAAGGCAGAATATTCGCCAAGGAGAAAAAGGACACAATGCCATTTGCAGCACCGTAGATGAGTCTAGAGGTAATCACGTGACTTGGAGTAAGTCAGAAAGTGAAAGACACATATCATATCATATCACTTATAGGTGTTACCTATAAATTGATACCAGGGCAGATAATTCCATGGAGAAGGGCAATCACAGATTCATTAAACAAACTTATGTTTCACCAAAGGAAAGGTGTGAGGATTGAATTCATTACGATATTGGTGTTAACAGACATATACAAACACAGTAGACGTATATAGTCACCAAAGACCTACGGAGTACCAAGAGAAGACTACTCAACATTCTGTCATAACGTACATGGGAAAAGGATCCCAGGAAGAACAGACATATGTATATGTGTAAAAGAACCACCTCTTGCACACCTACAACAAGCTAAACGTTGTACTCAAACTTGCTGTAATAAAAAATAAAAAATTAAATTAAAAACACGAACAAGAAGTAGTGAGACCAACTTGAGGGGCTTTCTCCTGGCACATTCCGTTCTACATTCCAATCTAGAACGCGACTTCCATTGAGGCTCTGCTGCCCTAGTAACCAGATTTGGTAAGGGAGAACTGCTGCCACCTTGTGGCCGTTTCACACAACAGCAGCTTTAATCCCAGCGCTAATGGTCAGAGGATATTCCAAATCATTACAGGCCTGTAAATGACACCTGCCCTGAAAACAAATCCTGGGGTCATATATCGACCAAAAAATTCAAAAGACGTCCATATTTCAAAACGACAGTTTCAAGAGGCATATTTCACGCACATTAGTGTTCTGCTTCTTTAGCTTTCTTTCTTTCTTTGTTAAAAAAACGGGAATGGTAAAAGGCAACCCTCAGAATGGGCGAAAACTTTCACAAACGAATCAATGGACAAAGGTTTAACCTCCAATATATATAAACAGCTCATGCAGCTTAATATTAATAAAACAAACAACCCAATACAAAAATGGGCAGAAGATCTAAATAGACGTTTCTTCAAAGAAGACACAGAGATGGCCAAGACGCACATGAAAAGCTGCTCAACATCACTAATTATTAGAGAAATGCAAATCAAAACTACAATGAGGTAAGACCTCACACCTTTTAGAATCGGCATCATCAGATAATCTACAAACAACAAATTCTGGGGAGGGTGTGGACAAAAGAAACCCTCTTCCGCTATTGGTGGGAATGTAAATTGATACAGTCACTATGGAGAACAGTATGGAGGTTCCTTTAAAAAACTAAAAAGAGAATTACCATAGGATCCAGCAATCCCACTTCTGGGCATATACCCAGAGAAAACCATAAATCACAAAGACACATTCACCACAATGTTCATTGCAGCACTATTTACAATAGCCAAGTAATGGAAGCAACCTAAATGCCCACAGACAGACGAATGGATAAAGAAGTGGTACATATATAAAATGGAATATTACTCAGCCATAAAAAGGAATGAACCTGGGTCATTTGTAGAGAAGTTGATGGATCTAGAGACTGTCATACAGAGTGAAGTAAGTCAGAAAGAGAAAAACAAATATTGTATATTAATGCCTATATGTGGAACCTAGAAAAATGCTACAGATGAACTGGTTTGCAGGGCAGAAATAGAGACACAGAGGTAGAGAACAAACGTATGGACACAAAGTGGGGGAAGCCATGGGGTGGTGGTGGTGGGATGAGTTGGGAGATTGGGATTGACCTGTATACATGTCTATGCATAAAATAGATAACTAATAATAACCTACTTTATAAAAAAAGATAAATAAAATTAAATTTCAAAAATTTTAAAAATGAAATGTAAAAATAAAACAGAAAAAATGTTCTTCCATTCACACTGATGTATTTATAAGAATGAATTATTTCCTTGCTTATATCCATAAATACATAAAAGAGGAATAAAATCTAACTTGAACCAAAAAAGAAAAAACAAAACTGAACCTAACAGTTATACAGAGGAAAACACTACCAAGGCACTTGCTCCAGTGGTAAACAATTCTGAAATTGGTCAGAGGTGGGGAATCATCTCCCATAGAGCCAGCAGCCCCGCCCACCCACGCAAGGAGCGTCCTTATTGCAAAGCTGGGGGACCGTGCTGAGGCTTCTGTGAGTAAATGTGAGCTGAGCCCCAGGCCAGCTGCTGCTGAAGTGTTCCCACCCTTCCCAGGTGAAACACCTGAATATGTACAAGGGCTTGAAAGCCTAGAGGAAGGGCCGTGGAGCCACACCAGCGACAGCACGCAGGCCACCTTGGTGCCTGCAGGTCAGCCAGGATGGTCCTGGCCACGGGCGCTCTTCTGGAAGCTTTCCATTGCCCTGCCTGAGATACCCCTCCTGTCCCGGCCCCCACTCCTTTTTTTCCTTCCTCACCTCAGCCCGGAGAGATATTCCAGTGGAAGTTATGGGTGACACATCCTCTTCTTTACAGGTGGCAGCCTGGCAACTCCTGCAGAAAGTCCAGCAGAGCCCCACTCACACCGGGCCACCCACAAAGCCCTGGACCCTCACACCCTCCCACCAGCACAGCCCCGAGACTGCTGACGGGGCAGAGAATATGGAGTCAGGCACAGCTGCAGGGGCTATTGCTGCCTGGAGTGCTGTTTATATTGACCTCAACCCAGGCACACCTGTGGAGGGCTTGCCGGCAGGGTCAGGCTGCCCAGGTCAGCTAATCCTCAGCCCTCAGGGAATCACATTGCAGAAAATGGACCTCGCTAAGACAGAATATTAGCCAAGGGAAAAAAGCACACAATGCCATTTGCAGCACCGTAGATGAGTCTAGAGGTAATCACGTGACTTGGAGTAAGTCAGAAAGTGAAAGACACATATCATATCATATCACTTATAGGTGTTACCTATAAATTGATACCAGGGCAGATATTTCCACGGAGAAGGGCAATCAAAGATTCATTAAACAAACTTATGGTTCACCAAAGGAAAGGTGTGAGGATTGAATTCATTATGATATTGGGGTTAACAGACATATACAAACACAGTAGACGTATATAATCACCAAAGACCTACGGAGTACCAAGAGAAGACTACTCAACATTCTGTCATAGCGAACATGGGAAAAGGATCCCAGGAAGAACAGACATATGTATATGTGTAAAAGAACCACCTCTTGCACACCTACAACAAGCTAAACGTTGTACTCAAACTTGCTGTAATAAAAAATAAAAAATTAAATTAAAAACACGAACAAGAAGTAGTGAGAAAAACTTGAGGAGCTTTCTCCTGGTACATTCCGTTCTACATTCCAATCTAGAACGCGACTTCCATTGAGGCTCTGCTGCCCTAGTAACCAGATTTGGTAAGGGAGAACTGCTGCCACCTTGTGGCCGTTTCACACAACAGCAGCTTTAATCCCAGCGCTAATGGTCAGTGTATATTCCAAATCATTACAGGCCTGTAAATGACACCTGCCCTGAAAACAAATCCTGGGGTCATATATGGACCAAAAAATTCAAAAGACGTCCATATTTCAAAACGACAGTTTCAAGAGGCATATTTAACGCACATTAGTGTTCTGCTTCTTTTGATTTCTTTCTTTCTTTGTTAAAAATCGGGAATGGAAAAAGGCGACCCTCAGAATGGGCGAAAACTTTAACAAACGAATCAATGGACAAAGGTTTAATCTCCAATATATATAAACAGCTCATGCAGCTTAATATTAATAAAACAAACAACCCAATACAGAAATGGGCAGAAGATCTAAATAGACGTTTCTTCAAAGAAGACACAGAGATGGCCAAGACGCACATGAAAAGCTGCTCAACATCACTAATTATTAGAGAAATGCAAATCAAAACTACAATGAGGTAAGACCTCACACCTGTTAGAATCGGCATCATCAGATAATCTACAAACAACAAATTCTGGGGAGGGTGTGGACAAAAGGAACCCTCTTCCACTATTGGTGGGAATGTAAATTGATACAGTCACTATGGAGAACAGTATGGAGGTTCCTTTAAAAAACTAAAAACAGAATTACCATAGGATCCAGCAATCCCAGTTCTGGGCATTTACCCAGGGAAAACCATAAATCACAGAGACACATTCACCACAATGTTCATTGCAGCACTATTTACAATAGCCAGGTAATGGAAGCAACCTAAATGGCCACAGACAGACGAATGGATAAAGATGTGGTACATATATAAAATGGAATATTACTCAGCCATAAAAAGGAATGAAACTGCGTCATTTGTAGAAAAGTTGATGAATCTAGACACTGTCATACAGAGTGAAGTAAGTCAGAAAGAGAAAAACAAATATTGTATATTAATGCCTATATGTGGAACCTAGAAAAACGGTACAGATGAACTGGTTTGCAGGGCAGAAATAGAGACACAGAGGCAGAGAACAAACGTATGGACACAAAGTGGGGGAAGCCATGGGGTGGTGGTGGTGGGATGAGTTGGGAGATTGGGATTGACCTGTATACATGTCTATGCATAAAATAGATAACTAATAATAACCTACTGTATAAAAAATAAATAAAATTAAATTTCAAATTTTTTTAAAATAAAATGTAAAAATAAAACAGAAAAAAAGTTCTTCCATTCACACTGATGTATTTATAAGAATGAATTATTTCCATGCTTATATCCATAAATACATAAAAGAGGAATAAAATCTAACTTGAACCAAAAAAGAAAAAAAAACTGAACATAAGAGTTATACAGAGGGAAACACAACCAAGGCACTTGCTCCAGTGGTAAACAATTCTGAAATTGGTCAGAGGTGGGGAATCATCCCCCATACAGCCAGCAGCCCCGCCCGCCCACGCAAGGAGCGTCCTTATTGCTAAGCTGTGGGACCGTGGTGAGGCCTCTGTGAGTAAACGTGAGCTGAGCCCCAGGCCAGCTGCTGCTGAACTGTTCCCACCCTTCCCAGGTGAAACACCTGAATATGTACAAGGGCTTGAAAGCCTAGAGGAAGGGCCGTGGAGCCACACCAGCGACAGCACGCCGGCCAACTTGGTGCCTGCATGTCAGCCAGGATGGTCCTGGCCACGGGCGCTCTTCTGGAAGCTTTCCATTGCCCTGCCTGAGATACCCCTCCTGTCCCGGCCCCCACTCCTTTTTTTCCTTCCTCACCTCAGCCCGGAGAGATATTCCAGTGGAATTTATGGGTGACACATCCTCTTCTTTACAGGTGGCAGCCTGGCAACTCCTGCAGAAAGTCCAGCAGAGCCCCACTCACACCGGGCCACCCACAAAGTCGTGGAACCTCACACCCTCCCACCAGCACAGCCCCGAGACTGCTGACGGGGCAGAGAATATGGAGTCAGGCACAGCTGCAGGGGCTATTGCTGCCTGGAGTGCTGTTTATATTGACCTCAACCCAGGCACACCTGGGGAGGGCTTGCCGGCAGGGTCAGGCTGCCCAAGTCAGCTAATCCTCAGCCCTCAGGGAATCACATTGCAGAAAATGGGTCTCGCAAAGACAGAATATTCGCCAAGGAAAAAAAAGGACACAATGCCATTTGCAGCACCCTAGATGAGTCTAGAGGTAATCACGTGACTTGGAGTAAGTCAGAAAGTGAAAGACACATATCATATCATATCACTTATAGGTGTTACGTATAAATTGATACCAGGGCAGATATTTCCACGGAGAAGGGCAATCACAGATTCATTAAACAAAATTATGGTTCACCAAAGGAAAGGTGTGAGGATTGAATTCATTACGATATTGGGGTTAACAGACATATACAAACACAGTAGACGTATATAATCACCAAAGACCTACGGAGTACCAAGAGAAGACTACTCAACATTGTGTCATAACGTACATGGGAAAAGGATCCCAGGAAGAACAGACATATGTATATGTGTAAAAGAACCACCTCTTGCACACCTACAACAAGCTAAACGTTGTACTCAAACTTGCTGTAATAAAAAATAAAAAATTATATTAAAAACACGAACAAGAAGTAGTGAGAGAAACTTGAGGGGCTTTCTCCTGGCACATTCCGTTCTACATTCCAATCTAGAACGCGACTTCCATTGAGGCTCTGCTGCCCTAGTAACCAGATTTGGTAAGGGAGAACTGCTGCCACCTTTTGGCCGTTTCACATAACAGCAGCTTTAATCCCAGCGCTAATGGTCAGTGGATATTCCAAATCATTACAGGCCTGTAAATGACACCTGCCCTGAAAACAAATCCTGGGGTCATATATCGACCAAAAAATTCAAAAGACGTCCATATTTCAAAACGACAGTTTCAAGAGGCATATTTCACGCACATTAGTGTTCTGCTTCTTTTGCTTTCTTTCTTTCTTTGTTAAAAATTGGGAATGGAAAAAGGCAACCCTCAGAATGGGCGAAAATGTTCACCAACGAATCAATGGACAAAGGTTTAATCTCCAATATATATAAACAGCTCATGCAGCTTAATATTAGTAAAACAAACAACCCAATACAAAAATGGGCAGAAGATCTAAATAGACGTTTCTTCAAAGAAGACACAGAGATGGCCAAGACGCACATGACAAGCTGCTCAACATCACTAATTATTAGAGAAATGCAAATCAAAACTACAATGAGGTAAGACCTCACACCTGTTAGAATCGACATCATCAGATAATCTACAAACAACAAATTCTGGGGAGGGTGTGGACAAAAGGAACCCTCTTCCGTTATTGGTGGGAATGTAAATTGATACAGTCACTATGGAGAACAGTATGGAGGTTCCTTTAAAAATCTAAAAAGAGAATTACCATAGGATCCAGCAATCCCACTTCTGGGCATTTACCCAGGGAAAACCATAAATCACAGAGACACATTCACCACAATGTTCATTGCAGCACTATTTACAATAGCCAGGTAATGGAAGCAACCTAAATGCCCACAGACAGACGAATGGATAAAGATGTGGTACATATATAAAATGGAATATTACTCAGCCATAAAAAGGAATGAAACTGCGTCATTTGTAGAGAAGTTGATGAATCTAGACACTGTCATACAGAGTGAAGTAAGTCAGAAAGAGAAAAACAAATATTGTATATTAATGCCTATATGTGGAACCTAGAAAAACGGTACAGATGAACTGGTTTGCAGGGCAGAAATAGAGACACAGAGGCAGAGAACAAACGTATGGACACAAAGTGGGGGAAGCCATGGGGTGGTGGTGGTGGGATGAGTTGGGAGATTGGGATTGACCTGTATACATGTCTATGCATAAAATAGATAACTAATAATAACCTACTGTATAAAAAATAAATAAAATTAAATTTCAAAATTTTTTAAAATAAAATGTAAAAATAAAACAGAAAAAAAGTTCTTCCATTCACACTGATGTATTTATAAGAATGAATTATTTCCATGCTTATATCCATAAATACATAAAAGAGGAATAAAATCTAACTTGAACCAAAAAAGAAAAAAATACTGAACATAACAGTTATACAGAGGGAAACACAACCAAGGCACTTGCTCCAGGGGTAAACAATTCTGAAATTGGTCAGAGGTGGGGAATCATCCCCCATACAGCCAGCAGCCCCGCCCGCCCACGCAAGGAGCGTCCTTATTGCAAAGCTGTGGGACCGTGGCGAGGCCTCTGTGAGTAAACGTGAGCTGAGCCCCAGGCCAGCTGCTGCTGAACTGTTCCCACCCATCCCAGGTGAAACACCTGAATATGTACAAGGGCTTGAAAGCCTAGAGGAAGGGCCGTGGAGCCACACCAGCGACTGCACGCAGGCCACCTTGGTTCCTGCAGGTCAGCCAGGATGGTCCTGGCCACGGGCGCTCTTCTGGAAGCTTTCCATTGCCCTGCCTGAGATACCGCTCCTGTCCCGGCCCCCACTCCTTTTTTTCCTTCCTCACCTCAGCCCGGAGAGATATTCCAGTGGAAGTTATGGGTGACACATCCTCTTCTTTACAGGTGGCAGCCTGGCAACTCCTGCAGAAAGTCCAGCAGAGCCCCACTCACAACGGGCCGCCCACAAAGCCTTGGACCCTCACACCCTCCCACCAGCACAGCCCCGAGACTGCTGACGGGGCAGAGAATATGGAGTCAGGCACAGCTGCAGGGGCTATTGCTGCCTGGAGTGCTGTTTATATTGACCTCAACCCAGGCACACCTGGGGAGGGCTTGCCGGCAGGGTCAGGCTGCCCAGGTCAGCTAATCCTCAGCCCTCAGGGAATCACATTGCAGAAAATGGACCTCGCTAAGACAGAATATTCGCCAAGGAAAAAAAGCACACAATGCCATTTGCAGCACCGTAGATGAGTCTAGAGGTAATCACGTGACTTGGAGTAAGTCAGAAAGTGATAGACACATATCATATCATATCACTTATAGGTGTTACGTATAAATTGATACAAGGGCAGATATTTACACGGAGAAGGGCAATCACAGATTCATTAAACAAACATATGGTTCACCAAAGGAAAGGTGCGAGGATTGAATTCATTACGATATTGGGGTTAACAGACATAAACAAACACAGCAGACGTATATAATCACCAAAGACCTACGGAGTACCAAGAGAAGACTACTCAACATTCTGTCATAACGTACATGGGAAAAGGATCCCAGGAAGAACAGACATATGTAGATGTGTAAAAGAAGCACCTCTTGCACAGCTACAACAAGCTAAACTTTGTACTCCAACTTGCTGTAATAAAAAATAAAAAATTAAATTAAAAACACGAACAAGAAGTAGTGAGACAAACTTGAGGGGCTTTCTCCTGGCACATTCCGTTGTATATTCCAATCTAGAACGCGACTTCCATTGAGACTCTGCTGCCCTAGTAACCAGGTTTGGTAAGGGAGAACTGCTGCCACTTTGTGGCCGTTTCACACAACAGCAGCTTTAATCCCAGCCCTATGGTCAGTGGATATTCCAAATCATTTCAGGCCTGTAAATGACACCTGCCCTGAAAACAAATCCTGGGGTCATATATCGACCAAAAAATTCAAAAGACGTCCATATTTCAAAACGACAGTTTCAAGAGGCATATTTCACGCACATTAGTGTTCTGCTTCTTTTGCTTGCTTTCTTTCTTTGTTAAAAAAACGGGAATGGAAAAAGGCAACCCTCAGAATGGGCGAAGAGGTTCACACACGAATCAATGTACAAAGGTTTAATCTCCAATATATATAAACAGCTCATGCAGCTTAATATTAATAAAACAAACAACCCAATACAAAAATGGGCAAAAGATCTAAATAGACGTTTCTTCAAAGAAGACACAGAGATGGCCAAGACGCACATGACAAGATGCTCAACATCACTAATTATTAGAGAAATGCAAATCAAAACTACAATGAGGTAAGACCTCACACCTGTTAGAATCGGCATCATCAGATAATCTACAAACAACAAATTCTGGGGAGGGTGTGGAAAAAAGGAACCCTCTTCCGCTATTGGTGGGAATGTAAATTGGTACAGTCACTATGGAGAACAGTATGGAGGTTCCTTTAAAAAACTAAAAAGAGAATTACCATAGGATCCAGCAATCCCACTTCTGGGCATTTACCCAGAGAAAACCATAAATCACAGAGACACATTCACCACAATGTTCATTGCAGCACTATTTACAATAGCCAGGTAATGGAAGCAACCTAAATGCCCACAGACAGACGAATGGATAAAGATGTGGTGCATATATAAAATGGAATATTACTCAGCCATAAAAAGGAATGAAACTGGGTCATTTGTAGAGAAGTTGATGGATCTAGAGACTGTCATAGAGTGAAGTAAGTCAGAAAGAGAAAAACAAATATTGTATATTAATGCCTATATGTGGAACCTAGAAAAATGGTACAGATGAACTGGTTTGCAGGGCAGAAATAGAGACACAGAGGTAGAGAACAAACGTATGGACACAAAGTGGGGAAAGCCACGGGGTGGTGGTGGTGGGATGAGTTGCGAGATTGGGATTGACCTGTATACATGTCTATGCATAAAATAGATAACTAATAATAACCTACTGTATAAAAAAATAAATAAAATTAAATTTCAACATTTTTAAAAATAAAATTTAAAAATAAAACAGAAAAAAATTTCTTCCATTCACACTGATGTATTTATAAGAATGAATTATTTCCATGCTTATATCCATAAATACATAAAATGGGAATAAAATCTAACTTGAACCAAAAAAGAAAAAACAAAGCTGAACCTAACAGTTATACAGAGGGACACACAACCAAGGCACTTGCTCCAGTGGTAAACAATTCTGAAATTGGTCAGAGGTGGGGAATCATCCCCCATACAGCCAGCAGCCCCGCCCGCCCACGCAAGGAGCGTCCTTATTGCTAAGCTGTGGGACAGTGGCGAGGCCTCTGTGAGTAAACGTGAGCTGAGCCCCAGGCCAGCTGCTGCTGAACTGTTCCCACCCTTCCCAGGTGAAACACCTGAATATGTACAAGGGCTTGAAAGCCTAGAGGAAGGGCCGTGGAGCCACACCAGCGACAGCACGCAGGCCAACTTGGTGCCTGCAGGTCAGCCAGGATGGTCCTGGCCACGGGCGCTCTTCTGGAAGCTTTCCATTGCCCTGCCTGAGTTACCCCTCCTGTCCCGGCCCCCTCTCCTTTTTTTCCTTCCTCACCTCAGCCCGGAGAGATATTCCAGTGGAAGTTATGGGTGACACATCCTCTTCTTTACAGGTGGCAGCCTGGCAACTCCTGCATAAAGTCCAGCAGAGCCCCACTCACACCGGGCCACCCACAAAGCCGTGGACCCGCACACCCTCCCACCAGCACAGCCCCGAGACTGCTGACGGGGCAGAGAATATGGAGTCAGGCACAGCTGCAGGGGCTATTGCTGCCTGGAGTGCTGTTTATATTGACGTCAACCCAGGCACACATGGGGAGGGCTTGCCGGCAGGGTCAGGCTGCCCAGGTCAGCTAATCCTCAGCCCTCAGGGAATCACATTGCAGAAAATGGACCTCGCTAAGACAGAATATTCGCCAAGGAAAAAAAGGACACAATGCCATTTGCAGCACCTTAGATGAGTCTAGAGGTAATCACGTGACTTGGAGTAAGTCAGAAAGTGAAAGACACATATCATATCATATCACTTATAGGTGTTACCTATAAATTGATACCAGGGCAGATATTTCCACGGAGAAGGGCAATAACAGATTCATTAAACAAACTTATGGTTCACCAAAGGAAAGGTGTGAGGATTGAATTCATTACGATATTGGGGTTAACAGACATATACAAACACAGTAGACGTATATAATCACCAAAGACCTACGGAGTACCAAGAGAAGACTACTCAACATTCTGTCATAACGTACATGGGAAAAGGATCCCAGGAAGAACAGACATATGTATATGTGTGGACAAAAGGAACCCTCTTCCGCTATTGGTGGGAATGTAAATTGATACAGTCACTATGGAGAACAGTATGGAGGTTCCTTTAAAAAACTAAAAAGAGAATTACCATAGGATCCAGCAATCCCACTTCTGGGCATTTACCCAGAGAAAACCATAAATCACAGAGACACATTCACCACAATGTTCATTGCAGCACTATTTACAATAGCCAGGTAATGGAAGCAACCTAAATGCCCACAGACAGACGAATGGATAAAGATGTGGTACATATATAAAATGGAATATTACTCAGCCATAAAAAGGAATGAACCTGGGTCATTTGTAGAGAAGTTGATGGATCTAGAGACTGTCATACAGAGTGAAGTAAGTCAGAAAGAGAAAAACAAATATTGTATATTAATGCCTATATGTGGAACCTAGAAAAATGCTACAGATGAACTGGTTTGCAGGGCAGAAATAGAGACACAGAGGTAGAGAACAAACGTATGGACACAAAGTGGGGGAAGCCATGGGGTGGTGGTGGTGGGATGAGTTTGGAGATTGGGATTGACCTGTATACATGTCTATGCATAAAATAGATAACTAATAATAACCTACTTTATAAAAAAAGATAAATAAAATTAAATTTCAAAAATTTTAAAAATAAAATGTAAAAATAAAACAGAAAAAATGTTCTTCCATTCACACTGATGTATTTATAAGAATGAATTATTTCCATGCTTATATCCATAAATACATAAAAGAGGAATAAAATCTAACTTGAACCAAAAAAGAAAAAAAAAAGCTGAACTTAACAGTTATACAGAGGGAAACACAACCAAGGCACTTGCTCCAGTGGTAAGCAATTCTGAAATTGGTCAGAGGTGGGGAATCATCCCCCATACAGCCAGCAGCCCCGCCCGCCCACGCAAGGAGCGTCCTTATTGCTAAGCTGTGGGACCGTGCCGAGGCCTCTGTGAGTAAACGTGAGCTGAGCCCCAGGCCAGCTGCTGCTGAACTGTTCCCACCCTTCCCAGGTGAAACACCTGAATATGTACAAGGGCTTGAAAGCCTAGAGGAAGGGCCGTGGAGCCACACCAGCGACAGCACGCAGGCCAACTTGGTGCCTGCAGGTCAGCCAGGATGGTCCTGGCCACGGGCACTCTTCTGGAAGCTTGCCATTGCCCTGCCTGAGATACCCCTCCTGTCCCGGCCCCCACTCCTTTTTTTCCTTCCTCACCTCAGCCCGGAGAGATATTCCAGTGGAAGTTATGGGTGACACATCCTCTTCTTTACAGGTGGCAGCCTGGCAACTCCTGCAGAAAGTCCAGCAGAGCCCCACTCACACCGGGCCACCCACAAAGCCGTGGACCCTCACACCCTCCCACCAGCACAGCCCCGAGACTGCTGACGGGGCAGAGAATATGGAGTCAGGCACAGCTGCAGGTGCTATTGCTGCCTGGAGTGCTGTTTATATTGACCTCAACCCAGGCACACCTGGGGAGTGCTTGCCAGCAGTGTCAGGCTGCCCAGGTCAGCTAATCCTCAGCCCTCAGGGAATCACGTTGCAGAAAATGGACCTCGCAAAGACAGAATATTAGCCAAGGGAAAAAAGCACACAATGCCATTTGCAGCACCGTAGATGAGTCTAGAGGTAATCACGTGACTTGGAGTAAGTCAGAAAGTGAAAGACATATATCATATCATATCACTTATAGGTGTTACGTATAAATTGATACCAGGGCAGATATTTCCACGGAGAAGGGCAATCAAAGATTCATTAAACAAACTTATGGTTCACCAAAGGAAAGGTGTGAGGATTGAATTCATTATGATATTGGGGTTAACAGACATATACAAACACAGTAGACGTATATAATCACCAAAGACCTACGGAGTACCAAGAGAAGACAACTCAACATTCTGTCATAACGAACATGGGAAAAGGATCCCAGGATGAACAGACATATGTATATGTGTAAAAGAACCACCTCTTGCACACCTACAACAAGCTAAACGTTGTACTCAAACTTGCTGTAATAAAAAATAAAAAATTAAATTAAAAACACGAACAAGAAGTAGTGAGAAAAACTTGAGGGGCTTTCTCCTGGTACATTCCGTTCTACATTCCAATCTAGAACGCGACTTCCATTGAGGCTCTGCTGCCCTAGTAACCAGATTTGGTAAGGGAGAACTGCTGCCACCTTGTGGCCATTTCACACAACAGCAGCTTTTATCCCAGCGCTAATGGTCAGTGGATATTCCAAATCATTACAGGCCTGTAAATGACACCTGCCCTGAAAACAAATCCTGGGGTCATATATCGACCAAAAAATTCAAAAGACGTCCATATTTCCAAACGACAGTTTCAAGAGGCATATTTCACGCACATTAGTGTTCTGCTTCTTTTGATTTCTTTCTTTCTTTGTTAAAAATCGGGAATGGTAAAAGGCGACCCTCAGAATGGGCGAAAACTTTAACAAACGAATCAATGGACAAAGGTTTAATCTCCAATATATATAAACAGCTCATGCAGCTTAATATTAATAAAACAAACAACCCAATACAAAAATGGGCAGAAGATCTAAATAGACGTTTCTTCAAAGAAGACACAGAGATGGCCAAGACGCACATGACAAGCTGCTCAACATCACTAATTATTAGAGAAATGCAAATCAAAACTACAATGAGGTAAGACCTCACACCTGTTAGAATCGGCATCATCAGATAATCTACAAACAACAAATTCTAGGGAGGGTGTGGACAAAAGGAACCCTCTTCCGCTATTGGTGGGAATGTAAATTGATACAGTCACGATGGAGAACAGTATGGAGGTTCCTTTAAAAAACTAAAAAGAGAATTACCATAGGATCCAGCAATCCCACTTCTGGGCATTTACCCAGAGAAAACCATTAATCACAGAGACACATTCACCACAATGTTCATTGCAGCACTATTTACAATAGCCAGGTAAGGGAAGCAACCTAAATGCCCACAGACAGACGAATGGATAAAGATGTGGTACATATATAAAATGGAATATTACTCAGCCATAAAAAGGAATGAAACTGGGTCATTTGTAGAGAAGTTGACGGATCTAGAGACTGTCATACAGAGTGAAGTAAGTCAGAAAGAGAAAAACAAATATTGTATATTAATGCCTATATGTGGAACCTAGAAAAAATGGTACAGATGAACTGGTTGGCAGGGCAGAAATAGAGACACAGAGGCAGAGAACAAATGTATGGACACAAAGTGGGGGAAGCCATGGGGTGGTGGTGGTGGGATGAGTTGGGAGATTGGGATTGACCTGTATACATGTCTATGCATAAAATAGATAACTAATAATAACCTACTGTATAAAAAAATAAATAAAATTAAATTTCAAAATTTTTAAAAATAAAATGTAAAAATAAAACAGAACAAAAGTTCTTCCATTCACACTGATGTATTTGTAGAATGAATTATTTCCATGCTTATATCCATAAATACATAAAAGAGGAATAAAATCTAACTTGAACCAAAAAAGAAAAAAAAAAAGCTGAACCTAACAGTTATAGAGAGGGAAACACAACCAAGGCACTTGCTCCAGTGGTAAACAATTCTGAAATTGGTCAGAGGTGGGGAATCATCCCCCATACAGCCAGCAGCCCCGCCCGCCCACGCAAGGAGCGTCCTTATTGCAAAGCTGTGGGACAGTGGCGAGTCCAGTGTGAGTAAACGTGAGCTGAGCCCCAGGCCAGCTGCTGCTGAACTGTTCCCACCCTTCCCAGGTGAAACACCTGAATATGTACAAGGGCTTGAAAGCCTAGAGGAAGGGCCGTGGAGCCACACCAGCGACAGCACGCAGGCCAACTTGGTGCCTGCAGGTCAGCCAGGATGGTCCTGGCCACGGGCGCTCTTCTGGAAGGTTTCCATTGCCCTGCCTGAGATACTCCTCCTGTCCCGGTCCCCAGTCCTTTTTTTCCTTCCTCACCTCAGCCCGGAGAGATATTCCAGTGGAAGTTATGGGTGACACATCCTCTTCTTTACAGGTGGCAGCCTGGCAACTCCTGCAGAAAGTCCAGCAGAGCCCCACTCACACCGGGCCACCCACAAAGCCGTGGACCCTCACACCCTCCCACCAGCACAGCCCCGAGACTGCTGACGGGGCAGAGAATATGGAGTCAGGCACAGCTGCAGGGGCTATTGCTGCCTGGAGTGCTGTTTATATTGACCTCAACCCAGGCACACCTGGGGAGGGCTTGCCGGCAGGGTCAGGCTGCCCAGGTCAGCTAATCCTCAGCCCTCAGGGAATCACATTGCAGAAAATGGACCTCGCTAAGACAGAATATTTGCCAAGGAAAAAAAGGACACAATGCCATTTGCAGCACCGTAGATGAGTCTAGAGGTAATCACGTGACTTGGAGAAAGTCAGAAAGTGAAAGACACATATCATAACACTTATAGGTGTTACGTATAAATTGATACCAGGGCAGATATTTCCAAGGAGAAGGGCAATCACAGATTCATTAAACAAACTTATGGTTCACCAAAGGTAAGGTGTGAGGATTGAATTCATTACGATATTGGGGTTAACAGACATATACAAACACAGTAGACGAATATAATCACCAAAGACCTACGGAGTACCAAGAGAAGACTACTCAACATTCTGTCATAATGTACATGGGAAAAGGATCCCAGGAAGAACAGACATATGTAGATGTGTAAAAGAAGCACCTCTTGCACAGCTACAACAAGCTAAACTTTGTACTCAAACTTGCTGTAATAAAAAATAAAAAATTAAATTAAAAACACGAACAAGAAGAACTGAGACAAACTTGAGGGGCTTTCTCCTGGCACATTCCGTTCTACATTCCAATCTAGAACGCGACTTCCATTGAGGCTCTGCTGCCCTAGTAACCAGGTTTGGTAAGGGAGAACTGCTGCCACTTTGTGGCCGTTTCACACAACAGCAGCTTTAATCCCAGCGCTAATGGTCAGTGGATATTCCAAATCATTTCAGGCCTGTAAATGACACCTGCCCTGAAAACAAATCCTGGGGTCATATATCGACCAAAAAATTCAAAAGACGTCCATATTTCAAAACGACAGTTTCAAGAGGCATATTTCACGCCCATTAGTGTTCTGCTTCTTTTGCTTGCTTTCTTTCTTTGTTAAAAAAACGGGAATGGAAAAAGGCAACCCTACGAATGGGCAAAAACGTTCACAAACGAATCAATGGACAAAGGTTTAATCTCCAATATATATAAACAGCTCATGCAGCTTAATATTAATAAAACAAACAACCCAATACAAAAATGGGCAGAAGATCTAAATAGACGTTTCTTCAAAGAAGACACAGAGATGGCCAAGACGCACATGACAAGCTGCTCAACATCACTAATTATTAGAGAAATGCAAATCAAAACTACAATGAGGTAAGACCTCACACCTGTTAGAATCGGCATCATCAGACAATCTACAAACAACAAATTCTAGGGAGGTTGTGGACAAAAGGAACCCTCTTCCGCTATTGGTGGGAATGTAAATTGATACAGTCACTATGGAGAACAGTATGGAGGTTCCTTTAAAAAACTAAAAAGAGAATTACCATAGGATCCAGCAATCCCACTTCTGGGCATTTACCCAGAGAAAACCATAAATCACAGAGACACATTCACCACAATGTTCATTGCAGCACTATTTACAATAGCCAGGTAAGGGAAGCAACCTAAATGCCCACAGACAGACGAATGGATAAAGATGTGGTACATATATAAAATGGAATATTACTCAGCCATAAAAAGGAATGAAACTGGGTCATTTGTAGAGAAGTTGACGGATCTAGAGACTGTCATACAGAGTGAAGTAAGTCAGAAAGAGAAAAACAAATATTGTATATTAATGCCTATATGTGGAACCTAGAAAAATGGTATAGATGAACTGGTTTGCAGGGCAGAAATAGAGACACAGAGGCAGAGAACAAACGTATGGACACAAAGTGGGGGAAGCCATGGGGTGGTGGTGGTGGGATGAGTTGGGAGATTGGGATTGACCTGTATACATGTCTATGCATAAAATAGATAACTAATAATAACCTACTGTATAAAAAAATAAATAAAATTAAATTTCAACATTTTTAAAAATAAAATGTAAAAATAAAACGGAAAAAAAGTTCTTTCATTCACACTGATGTATTTATAAGAATGGATTATTTCCATGCTTATATCCATAAATACATAAAAGAGGAATAAAATCTAACTTGAACCAAAAAAGAAAAAAAAAAGCTGAACCTAACAGTTATACAGAGGGAAACACAACCAAGGCACTTGCTCCAGTGGTAAACAATTCTGAAATTGGTCAGAGGTGGGGAATCATCCCCCATACAGCCAGCAGCCCCGCCCGCCCACGCAAGGAGCGTCCTTATTGCAAAGCTGTGGGACCGTGCCGAGGCCTCTGTGAGTAAACGTGAGCTGAGCCCCAGGCCAGCTGCTGCTGAACTGTTCCCACCCTTCCCAGGTGAAACACCTGAATATGTACAAGGGCTTGAAAGCCTAGAGGAAGGGCCGTGGAGCCACACCAGCGACAGCACGCAGGCCAACTTGGTGCCTGCAGGTCAGCCAGGATGTTTCTGGCCACGGGTGCTCTTCTGGAAGCTTTCCATTGCCCTGCCTGAGATACCCCTCCTGTCCCGGCCCCCACTCCTTTTTTTCCTTCCTCACCTCAGCCCGGAGGGATATTCCAGTGGAAGTTATGGGTGACACATCCTCTTCTTTACAGGTGGCAGCCTGGCAACTCCTGCAGAAAGTCCAGCAGAGCCCCACTCACACCGGGCCACCCACAAAGCCGTGGACCCTCACACCCTCCCACCAGCACAGCCCCGAGACTGCTGACGGGGCAGAGAATATGGAGTCAGGCACAGCTGCAGGGGCTATTGCTGCCTGGAGTGCTGTTTATATTGACCTCAACCCAGGCACACCTGGGGAGGGCTTGCCGGCAGGGTCAGGCTGCCCAGGTCAGCTAATCCTCAGCCCTCAGGGAATCACATTGCAGAAAATGGACCTCGCTAAGACAGAATATTCGCCAAGGAAAAAAAGGACACAATGACATTTGCAGCACCGTAGATGAGTCTAGAGGTAATCACGTGACTTGGAGAAAGTCAGAAAGTGAAAGACACATATCATATCATATCACTTATAGGTGTTACCTATAAATGGATACCAGGGCAGATATTTCCACGGAGAAGGGCAATCACAGATTCATTAAACAAACTTATGGTTCACCAAAGGAAAGGTGTGAGGATTGAATTCATTACGATATTGGGGTTAACAGACATATACAAACACAGTAGACGTATATAATCACCAAAGACCTACGGAGTACCAAGAGAAGACTACTCAACATTCTGTCATAACGTACATGGGAAAAGGATCCCAGGAAGAACAGGCATATGTATATGTGTAAAAGAACCACATCTTGCACACCTACAACAAGCTAAACGTTGTACTCAAACTTTCTGTAATAAAAAATAAAAAATTAAATTAAAAACACGAACAAGAAGTAGTGAGACAAACTTGAGGGGCTTTCTCCTGGCACATTCCGTTCTACATTCCAATCTAGAACGCGACTTCCATTGAGGCTCTGCTGCCCTATTAACCAGGTTTGGTAAGGGAGAACTGCTGCCACCTTGTGGCCGTTTCATACAACAGCAGCTTTAATCCCAGCGCTAATGGTCAGTGGATATTCCAAATCATTACAGCCCTGAAAATGACACCGGCCCTGAAAACAAATCCTGGGGTCATATATCGACCAAAAAATTCAAAAGACGTCCATATTTCAAAACGACAGTTTCAAGAGGCATATTTCACGCACATTAGTGTTCTGCTTCTTTTGCTTGCTTTCTTTCTTTGTTAAAAAAACGGGAATGGAAAAAGGCAACCCTCAGAATGGGCGAAAACGTTCACAAACGAATCAATGGACAAAGGTTTAATCTCCAATATATATAAACAGCTCATGCAGCTTAATATTAATAAAACAAACAACCCAATACAAAAATGGGCAGAAGATCTAAATAGACGTTTCTTCAAAGAAGACACAGAGATGGCCAAGACGCACATGACAAGGTGCTCAACATCACTAATTATTAGAGAAATGCAAATCAAAACTACAATGAGGCAAGTCCTCACACCTGTTAGAATCGGCATCATCAGATAATCTACAAACAAATTCTGGGGAGGGTGTGGACAAAAGGAACCCTCTTCCGCTATTGGTGGGAATGTAAATTGATACAGTCACTATGGAGAACAGTATGGAGGTTCCTTTAAAAAACTAAAAAGAGAATTACCATAGGATCCAGCAATCCCACTTCTGGGCATTTACCCAGGGAAAACCATAAATCACAGAGACACATTCACCACAATGTTCATTGCAGCACTATTTACAATAGCCAGGTAATGGAAGCAACCTAAATGGCCACAGACAGACGAATGGATAAAGATGTGGTACATATATAAAATGGAATATTACTCAGCCATAAAAAGGAATGAAACTGGGTCATTTGTAGAGAAGTTGATGGATCTTGTGACTGTCATAAAGAGTGAAGTAAGTCAGAAAGAGAAAAACAAATATTGTATATTAATGACTATATGTGGAACCTAGAAAAATGGTAGAGAAGAACTGGTTTGCAGGGCAGAAATAGAGACACAGAGGTAGAGAACAAACGTATGGACACAAAGTGGGGGAAGCCATGGGGTGGTGGTGGTGGGATGAGTTGGGAGATTGGGATTGACCTGTATACTTGTCTATGCATAAAATAGATAACTAATAATAACCTACTGTATAAAAAAATAAATAAAATTAAATTTCAAAATTTTTAAAAATAAAATGTAAAAATAAAACAGAAAAAAAGTTCTTCCATTCACACTGATATATTTATAAGAATGAATTATTTCCATGCTTATATCCATAAATACATAAAAGGGGAATAAAATCTAACTTGAACCAAAAAAAAAAAAGCTGAACCTAACAGTTATACAGAGGGAAACACAAACAAGGCACTTGCTCCCGTGGAAAACAATTCTGAAATTGGTCAGAGGTGGGGAATCATCCTCCATACAGCCAGCAGCCACGCCCGCCCACGCAAGGAGCGTCCTTATTGCAAAGCTGTGGGACCGTGGCGAGGCTTCTGTGAGTAAACGTGAGCAGAGCCCCAGGCCAGATGCTGCTGAACTGTTCCCAACCTTCCCAGGTGAAACACCTGAATATGTACAAGGGCTTGAAAGCCTAGAGGAACGGCCGTGGAGCCACACCAGCCACAGCACGCCGGCCAACTTGGTGCCTGCATGTCAGCCAGGATGGTCCTGGCCACGGGCGAACTTCTGGAAGCTTTCCATTGCCCTGCCTGAGATACCCATCCTGTCCCGGCCCCCACTCCTTTTTTTCCTTCCTCACCTCAGCCTGGAGAGATATTCCAGTGGAATTTATGGGTGACACATCCTCTTCTTTACAGGTGGCAGCCTGGCAACTCATGCAGAAAGTCCAGCAGAGCCCCACTCACACCGGGCCACCCACAAAGTCGTGGACCCTCACACCCACCCACCAGCACAGCCCCGAGACTGCTGACGGGGCAGAGAATATGGAGTCAGGCACAGCTGCAGGGGCTATTGCTGCCTGGAGTGCTGTTTATATTGACCTCAACCCAGGCACACCTGGGGAGGGCTTGCCGGCAGGGTCAGGCTGCCCAAGTCAGCTAATCCTCAGCCCTCAGGGAATCACATTGCAGAAAATGGGTCTCGCAAAGACAGAATATTCGCCAAGGAAAAAAAAGGACACAATGCCATTTGCAGCACCCTAGATGAGTCTAGAGGTAATCACGTGACTTGGAGTAAGTCAGAAAGTGAAAGACACATATCATATCATATCACTTATAGGTGTTACGTATAAATTGATACCAGGGCAGATATTTCCACGGAGAAGGGCAATCACAGATTCATTAAACAAAATTATGGTTCACCAAAGGAAAGGTGTGAGGATTGAATTCATTACGTTATTGGGGTTAACAGACATATACAAACACAGTAGACGTATATAATCACCAAAGACCTACGGAGTACCAAGAGAAGACTACTCAACATTGTGTCATAACGTACATGGGAAAAGGATCCCAGGAAGAACAGACATATGTATATGTGTAAAAGAACCACCTCTTGCACACCTACAACAAGCTAAACGTTGTACTCAAACTTGCTGTAATAAAAAATAAAAAATTAAATTAAAAACACGAACAATGGGCTTCCCTGGTGGCGCAGTGGTTGAGAGTCTGCCTGCCGATGCAGGAGACGCAGGTTCGTGCCCCACATGCCGTGGAGCGACAGGGCCCGTGAGCCATGGCCACTGAGCCTGCGCGTCCGGAGCCTGTTCTCCGCAACGGGAGAGGCCACAGCAGTGAGAGGCCCACGTACCGCAATAAATAAATAAAAGTTTAAAAAAAAAAAAAAAAAAAAAAAAAAAAAACGAACAAGAAGTAGTGAGAGAAACTTGAGGGGCTTTCTCCTGGCACATTCCGTTCTACATTCCAATCTAGAACGCGACTTCCATTGAGGCTCTGCTGCCCTAGTAACCAGATTTGGTAAGGGAGAACTGCTGCCACCTTTTGGCCGTTTCACATAACAGCAGCTTTAATCCCAGCGCTAATGGTCAGTGGATATTCCAAATCATTACAGGCCTGTAAATGACACCTGCCCTGAAAACAAATCCTGGGGTCATATATCGACCAAAACATTCAAAAGACGTCCATATTTCAAAACGACAGTTTCAAGAGGCATATTTCACGCACATTAGTGTTCTGCTTCTTTTGCTTTCTTTCTTTCTTTGTTAAAAATTGGGAATGGAAAAAGGCAACCCTCAGAATGGGCGAAAATGTTCACCAACGAATCAATGGACAAAGGTTTAATCTCCAATATATATAAACAGCTCATGCAGCTTAATATTAGTAAAACAAACAACCCAATAAAAAAATGGGCAGAAGATCTAAATAGACGTTTCTTCAAAGAAGACACAGAGATGGCCAAGACGCACATGACAAGCTGCTCAACATCACTAATTATTAGAGAAATGCAAATCAAAACAACAATGAGGTAACAACTCACACCTGTTAGAATCGACATCATCAGATAATCTACAAGCAACAAATTCTGGGGAGGGTGTGGAGAAAAGGAACCCTCTTCCGCTATTGGTGGGAATGTAAATTGATACAGTCACTATGGAGAACAGTATGGAGGTTCCTTTAAAAAACTAAAAAGAGAATTACCATAGGATCCAGCAATCCCACTTCTGGGCATTTACCCAGGGAAAACCATAAATCACAGAGACACATTCACCACAATGTTCATTGCAGCACTATTTACAATAGCCAGGTAATGGAAGCAACCTAAATGGCCACAGACAGACGAATGGATAAAGATGTGGTACATATATAAAATGGAATATTACTCAGCCATAAAAAGGAATGAAACTGCGTCATTTGTAGAGAAGTTGATGAATCTAGACACTGTCATACAGAGTGAAGTAAGTCAGAAAGAGAAAAACAAATATTGTATATTAATGCCTATATGTGGAACCTAGAAAAACGGTACAGATGAACTGGTTTGCAGGGCAGAAATAGAGACACAGAGGCAGAGAACAAACGTATGGACACAAAGTGGGGGAAGCCATGGGGTGGTGGTGGTGGGATGAGTTGGGAGATTGGGATTGACCTGTATACATGTCTATGCATAAAATAGATAACTAATAATAACCTACTGTATAAAAAATAAATAAAATTAAATTTCAAAATTTTTTAATATAAAATGTAAAAATAAAACAGAAAAAAAGTTCTTCCATTCACACTGATGTATTTATAAGAATGAATTATTTCCATGCTTATATCCATAAATACATAAAAGAGGAATAAAATCTAACTTGAACCAAAAAAGGAAAAAAAAACTGAACATAACATTTATACAGAGGGAAACACAACCAAGGCACTTGCTCCAGTGGTAAACAATTCTGAAATTGGTCAGAGGTGGGGAATCTTCCCCCATACAGCCAGCAGCCCCGCCCGCCCACGGAAGGAGCGTCCTTATTGCAAAGCTGTGGGACCGTGGCGAGGCCTCTGTGAGTAAACGTGAGCTGAGCCCCAGGCCAGCTGCTGCTGAACTGTTCCCACCCTTCCCAGGTGAAACACCTGAATATGTACAACGGCTTGAAAGCCTAGAGGAAGGGCCGTGGAGCCACACCAGCGACAGCACGCAGGCCAACTTGGTGCCTGCAGGTCAGCCAGGATGGTCCTGGCCACGGGCACTCTTCTGGAAGCTTTCCATTGCCCTGCCTGAGATACCCTCCTGTCCCAGCCCCCACTCCTTTTTTTCCTTCCTCACCTCAGCCCGGAGTGATATTCCAGTGGAAGTTATGGGTGACACATCCTCTTCTTTACAGGTGGCAGCCTGGCAACTCCTGCAGAAAGTCCAGCAGAGCCCCACTCACAACGGGCCACCCACAAAGCCGTGGACCCTCACACCCTCCCACCAGCACAGCCCCGAGACTGCTGACGGGGCAGAGAATATGGAGTCAGGCACAGCTGCAGGGGCTATTGCTGCCTGGAGTGCTGTTTATATTGACCTCAACCCAGGCACAGCTGGGGAGGGCTTGCCGGCAGGGTCAGGCTGCCCAGGTCAGCTAATCCTCAGCCCTCAGGGAATCACATTGCAGAAAATGGACCTCGCTAAGACAGAATATTCGCCAAGGAAAAAAAGGACACAATGCCATTTGCAGCACCGTAGAAGTGTCTAGAGGTAATCACGTGACTTGGAGTAAGTCAGAAAGTGAAAGACACATATCATATCATATCACTTATAGGTGTTACGTATAAATTGATACCAGGGCAGATATTTCCACGGAGAAGGGCAATCACAGATTCATTAAACAAACTTATGGTTCACCAAAGGAAAGGTGTGAGGATTGAATTCATTACGATATTGGGGTTAACAGACATATACAAACACAGTAGACGTATATAATCACCAAAGACCTACGGAGTACCAAGAGAAGACTACTCAACATTCTGTCATAACGTACATGGGAAAAGGATCCCAGGAAGAACAGACATATGTATATGTGTAAAAGAAACACCTCTTGCACACCTACAACAAGCTAAACGTTGTACTCAAACTTGCTGTAATAAAAAATAAAAAATTAAATTAAAAACACGAACAAGAAGTAGTGAGACAAACTTGAGGGGCTTTCTCCTGACACATTCCGTTCTACATTCCAATCTAGAAGGCAACTTCCATTGAGGCTCGGCTGCTCTAGTAACCAGATTTGGTAAGGGAGAACTGCTGCCACCTTGTGGCCGTTTCACACAACAGCAGCTTTAATCCCAGCGCTAATGGTCAGTGGATATTCCAAATCATTACAGGCCTGTAAATGACACCTGCCCTGAAAACAAATCCTGGGGTCATATATCGACCAAAAAAGTCAAAAGACGTCCATATTTCAAAACGACAGTTTCAAGAGGCATATTTCACGCACATTAGTGTTCTGCTTCTTTTGCTTGCTTTCTTTCTTTGTTAAAAAAACGGGAATGGAAAAAGGCCACCCTCAGAATGGGCGAAAACGTTCACAAACGAATCAATGGACAAAGGTTTAATCTCCAATATATATAAACAGCTCATGCAGCTTAATATTAATAAAACAAACAACCCAATAAAAAAATGGGCAGAAGATCTAAATAGACGTTTCTTCAAAGAAGACACAGAGATGGCCAAGACGCACATGACAAGCTGCTCAACATCACTAATTATTAGAGAAATGCAAATCAAAACTACAATGAGGTAAGACCTCACACCTGTTAGAATCGGCATCATCAGATAATCTACAAACAAATTCTGGGGAGGGTGTGGACAAAAGGAACCCTCTTCCGCTATTGGTGGGAATGTAAATTGATACGGTCACTATGGAGAACAGTATGGAGGTTCCTTTAAAAAACTAAAAAGAGAATTACCATAGGATCCAGCAATCCCACTTCTGGGCATTTACCCAGAGAAAACCATAAATCACAGAGACACATTCACCACAATGTTCATTGCAGCACTATTTACAATAGCCAGGTAATGGAAGCAACCTAAATGCCCACAGACAGACGAATGGATAAAGATGTGGTACATATATAAAATGGAATATTACTCAGCCATAAAAAGGAATGAAACTGGGTCATTTGTAGAGAAGTTGATGGATCTAGAGACTGTCATACAGAGTGAAGTAAGTCAGAAAGAGAAAAACAAATATTGTATATTAATGCCTATATGTGGAACCTAGAAATATGGTACAGATGAACTGGTTTGCAGGGCAGAAATAGAGACACAGAGGTAGAGAACAAACGTATGGACACAAAGTGGGGGAAGCCATGGGCTGGTGGTGGTGGGATGAGTTGGGAGATTGGAATTGACCTGTATACATGTCTATGCATAAAATAGATAACTAATAATAACCTACTGTATAAAAAAATAAATAAAATTAAATTTCAAAATTTTTAAAAATAAAATGTAAAAATAAAACAGAAAAAAAGTTCTTCCATTCACACTGATGTATTTATAAGAATGAATTATTTCCATGCTTATATCCATAAATATATAAAAGGGGAATAAAATCTAACTTGAACCAAAAAAGAAAAAAAAAAAGCTGAACCTAACAGTTATACAGAGGGAAACACAACCAAGGCACTTGCTCCAGTGGTAAACAATTCTGAAATCGGTCAGAGGTGGGGAATCATCCCCCATACAGCCAGCAGCCCCGCGCGCCCACGCAAGGAGCGTCCTTATTGCAAAGCTGTGGGACCGTGGCGAGGTCTCTGTGAGTAAACGTGAGCTGAGCCCCAGGCCAGCTGCTGCTGAACTGTTCCCACCCTTCCCAGGTGAAACACCTGAATATGTACAAGGGCTTGAAAGCCTAGAGGAAGGGCCGTGGAGCCACACCAGCGACAGCACGCAGGCCACCTTGGTGCCTGCAGGTCAGCCAGGATGGTCCTGGCCACGGGCGCTCTTCTGGAAGCTTTCCATTGCCCTGCCTGAGATACCCCTCCTGTCCCGGCCCCCACTCCTTTTTTTCCTTCCTCACCTCAGCCCGGAGAGATATTCCAGTGGAAGTTATGGGTGACACATCCTCTTCTTTACAGGTGGCAGCCTGGCAACTCCTGCAGAAAGTCCAGCAGAGCCCCACTCACAACGGGCCGCCCACAAAGCCTTGGACCCTCACACCCTCCCACCAGCACAGCCCCGAGACTGCTGACGGGGCAGAGAATATGGAGTCAGGCACAACTGCAGGGGCTATTGCTGCCTGGAGTGCTGTTTATATTGACCTCAACCCAGGCACACCTGGGGAGGGCTTGCCGGCAGGGTCAGGCTGCCCAGGTCAGCTAATCCTCAGCCCTCAGGGAATCACATTGCAGAAAATGGACCTCGCTAAGACAGAATATTCGCCAAGGAAAAAAAGGACACAATGCCATTTGCAGCACCGTAGATGAGTCTAGAGGTAATCACGTGACTTGGAGTAAGTCAGAAAGTGAAAGACACATATCATATCATATCACTTATAGGTGTTACGTATAAATTGATACCAGGGCAGATAGTTACACGGAGAAGGGCTATCACAGATTCATTAAACAAACATATGGTTCACCAAAGGAAAGGTGTGAGGATTGAATTCATTACGATATTGGGGTTAACAGACATATACAAACACAGCAGACGTATATAATCACCAAAGACCTACGGAGTACCAAGAGAAGACTACTCAACATTCTGTCATAACGTACAAGGGAAAAGGATCCCAGGAAGAACAGACATATGTAGATGTGTAAAAGAAGCACCTCTTGCACAGCTACAACAAGCTAAACTTTGTACTCAAATTTGCTGTAATAAAAAATAAAAAATTAAATTAAAAACACGAACAAGAAGAACTGAGACAAACTTGAGGGGCTTTCTCCTGGCACATTCCGTTCTACATTCCAATCTAGAACGCGACTTCCATTGAGGCTCTGCTGCCCTAGTAACCAGGTTTGGTAAGGGAGAACTGCTGCCACTTTGTGGCCGTTTCACACAACAGCAGCTTTAATCCCAGCGCTAATTGTCAGGGGATATTCCAAATCATTTCAGGCCTGTAAATGACACCTGCCCTGAAAACAAATCCTGGGGTCATATATCGACCAAAAAATTCAAAAGACGTCCATATTTCAAAACGACAGTTTCAAGAGGCATATTTCACACCCATTAGTGTTCTGCTTCTTTTGCTTGCTTTCCTTCTTTGTTAAAAAAACAGGAATGGAAAAAGGCAACCCTAAGAATGGGCGAAAACGTTCACAAACGAATCAATGGACAAAGTTTAATCTCCAATATATATAAACAGCTCATGCAGCTTAATATTAATAAAACAAACAACCCAACACAAAAATGGGCAGAAGATCTAAATAGACGTTTCTTCAAAGAAGACACAGAGATGGCCAAGACGCACATGACAAGCTGCTCAACATCACAAATTATTAGAGAAATGCAAATCAAAACTACAATGAGGTAAGACCTCACACCTGTTAGAATCGGCATCATCAGATAATCTACAAACAACAAATTCTAGAGAGGGTGTGGACAAAAGGAACCCTCTTCCGCTATTGGTGGGAATGTAAATTGATACAGTCACTAAGGAGAACAGTATGGAGGTTCCTTTAAAAAACTAAAAAGAGAATTACCATAGGATCCAGCAATCCCACTTCTGGGCATTTACCCAGAGAAAACCATAAATCACAGAGACACATTCACCTAAATGTTCATTGCAGCACTATTTACAATAGCCAGGTAAGGGAAGCAACCTAAATGCCCACAGACAGACGAATGGATAAAGATGTGGTACATATATAAAATGGAATATTACTCAGCCATAAAAAGGAATGAAACTGGGTCATTTGTAGAGAAGTTGACGGATCTAGAGACTGTCATACAGAGTGAAGTAAGTCAGAAAGAGAAAAACAAATATTGTATATTAATGCCTATATGTGGAACCTAGAAAAAATGGTACAGATGAACTGGTTTGCAGGGCAGAAATAGAGACACAGAGGCAAAGAAAAAACGTATGGACACAAAGTGGGGGAAGCCATGGGGTGGTGGTGGTGGGATGAGTTGGGAGATTGGGATTGACCTGTATACATGTCTATGCATAAAATAGATAACTAATAATAACCTACTGTATACAAAAATAAATAAAATTAAATTTCAAAATTATTAAAAATAAAATGTAAAAATAAAACAGACAAAAAGTTCTTCCATTCACACTGATGTATTTATAGAATGAATTATTTCCATGCTTATATCCATAAATACATAAAAGAGGAATAAAATCTAACTTGAACCAAAAAAAAAAAAAAAAGCTGAACCTAACAGTTATACAGAGGGAAACACAACCAAGGCACTTGCTCCAGTGGTAAACAATTCTGAAATTGGTCAGAGGTGGGGAATCATCCCCCATACAGCCAGCAGCCCCGCCCGCCCACGCAAGGAGCGTCCTTATTGCAAAGCTGTGGGACCGTGCCGAGGCCTCTGTGAGTAAACGTGAGCTGAGCCCCAGGCCAGCTGCTGCTGAACTGTTCCCACCCTTCCCAGGTGAAACACCTGAATATGTACAAGGGCTTGAAAGCCTAGAGGAAGGGCCGTGGAGCCACACCAGCGACAGCACGCAGGCCAACTTGGTGCCTGCAGGTCAGCCAGGATGGTCCTGGCCACGGGCACTCTTCTGGAAGCTTTCCATTGCCCTGCCTGAGATACCCTCCTGTCCCGGCCCCCACTCCTTTTTTTCCTTCCTCACCTCAGCCCGGAGAGATATTCCAGTGGAAGTTATGTGTGACACATCCTCTTCTTTACAGGTGGCAGCCTGGCAACTCCTGCAGAAAGTCCAGCAGAGCCCCATTCACAACGGGCCGCCCACAAAGCCTTGGACCCTCACACCCTCCCACCAGCACAGCCCCGAGACTGCTGACGGGGCAGAGAATATGGAGTCAGGCACAACTGCAGGGGCTATTGCTGCCTGGAGTGCTGTTTATATTGACCTCAACCCAGGCACACCTGGGGAGGGCTTGCCGGCAGGGTCAGGCTGCCCAGGTCAGCTAATCCTCAGCCCTCAGGGAATCACATTGCAGAAAATCGACCTCGCTAAGACAGAATATTCGCCAAGGAAAAAAAGGACACAATGACATTTGCAGCACCGTAGATGAGTCTAGAGGTAATCACGTGACTTGGAGAAAGTCAGAAAGTGAAAGACACATATCATATCATATCACTTATAGGTGTTACCTATAAATTGATACCAGGGCAGATATTTCCACGGAGAAGGGCAATCACAGATTCATTAAACAAACTTATGGTTCACCAAAGGAAAGGTGTGAGGATTGAATTCATTACGATATTGGGGTTAACAGACATATACAAACACAGTAGACGTATATAATCACCAAAGACCTACGGAGTACCAAGAGAAGACTACTCAACATTCTGTCATAACGTACATGGGAAAAGGATCCCAGGAAGAACAGACATATGTATATGTGTAAAAGAAACACCTCTTGCACACCTACAACAAGCTAAACGTTGTACTCAAACGTGCTGTAATTAAAAAATAAAAAATTAAATTAAAAACACGAACAAGAAGTAGTGAGACAAACTTGAGGGGCTTTCTCCTGGCACATTCCGTTCTACATTCCAATCTAGAACGCGACTTCCATTGAGGCTCTGCTGCCCTAGTAACCAGATTTGGTAAGGGAGAACTGCTGCCACCTTGTGGCCGTTTCATACAACAGCAGCTTTAATCCCAGCGCTAATGGTCAGTGGATATTCCAAATCATTACAGGTCTGAAAATGACACCTGCCCTGAAAACAAATCCTGGGGTCATATATCGACCAAAAAAGTCAAAAGACGTCCATATTTCAAAACGACAGTTTCAAGAGGCATATTTCACGCACATTAGTGTTCTGCTTCTTTTGCTTGCTTTCTTTCTTTGTTAAAAAAACGGGAATGGAAAAAGGCAACCCTCAGAATGGGCGAAAACGTTCACAAACGAATCAATGGACAAAGGTATAATCTCCAATATATATAAACAGCTCATGCAGCTTAATATTAATAAAACAAACAACCCAATACAAAAATGGGCAGAAGATCTAAATAGATGTTTCTTCAAAGAAGACACAGAGATGGCCAAGACGCACATGACAAGATGCTCAACATCACTAATTATTAGAGAAATGCAAATCAAAACTTCAATGAGGTAAGACCTCACACCTCTTAGAATCGGCATCATCAGATAATCTACAAACAACAAATTCTGGGGAGGGTGTGGACAAAAGGAACCCTCTTCCGCTATTGGTGGGAATGTAAATTGATACAGTCACTATGGAGATCAGTATGGAGGTTCCTTCAAAAAACTAAAAAGAGAATTATCATAGGATCCAGCAATCCCACTTCTGGGCATTTACCCAGAGAAAACCATAAATCACAGAGACACATTCACCACAATGTTCATTGCAGCACTATTTACAATAGCCAGGTAATGGAAGCAACCTAAATGCCCACAGACAGACGAATGGATAAAGATGTGGTACATATATAAAATGGAATATTACTCAGCCATAAAAAGGAATGAAACTGGGTCATTTGTAGAGAAGTTGAAGGATCTAGAGACTGTCATACAGAGTGAAGTAAGTCAGAAAGAGAAAAACAAATATTGTATATTAATGCCTATATGTGGAACCTAGAAAAATGGTACAGATGAACTGGTTTGCAGGGCAGAAATAGAGACACAGAGGTAGAGAACAAACGTATGGACACAAAGTGGGGGAAGCCATGGGGTTGTGGTGGTGGGATGAGTTGGGAGATTGGGATTGACCTGTATACATGTCTATGCATAAAATAGATAACTAATAATAACCTACAGTATAAAAAAATAAATAAAATTAAATTTCAAAATTTTTAAAAATAAAATGTAAAAATAAAGCAGAAAAAAAGTTCTTCCATTCACACTGATGTATTTATAAGAATGAATTATTTCCATGCTTATATCCATAAATACATAAAAGAGGAATAAAATCTAATTTGAACCAAAAAAAAAAAAAAAGCTGAACCTAACAGTTATACAGAGGGAAACACAACCAAGGCACTTGCTCCAGTGGTAAACAATTCTGAAATTGGTCAGAGGTGGGGAATCATCCCCCATACAGCCAGCAGCCTCGCCCGCCCACGCAAGGAGCGTCCTCATTGCAAAGCTGTGGGACCGTGCCGAGGCCTCTGTGAGTAAACGTGAGCTGAGCCACAGGCCAGATGCTGCTGAACTGTTCCCACCCTTCCCAGGTGAAACACCTGAATATGTACAAGGGCTTGAAAGCCTAGGGGAAGGGCCGTGGAGCCACACCAGCGACAGCACGCAGGCCAACTTGGTGCCTGCAGGTCAGCCAGGATGGTCCTGGCCACGGGCGCTCTTCTGGAAGCTTTCCATTGCCCTGCCTGAGATACCCCTCCTGTTCCGGCCCCCACTCCTTTTTTTCCTACCTCACTTCAGCCCGGAGAGATATTCCAGTGGAAGTTATGGGTGACACATCCTCTTCTTTACAGGTGGCAGCCTGGCAACTCCTGCAGAAAGTCCAGCAGAGCCCCACTCACACCGGGCCACCCACAAAGCCGTGGACCCTCACACCCTCCCACCAGCACAGCCCCGAGACTGCTGACGGGGCAGAGAATATGGAGTCAGGCACAGCTGCAGGGGCTATTGCTGCCTGGAGTGCTGTTTATATTGACCTCAACCCAGGCACACCTGGGGAGGGCTTGCCGGCAGGGTCAGGCTGCCCAGGTCAGCTAATCCTCAGCTCTCAGGGAATCACATTGCAGAAAATGGAGCTCGCTAAGACAGAATATTCGCCAAGGAAAAAAAGGACACAATGCCATTTGCAGCACCGTAGATGAGTCTAGAGGTAATCACGTGACTTGGAGTAAGTCAGAAAGTGAAAGACACATATCATATCATATCACTTATAGGTGTTACCTATAAATTGATACCAGGGCAGATATTTCCACGGAGAAGGGCAATCACAGATTCATTAAACAAACTTATGGTTCACCAAAGGAAAGGTGTGAGGATTGAATTCATTACGATATTGGGGTTAACAGACATATACAAACACAGTAGACGTATATAATCACCAAAGACCTACGGAGTACCAAGAGAAGACTACTCAACATTCCGTCATAACGTACATGGGAAAAGGATCCCAGGAAGTACAGACATATGTAGATGTGTAAAAGAACCACCTCTTGCACACCTACAACAAGCTAAACGTTGTACTCAAACTTGCTGTAATAAAAAATAAAAAATTAAATTAAAAACACGAACAAGAAGTAGTGAGACAAACTTGAGGGGCTTTCTCCTGGCACATTCCGTTCTACATTCCAATCTAGAACGCGACTTCCATTGAGGCTCTGCTGCCCTAGTAACCAGATTTGGTAAGGGAGAACTGCTGCCACCTTGTGGCCGTTTCACACAACAGCAGCTTTAATCCCAGCGCTAATGGTCAGTGGATATTCCAAATCATTACAGGCCTGTAAATGACACCTGCCCTGAAAACAAATCCTGGGGTCATATATCGACCAAAAAAGTCAAAAGACGTCCATATTTCAAAACGACAGTTTCAAGAGGCATATTTCACGCACATTAGTGTTCTGCTTCTTTTGCTTGCTTTCTTTCTTTGTTAAAAAAACGGGAATGGAAAAAGGCAACCATCAGAATGGGCGAAAACGTTCACAAACGAATCAATGGAAAAGGTTTAATCTCCAATATATATAAACAGCTCATGCAGCTTAATATTAATAAAACAAACAACCCAATACAAAAATGGGCAGAAGATCTAAATAGACGTTTCTTCAAAGAAGACACAGAGATGGCCAAGACGCACATGACAAGCTGCTCAACATCACTAAATATTAGAGAAATGCAAATCAAAACTACAATGAGGTTAGACCTCACACCTCTTAGAATCGGCATCATCAGATAATCTACAAACAACAAATTCTGGGGAGGGTGTGGACAAAAGGAACCCTCTTCCGCTATTGGTGGGAATGTAAATTGATACAGTCACTATGGAGAACAGTATGGAGGTTCCTTTAAAAAACTAAAAAGAGAATTACCATAGGATCCAGCAATCCCACTTCTGGGCATTTACCCAGAGAAAACCATAAATCACAGAGACACATTCACCACAATGTTCATTGCAGCACTATTTACAATAGCCAGGTAATGGAAGCAACCTAAATGCCCACAGACAGACGAATGGATAAAGAAGTGGTACATATATAAAATGGAATATTACTCAGCCATAAAAAGGAATGAAACTGGGTCATTTGTAGAGAAGTTGATGGATCTAGAGACTGTCATACACAGTGAAGTAAGTCAGAAAGAGAAAAACAAATATTGTATATTAATGCCTATATGTGGAACCTAGAAAAATGCTACAGATGAACTGGTTTGCAGGGCAGAAATAGAGACACAGAGGTAGAGAACAAACGTATGGACACAAACTTGGGGAAGCCATGGGGTGGTGGTGGTGGGATGAGTTGGGAGATTGGGATTGACCTGTATATATGTCTATGCATAAAATAGATAACTAATAATAACCTACTGTATAAAAAAATAAATAAAATTAAATTTCAAAATTTTTAAAAATAAAATGTAAAAATAAAACAGAAAAAAAGTTCTTCCATTCACACTGATGTATTTATAAGAATGAATTATTTCCATGCTTATATCCATAAATACATAAAAGGGGAATAAAATCTAACTTGAACCAAAAAAGAAAAAAAAAGCTGAACCTAACAGTGATACAGAGGGAAACAGAACCAAGGCACTTGCTCCAGTGGTAAACAATTCTGAAATTGGTCAGAGGTGGGGAATCATCCCCCATACAGCCAGCAGCCCCGCCCGCCCACGCAAGGAGCGTCCTCATTGCAAAGCTGTGGGACCGTGCCGAGGCCTCTGTGAGTAAACGTGAGCTGAGCCCCAGGCCAGCTGCTGCTGAAGTGTTCCCACCCTTCCCAGGTGAAACACCTGAATATGTACAAGGGCTTGAAAGCCTAGGGGAAGGGCCGTGGAGCCACACCAGCGACAGCACGCAGGCCAACTTGGTGCCTGCAGGTCAGCCAGGATGGTCCTGGCCACGGGCGCTCTTCTGGAAGCTTTCCATTGCCCTGCCTGAGATACCCCTCCTGTCCCGGCCCCCACTCCTTTTTTTCCTTCCTCACCTCAGCCCTCAGAGATATTCCAGTGGAAGTTATGGGTGACACATCCTCTTCTTTACAGGTGGCAGCCTGGCAACTCCTGCAGAAAGTCCAGCAGAGCCCCACTCACACTGGGCCACCCACAAAGCCGTGGACCCTCACACGCTCCCAACAGCACAGCCCCGAGAGTGCTGACGGGGCAGAGAATATGGAGTCAGGCACAGCTGCAGGGGCTATTGCTGCCTGGTGTGCTGTTTATATTGATCTCAACCCAGGCACACCTGGGGAGGGCTTGCCGGCAGGGTCAGGCTGCCCAGGTCAGCTAATCCTCAGCCTTCACGGAATCACATTGCAGAAAATGGACCTCGCTAAGACAGAATATTCGCCAAGGAAAAAAAGGACACAATGCCATTTGCAGCACCGTAAATCAGTCTAGAGGTAATCACGTGACTTGGTGTAAGTCAGAAACTGAAAGACACATATCATATCATATCACTTATAGGTGTTACGTATAAATTGATACCAGGGCAGATATTTCCACGGAGAAGGGCAATCACAGATTCATTAAACAAACTTATGGTTCACCAAAGGAAAGGTGTGAGGATTGAATTCATTACGATATTGGGGTTAACAGACATATACAAACACAGTAGACGTATATAATCACCAAAGACCTACGGAGTACCAAGAGAAGACTACTCAACATTCTGTCATAACGTACATGGGAAAAGGATCCCAGGAAGAACAGACATATGTATATGTGTAAAAGAACCACCTCTTGCACACCTACAACAAGCTAAACGTTGTACTCAAACTTGCTGTAATAAAAAATAAAAAATTATATTAAAAACACGAACAAGAAGTAGTGAGACAAACTTGAGGTGCTTTCTCCTGGCACATTCCATTCTACATTCCAATCTAAAACGCGACTTCCATTGAGGCTCTGCTGCCCTAGTAACCAGATTCGGTAAGGGAGAACTGCTGCCACCTTGTGGCCGTTTCACACAACAGCAGCTTTAATCCCAGCGCTAATGGTCAGTGGATATTCCAAATCATTACAGGCCTGTAAATGACACCTGCCCTGAAAACAAATCCTGGGGTCATATATCGACCAAAAAATTCAAAAGACGTCCATATTTCAAAACGACAGTTTCAAGAGGCATATTTCACGCACATTAGAGTTCTGCTTCTTTTGCTTGCTTTCTATCTTTGTTAAAAAAACGGGAATGGAAAAAGGAAACCCTCAGAATGGGCGAAAACGTTCACAAACGGATGAATGGACAAAGGTTTAATCTCCAATATATATAAACAGCTCATGCAGCTTAATATTAATAAAACAAACAACCCAATACATAAATGGCAGAAGATCTAAATAGTCGTTTCTTCAAAGAAGACACAGAGATGGCCAAGACGCACATGACAAGCTGCTCAACATCACTAATTATTAGAGAAATGCAAATCAAAACCTCAATGAGGTAAGACCTCACACCTGTTAGAATCGGCATCATCAGATAATCTACAAACAACAAATTCTGGGGAGGGTGTGGACAAAAGGAACCCTCTTCCGCTATTGGTGGGAAAGTAAATTGATACAGTCACTATGGAGAACAGTATGGAGGTTCCTTTAAAATACTAAAAAGAGAATTACCATAGGATCCAGCAATCCCACTTCTGGGCATATACCCAGAGAAAACCATAAATCACAGAGACACATTCACCACTATGTTCATTGCAGCACTATTTACAATAGCCAGGTAATGGAAGCAACCTAAATGCCCACAGACAGGCGAATGGATAAAGATGTGGTACATATATAAAATGGAATATTACTCAGCCATAAAAAGGATTGAAACTGGGTCATTTGTAGAGAAGTTGATGGATCTAGAGACTGTCATACAGAGTGAAGTAAGTCAGAAAGAGAAAAACAAATATTGTATATTAATGCCTATATGTGGAACCTAGAAATATGGTACAGATGAACTGGTTTGCAGGGCAGAAATAGAGACACAGAGGTAGAGAACAAACGTATGGACACAAAGTGGGGGAAGCCATGGGGTGGTGGTGGTGGGATGAGTTGGGAGATTGGGATTGACCTGTATACATGTCTATGCATAAAATAGATAACTAATAATAACCTACAGTATAAAAAAATAAATAAAATTTAATTACAAAATTTTTAAAAATAAAATGTAAAAATAAAACAGAAAAAAAGTTCTTCCATTCACACTGATGTATTTATAAGAATGGATTATTTCCATGCTTATATCCATAAATACATAAAAGAGGAATAAAATCTAACTTGAACCAAAAAAGAAAAAAAAAAAGCTGAACCTAACAGTTATACAGAGGGAAACACAACCAAGGCACTTGCTCCAGTGGTAAACAATTCTGAAATTGGTCAGAGGTGGGGAATCATCCCCCATACAGCCAGCAGCCCCGCCCGCCCACGCAAGGAGCGTCCTCATTGCAAAGCTGTGGGACCATGGCGAGGCCTCTGTGAGTAAACGTGAGCTGAGCCCCAGGCCAGATGCTGCTGAACTGTTCCCACCCTTCCCAGGTGAAACACCTGAATATGTACAAGGGCTTGAAAGCCTAGAGGAAGGGCCGTGGAGCCACACCAGCGACAGCACGCAGGCCACCTTGGTGCCTGCAGGTCAGCCAGGATGGTCCTGGCCACGGGCGCTCTTCTGGAAGCTTTCCTTTGCCCTGCCTGAGATACTCCTCCTGTCCCGGGCCCTACTCCTTTTTTTCCTTCCTCACCTCAACCCGGAGAGATATTCCAGTGGAAGTTATGGGTGACACATCCTCTTCTTTACAGGTGGCAGCCTGGCAACTCCTGCAGAAAGTCCAGCAGAGCCCCACTCACACCGGGCCACCCAGAAAGCCGTGGACCCTCACACGCTCCCACCAGCACAGCCCCGAGACTGCTGACGGGGCAGAGAATATGGAGTCAGGCACAGCTGCAGGGGCTATTGCTGCCTGGAGTGCTGTTTATATTGACCTCAACCCAGGCACACCTGGGGAGGGCTTGCCGGCAGGGTCAGGCTGCCCAGGTCAGCTAATCCTCAGCCCTCAGGGAATCACATTGCAGAAAATGGGCCTCGCTAAGACAGAATATTCGCCAAGGAAAAAAAGGACACAATGCCATTTGCAGCACCCTAGATGAGTCTAGAGGTAATCACGTGACTTGGAGAAAGTCAGAAAGTGAAAGACACATATCATATCATATCCTTATAGGTGTTACATATAAATTGATACCAGGGCAGATATTTCCACGGAGAAGGGCAATCACAGATTCATTAAACAAACTTATGGTTCACCAAAGGAAAGGTGTGAGGATTGAATTCATTACGATATTGGGGTTAACAGACATATACAAACACAGTAGACGTATATAATCACCAAAGACCTACGGAGTACCAAGAGAAGACTACTCAACATTCTGTCATAACGTACATGGGAAAAGGATCCCAGGAAGAACAGACATATGTATATGTGTAAAAGAACCAGCTCTTGCACACCTACAACAACTAAACGTTGTACTCAAACTTGCTGTAATAAAAAATAAAAAAATTAAATTAAAAACACGAACAAGAAGTAGTGAGAGAAACTTGAGGAGCTTTCTCCTGGCACATTCCGTTCTACATTCCAATCTAGAACGCGACTTCCATTGAGGCTCTGCTGCCCTAGTATCCAGATTTAGTAAGGGAGAACTGCTGCCACCTTGAGGCCGTTTCACATAACAGCAGCTTTAATCCCAGCGCTAATGGTCAGTGGATATTCCAAATCATTACAGGCCTGTAAATGACACCTGCCCTGAAAACAAATCCTGGGGTCATATATCGACCAAAAAATTCAAAAGACGTCCATATTTCAAAACGACAGTTTCAAGAGGCATATTTCACGCACATTAGTGTTCTGCTTCTTTTGCTTTCTTTCTTTCTTTGTTAAAAAAACGGGAATGGAAAAAGGCAACCCTCAGAATGGGCGAAAATGTTCACCAACCAATCAATGGACAAAGGTTTAATCTCCAATATATATAAACAGCTCATGCAGCTTAATATTAATAAAACAAACAACCCAATAAAAAAATGGACAGAAGATCTAAATAGACGTTTCTTCAAAGAAGACACAGAGATGGCCAAGACGCACATGACAAGCTGCTCAACATCACTAATTATTAGAGAAATGCAAATCAAAACTACAATGAGGTAACACCTCACACCTGTTAGAATCGACATCATCAGATAATCTACAAGCAACAAATTCTGGGGAGGGTGTGGACAAAAGAAACCCTCTTCCGCTATTGGTGGGAATGTAAATTGATACAGTCACTATGGAGAACAGTATGGAGGTTCCTTTAAAAAACTAAAAAGAGAATTACCATAGGATCCAGCAATCCCACTTCTGGGCATTTACCCAGGGAAAACCATAAATCACAGAGACACATTCACCACAATGTTCATTGCAGCACTATTTACAATAGCCAGGTAATGGAAGCAACCTAAATGGCCACAGACAGACGAAAGGATAAAGATGTGGTACATATATAAAATGGAATATTACTCAGCCATAAAAAGGAATGAAACTGCGTCATTTGTAGAGAAGTTGATGGATCTAGACACTGTCATACAGAGTGAAGTAAGTCAGAAAGAGAAAAACAAATATTGTATATTAATGCCTATATGTGGAACCTAGAAAAACGGTACAGATGAACTGGTTTGCAGGGCAGAAATAGAGACACAGAGGCAGAGAACAAATGTATGGACACAAAGTGGGGGAAGCCATGGGGTGGTGGTGGTGGGATGAGTTGGGAGATTGGGATTGACCTGTATACATGTCTATGCATAAAATAGATAACTAATAATAACCTACTGTATAAAAAATAAATAAAATTAAATTTCAAAATTTTTTAAAATAAAATGTAAAAATAAAACAGAAAAAAGTTCTTCCATTCACACTGATGTATTTATAAGAATGAATTATTTCCGTGCTTATATCCATAAATACATAAAAGAGGAATAAAATCTAACTTGAACCAAAAAAGAAAAAAAAACTGAACATAACAGTTATACAGAGGGAAACACAAACAAGGCACTTGCTCCAGTGGTAAACAATTCTGAAATTGGTCAGAGGTGGGGAATCATCCCCCATACAGCCAGCAGCCCCGCTCGCCCACGCAAGGAGCGTCCTTATTGCAAAGCTGTGGGACCGTGGCGAGGCCTCTGTGAGTAAACGTGAGCTGAGCCCCAGGCCAGCTGCTGCTGAACTGTTGCCACCCTTCCCAGGTGAAACACCTGAATATGTACAACGGCTTGAAAGCCTAGAGGAAGGGCCGTGGAGCCACACCAGCGACAGCACGCAGGCCAACTTGGTGCCTACAGGTCAGCCAGGATGGTCCTGGCCACGGGCGCTCTTCTGGAAGCTTTCCATTGCCCTGCCTGAGATACCCCTCCTGTCCCGGCCCCCACTCCTTTTTTTCCTTCCTCACCTCAGCCCGGAGAGATATTCCAGTGGAAGTTATGGGTGACACATCCTCTTCTTTACAGGTGGCAGCCTGGCAACTCCTGCAGAAAGTCCAGCAGAGCCCCACTCACAACGGGCCGCCCACAAAGCGTTGGACCCTCACACCCTCCCACCAGCACAGCCCCGAGACTGCTGACGGGGCAGAGAATATGGAGTCAGGCACAGCTGCAGGGGCTATTGCTGCCTGGAGTGCTGTTTATATTGACCTCAACCCAGGCACACCTGGGGAGGGCTTGCCGGCAGGGTCAGGCTGCCCAGGTCAGCTAATCCTCAGCCCTCAGGGAATCACATTGCAGAAAATGGACCTCGCTAAGACAGAATATTCGCCAAGGAAAAAAGGACACAATGACATTTGCAGCACCGTAGATGAGTCTAGAGGTAATCACGTGACTTGGAGAAAGTCAGAAAGTGAAAGACACATATCATATCATATCACTTATAGGTGTTACCTATAAATTGATACCAGGGCAGATATTTCCACGGAGAAGGGCAATCACAGATTCATTAAACAAACTTATGGTTCACCAAAGGAAAGGTGTGAGGATTGAATTCATTACGATATTGGGGTTAACAGACATATACAAACACAGTAGACGTATATAATCACCAAAGACCTACGGAGTACCAAGAGAAGACTACTCAACATTCTGTCATAACGTACATGGGAAAAGGATCCCAGGAAGAACAGGCATATGTATATGTGTAAAAGAACCACCTCTTGCACACCTACAACAAGCTAAACGTTGTACTCAAACTTGCTGTAATAAAAAATAAAAAATTAAATTAAAAACACGAACAAGAAGTAGTGAGACAAACTTGAGGGGCTTTCTCCTGGCACATTCCGTTCTACATTCCAATATAGAATGCGACTTCCATTGAGGCTCTGCTGCCCTAGTAACCAGGTTTGGTAAGGGAGAACTGCTGCCACCTTGTGGCCGTTTCATACAACAGCAGCTTTAATCCCAGCGCTAATGGTCAGTGGATATTCCAAATCATTACAGGCCTGAAAATGACACCTGCCCTGAAAACAAATCCTGGGGTCATATATCGACCAAAAAATTCAAAAGACGTCCATATTTCAAAACGACAGTTTCAAGAGGCATATTTCACGCACATTAGTGTTCTTCTTCTTTTGCTTGCTTTCTTTCTTTGTTAAAAAAACGGGAATGGAACAAGGCAACCCTCAGAATGGGCGAAAACGTTCACAAACGAATCAATGGACAAAGGTTTAATCTCCAATATATATAAACAGCTCATGCAGCTTAATATTAATAAAACAAACAACCCAATACAAAAATGGGCAGAAGATCTAAATAGACGTTTCTTCAAAGAAGACACAGAGATGGCCAAGACGCACATGACAAGGTGCTCAAAATCACTAATTATTAGAGAAATGCAAATCAAAACTACAATGAGGTAAGACCTCACACCTGTTAGAATCGGCATCATCAGATAATCTACAAACAACAAATTCTGGGGAGGGTATGGACAAAAGGAACCCTCTTCCGCTATTGGTGGGAATGTAAATTGATACGGTCACTATGGAGAACAGTATGGAGGTTCCTTTAAAAAACTAAAAAGAGAATTACCATAGGATCCAGCAATCCCACTTCTGGGCATTTACCCAGAGAAAACCATAAATCACAGAGACACATTCACCACAATGTTCATTGCAGCACTATTTACAATAGCCAGGTAATGGAAGCAAACTAAATGGCCACAGACAGACGAATGGATAAAGATGTGGTACATATATAAAATGGAATATTACACAGCCATAAAAAGGAATGAAACTGGGTCATTTGTAGAGAAGTTGATGGATCTAGAGACTGTCATACAGAGTGAAGTAAGTCAGAAAGAGAAAAACAAATATTGTATATTAATGACTATATGTGGAACCTAGAAAAATGGTACAGAAGAACTGGTTTGCAGGGCAGAAATAGAGACACAGAGGTAGAGAACAAACGTATGGACACAAAGTGGGGGAAGCCATGGGGTGGTGGTTGTGGGATGAGTTGGGAGATTGGGATTGACCTGTATACTTGTCTATGCATAAAATAGATAACTAATAATAACCTACTGTATAAAAAAATAAATAAAATTAAATTTCAAAATTTTAAAAAATAAAATGTAAAAATAAAACAGAAAAAAATTTCTTCCATTCACACTGATGTATTTATAAGAATGAATTATTTCCATGCTTATATCCATAAATACATAAAAGGGGAATAAAATCTAACTTGAACCAAAAAAAAAAAAGCTGAACCTAACAGTTATACAGAGGGAAACACAAACAAGGCACTTGCCACAGTGGTAAACAATTCGGAAATTGGTCAGAGGTGGGGAATCATCCTCCATACAGCCATCAGCCCCGCACGCCCACGCAAGGAGCGTCCTTATTGCAAAGCTGTGGGACCGTGGCGAGGCCTCTGTGAGTAAACGTGAGCAGAGCCCCAGGCCAGATGCTGCTGAACTGTTCCCACCCTTCCCAGGTGAAACACCTGAATATGTACAAGGGCTTGAAAGCCTAGAGGAAGGGCCGTGGAGCCACACCAGCGACAGCACGCCGGCCAACTTGGTGCCTGCATGTCAGCCAGGATGGTCCTGGCCACGGGCGCTCTTCTGGAAGCTTTCCATTGCCCTGCCTGAGATACCCCTCCTGTCCCGGCCCCCACTCCTTTTTTTCCTTCCTCACCTCAGCCCGGAGAGATATTCCAGTGGAATTTATGGGTGACACATCCTCTTCTTTACAGGTGGCAGCCTGGCAACTCCTGCAGAAAGTCCAGCAGAGCCCCACTCACACCGGGCCACCCAGAAAGTCGTGGACCCTCACACCCTCCCACCAGCACAGCCCCGAGACTGCTGACGGGGCAGAGAATATGGAGTCAGGCACAGCTGCAGGGGCTATTGCTGCCTGGAGTGCTGTTTATATTGACCTCAACACAGGCACACCTGGGGAGGGCTTGCCGGCAGGGTCAGGCTGCCCAAGTCAGCTAATCCTCAGCCCTCAGGGAATCACATTGCAGAAAATGGGTCTCGCAAAGACAGAACATTCGCCAAGGAAAAAAAAGGACACAATGTCATTTGCAGCACCCTAGATGAGTCTAGATGTAATCACGTGACTTGGAGTAAGTCAGAAAGTGAAAGACACATATCATATCATATCACTTATAGGTGTTACGTATAAATTGATACCAGGGCAGATATTTCCACGGAGAAGGGCAATCACAGATTCATTAAACAAAATTATGGTTCACCAAAGGAAAGGTGTGAGGATTGAATTCATTACGATATTGGGGTTAACAGACATATACAAACACAGTAGACGTATATAATCACCAAAGACCTACGGAGTACCAAGAGAAGACTACTCAACATTCTGTCATAACGTACATGGGAAAAGGATCCCAGGAAGAACAGACATATGTATATGTGTAAAAGAACCACCTCTTGCACACCTACAACAAGCTAAACGTTGTACTCAAACTTGCTGTAATAAAAAATAAAAAATTAAATTAAAAACACGAACAAGAAGTAGTGAGAGAAACTTGAGGGGCTTTCTCCTGGCACATTCCGTTCTACATTCCAATCTAGAACGCGACTTCCATTGAGGCTCTGCTGCCCTAGTAACCAGATTTGGTAAGGGAGAACTGCTGCCACCTTATGGCCGTTTCACATAACAGCAGCTTTAATCCCAGCGCTAATGGTCAGTGGATATTCCAAATCATTACAGGCCTGTAAATGACACCTGGCCTGAAAACAAATCCTGGGGTCATATATCGACCAAAAAATTCAAAAGACGTCCATATTTCAAAACGACAGTTTCAAGAGGCATATTTCACGCACATTAGTGTTCTGCTTCTTTTGCTTTCTTTCTTTCTTTGTTAAAAAAACGGGAATGGAAAAAGGCAACCCTCAGAATGGGCGAAAATGTTCACCAACGAATCAATGGACAAAGGTTTAATCTCCAATATATATAAACAGCTCATGCAGCTTAATATTAGTAAAACAAACAACCCAATAAAAAAATGGGCAGAAGATCTAAATAGACGTTTCTTCAAAGAAGACACAGAGATGGCCAAGACGCACATGACAAGCTGCTCAACATCACTAATTATTAGAGAAATGCAAATCAAAACTACAATGAGGTAACACCTCACACCTGTTAGAATCGACATCATCAGATAATCTACAAACAACAAATTCTGGGGAGGGTGTGGACAAAAGGAACCCTCTTCCGCTATTGGTGGGAATGTAAATTGATACAGTCACTATGGAGAACAGTATGGAGGTTCCTTTAAAAAACTAAAAAGAGAATTACCATAGGATCCAGCAATCCCACTTCTGGGCATTTACCCAGGGAAAACCATAAATCACAGAGACACATTGACCACAATGTTCATTGCAGCACTATTTACAATAGCCAGGTAATGGAAGCAACCTAAATGGCCTCAGAGAGACGAATGGATAAAGATGTGGTACATATATAAAATGGAATATTACTCAGCCATAAAAAGGAATGAAACTGCGTCATTTGTAGAGAAGTTGATGAATCTAGACACTGTCATACAGAGTGAAGTAAGTCAGAAAGAGAAAAACAAATATTGTATATTAATGCCTATATGTGGAACCCAGAAAAACGGTACAGATGAACTGGTTTGCAGGGCAGAAATAGAGACACAGAGGTAGAGAACAAACGTATGGACACAAAGTGGGGGAAGCCATGGGGTGGTGGTGGTGGGATGAGTTGGGAGATTGGGATTGACCTGTATACATGTCTATGCATAAAATAGATAACTAATAATAACCTACTGTATAAAAAATAAATAAAATTAAATTTCAAAATTTTTTAAAATAAAATGTAATAATAAAACAGAAAAAACGTTCTTCCATTCACACTGATGTATTTATAAGAATGAATTATTTCCATGCTTATATCCATAAATACATAAAAGAGGAATAAAATCTAACTTGAACCAAAAAAGAAAAAAATACTGAACATAACAGTTATACAGAGGGAAACACAACCAAGGCACTTGCTCCAGTGGTAAACAATTCTGAAATTGGTCAGAGGCGGGGAATCATCCCCCATACAGCCAACAGCCCCGCCCGCCCACGCAAGGAGCGTCCTTATTGCAAAGCTGTGGGACCGTGGCGAGGCCTCTGTGAGTAAACGTGAGCTGAGCCCCAGGCCAGCTGCTGCTGAACTGTTGCCACCCTTCCCAGGTGAAACACCTGAATATGTACAAGGGCTTGAAAGCCTAGAGGAAGGGCCATGGAGCCACACCAGCGACAGCACGCAGGCCACCTTGGTGCCTGCAGGCCAGCCAGGATGGTCCTGGCCACAGGCGCTCTTCTGGAAGCTTTCCATTGCCCTGCCTGAGATACCGCTCCTGTCCCGGCCCCCACTCCTTTTTTTCCTTCCTCACCTCAGCCCGGAGAGATATTCCAGTGGAAGTTATGGGTGACACATCCTCTTCTTTACAGGTGGCAGCCTGGCAACTCCTGCAGAAAGTCCAGCAGAGCCCCACTAACAACGGGCCTCCCACAAAGCGTTGGACCCTCACACCCTCCCACCAGCACAGCCCCGAGACTGCTGACGGGGCAGAGAATATGGAGTCAGGCACAGCTGCAGGGGCTATTGCTGCCTGGAGTGCTGTTTATATTGACCTCAACCCAGGCACACCTGGGGAGGGCTTGCCGGCAGGGTCAGGCTGCCCAGGTCAGCTAATCATCAGCCCTCAGGGAATCACATTGCAGAAAATGGACCTCGCTAAGACAGAATATTCGCCAAGGAAAAAAAGGACACAATGCCATTTGCAGCACCGTAGATGAGTCTAGAGGTAATCACGTGACTTGGAGTAAGTCAGAAAGTGAAAGACACATATCATATCATATCACTTATAGGTGTTACGTATAAATTGATACCAGGGCAGATATTTACACGGAGAAGGGCTATCACAGATTCATTAAACAAACATATGGTTCACCAAAGGAAAGGTGTGAGGATTGAATTCATTACGATATTGGGGTTAACAGACATATACAAACACAGCAGACGTATATAATCACCAAAGACCTACGGAGTACCAAGAGAAGACTACTCAACATTCTGTCATAACGTACATGGGAAAAGGATCCCAGGAAGAACAGACATATGTAGATGTGTAAAAGATGCACCTCTTGCACAGCTACAACAAGCTAAACTTTGTACTCAAACTTGCTGTAATAAAAAATAAAAAATTAAATTAAAAACACGAACAAGAATAGCTGAGACAAACTTGAGGGGCTTTCTCCTGGCACATTCCGTTCTACATTCCAATCTAGAACGCGACTTCCCTTGAGGCTCTGCTGCCCTAGTAACCAGATTTGGTAAGGGAGAAATGCTGCCACCTTGTGGCCGTTTCCCACAACAGCAGCTTTAATCCCAGCGCTAATGGTCAGTGGATATTCCAAATCATTTCAGGCCTGTAAAGGACACCTGCCCTGAAAACAAATCCTGGGGTCATATATCGACCAAAAAATTCAAAAGACGTCCATATTTCAAAACGACAGTTTCAAGAGGCATATTTCACGCCCATTAGTGTTCTGCTTCTTTTGCTTGCTTTCTTTCTTTGTTAAAAAAACGGGAATGGAAAAAGGCAACCCTCAGAATGGGCGAAAATGTTCACCAACGAATGAATGGACAAAGGTTTAATCTCCAATATATATAAACAGCTCATGCAGCTTAATATTAGTAAAACAAACAACCCAATAAAAAAATGGGCAGAAGATCTAAATAGACGTTTCTTCAAAGAAGACACAGAGATGGCCAAGACGCACATGACAAGCTGCTCAACATCACTAATTATTAGAGAAATGCAAATCAAAACTACAATGAGGTAAGACCTCACACCTGTTAGAATCGACATCATCAGATAATCTACAAACAACAAATTCTGGGGAGGGTGTGGACAAAAGGAACCCTCTTCCGCTATTGGTGGGAATGTAAATTGATACGGTCACTATGGAGAACAGTATGGAGGTTCCTTTAAAAAACTAAAAAGAGAATTACCATAGGATCCAGCAATCCCACTTCTGGGCATTTACCCAGGGAAAACCATAAATCACAGAGACACATTCACCACAATGTTCATTGCAGCACTATTTACAATAGCCAGCTAATGGAAGCAACCTAAATGGCCTCAGACAGACGAATGGATAAAGATGTGGTACATATATAAAATGGAATATTACTCAGCCATAAAAAGGAATGAAACTGCGTCATTTGTAGAGAAGTTGATGAATCTAGACACTGTCATACAGAGTGAAGTAAGTCAGAAAGAGATAAACAAATATTGTATATTAATGCCTAAATGTGAACCTAGAAAAACGGTACAGATGAACTGGTTTGCAGGGCAGAAATAGAGACACAGAGGCAGAGAACAAACGTATGGACACAAAGTGGGGGAAGCCATGGGGTGGTGGTGGTGGGATGAGTTGGGAGATTGGGATTGACCTGTATACATGTCTATGCATAAAATAGATAACTAATAATAACCTACTGTATAAAAAATAAATAAAATTAAATTTCAAAATTTTTTAAAATAAAATGTAATAATAAAACAGAAAAAACGTTCTTCCATTAACACTGATGTATTTATAAGAATGAATTATTTCCATGCTTATATCCATAAATACATAAAAGAGGAATAAAATCTAACTTGAACCAAAAAAGAAAAAAATACTGAACATAACAGTTATACAGAGGGAAACACAAACAAGGCACTTGCTCCAGTGGTAAACAATTCTGAAATTGGTCAGAGGTGGGGAATCATCCCCCAAACAGCCAACAGCCCCGCCCGCCCACGCAAGGAGCGTCCTTATTGCAAAGCTGTGGGACCGTGGCGAGGCCTCTGTGAGTAAACGTGAGCTGAGCCCCAGGCCAGCTGCTGCTGAACTGTTGCCACCCTTCCCAGGTGAAACACCTGAATATGTACAAGGGCTTGAAAGCCTAGAGGAAGGGCCGTGGAGCCACACCAGCGACAGCACGCAGGCCACCTTGGTGCCTGCAGGTCAGCCAGGATGGTCCTGGCCACGGGCGCTCTTCTGGAAGCTTTCCATTGCCCTGCATGAGATACCGCTCCTGTCCCGGCCCCCACTCCTTTTTTTCCTTCCTCACCTCAGCCCGGAGAGATATTCCAGTGGAAGTTATGGGTGACACATCCTCTTCTTTACAGGTGGCAGCCTGGCAACTCCTGCAGAAAGTCCAGCAGAGCCCCACTCACAACGGGCCGCCCACAAAGCGTTGGACCCTCACACCCTCCCACCAGCACAGCCCCGAGACTGCTGACGGGGCAGAGAATATGGAGTCAGGCACAGCTGCAGGGGCTATTGCTGCCTGGAGTGCTGTTTATATTGACCTCAACCCAGGCACACCTGGGGAGGGCTTGCCGGCAGGGTCAGGCTGCCCATGTCAGCTAATCCTCAGCCCTCAGGGAATCACATTGCAGAAAATGGACCTCGCTAAGACAGAATATTCGCCAAGGAAAAAAAAGGACACAATGCCATTTGCAGCACCGTAGATGAGTCTAGAGGTAATCACGTGACTTGGAGTAAGTCAGAAAGTGAAAGACACATATCATATCATATCACTTATAGGTGTTACGTATAAATTGATACCAGGGCAGATATTTACACGGAGAAGGGCTATCACAGATTCATTAAACAAACATATGGTTCACCAAAGGAAAGGTGTGAGGATTGAATTCATTACGATATTGGGGTTAACAGACATATACAAACACAGCAGACGTATATAATCACCAAAGACCTACGGAGTACCAAGAGAAGACTACTCAACATTCTGTCATAACGTACATGGGAAAAGGATCCCAGGAAGAACAGACATATGTGGATGTGTAAAAGAAGCACCTCTTGCACAGCTACAACAAGCTAAACTTTGTACTCAAACTTGCTGTAATAAAAAATAAAAAAATAAATCAAAAACACGAACAAGAAGAACTGAGACAAACTTGAGGGGCTTTCTCCTGGCACATTCCGTTCTACATTCCAATCTAGAACGCGACTTCCATTGAGGCTCTGCTGCCCTAGTAACCAGATTTGGTAAGGGAGAACTGCTGCCACCTTGTGGCCGTTTCACACAACAGCAGCTTTAATCCCAGCGCTAATGGTCAGTGGATATTCCAAATCATTTCAGGCCTGTAAAGGACACCTGCCCTGAAAACAAATCCTGGGGTCATATATCGACCAAAAAATTCAAAAGACGTCCATATTTCAAAACGACAGTTTCAAGAGGCATATTTCACGCCCATTAGTGTTCTGCTTCTTTTGCTTGCTTTCTTTCTTTGTTAAAAAAACGGGAATGGAAAGAGGCAACCCTACGAATGGACGAAAACGTTCACAAACGAATCAATGGACAAAGGTTTAATCTCCAATATATATAAACAGCTCATGCAGCTTAATATTAATAAAACAAACAACCCAATACAAAAATGGGCAGAAGATCTAAATAGACGTTTCTTCAAAGAAGACACAGAGATGGCCAAGACGCACATGACAAGCTGCTCAACATCACTAATTATTAGAGAAATGCAAATCAAAACTACAATGAGGTAAGACCTCACACCTGTTAGAATCGGCATCATCAGATAATCTACAAACAACAAATTCTAGGGAGGGTGTGGACAAAAGGAACCCTCTTCCGCTATTGGTGGGAATGTAAATTGATACAGTCACTATGGAGAACAGTATGGAGGTTCCTTTAAAAAACTAAAAAGAGAATTACCATAGGATACAGCAATCCCACTTCTGGGCATTTACCCAGAGAAAACCATAAATCACAGAGACACATTCACCACAATGTTCATTGCAGCACTATTTACAATAGCCAGGTAAGGGAAGCAACCTAAATGCCCACAGACAGACGAATGGATAAAGATGTGCTACATATATAAAATGGAATATTACTCAGCCATAAAAAGGAATAAAACTGGGTCATTTGTAGAGAAGTTGACGGATCTAGGGACTGTCATACAGAGTGAAGTAAGTCAGAAAGAGAAAAACAAATATTGTATATTAATGCCTATATGTGGAACCTAGAAAAAATGGTACAGATGAACTGGTTTGCAGGGCAGAAATAGAGACACAGAGGCAGAGAACAAACGTATGGACACAAAGTGGGGGAAGCCATGGGGTGGTGGTGGTGGGATGAGTTGGGAGATTGGGATTGACCTGTATACATGTCTATGCATAAAATAGATAACTAATAATAACCTACTGTATAAAAAAATAAATAAAATTAAATTTCAACATTTTTAAAAATAAAATGTAAAAATAAAACAGAAAAAAAGTTCTTCCATTCACACTGATGTATTTATAAGAATGAATTATTTCCATGCTTATATCCATAAATACATAAAAGGGGAATAAAATCTAACTTGAACCAAAAAAGAAAAAAAAAAGCTGAACCTAACAGTTATACAGAGGGAAACACAACCAAGGCACTTGCTCCAGTGGTAAACAATTCTGAAATTGGTCAGAGGTGGGGAATCATCCCCCATACAGCCAGCAGCCCTGCCCGCCCACGCAAGGAGCGTCCTTATTGCAAAGCTGTGGGACCGTGGCGAGGCCTCTGTGAGTAAACGTGAGCAGAGCCCCAGGCCAGCTGCTGCTGAACTGTTCCCACCCTTCCCAGGTGAAACACCTGAATATGTACAAGGGCTTGAAAGCCTAGTGGAAGGGCCGTGGAGCCACACCAGCGACAGCACGCAGGCCAACTTGGTGCCTGCAGGTCAGCCAGGATGGTTCTGGCCACGGGCGCTCTTCTGGAAGCTTTCCATTGCCCTGCCTGAGATACCCCTCCTGTCCCGGCCCCCACTCCTTTTTTTCCTTCCTCACCTCAGCCCGGAGAGATATTCCAGTGGAAGTTATGGGTGACACAACCTCTTCTTTACAGGTGGCAGCCTGGCAACTCCTGCAGAAAGTCCAGCAGAGCCCCACTCACACCGGGCCACCCACAAAGCCGTGGACCCTCACACCCTCCCACCAGCACAGCCCCGAGACTGCTGACGGGGCAGAGAATATGGAGTCAGGCACAGCTGCAGGGGCTATTGCTGCCTGGAGTGCTGTTTATATTGACCTCAACCCAGGCACACCTGGGGAGGGCTTGCCGGCAGGGTCAGGCTGCCCAGGTCAGCTAATCCTCAGCCCTCAGGGAATCACATTGCAGAAAATGGGCCTCGCTAAGACAGAATATTCGCCAAGGAAAAAAAGGACACAATGCCATTTGCAGCACCCTAGATGAGTCTAGAGGTAATCACGTGACTTGGAGAAAGCCAGAAAGTGAAAGACACATATCATATCATATCACTTATAGGTGTTACGTATAAATTGATACCAGGGCAGATATTTCCACGGAGAAGGGCAATCACAGATTCATTAAACAAACTTATGGTTCACCAAAGGAAAGGTGTGAGGATTGAATTCATTACGATATTGGGGTTAACAGACATATACAAACACAGTAGACGTATATAATCACCAAAGACCTACGGAGTACCAAGAGAAGACTACTCAACATTCTGTCATAACGTACATGGGAAAAGGATCCCAGGAAGAACAGGCATATGTATATGTGTAAAAGAACCACCTCTTGCACACCTACAACAAGCTAAACGTTGTACTCAAACTTTCTGTAATAAAAAATAAAAAATTAAATTAAAAACACGAACAAGAAGTAGTGAGACAAACTTGAGGGGCTTTCTCCTGGCACATTCCGTTCTACATTCCAATATAGAACGCGACTTCCATTGAGGCTCTGCTGCCCTAGTAACCAGGTTTGGTAAGGGAGAACTGCTGCCACCTTGTGGCCGTTTCATACAACAGCAGCTTTAATCCCAGCGCTAATGGTCAGTGGATATTCCAAATCATTACAGGCCTGAAAATGACACCTGCCCTGAAAACAAATCCTGGGGTCATATATCGACCAAAAAATTCAAAAGACGTCCATATTTCAAAACGACAGTTTCAAGAGGCATATTTCACGCACATTAGTGTTCTGCTTCTTTTGCTTGCTTTCTTTATTTGTTAAAAAAACGGGAATGGAAAAAGGCAACCCTCAGAATGGGCGAAAATTTTCACCAACGAATCAATGGACAAAGGTTTAATCTCCAATATATATAAACAGCTCATGCAGCTTAATATTAGTAAAACAAACAACCCAATAAAAAAATGGGCAGAAGATCTAAATAGACGTTTCTTCAAAGAAGACACAGAGATGGCCAAGACGCACATGACAAGCTGCTCAACATCACTAATTATTAGAGAAATGCAAATCAAAACTACAATGAGGTAAGACCTCACACCTGTTAGAATCGACATCATCAGATAATCTACAAACAACAAATTCTGGGGAGGGTGTGGACAAAAGGAACCCTCTTCCGCTATTGGTGGGAATGTAAATTGATACGGTCACTATGGAGAACAGTATGGAGGTTCCTTTAAAAAACTAAAAAGAGAATTACCATAGGATCCAGCAATCCCACTTCTGGGCATTTACCCAGGGAAAACCATAAATCACAGAGACACATTCACCACAATGTTCATTGCAGCACTATTTACAATAGCCAGGTAATGGAAGCAACCTAAATGGCCTCAGACAGACGAATGGATAAAGATGTGGTACATATATAAAATGGAATATTACTCAGCCATAAAAAGGAATGAAACTGCGTCATTTGTAGAGAAGTTGATGAATCTAGACACTGTCATACAGAGTGAAGTAAGTCAGAAAGAGAAAAACAAATATTGTATATTAATGCCTATATGTGGAACCTAGAAAAATGCTACAGATGAACTGGTTTGCAGGGCAGAAATAGAGACACAGAGTTAGAGAACAAACGTATGGACACAAAGTGGGGGAAGCCATGGGGTGGTGGTGGTGGGATGAGTTGGGAGATTGGGATTGACCTGTATACATGTCTATGCATAAAATAGATAACTAATAATAACCTACTGTATAAAAAATAAATAAAATTAAATTTCAAAATTTTTTAAAATAAAATGTAATAATAAAACAGAAAAAACGTTCTTCCATTAACACTGATGTATTTATAAGAATGAATTATTTCCATGCTTATATCCATAAATACATAAAAGAGGAATAAACTCTAACTTGAACCAAAAAAGAAAAAAGAAAGCTGAACCTAACAGTTATACAGAGGGAAACACAACAAAGGCACTTGCTCCAGTGGTAAACAATTCTGAAATTGGTCAGAGGTGGGGAATCATCCCCCATACAGCCAGCAGCCACGCCCGCCCACGCAAGGAGCGTCCTTATTGCTAAGCTGTGGGACCGTGGTGAGGCCTCTGTGAGTAAACGTGAGCTGAGCCCCAGGCCAGCTGCTACTGAACTGTTCCCACCCTTCCCAGGTGAAACACCTGAATATGTACAAGGGCTTGAAAGCCTAGAGGAAGGGCCGTGGAGCCACACCAGCGACAGCACGCAGGCCAACTTGATCCCTGCAGGTCAGCCAGGATGGTCCTGGCCACGGGCGCTCTTCTGGAAGCTTTTCATTGCCCTGCCTGAGATACGCTTCCTGTCCCGGCCCCCACTCCTTTTTTCCTTCCTCACCTCAGCCCGGAGAGATATTCCAGTGGAAGTTATGGGTAACACATCCTCTTCTTTACAGGTGGCAGCCTGGCAACTCCTGCAGAAAGTCCAGCAGAGCCCCACTCACACCGGGCCACCCACAAAGCCGTGGACCCTCACACCCTCCCACCAGCACAGCCCCGAGACTGCTGACGGGGCAGAGAATATGGAGTCAGGCACAGCTGCAGGGGCTATTGCTGCCTGGAGTGCTGTTTATATTGACGTCAACCCAGGCACACCTGGGGAGGGCTTGCCGGCAGGGTCAGGCTGCCCAGGTCAGCTAATCCTCAGCCCTCAGGGAATCACATTGCAGAAAATGGACCTCGCTAAGACAGAATATTCGCCAAGGAAAAAAAGGACACAATGCCATTTGCAGCACCGTAGATGAGTCTAGAGGTAATCACGTGACTTGGAGTAAGTCAGAAAGTGAAAGACACATATCATATCATATCACTTATAGGTGTTACCTATAAATTGATACCAGGGCAGATATTTCCACGGAGAAGGGCAATCACAGATTCATTAAACAAAATTATGGTTCACCAAAGGAAAGGTGTGAGGATTGAATTCATTACGATATTGGGGTTAACAGACATATACAAACACAGTAGACGTATATAATCACCAAAGACCTACGGAGTACCAAGAGAAGACTACTCAACATTCTGTCATAACGTACATGGGAAAAGGATCCCAGGAAGAACAGACATATGTATATGTGTAAAAGAACCACCTCTTGCACACCTACAACAAGCTAAACGTTGTACTCAAACTTGCTGCAATAAAAAATAAAAAATTAAATTAAAAACACGAACAAGAAGTAGTGAGACAAACTAGAGGGTCTTTCTCCTGGCACATTCCTTTCTACATTCCAATCTAGAACGCGACTTCCATTGAGGCTCTGCTGCCCTAGTAACCAGATTTGGTAAGGGAGAACTGCTGCCACCTTGTGGCCGTTTCACACAACAGCAGCTTTAATCCCAGCGCTAATGGTCAGTGGATATTCCAAATCATTACAGGCCTGTAAATGACACCTGCCCTGAAAACAAATCCTGGGGTCATATATCGACCAAAAAATTCAAAAGACGTCCATATTTCAAAACGACAGTTTCAAGAGGCATATTTCACGCACATTAGTGTTCTGCTTCTTTTGCTTGCTTTCTTTCTTTGTTAAAAAAACGGGAATGGAAAAAGGCAACCCTCAGAATGGGCGAAAACGTTCACAAACGAATCAATGGACAAAGGTTTAATCTCCAATATATATAAACAGCTCATGCAGCTTAATATTAATAAAACAAACAACCCAATACAAAAATGGGCAGAAGATCTAAATAGACGTTTCTTCAAAGAAGACACAGAGATGGCCAAGACGCACATGACAAGCTGCTCAACATCACTAATTATTAGAGGAATGCAAATCAAAACTACAATGAGGTAACACCTCACACCTGTTAGAATCGACATCATCAGATAATCTACAAACAACAAATTCTGGGGAGGGTGTGGACAAAAGGAACCCTCTTCCGCTATTGGTGGGAATGTAAATTGATACAGTCACTATGGAGAACAGTATGGAGGTTCCTTTAAAAAACTAAAAAGAGAATTACCATAGGATCCAGCAATCCCACTTCTGGGCATTTACCCAGGGAAAACCATAAATCACAGAGACACATTCACCACAATGTTCATTGCAGCACTATTTACAATAGCCAGGTAATGGAAGCAAACTAAATGGCCACAGACAGACGAATGGATAAAGATGTGGTACATATATAAAATGGAATATTACTCAGCCATAAAAAGGAATGAAACTGCGTCATTTGTAGAGAAGTTGATGGATCTAGACACTGTCATACAGAGTGAAGTAAGTCAGAAAGAGAAAAACAAATATTGTATATTAATGCCTATATGTGGAACCTAGAAAAACGGTACAGATGAACTGGTTTGCAGGGCAGAAATAGAGACACAGAGGCAGAGAACAAATGTATGGACACAAAGTGGGGGAAGCCATGGGGTGGTGGTGGTGGGATGAGTTGGGAGATTGGGATTGACCTGTATACATGTCTATGCATAAAATAGATAACTAATAATAACCTACTGTATAAAAAATAAATAAAATTAAATTTCAAAATTTTTTAAAATAAAATGTAAAAATAAAACAGAAAAAAAGTTCTTCCATTCACACTGATGTATTTATAAGAATGAATTATTTCCGTAATTATATCCATAAATACATAAAAGAGGAATAATATCTAGCTTGAACCAAAAAAGAAAAAAAACTGAACATAACAGTTATACAGAGGGAAACACAAACAAGGCACTTGCTCCAGTGGTAAACAATTCTGAAATTGGTCAGAGGTGGGGAATCATCCCCCATACAGCCAGCAGCCCCGCTCGCCCACGCAAGGAGCGTCCTTATTGCAAAGCTGTGGGACCGTGGCGAGGCCTCTGTGAGTAAACGTGAGCTGAGCCCCAGGCCAGCTGCTGCTGAACTGTTGCAACCCTTCCCAGGTGAAACACCTGAATATGTACAACGGCTTGAAAGCCTAGAGGAAGGGCCGTGGAGCCACACCAGCGACAGCACGCAGGCCAACTTGGTGCCTGCAGGTCAGCCAGGATGGTCCTGGCCACGGGCGCTCTTCTGGAAGCTTTCCATTGCCCTGCCTGAGATACCCCTCCTGTCCCGGCCCCCACTCCTTTTTTTCCTTCCTCACCTCAGCCCGGAGAGATATTCCAGTGGAAGTTATGGGTGACACATCCTCTTCTTTACAGGTGGCAGCCTGGCAACTCCTGCAGAAAGTCCAGCAGAGCCCCAGTCACAACGGGCCGCCCACAAAGCTTTGGACCCTCACACCCTCCCACCAGCACAGACCCGAGACTGCTGACGGGGCAGAGAATATGGAGTCAGGCACAGCTGCAGGGGCTATTGCTGCCTGGAGTGCTGTTTATATTGACCTCAACCCAGGCACACCTGGGGAGGGCTTGCCGGCAGGGTCAGGCTGCCCAGGTCAGCTAATCCTCAGCCCTCAGGGAATCACATTGCAGAAAATGGACCTCGCTAAGACAGAATATTCGCCAAGGAAAAAAAGGACACAATGCCATTTGCAGCACCGTAGATGAGTCTAGAGGTAATCACGTGACTTGGAGTAAGTCAGAAAGTGAAAGACACATATCATATCATATCACTTATAGGTGTTACCTATAAATTGATACCAGGGCAGATATTTCCACGGAGAAGGGCAATCACAGATTCATTAAACAAACTTATGGTTCACCAAAGGAAAGGTGTGAGGATTGAATTCATTACGATATTGGGGTTAACAGACATATACAAACACAGTAGACGTATATAATCACCAAAGACCTACGGAGTACCAAGAGAAGACTACTCAACATTCTGTCATAACGATCATGGGAAAAGGATCCCAGGAAGAACAGACATATGTATATGTGTAAAAGAACCACCTCTTGCACACCTACAACAAGCTAAACGTTGTACTCAAACTTGCTGTAATAAAAAATAAAAAATTAAATTAAAAACACGAACAAGAAGTAGTGAGACAAACTTGAGGGGCTTTCTCCTGGCACATTCCGTTCTACATTCCAATATAGAACGCGACTTCCATTGAGGCTCTGCTGCACTAGTAACCAGGTTTGGTAAGGGAGAACTGCTGCCACCTTGTGGCCGTTTCATACAACAGCAGCTTTAATCCCAGCGCTAATGGTCAGTGGATATTCCAAATCATTACAGGCCTGAAAATGACACCTGCCCTGAAAACAAATCCTGGGGTCATATATCGACCAAAAAATTCAAAAGACGTCCATATTTCAAAACGACAGTTTCAAGAGGCATATTTCACGCACATTAGTGTTCTGCTTCTTTTGCTTTCTTTCTTTCTTTGTTAAAAAAACGGGAATGGAACAAGGCAACCCTCAGAATGGGCGAAAATGTTCACCAACGAATCAATTTACAAAGGTTTAATCTCCAATATATATAAACAGCTCATGCAGCTTAATATTAGTAAAACAAACTACCCAATAAAAAAATGGGCGGAAGATCTAAATAGACGTTTCTTCAAAGAAGACACAGAGATGGCCAAGACGCACATGACAAGCTGCTCAACATCACTAATTATTAGAGAAATGCAAATCAAAACTACAATGAGGTAAGACCTCACACCTGTTAGAATCGACATCATCAGATAATCTACAAACAACAAATTCTGGGGAGGGTGTGGACAAAAGGAACCCTCTTCCGCTATTGGTGGGAATGTAAATTGATACAGTCACTATGGAGAACAGTATGGAGGTTCCTTTAAAAAACTAAAAAGAGAATTACCATAGGATCCAGCAATCCCACTTCTGGGCATTTACCCAGGGAAAACCATAAATCACAGAGACACATTCAACACAATGTTCATTGCAGCACTATTTACAATAGCCAGGTAATGGAAGCAACCTAAATGGCCTCAGACAGACGAATGGATAAAGATGTGGTACATATATAAAATGGAATATTACTCAGCCATAAAAAGGAATGAAACTGCGTCATTTGTAGAGAAGTTGATGAATCTAGACACTGTCATACAGAGTGAAGTCAGTCAGAAAGAGAAAAACAAATATTGTATATTAATGCCTATATGTGGAACCTAGAAAAACGGTACAGATGAACTGGTTTGCAGGGCAGAAATAGAGACACAGAGGCAGAGAACAAACGTATGGACACAAAGTGGGGGAAGCCATGGGGTGGTGGTGGTGGGATGAGTTGGGAGATTGGGATTGACCTGTATACATGTCTATGCATAAAATAGATAACTAATAATAACCTACTGTATAAAAAATAAATAAAATTAAATTTCAAAATTTTTTAAAATAAAATGTAAAAATAAAACAGAAAAAACGTTCTTCCATTCACACTGATGTATTTATAAGAATGAATTATTTCCATGCTTATATCCATAAATACATAAAAGAGGAATAATATCTAACTTGAACCAAAAAAGAAAAAAATACTGAACATAACAGTTATACAGAGGGAAACACAACCAAGGCACTTGCTCCAGTGGTAAACAATTCTGAAATTGGTCAGAGGTGGGGAATCATCCCCCATACAGCCAACAGCCCCGCCCGCCCACGCAAGGAGCGTCCTTATTGCAAAGCTGTGGGACCGTGGCGAGGCCTCTGTGAGTAAACGTGAGCTGAGCCCCAGGCCAGCTGCTGCTGAACTGTTGCCACCCTTCCCAGGTGAAACACCTGAATATGTACAAGGGCTTGAAAGCCTAGAGGAAGGGCCATGGAGCCACACCAGCGACAGCACGCAGGCCACCTTGGTGCCTGCAGGTCAGCCAGGATGGTCCTGCCCACAGGCGCTCTTCTGGAAGCTTTCCATTGCCCTGCCTGAGATACCGCTCCTGTCCCGGCCCCCACTCCTTTTTTTCCTTCCTCACCTCAGCCCGGAGAGATATTCCAGTGGAAGTTATGGGTGACACATCCTCTTCTTTACAGGTGGCAGCCTGGCAACTCCTGCAGAAAGTCCAGCAGAGCCCCACTCACAACGGGCCGCCCACAAAGCCGTGGACCCTCACACCCTCCCACCAGCACAGCCCCGAGACTGCTGACGGGGCAGAGAATATGGAGTCAGGCACAGCTGCAGGGGCTATTGCTGCCTGGAGTGCTGTTTATATTCACCTCAACCCAGGCACACCTGGGGAGGGCTTGCCGGCAGGGTCAGGCTGCCCAGATCAGCTAATCCTCAGCCCTCAGGGAATCACATTGCAGAAAATGGACCTCGCTAAGACAGAATATTCGCCAAGGAAAAAAAGGACACAATGCCATTTGCAGCACCATAGATGAGTCTAGAGGTAATCACGTGACTTGGAGTAAGTCAGAAAGTGAAAGACACATATCATATCATATCACTTATAGGTGTTACGTATAAATTGATACCAGGGCAGATATTTCCACGGAGAAGGGCAATCACAGATTCATTAAACAAACATATGGTTCACCAAAGGAAAGGTGTGAGGATTGAATTCATTACGATATTGGGGTTAACAGACATATACAAACACAGCAGACGTATATAATCACCAAAGACCTACGGAGTACCAAGAGAAGACTACTCAACATTCTGTCATAACGTACATGGGAAAAGGATCCCAGGAAGAACAGACATATGTAGATGTGTAAAAGAAGCACCTCTTTCACAGCTACAACAAGCTAAACTTTGTACTCAAACTTGCTGTAATAAAAAATAAAAAATTAAATTAAAAACACGAACAAGAAGTAGTGAGACAAACTTGAGGGGCTTTCTCCTGGCACATTCCGTTCTATATTCCAATCTAGAACGCGACTTCCATTGAGGCTCTGCTGATCTAGTAACCAGGTTTGGTAAGGGAGAACTGCTGCCACTTTGTGGCCGTTTCACACAACAGCAGCTTTTATCCCAGCCCTATGGTCAGTGGATATTCCAAATCATTTCAGGCCTGTAAATGACACCTGCCCTGAAAACAAATCCTGGGGTCATATATCGACCAAAACATTCAAAAGACGTCCATATTTCAAAACGACAGTTTCAAGAGGCATATTTCACGCACATTAGTGTTCTGCTTCTTTTGCTTGCTTTCTTTCTTTGTTAAAAACACGGGAATGGAAAAAGGCAACCCTCAGAATGGGCGAAAACGTTCACAAACGAAACAATGGACAAAGGTTTAATCTCCAATATATATAAACAGCTCATGCAGCTTAATATTAATAAAACAAACAACCCAATACAAAAATGGGCAGAAGATCTAAATAGACGTTTCTTCAAAGAAGACACAGAGATGGCCAAGACGCACATGACAAGATGCTCAACATCACTAATTATTAGAGAAATGCAAATCAAAACTACAATGAGGTAAGACCTCACACCTGTTAGAATCGGCATCATCAGATATTCTACAAACAACAAATTCTGGGGAGGGTGTGGACAAAAGGAACCCTCTTCCGCTATTGGTGGGAATGTAAATTGATACAGTCACTATGGAGAACAGTATGGAGGTTCCTTTAAAAAACTAAAAAGAGAATTACCATAGGATCCAGCAATCCCACTTCTGGGCATTTACCCAGAGAAAACCATAAATCACAGAGACAGATTCACCACAATGTTCATTGCAGCACTATTTACAATAGCCAGGTAATGGAAGCAATCTAAATGCCCACAGACAGACGAATGGATAAAGATGTGGTACATATATAAAATGGAATATTACTCAGCCATAAAAAGGAATGAAACTGGGTAATTTGTAGAGAAGTTGATGGATCTAGAGACTGTCATACAGAGTGAAGTAAGTCAGAAAGAGAAAAACAAATATTGTATATTAATGCCTATAAGTGGAACCTAGAAAAATGGTACAGATGAACTGGTTTGCAGGGCAGAAATAGAGACACAGAGGTAGAGAACAAACGTATGGACACAAAGTGGGGAAAGCCATAGGGTGGTGGTGGTGGGATGAGTTGGGAGATTGGGATTGACCTGTATACATGTCTATGCATAAAATAGATAACTAATAATAACCTACTGTATAAAAAAATAAATAAAATTAAATTTCAAAATTTTTAAAAATAAAATGTAAAAATAAAACAGAAAAAAGGTTCTTCCATTCACACTGATGTATTTATAAGAATGAATTATTTCCATGCTTATATCCATAAATACATAAAAGGGGAATAAAATCTAACTTGAACCAAAAAAGAAAAAAGAAAGCTGAACCTAACAGTTATACAGAGGGAAACACAACCAAGGCACTTGCTCCAGTGGTAAACAATTCTGAAATTGGTCAGAGGTGGGGAATCATCCCCCATACAGCCAGCAGCCACGCCCGCCCACGCAAGGAGCGTCCTTATTGCTAAGCTGTGGGACCGTGGTGAGGCCTCTGTGAGTAAACGTGAGCTGAGCCCCAGGCCAGCTGCTACTGAACTGTTCCCACCCTTCCCAGGTGAAACAGCTGAATATGTACAAGGGCTTGAAAGCCTAGAGGAAGGGACATGGAGCCACACCAGCGACAGCACGCAGGCCAACTTGATCCCTGCGGGTCAGCCAGGATGGTCCTGGCCACGGGCGCTCTTCTGGAAGCTTTTCATTGCCCTGCCTGAGATACGCTTCCTGTCCCGGCCCCCACTCCTTTTTTTCCTTCCTCACCTCAGCCCGGAGAGATATTCCAGTGGAAGTTATGGGTAACACATCCTCTTCTTTACAGGTGGCAGCCTGGCAACTCCTGCAGAAAGTCCAGCAGAGCCCCACTCACACCGGGCCACCCACAAAGCCGTGGACCCTCACACCCTCCCACCAGCACAGCCCCGAGACTGCTGACGGGGCAGAGAATATGGAGTCAGGCACAGCTGCAGGGGCTATTGCTGCCTGGAGTGCTGTTTATATTGACGTCAACCCAGGCACACCTGGGGAGGGCTTGCCGGCAGGGTCAGGCTGCCCAGGTCAGCTAATCCTCAGCCCTCAGGGAATCATATTGCAGAAAATGGACCTCGCTAAGACAGAATATTCGCCAAGGAAAAAAAGCACACAATGCTATTTGCAGCACCGTAGATGAGTCTAGAGGTAATCACGTGACTTGGAGTAAGTCAGAAAGTGAAAGACACATATCATATCATATCACTTATAGGTGTTACCTATAAATTGATACCAGGGCAGATATTTCCACGGAGAAGGGCAATCACAGATTTATTAAACAAACTTATGGTTCACCAAAGGAAAGGTGTGAGGATTGAATTCATTACGATATTGGGGTTAACAGACATATACAAACACAGTAGACGTATATAATCACCAAAGACCTACGGAGTACCAAGAGAAGACTACTCAACATTCTGTCATAACGTACATGGGAAAAGGATCCCAGGAAGAACAGATATATGTATATGTGTAAAAGAACCACCTCTTGCACACCTACAACAAGCTAAACGTTGTACTCAAACTTGCTGCAATAAAGAATAAAAAATTAAATTAAAAACACGAACAAGAAGTAGTGAGACAAACTAGAGGGTCTTTCTCCTGGCACATTCCTTTCTACATTCCAATCTAGAACGCGACTTCCATTGAGGCTCTGCTGCCCTAGTAACCAGACTTGGTAAGGGAGAACTGCTGCCACCTTGTGGCCGTTTCACACAACAGCAGCTTTAATCCCAGCGCTAATGGTCAGTGGATATTCCAAATCATTACAGGCCTGTAAATGACACCTGCCCTGAAAACAAATCCTGGGGTCATATATCGACCAAAAAATTCAAAAGACGTCCATATTTCAAAACGACAGTTTCAAGAGGCATATTTCACGCACATTAGTGTTCTGCTTCTTTTGCTTGCTTTCTTTCTTTGTTAAAAAAACGGGAATGGAAAAAGGCAACCCTCAGAATGGGCGAAAACGTTCACAAACGAAACAATGGACAAAGGTTTAATCTCCAATATATATAAACAGCTCATGCAGCTTAATATTAATAAAACAAACAACCCAATACAAAAATGGGCAGAAGATCTAAATAGACGTTTCTTCAAAGAAGACACAGAGATGGCCAAGACGCACATGACAAGCTGCTCAATATCACTAATTATTAGAGAAATGCAAATCAAAACTACAATGAGGTAACACCTCACACCTGTTAGAATCGACATCATCAGATAATCTACAAACAACAAATTCTGGGGAGGGTGTGGACAAAAGGAACCCTCTTCCGCTATTGGTGGGAATGTAAATTGATACAGTCACTATGGAGAACAGTATGGAGGTTCCTTTAAAAAACTAAAAAGAGAATTACCATAGGATCCAGCAATCCCACTTCTGGGCATTTACCCAGGGAAAACCATAAATCACAGAGACACATTCACCACAATGTTCATTGCAGCACTATTTACAATAGCCAGGTAATGGAAGCAACCTAAATGCCCACAGACAGACGAATGGATAAAGATGTGGTACATATATAAAATGGAATATTACTCAGCCATAAAAAGGAATGAAAGTGCGTCATTTGTAGAGAAGTTGATGAATCTAGACACTGTCATACAGAGTGAAGTAAGTCAGAAAGAGAAAAACAAATATTGTATATTAATGCCTATATGTGGAACCTAGAAAAACGGTACAGATGAACTGGTTTGCAGGGCAGAAATAGAGACACAGAGGCAGAGAACAAACGTATGGACACAAAGTGGGGGAAGCCATGGGGTGGTGGTGGTGGGATGAGTTGGGAGATTGGGATTGACCTGTATACATGTCTATGCATAAAATAGATAACTAATAATAACCTACTGTATAAAAAATAAATAAAATTAAATTTCAAAATTTTTTAAAATAAAATGTAAAAATAAAACAGAAAAAAAGTTCTTCCATTCACACTGATGTATTTATAAGAATGAATTATTTCCATGCTTATATCCATAAATACATAAAAGAGGAATAAAATCTAACTTGAACCAAAAAAGAAAAAAATACTGAACATAACAGTTATACAGAGGGAAACACAACCAAGGCACTTGCTCCAGTGGTAAACAATTCTGAAATTGGTCAGAGGTGGGGAATCATCCCCCATACAGCCAACAGCCCCGCCCGCCCACGCAAGGAGCGTCCTTATTGCAAAGCTGTGGGACCGTGGCGAGGCCTCTGTGAGTAAACGTGAGCTGAGCCCCAGGCCAGCTGCTACTGAACTGTTCCCACCCTTCCCAGGTGAAACAGCTGAATATGTACAAGGGCTTGAAAGCCTAGAGGAAGGGCCGTGGAGCCACACCAGCGACCGCACGCAGGCCAACTTGGTGCCTGCAGGTCAGCCAGGATGGTCCTGGCCACGGGCGCTCTTCTGGAAGCTTTCCATTGCCCTGCCTGAGATACGATTCCTGTCCCGGCCCCCACTCCTTTTTTTCCTTCCTCACCTCAGCCCGGAGAGATATTCCAGTGGAAGTTATGGGTGACACATCCTCTTCTTTACAGGTGGCAGCCTGGCAACTCCTGCAGAAAGTCCAGCAGAGCCCCACTCACACCGGGCCACCCACAAAGCCGTGGACCCTCACACCCTCCCACCAGCACAGCCCCGAGACTGCTGACGGGGCAGAGAATATGGAGTCAGGCACAGCTGCAGGGGCTATTGCTGCCTGGAGTGCTGTTTATATTGACCTCAACCCAGGCACACCTGGGGAGGGCTTGCCGGCAGGGTCAGGCTGCCCAGGTCAGCTAATCCTCAGCCCTCAGGGAATCACATTGCAGAAAATGGACCTCGCTAAGACAGAATATTCGCCAAGGAAAAAAAGGACACAATGCCATTTGCAGCACCGTAGATGAGTCTAGAGGTAATCACGTGACTTGGAGTAAGTCAGAAAGTGAAAGACACATATCATATCATATCACTTATAGGTGTTACCTATAAATTGATACCAGGGCAGATATTTCCACGGAGAAGGGCAATCACAGATTCATTAAACAAACTTATGGTTCACCAAAGGAAAGGTGTGAGGATTGAATTCATTACGATATTGGGGTTAACAGACATATACAAACACAGTAGACGTATATAATCACCAAAGACCTACGGAGTACCAAGAGAAGACTACTCAACATTCTGTCATAACGTACATGGGAAAAGGATCTCAGGAAGAACAGACATATGTATATGTGTAAAAGAACCACCTCTTGCACACCTACAACAAGCTAAACGTTGTACTCAAACTTGCTGCAATAAAAAATAAAAAATTAAATTAAAAACACGAACAAGAAGTAGTGAGACAAACTAGAGGGTCTTTCTCCTGGCACATTCCTTTCTACATTCCAATCTAGAACGCGACTTCCATTGAGGCTCTGCTGCCCTAGTAACCAGATTTGGTAAGGGAGAACTGCTGCCACCTTGTGGCCGTTTCACACAACAGCAGCTTTAATCCCAGCGCTAATGGTCAGTGGATATTCCAAATCATTACAGGCCTGTAAATGACACCTGCCCTGAAAACAAATCCTGGGGTCATATATCGACCAAAAAATTCAAAAGACGTCCATATTTCAAAACGACAGTTTCAAGAGGCATATTTCACGCACATTAGTGTTCTGCTTCTTTTGCTTGCTTTCTTTCTTTGTTAAAAAAACGGGAATGGAAAAAGGCAACCCTCAGAATGGGCGAAAACGTTCACAAACGAATCAATGGACAAAGGTTTAATCTCCAATATATATAAACAGCTCATGCAGCTTAATATTAATAAAACAAACAACCCAATACAAAAATGGGCAGAAGATCTAAATAGACGTTTCTTCAAAGAAGACACAGAGATGGCCAAGACGCACATGACAAGCTGCTCAACATCACTAATTATTAGAGAAATGCAAATCAAAACTACAATGAGGTAACACCTCACACCTGTTAGAATCGGCATCATCAGATAATCTACAAACAACAAATTCTGGGGAGGGTGTGGACAAAAGGAACCCTCTTCCGCTATTGGTGGGAATGTAAATTGATACGGTCACTATGGAGAACAGTATGGAGGTTCCTTTAAAAAACTAAAAAGAGAATTACCATAGGATCCAGCAATCCCACTTCTGGGCATTTACCCAGAGAAAACCATAAATCACAGAGACACATTCACCACAATGTTCATTGCAGCACTATTTACAATAGCCAGGTAATGGAAGCAACCTAAATGCCCACAGACAGACGAATGGATAAAGATGTGGTACATATATAAAATGGAATATTACTGAGCCATAAAAAGGAATGAAACTGGGTCATTTGTAGAGAAGTTGATGGATCTAGAGACTGTCATACAGAGTGAAGTAAGTCAGAAAGAGAAAAACAAATATTGTATATTAATGCCTATATGTGGAACCTAGAAATATGGTACAGATGAACTGGTTTGCAGGGCAGAAATAGAGACAAAGAGGTAGAGAACAAACGTATGGACACAAAGTGGGGGAAGCCATGGGGTGGTGGTGGTGGGATGAGTTGGGAGATTGGAATTGACCTGTATACATGTCTATGCATAAAATAGATAACTAATAATAACCTACTGTATACAAAAATAAATAAAATTAAATTTCAAAATTTTTAAAAATAAAATGTAAAAATAAAACAGAAAAAAAGTTCTTCCATTCACACTGATGTATTTATAAGAATGAATTATTTCCATGCTTATATCCATAAATACATAAAAGGGGAATAAAATCTAACTTGAACCAAAAAAGAAAAAAAAAAGCTGAACCTAACAGTTATACAGAGGGAAACACAACCAAGGCACTTGCTCCAGTGGTAAACAATTCTGAAATCGGTCAGAGGTGGGGAATCATCCCCCATACAGCCAGCAGCCCCGCCCGCCCACGCAAGGAGCGTCCTTATTGCAAAGCTGTGGGACCGTGCCGAGGCCTCTGTGAGTAAACGTGAGCTGAGCCCCAGGCCAGCTGCTGCTGAACTGTTCCCACCCTTCCCAGGTGAAACACCTGAATATGTACAAGGGCTTGAAAGCCTAGAGGAAGGGCCGTGGAGCCACAACAGCGACAGCACGCAGGCCAACTTGGTGCCTGCAGGTCAGCCAGGATGGTCCTGGCCACGGGCGCTCTTCTGGAAGCTTTCCATTGCCCTGCCTGAGATACCCCTCCTGTCCCGGCCCCCACTCCTTTTTTTCCTTCCTCACCTCAGCCCGGAGAGATATTCCAGTGGAAGTTATGGGTGACACAACCTCTTCTTTACAGGTGGCAGCCTGGCAACTCCTGCAGAAAGTCCAGCAGAGCCCCACTCACACCGGGCCATCCACAAAGCCGTGGACCCTCACACCCTCCCACCAGCACAGCCCCGAGAGGGCTGACGGGGCAGAGAATATGGAGTCAGGCACAGCTGCAGGGGCTATTGCTGCCTGGAGTGCTGTTTATATTGACTTCAACACAGGCACACCTGGGGAGGGCTTGCCGGCAGAGTCAGGCTGCCCAGGTCAGCTAATCCTCAGCCCTCAGGGAATCACATTGCAGAAAATAGACCTCGCTAAGACAGAATATTCGCCAAGGAATAAAAGGACACAATGCCATTTGCAGCACCGTAGATGAGTCTAGAGGTAATCACGTGACTTGGAGTAAGTCAGAAAGTGAAAGACACATATCATATCATATCACTTATAGGTGTTACCTATAAATTGATACCAGGGCAGATATTTCCACGGAGAAGGGCAATCACAGATTCATTAAACAAACTTATGGTTCACCAAAGGAAAGTTGTGAGGATTGAATTCATTACGATATTGGGGTTAACAGACATATACAAACACAGTAGACGTATATAATCACCAAAGACCTATGGAGTACCAAGAGAAGACTACTCAACATTCTGTCATAACGTACATGGGAAAAGGATCCCAGGAAGAACAGACATATGTATATGTGTAAAAGAACCACCTCTTGCACACCTACAACAAGCTAAACGTTGTACTCAAACTTGCTGTAATAAAAAATAAAAAATTAAATTAAAAACACGAACAAGAAGTAGTGAGACAAACTTGAGGTGCTTTCTCCTGGCACATTCCGTTCTACATTCCAATCTAGAACACGACTTCCATTGAGGCTCTGCTGCCCTAGTAACCAGATTTGGTAAGGGAGAACTGCTGCCACCTTGTGGCCGTTTCACACAACAGCAGCTTTAATACCAGCGCTAATGGTCAGTGGATATTCCAAATCATTACAGGCCTGTAAATGACACCTGCCGTGAAAACAAATCCTGGGGTCATATATCGACCAAAAAATTCAAAAGACGTCCATATTTCAAAACGACAGTTTCAAGAGGCATATTTCACGCACATTAGTGTTCTGCTTCTTTTGCTTGCTTTCTTTCTTTGTTAAAAATACGGGAATGGAAAAAGGCAACCCTCAGAATGGGCGAAAACGTTCACAAACGAATCAATGGACAAAGGTTTAATCTCCAATATATATAAACACCTCATGCAGCTTAATATTAATAAAACAAACAACCCAATACAAAAATGGGCAGAAGATCTAAATAGACGTTTCTTCAAAGAAGACACAGAGATGGCCAAGACGCACATGACAAGGTGCTCAAAATCACTAATTATTAGAGAAATGCAAATCAAAACTACAATGAGGTAAGACCTCACACCTGTTAGAATCGGCATCATCAGATAATCTACAAACAACAAATTCTAGGGAGGGTGTGGACAAAAGGAACCCTCTTCCGCTATTGGTGGGAATGTAAATTGATACATTCACTATGGAGAACAGTATGGAGGTTCCTTTAAAAAACTAAAAAGAGAATTACCATAGGATCATGCAATCCCACTTCTGGGCATTTACCCAGAGAAAACCATAAATCACAGAGACACATTCACCACAATGTTCATTGCAGCACTATTTACAATAGCCAGGTAATGCAAGCAACCTAAATGCCCACAGACAAACGAATGGATAAAGATGTGGTACATATATAAAATGGAATATTACTCAGCCATAAAAAGAAAGGAAACTGGGTCATTTGAAGAGAATTTGACGGATCTAGAGACTGTCATACAGAGCGAAGTACGTCAGAAAGAGAAAAACAAATATTGTATATTAATGCCTATATGTGGAACCTAGAAAAACGGTACAGATGAACTGGTTTGCAGGGCAGAAATAGAGACACAGAGGTAGAGAACAAACGTATGGACACAAAGTGGGGGAAGCCATGGGGTGGTGGTGGTGGGATGAGTTGGGAGATTGGGATTGACCTGTATACATGTATATGCATAAAATAGATAACTAATAATAACCTACTGTATAAAAAATAAATAAAATTAAATTTCAAAATTTTTAAAAATAAAATGTAAAAATAAAACAGAAAAAAATTTCTTCCATTCACACTGATGTATTTATAAGAATGAATTATTTCCATGCTTATATCCATAAATACATAAAAGAGGAATAAAATCTAACTTGAACCAGAAAGAAAAAAAAACAACTGAACCTAACAGTTATACAGAGGAAAACAATACCAAGGCACTTGCTCCAGTGGTTAACAATTCTGAAATTGGTCAGAGGTGGGGAATCATCTCCCATAGAGCCAGCAGCCCCGCCCGCCCACGCAAGGAGCGTCCTTATTGCAAAGCTGTGGGACCGTGGCGAGGTCTCTGTGAGTAAACGTGAGCTGAGCCCCAGGCCAGCTGCTGCTGAACTGTTCCCACCCTTCCCAGGTGAAACACCTGAATATGTACAAGGGCTTCAAAGCCTAGAGGAAGGGCCGTGGAGCCACACCAGCGACAGCACGCAGGCCACCTTGGTGCCTGCAGGTCAGCCAGGATGGTCCTGGCCACGGGCACTCTTCTGGAAGCTTTCCATTGCCCTGCCTGAGATACCCCTCCTGTCCAGGCCCCCACTCCTTTTTTTCCTTACTCACCTCAGCCCGGAGAGATACTCCAGTGGAAGTTATGGGTGACACATCCTCTTCTTTACAGGTGGCAGCCTGTTAACTCCTGCAGAAAGTCCAGCAGAGCCCCACTCACACCGGGCCACCCACAAAGCCGTGGACCCTCACACCCTCCCACCAGCACAGCCCCGAGACTGCTGACGGGGCAGAGAATATGGAGTCAGGCACAGCTGCAGGGGCTATTGCTGCCTGGAGTGCTGTTTATATTGACCTCAACCCAGGCACACCTGGGGAGGGCTTGCCGGCAGGGTCAGGCTGCCCAGGTCAGCTAATCCTCAGCCCTCAGGGAGTCACATTGCAGAAAATGGACCTCGCTAAGACAGAATATTAGCCAAGGAAAAAAAGCACACAATGCCATTTGCAGCACCGTAGATGAGTGTAGAGGTAATCACGTGACTTGGAGTAAGTCAGAAAGTGAAAGACACATATCATATCATATCACTTATAGGTGTTACGTATAAATTGATACCAGGGCAGATATTTCCACGGAGAAGGGCAATCACAGATTCATTAAACAAACTTATGGTTCACCAAAGGAAAGGTGTGAGGATTGAATTCATTACGATATTGGGGTTAACAGACATATACAAACACAGTAGACATATATAATCACCAAAGACCTACGGAGTACCAAGAGAAGACTACTCAACATTCTGTCATAACGTACATGGGAAAAGGATCCCAGGAAGAACAGACATATGTATATGTGTAAAAGAACCACCTCTTGCACACCTACAACAAGCTAAACGTTGTACTCAAACTTGCTGTAATAAAAAATAAAAAATTAAATTAAAAATACGAACAAGAAGTAGTGAGACAAACTTGAGGGTCTTTCTCCTGGCACATTCCGTTCTAAATTCCAATCTAGAACGCGACTTCCATTGAGGCTCTGCTGCCCTAGTAACCAGATTTGGTAAGGGAGAACTGCTGCCACCTTGTGGCCGTTTCACACAACAGCAGCTTTAATCCCAGCGCTAATGGTCAGTGGATATTCCAAATCATTACAGGCCTGTAAATGACACCTGCCCTGAAAACAAATCCTGGGGTCATATATCGACCAAAAAATTCAAAAGACGTCCATATTTCAAAACGACAGTTTCAAGAGGCATATTTCACGCACATTAGTGTTCTGCTTCTTTTGCTTGCTTTCTTTCTTTGTTAAAAAAACGGGAATGGAAAAAGGCAACCCTCAGAATGGGCGAAAACGTTCACAAACGAAACAATGGACAAAGGTTTAATCTCCAATATATATAAACAGCTCATGCAGCTTAATATTAATAAAACAAACAACCCAATACAAAAATGGGCAGAAGATCTAAATAGACGTTTCTTCAAAGAAGACACAGAGATGGCCAAGACGCACATGACAAGCTGCTCAACATCACTAATTATTAGAGAAATGCAAATCAAAACTACAATGAGGTAAGACCTCACACCGGTTAGAATCGGCATCATCAGATAATCTACAAAAAACAAATTCTGGGGAGGGTGTGGACAAAAGGAACCCTCTTCCGCTATTGGTGGGAATGTAAATTGATACAGTCACTATGGAGAACAGTATGGAGGTTCCTTTAAAAAACTAAAAAGAGAATTACCATAGGATCCAGCAATCCCACTTCTGGGCATTTACCCAGAGAAAACCATAAATCACAGAGACACATTCACCACAATGTTCATTGCAGCACTATTTACAATAGCCAGGTAATGGAAGCAACCTAAATGGCCACAGACAGACGAATGGATAAAGATGTGGTACATATATAAAATGGAATATTACTCAGCCATAAAAAGGAATGAAACTGGGTCATTTGTAGAGAAGTTGATGGATCTAGAGACTGTCATACAGAGTGAAGTAAGTCAGAAAGAGAAAAACAAATATTGTATATTAATGACTATATGTGGAACCTAGAAAAATGGTACAGATGAACTGGTTTGCAGGGCAGAAATAGAGACACAGAGGTAGAGAACAAACGTATGGACACAAAGTGGGGGAAGCCATGGGGTGGTGGTGGTGGGATGAGTTGGGAGATTGGGATTGACCTGTATACATGTCTATGCATAAAATAGATAACTAATAATAACCTACTGTATAAAAAAATAAATAAAACTAAATTTCAACATTTTTAAAAGTAAAATGTAAAAATAAAACAGAAAAAAAGTTCTTCCATTCACACTGATGTATTTATAAGAATGAATTATTTCCATGCTTATATCCATAAATACATAAAAGGGGAATAAAATCTAACTTGAACCAAAAAAGAAAAAAGAAAGCTGAACCTAACAGTTATACAGAGGGAAACACAACCAAGGCACTTGCTCCAGTGGTAAACAATTCTGAAATTGGTCAGAGGTGGGGAATCATCCCCCATACAGCCAGCAGCCCCTCCCGCCCACGCAAGGAGCGTCCTCATTGCAAATCTGTGGGACCTTGCCGAGGCCTCTGTGAGTAAACGTGAGCTGAGCCCCAGGCCAGCTGCTGCTGAACTGTTGCCACCCTTCCCAGGTGAAACACCTGAATATGTACAACGGCTTGAAAGCCTAGAGGAAGGGCCGTGGAGCCACACCAGCGACAGCACGCAGGCCAACTTGGTGCCTGCAGGTCAGCCAGGATGGTCCTGGCCACGGGCGCTCTTCTGGAAGCTTTCCATTGCCCTGCCTGAGATACCCCTCCTGTCCCGGCCCCCACTCCTTTTTTTCCTTCCTCACCTCAGCCCGGAGAGATATTCCAGTGGAAGTTATGGGTGACACATCCTCTTCTTTACAGGTGGCAGCCTGGCAACTCCTGCAGAAAGTCCAGCAGAGCCCCACTCACACCGGGCCACCCACAAAGCCGTGGACCCTCACACCCTCCCACCAGCACAGCCCCGAGACTGCTGAC